>NC_082343.1:5230000-5886875 GCF_027477595.1 Haemorhous mexicanus | reverse complement strand
GCAGCCTTTGAGGAACACCTGTCCCAGTGCAGTGATGAAGGATGTTCTCATGTTTCTATACCTGGAATTCTTATTTATACTGGTTTCTTCCCCTGATACAAGGAGTATCCCGCATACTTTTGCAAAAATTATATGGACAAGTAACTTCCTGGGAGAAAAAAACCCAGGCAAATAAAAAGGTTCTGGACCACATAATCCTCTGATTGATGTGTAGGCAGAAGCAATTGCAAGAGCTCCAACAATAACCCATTAGGGGAGACTTCCTCCCCTTCACTGCTATCAGATGGTATACACTAAGTGTAACATGACCACAGTTGGGAACCTTCTGTTTTTGTCTAAATTTCAACTGGTAATAAAAAGAAGAAAAACAAAATCTCATATTACAGAAAAAAATCCAAGTCAAGATTGATACATTCTTTTGTTCCTCTAAAATCTGCCTCTACCATGTTTAGGAAGAAGAAAAAACCCACCCAGAACAAAGAAAAAATTATCCTGCATCAGATGATTGATATAAATTCCCATTTATTTAGCAAGGGTTCAAAGAAATGCCATTTAAAGAGCAGATCAACTCTAATGTAGCAAAACCTGGGTCATAGGAGTAGAGTTTCAAGAGCTGCATACACAATTTGAATACATGCAAGTACTTCCTTGCCTGCAAGGTGGGATTCCTAGAAAATTAACTCCAAGGGTAACTTGCCAAGCCCACATCCCTTCCTCACTGTGAACATGTCCATGCACTGGGGATATGGCCGGTATGCCGTGGAGTTTCCTGAAAGAGGCTTCCTTCTTCCCATCTCTTCCTGGAGCCATCCCAAACAGCTGGCTACAGGAGAATCTAGCAGGATGAAGGTTTAAACTTGTGCTTTTTCTGCTTATAACTGAAGGACTTCTTCCAGCCCCCATGGTCAAAAGCAGCTTGGTTTACCGGAATCTCCAAAGTCTGCAGAGCAGACAGCAGAGAGAGCTATAAAACAAGACTTTGTTTTCTATTCCTACCTCCCCAATACAAGCAGAAAGCAGAAAATGGAGAAAGAAAAAATGGATCAATGAAGACAGTGTTTAGTGAGATTCAAGAGAGAGGTGATTCACTGGTGCATCAAAGAAAGGGTCAGCATCACCAGCAAACAGGCACCCCCCTTACAAAGCCTTTAAAACTTGCTTGTTTCTAAGAGCTTCCAGTTTACATATTACACTTAATCACCAATGATGCTACAAGTACAGCAAGCCAGGAACTTGCCCACAGGATTTAGTTACATATTCCCTGTACTGATCACATATCTGCAGATAAAAAGCTAAGAATCAGTAGGCCTGAACCAGACAGGTTCTTGATAGCAAAATGCTTTGTATCCACACACTCCCATTCAAGCGTAAAATATGAGTTCGGGAATTTGTCCTCCCTGTACCCCTGTGCCATTTGTACTGTCCGAGGAGCACTGAAACTGAACAGTCACCTTCCCACACTGAACTTCTGTCATTCCTTCTTGTCCAAAATAGCTGAGTTCGTTACCATCCAGTATCACACTCGCTGTGTAAAAGGTGTCGGGCTCAATCTGCACTGGATACTCAAACCACACGGGAAAAGTGTTACTAGAACCATCCGAGAAGTATTTACTCAAGTTCTGGCCCAGGATAACTCCTTGTCGCTTCAGTTCAATCTTAGCACTGTACTCTGCCGACCCACAGCTGGAGCCATAGAGCCCAAAGCCAGCAATAAACACTCTCTTATCAACAGCAAACTGGATGCTGTCACAGCGGCCCCGGTAGCGCCACTGGTTGCTGCGGTAAGCGCAGGACTGGAAGCGGTGGCAGCGCTGAGGGACGAGGCCTTTGCGGGGCTTGCTGACAAACTGCAGCTCTGGCTTCTTGGCAGCCGTGTACCAGAGGAAGATGTCGTTGGTTTCGTTGAGAGTCAGGATCCCGGACTGGGCGGCGCCGTTGGCGAAGTCGTCGAGGGCCATGGTGGGGATGCGGATCAGGTAGAGAGCCTTGCCCAGCACCTTGCGCTTGTTCTCTATGGTGGCCGTCAGCTCTTGGCGCTGGCACTCCACTTCAGCCCAGTTCAGAGCTGCCTCAAAAACAACAATTTCTTTGGCATTCAGAGTCTCCCTTCGGAGAATGCTTTCAAGTGTCTGAAAATCAATGTCACAGAAGCCCTCAGACTTCAAAGCGAGCTCAGCCTGGGCATCAATCACTTCCCAGCAGCGCTGGGTCAGGTCAGGTTCCTCGAATAAGCAGCTCTGGGAGAGCAGCACGCAGGCATTCTTTGCACTCAGACTTGTCTCAAGAAAGTTAACGCAGGCACGGGCCAGGTGAGGGACAATGTACTTCTTGGCAGCATAAAGAGTGGCCAGGACAGTGTCTGCGGCCAAATCGATCTCATCACAATAGATGTACCTGAAATAAAGCACACAGGTGTAATGCTGCTGCTTAATGTGACACCAGTTTGTCAACAAACTCATACAAAATCATAAACAAAGAATATTTAAATGGCTCCACATTAAAATCAAGCAGTGCTTTAGGGAGTATTGATTACGCCCAGAAAGAAAGAACAAAAAAATTCAGCACTTATGTTAAGACCATGGAAGAGAACAGGTTTAAATCTAAGGTGAATACAACTTTCCATTTGGAGTGCACGCTATGAGACAATTGTTTAAAAACTGTGACCCCTGCAGCTCTGTGCTCCTTCCCCACAGGTCTTGGCTCCCAGGCAGGAGCTCCTGCAGGGCTGCCTCCCTCAGCTACCACAGGAGCCTGGAACATGTGTTATCAAGAGTCCTTGGATGCGTGTCCCTTGATGGTGAACCGTGGTTTACCGAGATGAATGAACAAGTTTGTAGAGAGTAACTAGGTAATCTAAGAAGAGAAATGCTATTCAAGTATATCAGGTGCTATCCATTTCTGTAACTATTGGATTGGGTTCTTTTCAGAGGTGGCTTTTTTGTTTGGGCTCATGGTTTTGGTTGGTTTTTTCAAAGGGTTATGAAACGTATCGGAAATGGAAGATTTTCTGGTTTTTAACGCTCACAACATCCTAACTCAACTAGCACAGCATTTTCACTCAGTCTCACTGCATAAGGATGAAAAAAGCTTTATTGCTATGGCAGTGTGGTGGAAGAGATGAAGGTGAAATTCTATTTATGTGACTAAACTGCTGGGATTCATTGCTCAGAGAAATGAAGCATTGTACAGTTTGTTCTTTTCAATATCTCATGCTTCAGGGCTCCATTTGCAGCTGGTGAATGCAATGTGCTAAAACCATGCCAAATGCAATTTCACTCTTCACAGGGATAAGCAAGTCTTGATGGTTATGGCTGATAAAAGTGTCTTCCTCCAGAAAAGCTAAAGTTGTATGCAACCCTGTATCAATTAAAATTTTCTAGTTAGCAGGTTTCCCTACACAATGAGTTTTCTGCAGAACAGATGTGCCTATAAAGAGGAATTAGTATCTACACTGATCTTAGTTGTAAATAACTATTTGTATTTTTGCAGCTGTAAGATAGTATCCTCCACACCGCACTTGGAAACCATGCACAGGGGAGATACTGTTCCAGCAACATAACATCTAAGAGGTTACAGAGGAAAAAGAAAACTTACATAGAGCCAAGCTTATTTTTAGTGTTTACTACTTGGTTTCAACTTATTTGTGAAACCAAAGAACCCATCTGTATATCAATGGTTACAGGCTTATCTCCTTTATTGCCCAAAAAATTCCATTTTCAATTTGTTTTTATGATTCATGTGATTGCTCTCCTACTCTTTCCTCCCTTCTATTACTTCTCTTTGCCTGATAATGCAACAGAGAATGATGACATCTGTTTTAAATCTAAATAGTTCAAAAGTTGCTATTTTAATATTGCTGAAAATAAAGAACTAATATCACTGATGTACAGCAGACACAGCACAGATCGACTGTCAGCAATACTCCACACCTCTGACTCTGCCAATGCACCTCGGCTCTGGTTTGCAATTCCTGATATTCCAGTTTCACCCTGTTCTCAAACACAGGACTCTGCCAGACCACGGCGTTTGGTGGTTTAGTAACACATTCAGCCTGGATGAGATGAGATCACAGTTCTAACTTGAACAGTCAAGACTGAGATAAGATATAATACATTAGTGCACCAATTCAGTTTGGCAGCTAGACTATGCATTTAATCCTGTTTTTAAAACAGTAGAGAACAGGCAAAGCACTTTTACTGGGAGAATAACTAATGTCTACCCATCGTGGTATTTCCTGTATTACACCTGGCAATATCTTGTTTGTTGTCAGAATGGCCACTGTGTAATAAAACAGAAAGCATATTTATGCCATCAGAATTCATTGGCCCAGAAGGAAAAAAAAAAAAAACCAAACTTCTTGAGCAAGATGTCAAAACCAAAAAACCCAAGCTAAATATATTTTCTGACAAAGTTTATGATGCAGAAAGAAGCCTGTGAAGGAGAGGCTGCCTTGGCATAGCTAAAGTCTTTCCCTCTGTAGCAACATAGCTTTGCCATCCAGGGCTCACAGCAGTTGCAGGAAACACTCACAGGGATGGTTTCCCAGAGTGAGAGGAGTGAAGGGGACAGTGGCTCCCCCTAAGACCCACAGGCAGTGGATCCTGTGATCAGGGGACACTGCACTGCTGAGCAGCATCCCTATGCCTTCCCTGCACCATCCCAGTGTCGCAGACACTGGGGCACTCTGCAGCCTCAGACACACTGCATCAGGGAAGACAGCACTGGCAAGGTTACCTCAACAGCCACACAGACCACAAACTTTTTTTCTGGTCTTTAGGGTTTTTTCAATAAAGGCTGAGAAGGTGAAGAATCCCATGGTTCTGGCCATGCTCTCCTAGACAGTTTCCTAAATTGCCATGGGCTAAATAATATGCCAAGACCTAGATGTCAGTATTGCTACTCTCTTTTCTAGGCTTTATTTCTGCACACATTTCTTAATGATAAATTCAGAAAGCATTCAGTTTTTATATGGCACATCATATTTAGCCACGGTGAAATAGATTTGCTGTTCAAAAAGAAAGGGGGGGCTGAAAGAACCCGAGTATCTTGTATTTGTGATTTGTAAAATTCAGCATGAAAGTAAAGTGTAAGTCTGAGCTCTGCCACAAAATCAAAAAGGCCCAAAGCAAAGATCCATAACACACGTCCCTACATAATGTCACATCTTAACTTTATATTCTAGGTCTACAGAACATCTGTGGAGCTCTCCTGGCAGTTACCTACATTTGCACAAAACATCCCTGATAATAACCCATAAAAACTCTATATGCAACTTTGAATGCTCATCTATGATGCCAGTGAAATGTTAAAAATGAAACTCTTCTGCAATCACAAGTTAATCAAACAATCTATGAAACACAATAAATTGCTAGTTAGTGATTATATCATTACGTGCAAGAAAACCTGCAGCATATTAAAGGAATCACTATCAGATACTGATGTATTTTTTGTATAGGAAAGCAACACCATTTATTTAAGCTGAAGGAAAAAAACCAAAAACTCAAAGCCATGGCATTTCTGTGATAGGGCATTTCTCCTCAACAATCAGAGTTTATAGATACATTCAAGGACAATTCAGCTGGGAAGCTGCTTCATTATGCCCATTTAGGAGAAGAGAGCATTTCTTATGCAGTTTGCAAGAAAAAAAAGAATGATCATATAAACTGACTCATTTTCCTTGTTAGATAAAACCCCTATTCATGTAAACAGCCTTTTTATCACTTTCCAAAGACATCAATATGACAACATAAGGAGAAATTTATTTTTCAGAGGATATACTGAATAACTTAGGGTCATTTTTCTAAGACAAGACCTGCGTACTGCAGGTTTATAAAAGATCTGGAACAATGTCAGTCTACAAACCCAGCAATTTACTGGGTCTGAGGGGGCTTCGTGCATACATTTTTAACTTTTCTCTATGCTTGCAAAGTAGAACAGTTGGTTTGGGGTTTTTTGTTACAGCTGACAAACCTTTTTAGTAACTCCATTCCTTTGTGTAACATATAGTGACAAATCAGATCAATAGGCATTACAGTACACAATGTGCCCAAAGATCCCCTGTCAAAGTCATTATTTAAAACTGCCTGCATTAGTCTAGTATGTGTGTGCCTGAAAGTACATAGTGAGAGCAAAATTAGGTGAAAGTTTAAAACACAAAAAGAGGAATATTTCAAGCAACTGCTTTCTTTCTGTTTATATGTAACTTCAGCAATGACATTGGCAGGGTATGTATACATCAGACAGGAAAACATATCCAGCAGATGAATGATGCTTACTTCAGCATTGCAAGAAAAGCAGCAGGCTCAACATCTGGTATACGGATTTCATCTTTGTCCTCAGCAAGCTCTCCGTAAAACATTGCATGGAATACAGAGCTCCCAACAGCCAGGACATACTGTTGAGAAAGGGAAATCTTATTTCATGCTTTGAACTGAAAACACTGCCAACACAAACATTGTGGGAGAGCCACTCTGAGCAAACTGGGCTGTACTGACAGGCTCTACAGACACACTTCAGTAAGAAATGAAGCCCAAGTTAAGAACAAGTTACACATTTTCCTTGTATTTTACTCTCCTGGGCATAGATGCATTAGCTACTGGAAAACGCTCACCTCCACCACAGAAGTTAACTATTTCTAGGAAATCTCAAGAGCAGTATTAATCAACAGCACAAAGCAGTATTCCTACTTTACTGCCTTAGCCCAGCAAATGTGCTGTTTAACAAAAAACACAAAGAAAACCCAGGGAGAGATTATCCCACTGCACAGAGCCTTTCCAAACAGGCTGCTGCCTGTCCCAGAAGAGCTGAGCCTCCCACATTGTCCTGCTGTAACTGTGGGAGCTCTCTCTGGCCCTCCCCACCCCAGCAGATCATGCAGCTGTTGCTTACTTTGTGTCCTGGCAGCCGCTGGGTCCCACCTGGTGGCCCGACCACAAAATGAACATCTGCCATCAAGTCATTGTTGAACATCACTGCATTTCTACAAACAGAGGTAGCATGTTAATTTGTGGCACCCAGGAACTCTCTCTGCATGTCCCAGACCCAAGAAATTTGATTTTTTTAACTTCAAGTTGCTTGCTAGCAAAGAGAAGCAGGTCACACTTTCCTTCCAGCTGCTTTACACATCATTGCACAAACATACCAGAGAAAATACTAAGGAGGCAAAAGTATTTCTGGTGTGTGTGGGTGCAATAAAACAAACCCCCAAACTTCTGAGAACTTTCCAAGAAGTGGAAATCAAAGTCCAGAGCATTTATCACTGAAAATCCCCACTGAGGTCTAAAAGGAAATCTTTACGGGTATGGTGCAGCTTTCAGCAACATTTTTATTAACTCAAACAGATGCACTGACTGGAAAAGAGATACTAAAATATATTCTCCATTACCAAAATTCTTATTTCCCACACACATACAGGGAGAAAAAAAAAGCCCAAACAAAATATAACCATGTTTTCTTCAGCAAATAAACGCATTCTGGGCATTTCGCTACTCCATTCAAACACCAAAAAAAACTGCCCTGAACTTACCTCTCTCTGATGGTTGGATAAAGTCCTTGCCAATTAGGTGCAGGAATAGTGTTGTTGTTATTGAGATTTTGCTGATGGTACTGCTGGACAGCAGTTGTATTAGTATTAGCTGGTTTCTTTCGGGGAAAAATATCAGCAGCCATCTTCTTCTTCTTTTTGGTCTTCAAGGTAATGATTTCATAGCAAACTGGAGGCAATTTGCTGTTGCTACTGCTGCTGCTATTTCCTTTCTTAGAGCTCTTCTTAGACCTGTTCTTGACCGTCTCTGGAAGCATCAAGAAGAAGGTGAGACATTTCATGTTCTTTCCTTTCTCATCTACCATCAGTATACCCGTGAGTAAAGACCGACAGCCTAACTAGCTAGGAACATTTAGGAATCTATGTGGAAGCTGTAACACCAAAAGCAGCAGAGCTGAGAGTCTGCTTCTTTTCCAGCAAGACAAGGTGACCTTTCCAGCACCCAGAGTAAGAAACTGAGTTTAAGTTTGATCCAGTACTTGAACCGTTAAATACATCCCCATCATTCCTTCCAGCCTTCCCGATCAGGAACCGCCTGGCAGCGCTACAGCCGGGGCAGAGGGCAGGAGGAGCGCACGGTGGCAGTGCCAGGCTGCCGGCGAGCCCAAGTTGTGCGGGCAGGGCTGGGAGCGGAGCGGGACCGTCAGCCGTGCGGCCGGAGCCGGCAGCGCGGAGCCAATGGCTGCAGGCACCGAGCGCGATTGGGCTCGCACACAGTGACACCTATTGTAGCCTGTGCCGCTCCCACGTTAAAGCCACAGCAGCGCTCCCGCAGCTCCCCCGCAGCCGGCGGCGAGGATGGGATGGAATCACTGGCACACGCGGCTGGGTGAGCGCTTCTCTGCTGGGTGTGTGAGCTCTCCTCGGTGCCGCTTCAATTTTCACAGGCGAAGCACTAAGAAGTTGAAATCAGGAAGAAAGATCTGAGTCTATTGCCGTGGGAGCTATTTCCACGGGCATTCGATATTAGCACAGCTTCCTCTGCCTGTAGCATTCCCACAAATCCCTCCTGTAAGAGCTGCTCGGTGAGTGTGCCACATATCAGAACCGAATTAAAGAATCGAGCAGCAGCACGGACAGCGATGCAGCCAAAGGATCCCTTTCAGCGCGGCTTCTACTCCAGTGTAACATGAACAGGGATGAGGTCACAGCTTCAGCTTTAACTCCTTCTGTTTCCAGATAACATAACAGCCTTTGACAGGGGTCCCAAATCACTAAGCAGTGCTAATTAAGCCAGCTTACACCAGCTATGGCTGCACCACATCAGAAGAAAACTTCTAGATGTGTAATCAGATTAAAGCAAACCAGAGTGAATATATTTAATCAATATTTCAAAGCATTAAATGAAAGGGTCTGAATGATTCAGAGAGTCTCAGGCAAAAATCACTCCTTGAGCTGCAAACAGTCCAATTTATTCACAAATACTTTCTGAAATAAACAGGATACAAGCTATGCCAACCAAACCACTTAAATAGGAAATAAGTCTATTTTTTAGTCATTCGTTCACTCAGAACTTAAATTTTGATCAGATATCTTTAATAGCAGGTCAAGTGTATAGAAAGAGCACCAAATAAGCATAGCCACTTAAAAACAAAAGCAGGGAAATAAAAAAATACTTGGAATGAGGTGTCAACATATCACACCTTAAAATATTGGGGAGCAGATAGTTAAAATATGATTTCATAATTACTTTCAGTTTTAAAGAAAAAATCCTCTGCTTTCAAAGCTAATTTAGCCACATTTTGCCTTAATTAGTTTTGCTGGACAAGGGTACAGCAGGGAAATTAAAGTGATAAAAGGTTGGTGAAGAAATCTTGTTGAAGCCCCTGACAAATCTGCCACTGACTCAAACAGAAATATTACTCAGGCTATTTATTCAGTCTCCATCCCAACTGCCTGAATCACAGCTGTGGCTGTGTAACACACACTCAGAGTGTCTTTAACCTGAGAATGTGCTGGTATTTCTAAGATTACCAGGTCTCCTTGGGAGATGCTCCACACCAAGCCCTCACTGCATGCCCAAACCATCTGGAGGCTTTGCTGCAGTGGCTGGGGATGATGATGATGCCATTCCCAGACATATCTGGCCTTCTGTCTGAAGGCAATGCCCATGGAAAGGGGAAACAGAGGGAGACGAGCCCATGCTGCTACATTTCACAATCCAATATCTTAGTGCAAAATCTCCTTGACTGCTGCTTTAAAGGAAGATGGTTGGTTATGCCTGAAAGGCAGAGACATATTTCTAAATACATTGAGGGGAGGTTATGTAACTTACAAAGAAATTATTTCTAGCAACCTTTTCTCTCTCCTCCACACATTTTCTTTTTTATCTGCAATAGGCTGATTAGGAAGGGAAACTAAAACCTAAACCATATTGAACTGTAGAGAGGGAGAAGAAGGGGTAAAGGAGAAGAAACTCATACCACAGATGGAATCTTATAACTGCTCACAGCTGAGTTTTTCAGAGGAACACAGCAGGTATTCCCAGCAGAGAATTTGAGTTTGTTGAGTTTGTGTAAGTTTTTTTTCTCTCCTTATGTAAATTTCCAGCCCTTCCAAATAAAGCAATAACCCTTTTGCCACTGCACAGGACAAACATTTCAAAAGGAAGAAATCTTTATAAAACCTCTTAAAGATACAGAAAACCACAGACTCCAGAAAATCTGGCTCTCAGCATTGCAGTTGGCAGAAGGCAAAAGACAGCAGGGGTTGGGAGATTTGATTGTCATTCCACAAATCCATTTTATAGACTCCCAAAGTATATAAAAATCAAGGTCTCTGCACATTTCTTCAAACCAATGACCACGACAAATCCAAAGATTTTACACACACACCAGATAAGGTCACTGGGAGACTCCTGCAGATAAAGAGAATGAGGGACAGACTGACCAGTTAACTCCAAGTGGGAAAGACAGATTGTAAATGTGAATCCACAGGAATCCACCAACCTTTGAGTTCTGGAGCACACCACACATGCACAGCTCTTTGTGCTTTCTGGGAAAGGAAAAGGAAAAGGAGAGAGAAGCTGCAGCTGAAGCATGTTCTGAACTCAGAAGTCAGACCCCAGCAGACAAGAAGTATCTGCACAACAGGATAAAAAATCTGGCCCAGTAAATAAAAAGTCATCTTTGCCTGCTCTTAAGCCAGCTGCCAAAACCTGGTCTGCTCTAACTAGAAAATAGCACAGATTCCAGAACAGAACCTAAACAGATTTAGATTTTCATAGAACTCCTATGAAAAACTACAAAGCTCTTACAGGTTCATGCCACCTTCCACTGCACTTCATCACCCCAGGAACTAAGTCTCATAAACCACTCATTAGATGGATGTGAAAGAGGAAAAAAAAAAAAAGAAACCAAAGAATGATTGTGCTAGTCTCTGTAGGTACAGGGTTTGTGGTAATTGGGAATGGGGATGGAGTTGAGCCCCAATGGGTACAGCTGTGAAAAGAGGTGAGCAGCACTGACAGCAATGAGCCACGGAGTGCCCAGGTGCACTGACCAGCCACCAAAGGGAACACAGGGCACACAGGTGCAGTGCAAGAACATGAGGGTATAAAAGGTTGGACTAAAGGGCTGATCCCTGAAGCCTTCTGAAGTGGTCTGGTGTCACTCTGTATGGGTTAAAGCCTTCTGATATTGCATGGTGATACTCTGTGTATCATGGCTATCTGGACTGCAGCATGTGCTGTGGCATATGCTGTGACAATTCTCACTCCCTGTTCTTTCTGTTTTGGCAGCAGCTCCCATTTCCTTTCATACAACGGTGTTTTGTTGTTTTACTATACAAATACTGTTAATAAATTTAGAACTCAATGCACTGGCAGTCAGTAAAAACAGCCCATGTACTGCTGCCTGTTGAAAGACCAGTCAAAACTCCCAGTTTAGATCAGTCTGTCTCCAACAAGAGGATCAAGGAAGGTCACCTTCTCTGACCCACAGATCTATCCATTTCTGAAATCTTATTACAATGTGCTCCTAATCTTCTTCAGCAAGTCTCATTTTTCTTCATTAATTATATATTTAACAGAACTAAACTTGATATATATAACTGAGAAAAAGGAAAATACAGTCTTTCAAAGGCACATTAATTTTTATTTTACAAGCAAAGTAGTCAGACCAGAAATATTTCAAGTTAAAGGGTATAGGAAATTCCATGCTTAAATCTTTACACTGGCCTAATGGATATTCAAAATGCCAGAAGAATTAAGCAAAAGACTATATTCCCAGTCTGAGATACTACACAGCAAGTTACATGCCCCTTTCAAAATATTAGGAGCAGGTTAGGAGCCCTTGGAATCAGTTCCTGACCAAACATTTGCTGTTCAAACCCAAGTGTGTGCAACACACCTGCCATCCCAGCTTATTTATCCCTTAAGAACATAATATACCTTGTGAGGCAGAGGAGTCACAGTACAGCCCAGCTCTTGGTACAACTTTTAATAGCATGTTACTACTATAATTATGCCTTTCTAAAGGTAACTTCCAATAGGGAAATCAGTTTCATTTCCAGACCTGCTGGGAGTATTCTTCCTCATACTTCATCAGTTTCTCCTGTGCAATAGCAAGGATACCAAAGAGTTTTGTTTTGTTTTTTTTCTCCTTCTAATAAGCTGAGGTTTTGTACAGCTCTCATTTACAGGCTTGTTCCTCATGTAGCAACATGAGCTACACAATTTCTATAAAAAACAAGCTTTCATTAAAATTCCCAATTGTTTATTACATCATGAATAAAAGAATTCTTAGTAAGTACTGAGGAAAGGCACACATTTCTTTTTCTGTAAAATTGCCAAATGTCTTCTTTGGCAGTTACTATGCCTATATTGTTTAAATCCTGAATATCCCCCTACAAGGAAACAAATTTCAGATGACACATCCTGATGAACTAAAATAAACACACAATGTTACTGTTTAACAAATCTACCTGTCTGTCCACTGCTAGCTTTCACTGAATTTAAGTTAACTTCAAGCACTCATTTAAAGATGGAATATATAAGTTCAAAAACTAACTAAACCAACAGAAAACCTCAATAAACCAAACCCACACAGCTGTGGTGTCTTGTTCTGTTTACCTGTCTATGAATTATTTATTCACTTGGAAGAATCCTTCCCAATCACCATTCCAACCCTTCTGTTTGTAAAAACAAATTTGGAAAGGGCACTGATAGCTCTACCCTTCATTTCCTCAAGTAAAAAAAAATGCATTGCAGTGGACAAAAACTCTCAATCTCCTCTCTCCTAAGTTTCTTATTGGCAGCACTGGAAGAAACCAAGATGGCATCTACTTCTGTCAGCTGCATGGAAAAGCTGACAATGATGTCTCAGGTCTTGTATAGAAAAAAAAAAAGGCAACCAAAAGCAGGAAGAAAAATGGGCAAAATTGTTAACACTCTCAAGGAAGCCAAAACAGATGCTTAAAAAACAGCAATTACATCCCAGAATAGTGAAGAGCTGTGAAAGAGTAGAACAGTATCAGAGTAGAATTGCATCTTGAACCAAGACTAGAAGCTTCAAACCAAAGTCAAAAATAATTAAGTAGTATTTTTCTATAGAACTCATGCTACATTAGCAACATACTTGTTACCAAATATTCTTAACTGCTTGGTGCTTATGAGGATTTAAATACTTTGCATAACATTATCCACTAAGATAGCTTTTACTTTTTCTTCTTAAATGCCCTTAATGCTTCAAAGAAAGCAAAAGCAGAAAGTCCCCAGCAGCCTAGTCAAAAGGTAAACACCAATTTACATAAAATAGAAATCTAAAGAATGAATATTCACAACTGCTTTGTACTCCTGTAGTATTTCCTAGCATACAGCTGATCCATGGTATTTGTTTTAGTCTCTCTACCAATGCAGCCTTTCCATTAAATATTTTTAATATGTCATTAAGCAATATCTATTTTGAGACAAAGCAATCACACAAAACATACAACATTAATATCTACTCGTATGTTTACTTGCAAATAAATTTGCACTTTCTTTGTACGGATTTCAAGTTACTTTCCATGAGCCCGTTCCTACTTCAACTGCAACATCCCCCATTCTCATTTTTTCCTGTCACCTTTCTTGCTTAGCTGCTTAAAGCCTGCAATTTAACTTCAGTGAGAGGTTGAATAACTTAATATTTATGCCCCAAACATTTTGCTATGCTGGGTCTTTTCTTTTCAAGTTAAAGGTTTTCTTCCCTGATGGACCAAAAAACTGTATCAGAGTGAGGAAAAAAAAGTTCAAGATTTTCTTGTGTTGTCATTCTGATTTGAAGACCATGCCTGCTGCAGGAATGACAGTCCATATAAACCACAGCTGTGGCAAGGAAGGCCTACATTTAGACAACCTGCAGTGAACAATGTACCTGATCCCATTACAGTGAATTACCCCACAGACATTCTCTTCTGGGCATATGGTAAAAAATAATGTCAAATGCTTCATTACAACATAAAATATATTATTTGACAAACCTACTAAGAGATACTCCCCAATATCATAGTTTGGGAGCTGCAGGAAGAAAATATCTCAGAGCAAAATTAGCCATGCCTTCTATGTGCATTAAGTTGTTTCTTGATAGTTCAAAGTAAAACAAAGAATTATAAATTAACTCTGTGAAAAGAAAACCTGCAACCACAAAATCATAATTCAGTTCAAGGTTACAGGAGATAAACTGTTTTGCTACTAATTTAAAAGACACAAATTATGCATTTGTTCCCCATCGTGGCTACTAGAGCTTGTCCATTTCATTTCATGTAGAGCTTTGCTCTTGACAGTCTGTGGGGTCAAAAATTAACTTCTTTCTTAGTAGCTGCCATTTATTTATTTATAAACATGATATTGCAAACCTGAAAGCACTCAAACCTTTTTCTAAGGCAAAGGTCAACTTTAATTCTACTGTGCTTCTTACCAAAACTGACTGACAAAGGAAAGCTCAGATAGCTCAGGAAATTGGTAATGAGATACAGTGGTTTTCATATCTGGGTCACTAATTCTAAATTGACTAAGGTCAACAGTAATCAGAAGTCATTAGCATTTAATGATCCTTCAGTGCCCTGTGAGAAAGAAGCTAGTGATCTTAGCACACTTCAGGAAACCACCACTACAATCAGCACTCACATGCTGCCTGCTTCAAGGGAGAGGTCAGATCAGATGACTACAGACAGAACTTCCAATCTTGCAGACAGATCTCACCTCTGCAGACAAACCTTTTACTGATTTTAACTTGGCTCACAAACCATTATTTTCAAGAGTTAAATTAATATGGGTTCTCTGAAGGGCAGGCTGTAAGCTGCCCGCTCCTGCTCCTTCACATCAGCAGTTCTCAAATGTTTTTGTTCCCCTGCACACAGTAAGTCTGGAGAATGCAAATGCAAACAGGCCCTTCCTCAATGGCACCAGAACTACTCCATGAGTATCCACAGAGGAACTGCACCACAGTTAATTATGTTGGTGTATAACTCAAACACTACATTTTTCACGTGCAGGTAACCTACATTCACCACATCACACCACTGTGTTGAAGCTCCCAGTGGGACAGAAGGGGAGAGAGGATATTGCTACAGTGCACAACCACACCTGCTCTGTGCCCTGCACACTTCAGTCCCCTGGGACTGTCATGGCAGCAGCACCTTCAGCAAGGGTAAGGAGGACAGAGGGGACTTTTGGAAAGCTTAGTCAGATGTTGTAATGTAGGGGTCTGTAATGGAAAACCACATTGTGGTTTTACATCTAGGCAAGGTTAGGAAACATGCAGCTTAAAAGCCCACAGCAGATGAGCAACCTGTGTGTCCACAGCAGCAGAGCATCACAGCTGGCAGCATTCAGGGTGTTAAATAGGAAAAGTCTGGTACAGCATCTTCTTCCCACTGCATTTGAAATTACAGAAGAGGAAAATTATGACAGTGAAAGAGGAACAGGTCAGTACATTGGCAAACCAAGCCTCTGATGAGAAAAGCATTCTCAGCCACAGTGGCTCACGCTTCTCAAAAGCGAGAACTAAAACCAATGAGTAACAACTCTAGCAGTGATTTTACAACTGTCTATTAACCCCAATTTTTACATATGAGAGACTGATTGCTGCTAACCTGAGCCTAATCCAAACAGTTCAAGGAATGGAACAGGCATGACATCCATTGACTTGCACTGTCCTGAATGACTCTCCCTTTGCCACACATTAGAAGCTGTGTATCTTGTTACTTGCCCTTAACTGATTCCAGACTCTTCCAGCACACACAGCCTCTGCACTGCTCAAATTCTGGTTTCAGAACATATTTTTGTGCCTTAAGATGTATTTGTCTATCAATGTTAGGATATCTTAAATGTTCTTCTTCACAGTAACTCTGTGACACATCAGAACTGAAGTAGAGAAAAACTAAGGGTGGGGCAAGTCATCAAACAGAACAGCATAATTAAGGGACTGTACAAGATAAACATAAATAAACATTGGTTTTATGCATTATGAACTTTTATACAGCATGAAAACCTTTACTTTTTCTGGGTGTACACGGGGTAGTATCACTTTGGTCTTGTAGAATTGTAAAGGCAAAGAGCTCCAAGGAATCCTCACACCTCTCAGACAAGCAAACATCTCACCTGCCTGAAGGACTGCTTTCTTTTCATACTCTCAGAAACCCTTGCACCCAAGCAGAGATAGGCCAGCTCTAATTCCAGAGAACATAGATTTTAAAGAAAATACTCCTTTAAATTGCTTTGGATGTGAAGAGGAGAAAGTGCAGCTAGGGTGGTTATGGAGTGTAACTGGGTACATAAATATCCTGTCACAGAAGGATGTTATCAACAAGTCATTCAGCCTGGTACTGAAGTGCTACATGATCCTCCAGTGAAATATTTATTCAGCATATCAAGTAATCTTAGGGTACAGGCAACAGGGCTGGACAAGGTGATGTCTCTAGATACCTTCCCAATCTGTTTGTTGCCATTCTTCACCCCACACATACTCACAGACTGCCAACCAGCTCCCCAGTGTTTTAAAATGCAAACACTTTCTAGATGTTGGACTGGCCTGGTTTTCACAGCAGCTTGCTGAGATATCAAACTCAGAGAGGGCAGCAGGATCAGAAAACAGATGAGCCAGGACCCAAAAATGGGAATTTTGCAAATTTGAATGCAGTGATGTCTTACTTAAGTCTCCCCTCTCAATTTTCTGACAGACACACAGAAAGTGCTTTTGTAACCAAGGCAGGGGATTGGAATTCAACTTAATGGCAGAAAACACAACTGATGACAACTTCCACCACAAAAAGCTTGTAATCTTTTCCTTCCAAGATTCCCATCTCTTATATCCCTCTTTTGCCTCATCCATCAGCCCTTTGAGACAGAAAGTGCTGCTTTATCGCTCATTTAAGTGCCTCACAAAACAGAGCCCCCACACTAGCTCAGGTACCTGAACATTTGTAAAACAGAACAACAGCCAGCCAAGTCCAAGGAGTTACCAGAGACAGGATCAGGGCAGAATCATTTTGAATTATCAGAGAAAGATAATGCTGGGAATAAACAATATTCTGCTGCAAAACTTACTTGCAGAAGTTTCTACAACAAGTAATCTAAATTTCTTCTGCCAACATAACACATGGCCTATCATCATCAGACCTTTGTTTTAACTGAGCCTACCCTAGGACTGCTGCTTTCATTGTAAATGTTTGTCGAATTTAGAAAAAAAAATTGCTCACAAGCTCTAACAAGCAAGTGGCCAAAACATAAAAATTATTGTTGTAACTTGCATTTTTTTCCCCCCCGGCCTTAAAGGGCAAGCTAAATGAATCCCATGTTGCTTCTGGAAGGTGTTTCCTCTGGGGCAGAGCTGAGGATCACTGGCAGGAAAACACAAGGGAAGTTATTGTGCAGTTGGCTGCAGTGTATTTACTGTGGGGGATTTAAAATGGAAAAAAATAAAAAAGAAAGTACTACAGTCGACATTCAACTTTGGCAATCCTGCAAAACTTAGTTCAAATGAAGGCCCTAAGAGATTCGATTTGCAAAGCTACATTATCCCAGATACTGTACACCTATAACCCAGCACCATCTCTCTACAAAAAACAATTAAAAAAAAACCACAGAACACAGATTAAAATTTAACACACACATCACATGCTAAAAACAAAGTACTGTGAGGACTAACTACAAGGCAAAAAATCTGCACCAGCACTTCTCAGATGAGACAGCCTGTTGAATTAGGCATGTTAGTAACCACACTTCAGGAACACTTAGGTATCTTAACTTCAATCCAAACTTTTCCTCGAACTCACAACAACCCACTACTCCCTCCCGTTTTAAAATGCTGCAGCACTCAGGAAACACCACAAAGAACTGAATTTATAAACCTCGAAGTTCACGGGTGCCTTTCTCCAGACAAACAGGAAAACGGGGAATTGCAAAGGTGTGGGCCCTTGGGTGGAACCAGGGACCCCTCAGGGACAGGTACAGCAGAAGTTCGGCCAACAGCGCCGGGAAGGGAGGAGGAATTTATGCCAAACCGCGTGAAACTATTAATCGTGCCTCCGGGAAGGTTACCGAATTAATGCTCAAAGTACTTATTTGACAAAAGAGCTTTACTTTAAGCAGGAGAAAAGCCCCAAAGCCCAACTTTTGTTCTGCCTCCCGGTGGCGGCTCCAGCCTGGGCACAGCCGGGTCCCGGGGCTCCTCCCGAGCCCGCTCGGGGGCTCACCTCCGGCACCGCCGCCAACCCACCCCGCTGCCGCACAAAGGGGCACCGAGGGGACACCGCCACCCGCCTGCGGACACGCACCGCGACTCCAACCAGGCAGAGGCCGTGCCCGGGGCGCTCTTTGTGCGGAAGAGCCGGGCGGCCCCGCTCCCCTCACCGACGGGCCGCGCTCCGCGGCGTTGCCAGAGCTCAGGTGCGGCCGCCCCGCCCCGCCCTGCCCCGCCCCGCCCCTCACGGCGGCGCCTCCGCGGGGCGCGGGGAGCCCTTTCCCCGCCGGCACGGCCGCCGCAGCCCGTGAGGGGAGCGGGATCGGCCGCCACACCCCGGGGAAGGAGTGTTGGGGGTGGGGGGGAGCGCGGCTGTCCCCAGGCCCCGCACCCCGCACTGACCTGAGGGCGCTCCCGGGGCGGCGCGCGCGCGCGCGGCCCCTCCTCGCACCGGCGCGCGCGCGCGCGGCCCCGCCCCGCAGGGAACGCGAGCGCGCGCGGCCCCGCCCCCGGCCCCGCCCCTTCTCTCCCGCCCCGCCGGGAGGGAGGGAGGCAGGAGCTCCTCCCCAAAAAGGCGGCTGGAATCGCCCCCCAGTCCTCACCACAGCATCCCGGCGGCAGCGGAGAGTTGGGATTTCACCTGCGAATGAATTGAGTTGGGAAACAAACGACACGACACTTTCCACCCCCCCCCCCCCAATTTTCAATCACATTGGTGCCCGAAGGTGTGGCATATTCATACAGCCCCGACTTGCGATTTCACCTGAGAGCTAAATTGGGAGACAACCTAGCTATACCTTCTGTAAAAAACGAGGTTCACTCTCCTGTGAAAATTAGAAAGTTTAATAAAGGACAATTAATAGGAGACAAAGAAAATAAAGATTTCACGGTGGGGTGCTTGGCATTCTGCCAAGAGCACACCTGGCATTTCAGAGATGCTCTTTAAATATCCTTTCTATTGCATCAGTCTGCTGCATATTCATAAACAATTATACATATGGAAACTTTTCCTCAAGAACTGTTTAGCATGGCTCCTCCTCGGGGCTGCCTTTTTAGAGCATGCACATTTCTTGGCTGTGATTTTGGTCCGTTCTTGTTGTCACCTCCAGTTTGGGCTTTGGTCTGTATTTTCTACAGACAGTGGGTGCTGGTAACTGGTGTGTCAGTAGCAGGGATCTTCATCATATGAATGTTATCCCAACCAAGCAGGCACTTTATATCAGCTATTTCACTACTAGGTCTAAGTTTAGTTAACAACAGAAATAAATAAAACTCTATAGCAAGGTTACTTTAACATTATACATATAGCATCCATTCTAATATTTGCAAAAAGCCAATATTATAATATGTATTTATAACACCTCAAAAAATCAAATCCACTTTTTTTTCATTAAAATTTCTGTTAATGCCTGAATTGAAGCATATTCACACTGCACATACAAGATAAGTTGGAAGACAGCTAACAACATCTTTTTTAAAAAACAAAGTAAATTAGAATTTTAACCCTTTTTAACCCTTTTTTAAAATTTAGGAATCCCATGAAAGTTCAAGCATATTTATGACTTGTCACAACCAGCCTGTTGGAAGATTTGCCCTCTAAGAAAAAAAGCAATCTGTTTTTCTGTACATGCACCAATATCTCTGAGGGAGAGAGCTCACCCTTCCATTTGGACAGCAGCTTTGTTAGACTAAAAGAAAAAATGGATTAGATTATTAGGAAATTATTAGAAAATTAGATTACAAGGAAAAATGGTTGGTGGTTAAAATCTTTGTCTTTGTTCATCCACTGTTATTCCCAACCTCCAAGCAAAAAAAAAAAAAAAAAAAAAAAAAAAAAAAAAAAAAAAAACCCACCCCAAAAGAAAACCACCAAACCCCCCAAACAAACAGAAATAACAAAAACCAAATAAATAACCCCCAAACCCAACAGATTACAGGAGAAACTCCTCATGCAGCAGCAGCAGCAGCCACATTTCATCCCAGGGCCAATAACAGGCAGCCAGAGGGAAGAAACACCCTTCCCTATCACATTTATTTGTTTTTTCCCATATAAACTCAATCTTACCAGGAGATTTTGCCATACATCCTTCCTTGCAGGTCCTATCCTGCTGCTCATAGGGTGGCTAGGTTAAAAAAACAAAACAAAACAAAAAACCCAACCCCAAACACCAAAACATTTTGTTTTTGAGCTGCTGAAAAAACAATCAAGAGGGATGGAGCATTTTCAGGACCAGCACCCAGGATTATTCAGGATTTGTCATATAAATAAGGGATTTCTTATAATGCCAGTGTATGTAGGCACGTGGGAAATTAAAATGCATTGCTAGCATTTATTTTTAAAAGCATAGCAAAAGGCTCTGCTTGAAGCTTTAGGGCAAGTTTGGGGGATTTTTTTTTTATTATTTTCCCTCTGAAGAAACAATTATTTCTGGAATTGCTGCCATGTTCCAGCTTTAGTCTCCAGTGAACACTCATTGCCTGTATTATATACACATTATTCTAGCAGATACCTTCACCGTGTGAAATTGGGCATATCTGTGGATAATCAGCACTTTGCTTTTCCCATTTTAATATTTCAGCTATTAAAATAGAAACTAAACCAAACAGCAACAGTAATGACTGTACACACACACACACACACACACACACTCACTTTATAGCTGTTAAGGATTTTACCAGCAAAGGACACACTTTAAATTACAGTCTGTAAATGATCATTTAATTGGGTCTTGGGAAGCCAACAAAATAATCCTTGTCTGAAGTGAACTTAAACAGGCTGCAGGAAAACACTGCAATTTTCCATCCTTTTTGCAGAGGGAAGGTAAAAGGCCCTTTTGCAGTGGGGGTAATTTAGATGGGCAAATTGTGGGGAGAAGCCTTTTCCTCCAGGTTAGAGGAGTGTTGGGTACCTCTTGCAGATTCCCCAACTTCTGGGACTCTGGCTGGGCCCTCCCAGGGGGCTCTCCTGTCCGGGGAGACCCTCCTGGAGTGGTCTTGTGTCAGGAAAGAGAGACTCACTGGATTTTTTTGGTCTTCAGGTTCTTGTTTATTGTTATCTTAAGTTTTGCACGCTGCCCACACCAGGCTCAGTGCATTGGAAAGGCACTGCAAGGATGGCCAACAATCTCTTGTTACAAGGTCTTTTAAAGCTAAACTATCCAATGAAGAGCTGACACCTGGATTATTTCCCTTTTTACCCCAATAACTGATCCCAAAGAGCTGCAATGGGGACTTTTCCACCAAATTACAAAACGCCACCCAAACCCATGAAGAAGGAGGAAGAAGCAGCATGAAGAAGCAGCTCAGGACAACACCCTGTGCCCTCCATCTTGCTTCCATCCACAACATACTCAAAATCCCAAAACCTAAATTTCTCACCAAGTGACACACCTACACTGCTCTCTACAATCTACTTTACACCTTAGTGGATTCTGGTTTATGCTGGAGTCTAGGAAACTTTCTCCATGAGTGAGGATCAAAGTCAGTGCTCCCCTGGGGGTCAGGGCACCCCAGAGCAGACAGAGAAATATTCCCTGTGCCCTGGGTTTCCACAGAGGAGGTTATTCTGCAGCCTGAATTCAAAATCCCATAGCAGGAAAACATTCTGGCTTTAATTCCAGCACACACAGGAGTTAAAAGGTGAAGTTCTGGAACAAGATCACCTTTAAGGTCCCTTCCAACTCAAGCCTTTCTGTGGTTCTGTGATTTTTCTGCACATACACTTCTGATTGAGAGGCAGCCATGGGGCCCAAACTGGGGACTCCACTCAGTAACATTTGTTTTGATGCTTTTTTGGTGCTCCCCCTGCATTTCCAGCCCAGTCTTTTTTGGCTGTGCACAGTGGTTTGTAGATGACTGCCTAGCTTCCCCTGAAGAGCCCCAGGCCCTGGTTTAATACCAGTATCAACACAGAACTGCAGTCACCACCACCCTGTCTGGGTTAAACACTGCATTTCTCAGGGATGCCTTTACTTCCAAGCACTGCCAAGTTTCAGCTCAACTCCAGAGCAGATGAGCCACCAGATAAAGCCACACCTGGCCAGAGCTGCAGCACTGGGGCACCAAAACCATCTTCCAACAGAGGGGTTGGAGTGCCAAGCTCATGGTGCTGCTGGGTGTTTGAGCTCTCCTGGTGCTCTCACCCTCCAGGCTGGCTGTGCAAATAGAACCTGTGCAAAACAGCTCGTGAGGAAGGTGAGCCACAGCCCAAGAGCAGCTGCAGAGAAAGCCTTTGGAACATCCCTTCACTGCTTTGGGGTTCTGCCTCGTCCCAGCCCAGGTTTCTGGACAAGATCCAGCATTGCCTATGGCAAACCAAGGGCTGCACTAGCAGGGAAGACAAAACTCAACCAGCTGCGTGGTGGGGAGAGCTGATCAAAGGATTTTAGCTGGTGTTTCCAGAGCCATTAAACTGGGATGGGTTCTGCTCCGCGGTGTTGGCGAAAAAAGCCAAGTATTTGCACTGAGTCACATCCAGACTCATCTGTTCCTGTGTCATGGGCCTATTTTCCAGGTATTGAGCAGTGCTTTCCAAAGACTTACTAACTTGAAGAGCAGTTTAAATATTAATTTTCCAGTTGAACTTGCATGCTGGGAAGGTTCTCCCGAGTGCTCCAGGGTATAATTAGTTCCTCCAAAAGCATCTTCCTACCAGACACTTTGCCAACACCACATTTCCCCTCCACATCTCCCCCCCTCCCCAGCCTCTTAAAGCTTCACTGAATTTCTCTGTACAGCCTCCCACAAAGGTTATCATCTTATGTTTAATAGTGGGGAAAAAGACAGCACACAAGATTTACTGCAAATGGAAGCCATTACTGCAGCAGTTATCAAATGAAAGAACAATATAATAATGTCCAGTCATAAAGATATGAAGAGTTGCCTGTCAAACACAAACACCTGACTTGTAAAATTGGCCTGTGCAGCTGCTGGAAGCTTTTGGCAGGCAGGATGAGATCCTTGCAGCACATGGCTAAGCACCCAGGTGTTTTGCAGCTATGTAGAAACTGGGCACCCAAACTGGGACCAGCTGGAGGGAGATGCAGCCACATCCCAAGATGCATCCACATCTGCACAGGACATTTCCATGAAGCAGAGCCAGGGGGATCAGCTCAGCACATCCCAAATATCCCCAGTGGGGTTAGAACATCCCCTGGGTTGATTCAGGCATGGGATGCCTCTCAAAGCCAAATCTGTTATCTCCAGCTCCAGCTGGAGCTCATTGAGGCTGCTGACCCCAATTTTTTGGTTAAGTATTAACTAACTAATAGCAGATGGTGTTGAATTTTGTCTGCCCCTTGACCCATAAGGTCAGGGCACACTGGCTGTGAAAGTGCAGCCAGAAAATGCTGATTCCCAGTCTAGTGTGTGGACACAGATGATTTTCCTCATCTTCCCCAGCCTTGCCCTCCTGCCAAGAGTAGGGCCAGAAACCCTTTCAGGCTTAACCAAATGGTCATTAACCTTTCCCAGATGAAAATGTATGGACAAGGGGGTGCCAGTGCCCATCACAAGGGAGGAAAGTAGAGAGATGCTGACTCCTGTGTGAGTGCTGCCATCTCCTACCAAGGACTGACCAGCTTCTCTCACCACACACACTTAGCTCTTTTCCCATCCCCAAGGAAATCACTTACTTTCATTGGCACAGCCCGTTCTCACAAGGCCTTTCCCACCAGACACACTTTCTGTATCAAGCTCCTAGAACTCCAAGAGCTTGTGCTTCTCCTGCTGCCTTTATGGCTGAAATTCCTGGAGCCTAAGGAATTTGTCATCCTTAGGCTCCAGGTGCAACAGCCCAGGTGCTTTTTAACCTTTTCTCATCTGTCTTGGGAGGGTCAGTGATGCCTGTGGCAGCCAGAGGTGCTGCCTCTCTGTTTGGTGAGTGCAGTGCCACTTCTTTTGGGGTCTGGTGTGAAAGTGTTGGCCACTGTGACTTGATTCCTGTTGTCTTTAGCCAAAGCTAGAGAGCTTGAGAAAGAGCTGAAGTCCCTCTAATAATTTCAGCAGCATCTGCACTTCTCAAACGTGCCAGACTAAGGTGTTTGGTGAAAGTCAAAAGGTCCAAAACCCAAAAAAAAAGCTACTTTTCATCATTGTCTTTTGGAGACAGAGTTCAAAGGTTGTCTCAGAGGGAGTCCTTATGTCCCCAGAGACTAAAAAGCATGGAGGAAAACTTCCTTGAACATGCTCTAGCAAGTCCTCAGAGACTTTCTTGTTCCTATTTTTATTCTTGTATCGGTTATCTTGTTCTTGCACCACAGAGTTCTTCTGTTAATATTATTTCTTACAGTATCCTTGTACCTTAGAACAAGATTTGTCTCATTTTGTAGCAAGCTGCTCCATGGTCCCTGAACCTGCTCCCCTCTTCTCTCCTCCTGGTTTGGGAAGCCACTGGAGGGGCGACCACCTTTTGGTCCATTTCATAATAAAACTCACAAAATTACTTTTAAAAGGCCAATTAACAAAGAGGATTAATGAACCTGAAAATGAAACCAAATGGCTTATGGGGACTTTTTTTCCCCTCCAATCTCCTCTGGTTCAGCCAGTGAACCAAAACTCCCAATTATTTATGACTGAATTACACCAGCACTCAAGAATTAAATGCAATTAAATACATGTATGCAGCCCAGGAGCAAGGTGATTTCTCTGTGAGTTGTCTTGCTGTGTATTAAGAGTTGCTGCTGCTGGTGGGCTTGTTGCTGAGTTACATTATTTCCCCTGAGATCAAAACAAATCAACATTTCCCCACTTGGTGTTTTTGAAGACAATGTTTCAGTAACAGCTGAACAGCAGGGTCTGGAAGGAAACAGGAATACAGACGGAATATTAAAGGAGGAAAAATTCAAAGGCTATAAGAATTCGAGGAGAGGAGATGGAACAAATTTATTACTATTATTATTATTAGTTATTTGGTTTTAAATGATAAAACCATGTGTGGTTTCTCATGGCCAGACTTTTAATACAACTGCACCATTCCCTTGCAAATTATCAACCCGAAGTAATTTAATAAAACCAGACCAGAATATGGTCAGGGAGATGGGAGAAAAGAAGAGCAGGAGATTCAGAAATGAGGAGAATGACCTCTAAAAGTGCCAGATTTCTTGTTCTGAAGGAAAAATCACAAGAAAAATAGAACTGCAAGCTCTCAGATAGGATACCTTGCAGCATCTACAGTTCTTCCATTTAGGGAATAACCAGGACATTTTATTGCTGTTTTTTTCTTTGATTTTACACACTTCTCTAAGAGGTCAACATCTTAAGATTATCTTTTTTTTTTTTTTTTGTACAATGTTCTGGGAGCACTTTTGTTGTGTCTTTCCTCTGTCAATCTTCAGCTTTCCTCTGCTGACAGCTGCTGGCTTCCCTAAATGAAGGACAGGCTTTTCTGCAGTGAAAGATGCTTTTTCCTTTAGGAAAAAAAAAGTCAAGTCAAAACGCAGAACCAGCAGGGGGGATGTAATTTTACTCATCACCTGCAGACAGATATATTCCAATTTTTATTTGGTCTTTCAAGGATATGATGAAAAGTCCAGTTTGCTTATCTGGGTTTAGTGGAAGAAATTGAGATGGTTTAGTGCAGGTGCATGAGAAACTGTGGGAATGAGGATCCCCATGGACTCCGGCTGGACTGATGCCCACAGGGGACATCCCTCCTCAGTCAGGACAGCCTCCCCTCTCCTGCACTGCCTGATACCCATAACCAGTGTGCTCCCAGGGTTTTACAGGACTGGAAGGCTCTGGAGGAGATGGGGCAGGCTCTTTGCTGGGCCCCCTGTCAGGTCTCAGGGTGATCATTGCTCACACCACACAAATATCAGCTCTGTGTTCTCTCACTGGGAGCAGGACAGGTCTTGGGGTCAGCTTCAGCCTGGGGGTGCTGTGCTGGCAGCACAAGCCTAATTTATTACTTAATAATAATAAGTGTCTGTATGCATTACTTTTATCATCCTTGATGCTCCTGTTTGCAAATCTCTTTGTCAGATTCGGTGTGAGATGCAAAATATCTTTTAATTTGATCAAATAAAGCAATGAGCCTCATCTGGCTCAGCTGGCAGCTGTACTGCCATACACCTGCAGAGATTTTGGCCCACATTTTGCTATAGCTGAGCCCCAGACAGTAAAAGCTAACAGTGATTTCCAATTCTCCTAGTAACAAAAAATGGATTTTTTTTTCCATGTAGGCAGGTGGAAGAATGCTGCCACCAGAACAGCTTTTCTAAGCATGCCTCTGGCAGTCTGCATGGTAAAGAGCATGGCCCCATAGAAATGTGGGAAAAACCCCAAACTTATATTCAATAGAAATGTTTCCTCATATGTAGAAATGCCATTTATTTGTGTCTTGGACCTGCCTGAGAAGAAATTACCTCTACTTTTGCTGAAACCAGGATATGGACATAATTCCTCACAAATGTTTTTCTGGCATGACAAGCTATTTTCCCACGATATATATGCAAAATGTAGTGTGTCCCACCTGGAACACACAGAAAATGAGTTACATGTCTTTCCATGTTTCTGTCAGAAGTATCTTAAAATTTTTTAATTGGGACATCAGGCTGGGCCACTCTTTGAGGGGCACATTTGTGCAGGAGCTAACAACTCTGCTACACTTTTGTACATCATCAGGCTAATGTGCTGCTTAAATAGAGTCATCAATCATTTTGTTATTAAAGCCCTTTGTGCCTGGCAACAAATTGATGGGAAACGAAAGCATTAGTAGGTTGTTTGAGTATTGTAAAACAGTACTTGTAAAGCTCCCACTGCTTCAGTGGAAGGTGAAAAAGCACAGAGGAGCTAATTTATTGTGCCAAAACAAGCCTCTGAAAGTGCTGTGACTTGAATTGAAATAACCAATTGAGTTGCCTTTTATTTGTTCTGACACGCTCTAGACTTTCCAGCATACATTGGGGTTGCATTTGCAGCTTCTTTCCTAAAAATCCTGAAACTTGCAAGTCTTAAAAAAAAACCAAAAACTGAAGAAAAAGGAAAGCTGAGAATCTCATGAAACCTATAGTTCCAGCAGCTTGTACCTTTAAGAAGAATGAACTGACACAAGTCTCCTTATTTCAGAATTATAACACTCTATTCTTGCTCAGAGCTTATTGAGTACCTAAAAAATTCTATATTTCTGCTTTTGCTCTTGGTTGTCTTTATTTCAGTCAGCAGTTGCAGGGAGCTACTCTAATAGTGCCCCACTTAATTCTGTATTGAAGCTTTGCACTTAAACCTCAAATAAAACTCTTCTCTCTCACAATCCCATTGTTAAGTTTAACTTCCATGTTATGGTCATGGGTTTTTCAAGGAAACCACAGCTTGTGCATCACATCCTGTATGAAACACACTTTGGCTTTTCCCAGGAAGCAGTTAAAAATCACATTTATTACCCCTGTCAACAGCAGCTGTCGAAACACTGCAGGCCAACTCGTTCATTCCCACAGCTGTAGCTCCTGGAGGAGAACAATGAAAGGTCAAAGGCAGTGGCTGCCCATTTCCCTGCACTGAGGTCTCAGTTGTTCCTCAAACCTGATCAACTACAATGGGAGAGCACAATCCTTAGCAGCCCAGAGCAGGTGAAGACATCAGTTGCTCACTCTCTCTTCCAGAATGAAGTGTCTTTAAATGGCCCTAGACTGAGCTGCATTCAAAAAGAGGCAAGAAGAGATCTCAGAATCTCAGAGTATTCCGAGTTGGAAGGGACCCACAAACATCAGTGAGTGCAACCCTAGAGAGGATGGCCTGTACTCACAACCTTGGAGTTATTAGCACTAAATATTAGTTATTAATTGGCTCCAGCCAGCTGAGCTGGGGAGAAGAGCTGGGGCCTCCCAGCCCAAGGATGCCAACACGTAGGGGGTCACTAAGATTCAGGAGCAGCACTTGGACTGCACAAGCACTTGGAAATCTCCTGAGGGCTAACAGAAAGGTGAAACAGTTTAGGCTGTGAACCTCTTGGGGTTGAGGGAAGAGCTCCATTCCTGTCCACCTGCTTTAGTGCAGGGAGCACAGCATCATGAGCTGGTTTGATTTGGAAGGAACCTGAAAGATCATCTGGTTCCAATCCAGCCAGGGACACCTTCCACTAGACCAGATTGCTCAGATCCCAATCCAGCCTGGCCTTGAGCACTTCCAGGGATAGGGATGAACTGCAAGGTAGAAAGAGACTCCTGCCTTCTTGTGCCAAGCAAATTGTGACACTCAATTGTGTCACTCTCATCTTGTGCTTGACTCTGGTCCAAAAGCCAGTGGAATCAGCTCTCTGACTATCAAGGGGCTCTTCTACTTACACAGCAGCTTGAATTATATAAATATGGGAATATGGGAAGCAAAAGGCTTTTGAAGCTTGATTGTCTCACTCCAGCAGATGAGAAACAGCAGACTTGTCTGCTTCCTAAGCCCCACCAAATGAGTTTCCTTGCCCTCAGCTCCAATTCCGACGCAGACAGCATGGCCTGGCCCTCTGGCAGAGTGCTTGGGGAGGGTTAGGGCTGGTCCCCTTGCAGTGACACCCTGTAGACAGTGGCCTTGCAGAGCAAACAGACCTTCATTTCACACCAAGAGGACAGCAGAGCAAGTTGAAAAGCTCAGGGAAGCAATGCAGGCAGCATCAGTTTTCTGCCTGCCTGTTGTAGGCGCTGAAGACAAAACAGCTCCCCAAACCTCGGCGTGCCACAAAAGTGCCAAAAGCAGGAAAAAGAACAGACAGCTATTGCACTGTTATCCATAATAATTTCATGTCTCAGAATCCAAGTGTATGATTTTTTTCTTTTTTTTTTTCTTTAATAAGTGCTAGCGTGCCAGAAAGTATCATAAAAGAGAAAGAGCGTCAGGGGTAATATAATGTTGGGGAGAGGAACGAGTGAGAGCAAGCCCCATGATCTGGAAAGAGAGCTTGTTCTCAGATACCTGAGGGTGGAAAACACTTTTACTTTAATTTCCTGATTGAAGCCAACAGCCCTAATTCTTCCTTCCTCACTAATTAGACAAGTAACCATGACTAAGTCAATTTGGTTGGAGACTAACTAATGAAAGAGAAAAATCCCAAATTAACATTTCCACTTGTAACATTAATTCAGGGAAGAATTTAGGTTGTTTGGGTGCTTATTTTTGCATTTTCTACATCTTAGCAACTTTGGGTTTCTCTTTAATATGTAACTTAATTTAGGTTTGAATTCAGCTTCCTGAGTGTGTATTTTCTTGGGGCTGGAGCATCCCTGTGGTGTGCTTTACCCATAAGCTCAACCCTAATTCTCTCTATGTTGCTTTCCAGAGCTGTAAGCAAAGAGATGGTGGTAATAACACATGCTCAGGTCACACATTGTGCCCAACCTTGCCTCCTAACAGAGAACCCCTTGCTTTATTGCAAATAAGTGTGATAGCAAACTGATCCATTTTCCCATTTATTTTTGTTTTTAGAGGAGCAGCATTAGCAAAGGAAGCAGATGCACAAACATCACAGGAGCTGCTGGTAAACAGGAGCACATGGGACACTGGCTGGTGTGATCTGCCACAAAGTCACCACTGACTTGTGTCCCCTGAAATATCACTCAGCTGCTGTGCTGGCAGTGCCCTTGCTGCCTCCACACTGAGCTCATTCCTGCTCTCTTCCTTGAGGAGGTGGCTGTTCCCTGCTGGAGCTGCTCCATGATGTGCCACCAGGGGTGAGCTGTGTCTCATGTTGAAGTGGATGTGAATTTAGGAAGTTCTTTTCCTCGTGGAGCCTTTAAGCTCAAATATAATTAGCTAAAAGCCTTTTCTAATACCATCATTCCCCCCACGGGCTGCCTTTCTGGAAGATCAAGGTAAAACCTTGGCTGGTGAAGGACTGGAGGTACAGCCAGAGTTCAGCATATTGAAGGTGGTTGCTAGAGCCAGCAACTAAACCCCTCTCTCCTTCCCAGCTGTGCCCAGGCACTGCAGCCCCTGCCCCTCCTGCACCCCACACTCAGGACTCTTCCACTGCTGAGTGAAAAAGAAAAAAAAGAAAGCTGGGTTTGAGAAGCAAAAAAGCCCTGATTGTGCAGTGGAAACCCACTGCAGCCTGTGAAATCTAGAGGAAGTTAACACTAAAGTTAAAGTAGAAATACATTGAAAGCATGCCTAGGAAACTTACAGAGACTTCCCAAACCACACTGAAGTGAGAGGGAAAACTGAGATCCATATTTTTATGGTACCCATGAAAATGAATAGACATCAGGGATCATCCCCCAACTCATCCCAGCACAACCAGGGTTTTAAACACATCCAGTAAAACCCTGGGAGTCTCCAATAGCTCCAGCTGGTGATGGAAGATGCTAGGAGTACTTAGGAAATTACTCAATCCAACTAAATGCTTTAAAAAGGGAGATGGTTCGGTTATAAAAATATTTCTGCCCGAGACTGGGAAGAGTTAAACCCCCCAGTTCTGCACAGGATTTTTTAAATCTTTGCCCTTTTTTTCCCCTTCCTTTGAATGGGTTTGTTTGTTTCCCCTTGGAGACTGCACACACAATAGGCAGATTTTTCAATTAATTTTTTTCCACTTTTAGTCTTCAATGGAGCCCAGGTGCCAATTGTTTGCTGCTTGGTTTCTGCCTTCCCTTTCCTGCCTACAGCTTAACCCCTTTCTCTCCTTCCTGCTTTTTGGCCATCACTGGTCATGGAGATGATGCTGATAAATGGAGCTTGGCTGATGGCTGATAAATAATTATCAAACAGCTTGGGAATGGTCTGTGTCAGGTATCAGTGACATTAAAAAATGCAGTGTATGGACCAGCCACCAATGAATTTAGCAACAGTTGGATGGTAACTAATCATCTTTCCTTTGAATCCCTCATCATAGCATATTTATTTATAAAGTGAAAGCATTTGGTTTTTATTTAAAAAAATACTAGAAATCACCAACAGCCAGCTTAAGTGAGCATGGAAGACTGACAAAGACATTATAATAATTTTTCTTTTAAATCCCTCACGACTCCACCACGTACTGGGGAAGCAGCTCAGTGAGCTTTAGCCCACAGCTGCCATCCTGTGCTGGGAGAGCAACCTCTCCAGCTATCCCAGCCTCTGGAAAGCACAGAAGAGGGCTTTACACAGATCAGGAATTAAGACTGGCCCAGGTTTGGCTCAGCTCAGTCACCATGGCACTGTTAGAAGCCTTAAACCCTTTTCCTGTCAGATTGACTGTGGTTGTCACCGTGCTGCCCTGCAGCCTGACATGGTCAGCAGGTGCTTGGGGTTCTGCCTCAGGTGTTAAACTTCAAAGCAGAAGATGAAACAGCAGATAAAACCCCTGCCCTGCCATGTGCCTCACTCTGTGCCACTGCTATGAGAGGAGGGTGAAAGACCCAGGCAGTTTTAGCTCTGTAGAGAAGCTGCAGAGCAGTGCTGAGTGCCTGAATCACATCCCCTGCAGCCATCAGGGGAGTAGGGCAGGAAAAGGGCCCAGAAAGGGAAATAAAAAAAACCAACAGAACCCCCAAGACTGGAGGATGGGAGCATGAGTCTAAAACTATGCTCTCCAAGAGCTGAAAGAACCCATTTTTAGGAGCAAGACATCCAACCTGGGATGAGGGACTTGCACTCTTTCCAGATCCTCCCGGCACCACCACAACCCATTTAAAAAAAAAAAAAATAAATAAAAAGGAAGAGCCATCTGTGGAAATGGGATGCTCCTTTAAGCCTTGCAGAGACTTTCTCCATCACCACAAACCACCCTTCCTGTTGCTCTTCCTTTACCACTCAGGGCTGAGCCATGGAGACCTGCTTCTTTTGAGTGTGTGTGTATTTCAGAGGGGTTTTTTTTTAAACCAAGAAAAAAATCAATATCAAATTTCAAAAAGAACCCCCAGAGATTTGGGGAAAGCGGGCATAAATGTCAAACAAAACACAAAGAAAAGCTGAGCTACTAAGAGATCATACTTAGAGCAGCAGTGGTAGGAGGGAAGAAATACAGCAGACAAATTTAGCACCATTTAGGAGGGTTTATACACAATGTTTTCATTGCAAGCAGCATTTAGAAGTGACAATTTAGTGATTTGTCATATCCCAGCACACTCCTTGCCTGTCAAAGTGATAGGCAGAACCAGCAGAGCACCTCTGAACACACTGTTCACTACAAGGCACCACCATCAAACCCAGAACAGCTCCAGCCTTTGCCCACACCGTCCCCTTGGGCCTTCTGAGAAGCTGGGATTTAGGAGAAAGCCTTGCAGGGGAAGAGTGTTTCAAATGTCAAAGGATTTAAAACTGTACAGGGCTGTGAAAGCTGATGGGACCTGAAAGAATTGAAGGAGGAGGTGCCTTAGCAGAGCATCTTTGGCCAGTGAAGGCAGATAACCCTCAAAAATCATTATGGAGCATCTGGGAGTGAAGCCCAGCAGGAGATGATGGCAGCAAGAACTCCTGCCCCACACAAGAGGGTCCCCAAAGACCAAAAACTCCACCAAAGCAGACAGGATCTGACCACAACACCTGCCTTGGGCCAAAGCTGCTCTTTATTTTCCATGAGCCACACAGAAACACGGTGTATTTATGGTCACTTCTTTCACCAGACTTGGTTGCAATCAGCCCTGGATCCCAAAACTGAAGGAGAAGCTTTGTGTAGACAATTCCTCCTTCAAGGCTCAGCTCCAGCACCAGGCTCAATGCATATGCATTTGGCAGGGAGTAGCAAATCAAGTGAAAGAACATTTCAGGGGGTTTTTTCAGCTGATTGTTTAGGAATTTACTTGGAATAAGCTTCCTCCCCAAGAGGGATTTCAATTCTACACATGCACAAAGAGGAGAAAACATTAATGCAGTGTTAAGACAGCTCAGTGCTGGGAGCAGCATGCACAGGCTGAGCAGAAGGCCACTGAAGTTATGTGACACCCAAAACTAGGTATTAGCAACTTCTCAAGGACTAGGGTGTGAAGTGTTCAGTGACAACAGCAACCTTCCCCCTTGCAAATTGTCCCAGCAGACACAATTCCCCCAAGGGAATTGTCCAACTGTGTCACAGGACAGGTCTCCCACAGGAATGCTGCTGGTGCCATCAAGGGACACACTCACATCAGGTCCTCCCTGGGAGCTCCAAGGGACAGGAATTGTTTCTCTTTAGAGGTTGTACTTTGTGAAATAAAAAATAATCCAACAACTGTGGTGTCCAAAAACCAAGGTATGTGTAGATGAGACTGACCCTCTGGCTCTGCTTTCAGGTGGGCTTTGCTTTCAGGATCCTGGCTGGTTCCAGGCATTGCATAGCTGTAGTGATTAATTACAGCATGTTACAACTGAGATTTAAGCTTCTGATGAATTTGTGGTTTTTATTTACCCATCCCAACCAACTTGTGCTATCCATAGGCTCGGGAGCCATCAGTAAAATGGTTCATAAAATATTAAGGGTGCTGCTTCCCACTGACATGGGAGAGCTGTGGGAACTGAACTGGTACCAGGGTGTAATTAACTCAGGGTAAGGTTAGATCATCATGTTTCCAAGCAAAATAGGGGTGCAGAACAGCAGTGGGCCTTCAGTGGCCAATGCATTTTGGAAACAGGCTAACATATGGAGCCTTTCAGAAGACTCTGAATCCAAACCCATGTGTGGATGTAATTTAATGTGCAGTGCTTTATGCAATTATACCTACAGATGCCTAAGTGAGAATTTAAATTAGCATTAACTTAACTTGCTGAAGGCAGACAAATGCAAGCGGGTGCTGGGCAGATTTTCCTGTGAAGCTCTGCTGATCCCCATCAGTTCCTGAGGCACTGCTCCAAATGTAAACCCTGGGCATCTTTTCAGCAATTAGGCCCATTCTCTGCACAAGTGGGGTCAGAAATGAGAGCCCATCTCTGTACAAACCACATCTCCACTGTGCAAAGTGTCACATTTGGGCATCACAGGGAGAGATGCTCAAACAGGAGGACCTCACCTCCTTGTTCATATAAGGGTAAGCTTCACCCAGACATTCTTACAGATGCATAAATACCCCTCTTCTGAGCCCTCTTCTTCTGCCCAGAAGTCCTAAAGAAGACAAATTATCATGGGCAAGGGTCAGTGTCTCATGGTTCTTCTGCACTGAGCCACAACACATCTCCTGTCCTTGATGCTCCTTGGATGGTCAGCATCCAAACCCCAGCAGTCAACAGGATGTCTCTTTTAAACACTGAGGTTTGCACACAGAGCTTGTTGCAACTTCAAAGCTGCCCACACCCCAAAAGCAACCTTTACTCTGATCTCAACAAAACACTGAACTTTTTATCTACCCTGCCACCCTGATTTTTTAAGTTTTTCTAAGCCTTCTGATGTTTACATTCTTGTAACAAATTTCTCACACGCTTTCTGTAAATAACTCATTGTTTTGCATTCTTTTATGGGAGAGGAGAAATTTGATGGGCTGTTGGTTTGTCCAGTGTGACTGGAGAGGTGGCACTGTCACCCTCCAACACACTGTCACTTTTGGAAATCTATAAATGTTGGAGTCCTAAAAGAAACTTCCCTTTTTCACCTTGAGAGCAGCGAGGTGTGCATCACATTGTATCATGTCCTATAGTGACACTACCCAAAACATTTCAGGTTCCTCCAAACCAAATAATCAGGATATTGTTCCCTGGCTGTGGTGACTACAGGAGCCTGCAATGGCAGAGGGGTTTTCTCCCTGTCACTAATGAGTTTGAGGAGGGCTGGCTTCATGATGAGCCAGACATGTTGGCAGCAGCACACAGCAAAAAAATGATGGAGAAGCAGCCTGATATCCTAATTTTATGAAAAAAAAACCCAAAGCAACAGGACACATAATCAGCTGTGACAGGGGAATTATCAGCTGGGGAGGGCACCATTTGTTTGGTGCAGAAGCAGCAGCAGGCTTGGATCCTTCCCTCCCAAAAGCAGGAGCAGGTCAAGTAAACTGAGATATGCCAGGGCACTGCACCTCTTGGGCATCTCCCACTGGGCAGAAGGCAGACTGACACCAATCTGCATGTTAAACAGCAGATTTCACCCTCCCCACTCTGCTGCAAGGAAACATCTGATGAGCTGACTCAATCCACAGCTGCACACATCTCCCTGGTAATCTGCTCCTTGGAGCAGTTTCTCCCTGCAGCAGCTCTTAGGGTTGGAACTGGAAGGCTGGAAGGTTTTTAAAACACCTGGGAAGCATTTCTGGGCCACTCATCTGTCTGAGGGATGGCATATCTCAGTGAGCACACACCACTTCTCCCATAATCCAGAGACTGGGTTTTCCTCTCAGCACAGATCAGGTTAAGAGACACAACTGCTTTGTATGAAAAACAGGTTGTAAATTATTATTTAAAGGAGTGATATCAAGACAAGCCTTACTCTTTTATCCAGAGAGGGCATAAATGTCAAACAAAACACAAAAAAAGACTGAGCTACTAGGAGATCATACTTAGAGCAGCAGTAGTGGGAAGGAAGAAATACAGCAGACAGAGAGGGGACAGGGAATGTTCTCTCCTTTCCTGGGATCTCCTCTGGGATCATCTATAACTGTAGGACATTTCTGCAATTTGGGTGGGCCAGGTTGTAGCTCCTGGATTTCTGTGGAGAAGTTCAGGCAGCACCAGGGCAGCTACATGTCCTTCAGCAAGACTCTCATCTCAAGGCAGCAAAGTTCATATCCCAAAACTCACCACAGTAAATTCTCAAGCTCACTGAAATGTTTCAAGCCTCTTCATTTCCCCCCCTGTGAAGGAATAATATGACCTTGGAGAGCTGCTTTGTAGTTGGGTTTTCTTTTTTTGCTGAACAACAAAGGAACAGCTGTTCAGACTTTTTTTTTGTTGCAGTTGTCTTTCATTGCAGGAATGTGTGTACTGAATATTTAGGACACATTAGCTGGAAATAAAAGTACTGCTGCTAAAGCAGCTCATGAGCAAACACACGATGCCTCCCACAGGGAGGCAATTTCCCAGTTCCCATTTCCCAGCCCTGGTGTGACCAGGAGAGTGGGATGGTGCTGTCTGGGCAGTGGTCAGCTGGATGGAAATGCCTTGCTCAGGAGCACAGGAGGGACTCAACTTCCTTAACTCTGACCAGATTTTAGCAAGGTGATGGATCCTCTCCCAGCCTTTATATTTTTCCTGGCTATAATGCACAGCACAACATTACAGCAGAATATTTTTGCCTTTTTTTTTCTTTTGAAATCAAGGTGGAAAGCTGAGGGTGTTTTGCAGGGTGAGGGAAGGAGAATTTCACTGCTGGTTTTAGAAGCCCACAAGCCTCACAGGACCTTTGCCTCCTAGGAGCTGCCATGAGTTATCCAAGCTGTCACCAGAGCTGGAGGCTGCAGCAGCTCTGCCCCTGAGGAAAGGAGCCTCTCATCTGAGTCTGTGGCACAGAACAGCTCAAAAATCCTTCAGGGAGGAAAAATAACAAGGAAAGGAGAAAAGGCAGAGGGAGAAATGTGCACAATGGGCACTACCTGTGAGTAGGCTAAGAGCTCCCACTCCTCCTCCTTTGGAAAAGCTCTCCTCAAAAGGTGAAAAACATCTTTCTATATTTATCCCACTCACTGAGCAGGAAAACGTGCCCCTGACCCAGCTTTATTTACCCAGGACATGCTGTGGAGGGAGGTTTTAATCCAAACACAGTGCTGAAAATAGGATGGATGATTAAATTGCTGACATAGCACCCCATTTGTGTCTCTAAAGGTTGAGTGTAATTTTCTGCCTTTCATAATTGCTCTGTCCCTTTCTGCCTTTTCCAGTGCATTTGCTCTTCCTAATCTGGCCTCAGCTTTCTAAATATGGCTTTTTATTGATTCCAGACTTTCTGTTCACTCCAGATGAGCATCACTGAGGCTGAGAAATTGGTCAGCAGAGCTTTGTCCCTGATAAATGCTTGGGGTTTTTTTGGTTGTTTTTTTTTTTTTTTTTTTTTAAGTTTTGACACATATGCCATAAGCACAGGATGGAATCCTAATCCCTGCTGCCTGGCAGGCAGTGCTGGCACCTCTGCTCTGATCCAAACAAACACACACACATGAAGAAATGGGTCCTGACAGCCTCCTGCTCAGTGCAGAGCTGCACATCCTTAGAGTGAAAACCAGGCCACCCTCCAAGTCCTGTTGGGTCTACACTGGAGGCTCAGCTCCCCTGAACAGCAAGTACCAGTAAGACACTGCTGTGGATGTTCTGTTTTAGATCCTTGCTGATCCAGTGGTATAAGATATGATTGCCACATCCCAGCTGCCTTCCCTCGGACCAGCCATCCTGCTCTGTGTCTGCTCCAGCCCCTGGGTCTGCTGTAGAACACCATGGCTGGGGTGGGATTGCACAGACACAGGTCTGAACAGCTGCAGGTCTCTGGAGCTCTCTCCAGCCAGGGTGCACATAGTGGATATTTTGGCCCCCAACGAGGGGGAGAGAGAATGATGCATCTGACTCCATCTTATCAGTAGGTTAAATAATTACTTTATTAAACTACATTATTCTATACTATATTACATTACATCTAAACTGACTCTGCCAAGCACTCAGCTGCACAGAGCTCGTGACTGTCAGCCAACAGTCCCCACACACACACACACTTCACACACAAAACACCATCACTTTGGGTAAACAGTGCCCATGTTGCATTCTCCTTTGGCACAAACACAGGCACAGCTAAAAAGATAAGAATTGTTTTTCTTTTCTCTGGGGTTCAGAGACTGAAACCCAGAAATATTCTTGGGAAGAATTGTGCCTTGCTTTTCTCTGCGAAGAGAAACGTGGTGACAGGTGCACCCTTGCCTCCAGGTCAAAGAATCTTGGAATGGTTTGGGTTGGAAGGGGCCTTGAAGGTTTATCTTTGCTTTATCCACCCCTTCAGCAGGTGAGAGGGCAGCTCATCTGCTTCAGAGCTGCTGGCTTGTCTCACACCTTTCACAACCAAAGCCTGAAGGGCAGGACCTCAGCAAGGAGCTGTTTACAGAGAGCCTTGGGAATTCCTGCAGAGCTTTTTCATCACTGTGAACAAACAAGGCACTGGGTCTGTCCCTGACCAGCAGGAGTTTGTTAAAGAGGCTGCTCTGGGAGGATGGAGAGCTCAGAGCTGTAGCAAAACCAGATCCTTTCCAAAGGCTTGAAGACCTGGAGCTGCCTGAACATTCATGTAGCCTTAACACCAATCTCTAGCAAAGCCAAAAGCAGATCCCTCAGGGAAATGAGTAAGACTGGAGCTAACGTAGCCATGCTGCTTCCAAATACTCCTGCAGCCTCCAACTGTTGCTGTTTATGGAGAGCACAAAAGGACATTTCTGCATCCTGTGCTGGAAAAAGCCTGGAGTGGAACTTCTTATACCCTCAGCACCTTTTCATGGAGCCAGATGCAGGTTTTGTGTCCCCCTGGAAGGTCTGGGGAGGGACAAGCAAGACCTGGCCAGAGTGGTGGAAGCAGAGGACAGCTGTTTATCTATCAGGAATTGCAGGCTCCAGGCATGCTGGGCTGAACTGGTGTTTCAATGGAAATACTGCTCATAAACCCCCCCAAAATACAGAACTGGTTGGTGGAGGCCAGCTTTGGGACAGCTTTCTCTGACAGATTGACACCCTGGACAGACAACTGCCTGAATAAACTTCATTTCTGTATTTGATGAGCATTTTGTGGTTCACAGCACAGAAAACAGAGAGGTTTTGCACTTCATCCATCATCGTCACCATCATCCCTTCCCATCTTTGGTCATCTGGGGCTTTGCAGCTGAACCAGCAGATTCCCTTTCTTTTGGCAGCCATGGATGAGCACCATCACCCAAGATGGACTCTGAGCCCTTCTTCCTCCCTTTCCTTGGAACACCCCAGCAAAGGACAAGGTCTCTGTGCCAGCAGGGCCAGCAGCAAACCAATCCCCTCACAGGACATGGACACAAGCCCCAGGATGGAGCTCAGCAGCTGGGCTGGCCATTTGCTGCTGCCTCTGCACTCAAAGAGTGATTTTAGCTCTCACATTAGAACTTTATAAAGGATTTACTTTTTCATCTGAGTAACTGAAATAGGTGAAGCACAGAAATGAGCTGACAAACACCCAAATAAAACCTCTCAGCCAGGAACCAGGCTCAGGAGTAAGCATTTTCTGGGGCAAACCTGCAGTGCTCAGGAGCATCCACCTGGCATTGCTGTCAGGGGAGGTCACCTTCACAGCCCTAATATCACACATCAGCAAGAGCTGGGCTTGTTGAAAGGTGCAGAGCAGTGGAGGGGATGAAGTTCTCATCACCTCTCATCAGGGAGAGCCCCAAAATTGTCACTGATGGCAGAGAACACCCTCAAGATGTGCTAAAAATTTTGACCCTCTGTGTGAAGCCCTTCCAAGTATCAAATGAAGAGGGCTTGGGTTTTGTTTTTCTTTAATTGCAAGTTTAAACAAACACAATTTATCAGCTTTCTTTCAGTGTTGCACTGCTTTCTGTCATGGCACTGCCCAAGGAATTACAGCACTGCAAGTATTTGCTGGGTTTAGGTTGGTTTTGCATAATTATTTAATCCCTCCACAGGAAAAAAAAAAAAATCCTCACTGTGGGTGCTGATAGCATCTAAAATTAGGTCATTAGAGGAGCAGTTCAGTGTGTTTCCAAAAATCAGGGTCTTCTAGACTCAGCTTTGTTGTCAATTATGGAATCACTTCAGTCTTCTAGCAATGTGCATTCCTCTTCCTTTCTGGTTAAACCTGGAAAAAGGCTTTCCCCCTCCTCCCAGCAGCAGGTTTATTTTCAAGTTTGGTAAATAAGCACCCCTGAGCAATGGCCTTAGGGATTCACTGCCCCTGCTGGCCTCTCATGGTGCATTTCAGCCCAGCATCCCTTTCCCGGGGCAGTCCTAACTGGAAAATAGTTGTGCTCTGCAAAAAGCACTGGGAGCCCTTGGATTAGCACACTGTGAAAGTTGGGATTAGGAGGCAGTCATGAACAATAGCTGTGTGCCCTGAAAGCCTCTCCCTTAATGCAGTGCAGAGAGATTATTTACCCTGTGACATTAAACATCCTGATAACCAAATGTCTCATCAGCTCAGGATGTGCCCTTTAATTCCAATTCCTGCTACCTTGCTAAAACCTCGTGTCAAACCTGCATGGACTCTGCTCACACCAAAAATGAATCTCTTCCCTCTGCTGGAAGGCAATTTTTCCTGACCAGAGTTATGGGTCTGGGTAATGAGGTGTGATAGAAAAGTGTTTAGGAGTCTCATGTCATTTAGATGAAAGGATGAGCACTTAAAGAGAGCAGATTCATCTTTGCAAGACCCAAAACCATCCCCTGGCTCCTGCCAGAGAGACCTGCTGCACCTAGACTGCTTCCTCCAACATGTATAACACTAAAGTGAGTTAATTTATGGAACTGAAACAGAAGTGGGCACGTGGCACAACTCAGACACAGACCTGTAGCTCATCCCCACACAGCCTTGGACCTTGTGGTTAATGAGGCATGGAGGACATGAGCTGTGCCCAGGACACACTTCAGCGCCTCTCAGAAATCCTGGAGCAGTTTTTGTGGCCAGGCATTGCCTGGGCAGGAGTGCCAGAGCATCCCCACTGCCTCCCTCCCTCCCATCCACCAGGAACATGCCCTACTGTCTCACTTGACCCTCTGTCAAGCAATTTTATTTCTTAAATACATTATTAATTTCACTCACTTTGATGTTTGGGACATTTATTATTTTTCAAACTCCACCTAAAGCCAAGAGGGGCTTAGAGAGAAGATCATCACTGCTTGTGCAGAAAGACAAACAGGCCAAAGGGGATCATTCTGACACTCTTGTCTGATCTCTTGCCATCTCCCAGCAAGGTCTGACCAGTCTGCAGTAAATAAAGTCTAATCTTAAACTCCTAAGAACACCTGGCCCTAAAATGACAGGTCTTTGACCTGTCACCTCCTCTGGTATGGATGTCCCAGGAATGGAAGTCAGTACCAGACAAACAGGCTCTACTTATTAATATTAAAAAAAAAAAAAGTAGGCTTGGATGGCCAATATTCAATATGCATCAAATTCATAGATTCAAGGTTTTTTCCATTATTTTAAGAAGTTAATCCCAGCTCCCAGCCACCACTGAATGGCTAGAAGAAGGCAAGAACACCAGGGACCAAGGTCAGACTTCTCTGAGCAACATGTTCCAGAGCATCACCACCCTCACAGCCAAGAATTTCTTCCTAATATCCAATTTAAAATATTCCTTTGTCAGTTTAAAGTCATTCCTCCTTGTCCCATTGCTGCAAGTCCCTGTAAGAAGTCCCTCTCCAGCTCTTCTGTAGCCCCTTGAGGTACTGGAAGGTGTTCTAAGTTAGAACAGGGGTTCTACTCCCCAGTTCCTTCTCTCCTCCAGGCTGAACAGCTCCAGCTCTCTCACCTGCCTTCATGGCAGAGGGTCTCCATCCCTCTAGATCCCCTCCATGACCCTGCTCTGGGCTCACTCCAACCTGTCCACATCCTCCTCCTGCTGAGGACCCTGGAGCTGGATGCAGCACTGCAGCTGGGATCTCACCAGAATCCCCTCCTAAACCTGCTGCCCACACTGCTTTGGATGCAGCCAGGATAATTGATGCAGATTGCTTTCCATTTGAAACCAGCCCAAATACAGAAACCCCACACTCCTCCTCAATGAGTTATTTGCTAAATCATATCAGGTGGCCAACCCCACACTGGGATAGATTGCTCCAGCCCTGACCCTGGCACGTGCTTGTGGTAGAAATTGCAGATAATTCAATGATTCTTTGTGCTGGCTCAGCTCAAGGCTTCTCTTGAGCCCAGAGTTCAGTGCTATGGAATTGGCATCCCAATAACCCAGCCCTGTGACAGAGCCAAGTGTCCATTTGCTTTGGGCTGGAACCAAGGTGTGCATTAATCCCAGGGCCTGGGGATGGACTGGGGCTGGCTCACCCCAGAGGAGAGGTCACTGCTTTGTCAGCTTTGCTCCTCACATCCTCTCATTAAATTTCCATCTAGGTCCCATGTGGTGTTGATGGGGTGTCAGGACGAGGTGAGAGAGGAGAATTTGACTCCATGTTCTCAGAAGGCTGATATGTTATATTATATATTACATATCATATTATATATCATTTTATATTATGTAATATATAATATATTATTTATATTATATAATAAACTATACTAAAGAAAGAGAAAGGAGACTTCAGAAGACTAGAAAAGAATGAATCATAAAAACCCATGACAGACCAGAGTCCTGACACAGCTGGACTGAGATTGGTCATTAATTAAAAACAATTCACATGGAACCAATCAAAGATGCACCTGTTGGTAAGCAACCTGCAGACCACATTCCAAGCAATCAGATAATTATTGTTTACATTTCTTTTCTGAGGCTTCTCAGGAGAAAAAAATCCTGGGCAAAGAAGATTTTTCAGAAGATATCATGGTGACAGTCCCACATACTTGGCTTGCTAAGAAGCAAGGATAATTTTTTTTCCAGTTAGCTCAATGTTTGCCAAAGCAAGCAGCCAGACTGGGAGGCACAGGGCTCAGGGACTGGGACAGATCTGCATGCCCAGAGCATGATGCCAGCAAGCAGCTGAATCCAGCCAAGTGTCTGGGAGCTGACACAAGATGATATTTTTTAGGTCTGGTGATCTGTTAATTTAGGGTTGAGTGAAGGGAGGAAGACTTTGCACTTGGATGTTGGACCAGACTAAAGCAAACTTGCCTCATTAGGTACTAAATCTTCTTTCCCCTGAACCCTGAGCTAGAAATTCAGCTACAAGCAGTGAGATGAAGGAGAAGAGTCTGAGAAGACAGCACAAAGAAACATTGGGAAAGAGTCACAGATTCACTCCTGTTATGAGCTAGAGCACACAAACGAGACAGCCCAGCAACTGATTTCTGGAAAGCAGCTGGCCAAGCTGGGATAGCAACAGGCTGGAAACCTCCTTTCCATCTTTTCAAGCAGATGCCAGCTCATCTCCCTGACCCAGCAAAGAAAGGTCATTTATAGGCCCTGCTCATTTCTGAGAGCTGGAGCTGGCACTGGCAGCTTTGTGCTGTACCAAGGCTGTCCAGAGGGGTCATTTTGGGAAGCACTAGGCTTTATAATTAGTTAAGCTCTGTGATCCCCACTGGGGATCCCAAGGCAATGAGGATGTGCCAGTGACACTGGTTTTTTCTGCCTTGTGAGACCTGAGAAGCCAAAGAGGAGTGCTCCAGAAACTATTCAAGAAATCTATTTCAAGCCTAAATAAAAGCTATACTCTCCCTATGAGAGAATTAGGTAAGTTTTCCATCCTCCTGAGAGGAAAAGCACAGGAGAAGGTGTCCCATGGGAGAAGCTGGAGGCACGTTGCCAGCAGCAGAGGGGGAGGGGTGGTGCCTCAGATCATTACTTTTCTCTCATCAGCAGGGATGAAGACCCCATTTTGTGATGGCAATCCTTTGTCACACTCTCCCACGGAGAGAAAGGGCTGTAACACAGTGCCTGCTGTGAAGTGACCACAGGAGACAGCCCTGCCTGCGAGTCCCACAAACCACATCGTTCCCATTCACTTTTCCTTGCCCCTGGTTGAGATTCATCCTTTATTTTTCATCACCTGGATAAAGCTGAGCCTTCAGAAATGCAACCTTCCCACTGCATACATCCCATCACGCTGCCACCAGAGGCAATCCCAGGAAAGCCAAGATTTAAGAAACAAACTGGAGGAGGACTCAGACTGGCTCCAAAAATTTTTACTGTTTTTTTTTTTTTTTTTTTCACCCCAAGCTTTGTGGTCTTTTCTTTCTGCTCTACACTGTTTTGTATCCCCTGCAGATTGTCCCAGCTTGGGGTAATTTGCTGTTCATAAAACATCAACTTCACAATTTTGCTGCTGTGGCTGGCAGGTAAAAACATGCTTTGCTTTGCAGCTGTTCCTTGTACATCTACTAAAGCATTCCAAAGCCACAGGGGTAGGAAAAGCAGGGGAAAAAAAAGTACATTTCATCCTTTTCAGCATTACTGCAGGGCTGAATGCACAGCAGGTGCAGATAAGCATGAGATCCTCCACCTTGTTACACCACCTGCTTTGCACTTTAGTCACTCAATTCAGCCAGAACCACAATAAACATGTTATTTTAGATTGCCCAGCAAATTCTCTGCATTTAAACAACCAAACTGAGGGGTTTGGGGTGTTTTTAAACCATCCTGACCATTCAAGAAGGCTCCCAGCTTTCCCACTCTTCTGCACTCAGCCTGAACTAGACTTCACCCACACTCAGGGCAGCTCATCTGAAGAGCCCCTCCCATTTTTCAGGTAAACTGAGGCAGACACAGGAATATTTGAGTCCCCACCCACCCCCTGTTCCTGTTCCCACAGCCAGCCTCCTGGCAGGCATTCCCTGCTGGCCCAGTGAGATCACAGGGCTGGTTTATCAGCACTCCTTTTTCACCAGAGGAGGTGCCCAGGGTGGAGCTGGCACTGCACAATTATTTTCTGGAGCTGAGGCTCTCCCCCCACACCCAACCAGCAGCATCACCTGGGCAAGACAGCCAGAGCTGCTCCCCCAGCAGCACAAACCCACCTGGTGCCACTGACCAACAAAATGTGCCCAGATCTTTGCAGAGGAGGAAGTTTAGCAGCAGGAACAACAACTGCAAAATATTTCATGTTCCAGCTAAGGCTGCCAGGAGGAAGGTGACTCAGATGCATCCACGCTTTCCTCCTCAGAGCTCAGTGCTCGTGTCATCCTGCGTCAGCCATCAAAGCAGCTCTGCTCCACTGCTGCAGAAACCTGTTTGTCATCTCCTGATTTCCTGCCCCACGGCTTCTTGTGTGGGAGGGAGGCAGCAGAAAGTCTATGGCACAGCATTTGTAGGACCTGCCTGATGAGAGATGATTTCATTTCTATGTGAACTGGTGTTTATTACACCGGGGAAGTGGGGAGTTTATCCCTCTGGTTCAGCCTGGATGGCTTTGTTCCAGGTCAGGTTCCAAAATGATTGAAGAAAACAGCTCTAAGGCATTTCTAAAATAAAAATATGTCAGCAAATTAACAGTGGTTTTAAGGGCCTTGTATTTCTGGGAGGGTGAAACCTCTGTATTAAACCCTCTGGGATCATCACTTGGGCCTCCTGTGCTTCTCAGTCTCTCAAAGTAAAATTGACCCACCAAACTCATATTTGTCTCAATCCTAATCCCTGCATCATCCTTCAGGTGTATTTCCTCGCAATGAAATTGGAGTAGAAAATGCTTTGGGAAATGCTTTGCAGCCCCTTCTTCCCCAAAGGCCCAATCTGCTTTAACTGGGGATGCTCTTCAAGCACAAGGTTTGGACACAGCCAGTGAGACTCACATTTCAGAAGGACCATCAAAGGCCTGATAAAGACATGGCACTTTCAAGCAGGCTGCTGGGATTTTGGAGGATATTTGAAATCTGTCGACATGCACTTCTAGCAGAACTGCAAAATGAAATGAAACATGCTGGAACTGGAAAATGAAACGCTGTTAGACAAGCCTGCTGCCCAAATCAGCTTTGCCTGGATCCCCCTGCCCTGCAGCACAGCCTTCTCCCTTCCTCCTTACTGCCCTCTGCTCAGGACCAACCAGACCTGGGGTATTTAAATTCCTGTAAGACAGGAATGATGGGCAGCACATGCAGTTTTCCCAAAGTGGCTGCCCATGACCCGGCCTGCAGGGCAGAGCTCGGGGAGGAGGTGGCAGCTTCCTCTGTGGCTTTTCACGTCCTCTCTCTGCCATGCAGACACTGGCATGCATGGCATGGCTCTGTTCTGGCAGCCAGTGCCCAGGCAGGGCTGTGGTGAGCACAGGGGGAGCTCTCTCCTCCTTGCCCTGACACCTGGGCTGGCAGGGGTGACACGGTGATCTCGGCCAGCTGATGCTGCCTGTGCCATCACCTGTCACTGACAGGGTTTATGAAAATCCTTTCCCTAGGATTTTTCTCCTGAGAAGCTGAGAGGCAGAAAAGAAATGTAAACAAGAACCATCTGATGGCTGTGGGATGTGGTCTGGAGGTGGTTTACCAACAGGTGCATCTCTGATTGTTCTCTTTTGGATTGTTTCTACTTGATGACCAGTCGTGGTCCAGCTGTGTCGAGGCTGTGAGCAGTCACAGGTTTTTATTTTCATTCCTTTCTAGCTTTCTGATGTCTCCTTGCTCTTTCTGTAGTACAGTTCTAATAGATCATTTTCTTTTAATATAATTAATATATATCATGAAATAATGAATCAGCCTTCTGAAACATGGAGTCAAGATTATCACCTCGACCCTCACACACCACCACAATCACCACCTTGAGCTGGTCTGGGCAGCACCATGGGAAGATCTTGCTGTGCTCATGGGCTCAGTGGTGACCCTGAGACTGGCTCAGCTGGTTGGAGCATGGTGCTGAGGATACCAGGGCTGGGGCTTGGATCCTGTCTGGGCCATTGGACGATCCCTGTGAGTCCCTTCCCACTCAGGATATTCTGTGATGGGACACTTGACACACAGCAGGAAGCTTTGGCTGGAAGTCAGTGCCACCAGGGCCTGGGGTACAGGTTCCTGCTGGCAGACACCCAGGGCAAGCCTCTCTCTGACAGGGTTAGCACACAGACATTTGTTTCCCTGGCCCTGTTCAAAACCCCCATTTGAGTGCTGGGGGGTCAAAAGCTGTCAGAGAGCTTCAGCCACCACCAAAGAGCCACCAGCCTTCAGGTCTCACTTTGTACCACCTCCCACCGTGGTGAAATGCAAAACATCACAAACAGAAATCTCTCCTTGCTTCTCTCCAGGCAGCTGTCCTGCAGGAGACAGAGAGGAGGAACCCTCTGACCCCAAGAAGTTTTGCAGAAGATTTGTACACTACCAAAGTCCCCCCCCCTTTCTATTTCTGAAATTGTGGCTACTATCAAAATCACACCAAATGTTGACTTTTGTTTGTCTTTTCTCCAGTTTGAATAATTTCTAACATTTATGAGTTCTTAAAATCGGCATGGTTGGAGAAGTCAATGGATATGTCCCACCAGTAGACCATTCCCAGGAATTGCTGGTGAGCCCTTCTCAGCCAATTGCCAGGGCACCAACCACCCATGAATATAGTTTTGGTTTAGCTAATACAAAATAAAACAATATAACAAAAGTATTTTAAAATATAGAAAAAAAAAAAAAGAAAAATAAAACATAAAAAATTAAAATACATAAAACCATAATAAAATACAAAAATACACACAAATAAAAATAAAATACATAAAAATAAAATTATAAAAATAAAATAAAAATTAAATACAATAAAAATTAAATAAAATTTTAAAATTAAAAATAAAAAATAAATAAATTTTTTTTAAAATTTAAAATAAAATAAAAAACCCATGGATCCTGTGATGGGGGCTTCAGGTCTTTGGGTTTATTTTATGTATCCCTTTCCAAAGGCTTTTCCCAAGACTTGCTCATTCTGGTAGGCACTGCCTCCTGCCTCTCCTGTTTAGAGCTAAATGACACAACACTGATGGATGCAATGACTGCTGAGAGCTCAATTCTTCCAGCAAGTGTGGGTAGCACTGGGCAGATGATGCCAGAGATTTTAAGGAGAATCTGATAAAAAAGAATGGCCTTAAATAAATAAATAAATGTCCTTAAATAGAGAGCCAATTGTTTTCTTTCAGAGAATAAGACTAAAAAATGTTGGGGTTTTTTTCTGTGCTAATGAAGATAAAGTCCATCCTTCACTGCCCTGGAAGCTGGGGATTAGGGAAAGAGCCAGTGAAGGTCTTTTGTTTTGTTTCTTTTAATGCAAAGAATAGGGGTAGGAAAAAAGGATTTTCTAGGCTTGACTCCTGGTGTAGGTACACATAAATAACAAAATGAGTGACAGGTTTGCCCAGCACATTTCAAACAGCAATATGGATACTTTCCCTGCTAATTGAATCATTAGCTAGTCTGCCCCCAAAGTTACAGGACTTGTGATAAAATTACTACTGTGAAAATCAGCAATGGGATCCTTTTCCAGCTCTGCAGAACAGTTCTCTTGCCCTCTTTCTGTCCCTGCTTTCCCATCTACAGAGGTGATCATTTCCTTTTTCCTCTTCCTCTGAAAACAGGAGAATAACCTCAAGAAAATTACTTTCTATTTTGATGGAAGATAGTGCAGCAGACAATTTGTGGGTATTAAACAAGGGAAACTTTGAGACATATGTGCTGTTTGTCTTCTTTTCCATCCAAAGGATAATGACTCCTCAGGTGCTTTTTTCCAAGTTTATAAATAAGGTTTGGAAGTGCCTTGAGCATGAGGGGAGTCATCACTCTAATGCTGTTCTGCAGTGCCAAGACCAGGCTGGTAAATTAAATCCCCTTTTATCAGTCCAGGGGAGGGATCTGCCACTGAGTTATCTCCCATCCTCTCTGTGGGACAGACTGCAGGCAGAAAAGGGCAGCCTGCCAGGGAGGGATGGCTCTTGCTCTTTAAAACTGTGAGTGACCTGGCACCAGGGTTTCTTTTTTCCCATTTGCTCTGAATTTCACAGCAGCTTCTTGACCTCATTAGAAGAGTGAAGGCCTGTCTTGGGGCTGGGGTTGGTGGAAAATTGAAGCAGACCCAAGGAATATTCAATGAAAACAAATGGATCACAGAAAAGCCCCACAATACAATTAAACTTGAAGGTGACTCAGTGAGGAAACCAGCAGTGCTGCAATGATGCTGCCATTGCTGCAGGATGGATTTGGGAGCACTGTGAGAGCAGGAACTCATTTTCCCCCTTTTTTTCAGCATGAATTCCTCTGGAAGGACACGTGAGCCATCCAGCACCATCAGCTGTCCCTCCCTCCCTCCCAGGGGCTGGGGGAAGGAGCAGCCAGGAGCCCACACAGCTTGAGTGGGGCAGGGAGAGCAGGAGAGCCAAAGCTCTCAGTGCTCAGGCTGGCAGCTGAGCCAATTGTTCCTTCTTTGGACATCCTATCTGCCAACTCTGCCCATGAAATGGCCAGCAGCAGGCAAGCTGGCCTCCACCCTGCTTGCTCTGGAGCTGACTCCATCTGAGTCATTCCCTGAGCTGACCCAGGAGGAGCTCCAAAGCCAAACCTGACCCGTGCTGTCCCCTTATTGCAGGGGTTCCATGCTGCTGTCTCCTTATCAGGAACTCCTTTGTGCTGAGCAGGCCCAGGGGCTCAGCCCTGCCTGGGGCTCACCCAGGGACCTCTTGGAACCCAGGACATCCCTCTGGCTGCCCTGGAGGGCTCGAGACCCTGCCTGAGGGGCTCAGAGTCCCTGGCACAGAGCCCAAGATCCCTGTGATTTTGATTTTGACCCATGGAAAAAGTTACCAGCCTTGTATGGGGATTTAGAAGCCAGGAAAGTTTAGGTAGAATGACAGTGAATTTATCACAGGGTGAAAATGTAGAATTTTGGGGATTTAGAAGGGGGGTTCAGGAGGGAAGATGGAGAAATCTGAGCATGTCCAGCCTTTCTCCTTCTTCTTCTTCTTGGCCTCCATCTTCTGCTGTGATGCTGGCACTTCTGGATTGGTTTAAGGTAGAAACTCACTGTCTAACATAGGTGACAGGTATTGGGAAGTTATGGGAAATAATGCACAGGTAGTTTTTAGTATAAAAAGATAACACCACCCCAAGGCAGTCAGTGTGCCTCTGTCTGACCCACTGAACAGACCTACAGCCAGTCAGAGAAAGAATATTATAGATAAGAAATAACAAACAACCTTGAGAACGAGAACAGAAGAATCCTGACTCCTTCTTGGACTGCTGGGCTGGGAAAAGGAGGCTTGGACATATCCCAGAGTCCCTCTGGCCAGCAGAGGTTCTGAGTGACCCAGGTGTTGTGCCAGGTGCACTCCTGGCCTGGATTTGGCCTGTGACAGCTCTCAGGCTGTGCTCATGGTGACATGGGTGACACCTTCTGGGGGAGGCATGGAGAGGGATCTCAGCTGGGGCACACTGGCTGGGTCACACTGCTTCCCCCCAGTACTGGCCTGCTGCAGTTGCTGGGTTGTGCTCTCAGGTGGAGGCAAAGGCTGTGTAAAATGTCCAACTGGCTCATTCATGCAGGTTTTCACAAGTTCTGAGTGCTCAGGAATGCAGAGAGCCACGGAATGGGGAAGGTTGGAGGGACCACGGTGGGTCATCTCCCAGGTGCAGCCTGGAGTCACAGAGCTGGTTCAAAGGCTGCTCTCACCTGCTCAGTCCCTTTTTGTGATGGAGCAATGGCAGGGAGCAGGAGGAGCTCAGCATGGGTGGGTGCTTGGCAGCCCCAGGAACCAGCTCTGTCAGCAGTGACCATCTCCTCAGAGCACAGTGCATCCACAAAGAGCCCACAGCAGTGCTCAGGGCAGCTGGGAAAGCAGAGACAGCTTGCTGCCAAAAGCCTTTTTGGTGTCACCCAGGTGTGCCTAAATGGACAGAGAGCAGTGAGGGGACAAACACAGAACCAGCCACTGACTCCTCAGCTCTCCCCAGCTGAAGTGTGGCTGTCCCAGCTACTCTGAAGTGCAAGACTCATCTCTGGGAATTCTTCCAGAATTATCTTGTATTTCCCCTCCACCACCAGTAGCAATAGGCACAGACAAACAGGCAGAGCCCACGCCCTTGTTAACCACCTGATCCCAATGGGAAGTTTCCAGTTCCAACATCCTCTTCTTGGGTTCTCAGACAGCCTCAGTTTTACAAACCAAACTATAAGCACCTGCTTCCTGAAAAATGCCACCCAGCCTCTCTTCTTAGCTCCCAGTCTCTTACTTGTTGGAGGTCACACCTTTGCCTCAGGTCTGCTTAGGCCACTTGAGGCATCCCAGGTGGTTCCCTGCCCAGGAGCCATGGCTGGGATGGGTGTGGGGCTCGGAGGTGCTGACACCCCTGCGGCAGGAGCTGGGTCTGGCTGCCTGTGCCGAGCTGCTCCCAAAGCAGAGACGTGTTTCCATGCACTGCTGCTCCCAAGTTAAAAGCTTGTCATAACATGTCAGGTGGCAAGGCTAAAATGAGAGCCTGAAGAGACAACTTTCAGTCCAGAGCCTGCTCTGGGTGCCAAAGAGAGGGAGAGCTGGCATCTGAGCAACTGGGAAAAGGGCTTTGCTTTGTTTGCTTATGGCTGGAGGAAAGCACCAGAGAAAGGAACCCAGGAACCAGTTGGGAATTTGGAGCATTGGTAGTTTTAAAAATTGTAACCATTCATTTTCTTGGAGCTGTAAAATATTTCCATGAGCTTCAGAGTTGGGGGAACAGCAGGATATGATTTCCATCCATCTCCCTAAAAAAAAAAATATAGAAAAACAAAGAACATCTGAATTCCTCAGTACAGGAAAAAAATTCATTTTTCGAGTGCTAGGCTGGAATGTAGAGAAATTTGGGTATTTCCCACTCCCAAAATAATGTGCCATGAGCCCAGATCCCTCAGTATTTGGGAAAGGTGGAAGCAAATTATTGGTGCACACTGGTTACAGAAACAACAGTGGCACAGGCTGCCCAGAGGAGCTGTGGCTGCCCCATCCATCCCTGGAAGTGCTCAGGACCAGGCTGAAGGCTCTGAGCAATGTGGTCTGGTGGAAGGTGTTCCTGTCCCTGGCAGATGATCTTTAAGGTCCCTTCCAACCTAAACCATCCCATGATTCAATGAATACTGGCTTTGAATTTTTTAGGGCCTTTCATGGGATGGCCAACTGCAGGAAAGAGGGCCAGGCAGCCAGCTGTGGAATTACAAAAGGTAGAGGTGAAAGATAAATGAAGAAGAATCCAGGCTGAAGCACCTTTGCTGGCACTTTTCCCTTCACAGCTTTTCCAGGGCAGTGCTCAGGTCCTGGGGGAGATGGGAAGATGCTGGTGCACATCAAGCCTGAGTGGATCAGGACCATGGCTGTCCTCTGTATGACACTTGACCAGGGATCTTGGGTGGCATGGGGCTTTCAGTTCTTTTCTGAAGGGAAAAAAGGGTAAATAAAGAAAACACTATCATTTTAAATGCACTGCAAAGCAAGAATTGCTTCATCAGCACAAGCCAAATATGTGCCTTCAACAGATTATTCCAGTTTCATACCTTTCAGGCAACTTGTCTACATACCAGCACTAGCAAGGAAAAATCCTTCAAAAGCATTTTTTTCTATTTTTATCCTCTGAATGTCCAACTTCTTTTGCTAAATTTCTGCAGATTGGAGCCCAAATTACCATTTCTGACCAGGGCAGAGACAAATGATGAAACATTCATGAGTTATTCTTACTCTTCATCTTATGGAAGCACCAGCCAGCGCTAAATTTGCATGATCTAACCAAAGTAGACATTTCACAGAAAAGCACTTTCTACAGCAATATTGAAAAACTATATATTGAGGTAAAACCATCAAGTTTCTGCCCTCACTGGTGCAAAGTCACATGTTGTTTGAAGAGCATCCCACTGCATTTTCTAAAGATGTGTAAATGTGTCATCTGGACCACAGGAGATAAAGCAGGGTTGAAGCACTGAGCAAAACTGAAGTTAAGAAGCACAAGGTTCATAAACCTTGCAATAGAAGCTTGCAGAAATCTTTAAAGGCTCATCCAATAAAGCCCTATGGCACTTTGTTCTTCCCCCTCCTCTCAAATCTCCATCTGTCTGAGCCAGCATCAGCAGGAAATTTTGCATGGAAGCTTGCCAGATAAAACAGCTACTTCATCTGCCTTTCAACTGCCATTAGTTTTAGAGAGTTCTTCAAAAATATGTTAAAAATCTCTATTGTTTTTTAGCTGTGTCCTAAGTTCGAGATGGGCCAAGTCTTGTGCCTTTGTCTCACAAAAAGGTGATTCATGTGTGCTTTAATATCAAATATGCAAATATTTCCAATCTGCATTCTGCCCTCCTCACCTCATCCTGTACTGAAAGCTGAAAATGCTCCTGCTTGTTGGAAATGCTAAAAAGTTCTTTAATTTATTTAAATCTACCTCACTACTGCCTGAAACTTGTCCCAAAACTTCCAGACACAGCTGTCTCACAAGGCTAAGTGGACTTTAATCCTTGCCTGGGGTTAGACTTCAATATCCCTGTTCAGTGGCTGACACAAACAGGAGTTTGTCACCACGAGCTGGGGTGACTGTTGACCTCCTGGTACCTTGTTTTACAAATAACCTCTTTGATATCCCTTCCACAGGTGATGTAATGTGCCCAAAAATGCTTTTAAAAAAAATCCCTTAAATTTGACACCTGGTAGATTTATTTCCATGAGGATGGAGACCTCCTCAAACAAGGCCTGTCTGTGTGGGTCGAGGTGCATTTTTTTATTGCTGAGATTTTTAGGAGATGTGTGCATGTTCCTCTAGAGTGTCTCTGCAGCTTTGACTAAATTACAAGGATTGTGCTCTGTTTCTGGAGCAGATCCCACCAGAAGACTTCCAAAGTGAAAGAAACTTCATGTTCCTGGGGTGAAATGTCCCACTCTATTATTTGTTACTTGGCAGGCTACCTGGGACATTCTCATAGAATCATGGAAAGGTTTGGGCTGGAAGGAACCTTAAGGATAATCCAGTTCCAGCTCCCTGCCATGGGCAGGGACACCTTCCACTAGACCAGGCTGCTCAGAGCTCCATCCAGCCTGGCCTTGAGCAATTCCAGGGGTGGAACATGCACAGCATCTCTAGGCAACCTATGCTAGTGCTTTTTATCAAGGCAGGGACACACAGAATTGCTGGGAATTTGCAGAGAAATGCAGGAAAATAAGATTCATCACATTTGACGTTTACCAAACCTGACAGCATCTCCTTAAATTTCCAGAGTGAACATTTTCAGAGTAATGAATTTTATTTGGGGCTCTTTATTATTACAGCAGTGACTTTTCTTTCTGTATTTTTAATAGTCAGGAAATGTCATTTTTGATCTACACTTTAATAATGAGTGGAATATAATTCCCAATGAGAAGTGCCAAGGAGGGTACTTATGTGAGGCTGTTCTGCCTCGAGCATTAATGAAGTATGAGATGGTGCAGCAGGCACAGTTGTGTTATGTGTAATGATACAAATTGAATGTATGTAATATAATTATTTGTGGTGTAACACAACTGCTGCACAAATAGTGCTCCTGGCAGTAAATGCTGCTGTTATGATAGGAAGGCACTGTTAATGCCACTGAGCATTACAATCAATTCTCGATAACATCATGTGAACCAAGCTAATAAATTGGGAATTATATGCCTCCTGCACATTTCTGCCTTTGTGAGCCAGGATTTGTTTGATAATAGAGTATCAAATAATCCTGCTGGAAAAAAACAACAAAACAAAAAACACCAAAAAAACAAAACAAAACAGAAAAAAAAACAGTCAAAAAAGCTGGAAGTTAACAAACCAAGAAGAATCCAAACGTAGCACTGAAATTATGGATTGGAATTGTTTGAGGCCAGGCTGGATGAGGCTCTGAGTGACCTGGTGTAGGGGAAGGCATCCTGGGTGATTTTTTAGGTGCCTCCCAACCCAATCCAACCCATCCTCTGATTCTGTGACGCTGCTTGCCCATCTTGCCAGCTGCACCTGTGTGAAACCCAGAGCTCCCACCTGCATGAGCAAGGGTGCCCAGGACAAAATGTCCCAAAGGAGCCAAGAGGAGTCACTGATAATGAGGAGGCTGCTGCTGTTTTGGTGGAAAGGTTCCCTCCAACCCGCCCCCAGCACGAGGCAGTGCAGCAGGTCTGGAGAAGGCTGTGAACCACACATCACTAGACTGGCAAAACAGGAGAGGGATGTCCCAGATTGTCAAGCAAACTGTATTCTATTTACCATCTGTATGGCAGTTGTCTTCTGTCAAGTGGGCAGTTTTCCTTATCTCTTCCACAAATGGGGAGACACCTGCTGATAGCAGGCTATTGAATGTCACTGCATGACTGATAAGCACTACAGCATCCCATTGGGAGATGCCCTGCCCAGAGGGAGGAGCCAAGCATTCCTACCTGGATATAATCTGGAGATCCTGGAACACCAGCACAGCTTCTCCACTGGATTTCCCAGAGCAACAGCAGCTGCCTCTTCCACTGGATCCTCAGAGGAAGACTACACCCTTTTCTACAGGATCCCTGCTCCAGCAGAACCACACCTGACACTCCAGGAGGGCTGCAGCCACAATTCCAACTGGACTGCTACCAACACCCTGACCCACAGGGTGTCAGGTTGTGTTCTGACTCTGTCAGTGTTGTTCTAGTGCACTGAATTGTTTATCTTTTTATTTTCTTCCCTAATAAAAAACTGTTATTCCTGCTCCCGTATTTTTTGCCGGAGAGCCCCTTAATTTAAAATTTATAGCAATTGGGAAAAGGCAGGGGAGGAGGTTTACGTTCTCCAGTTCAGGGGGGGCTACTGCCTTCCTTAGCAGGCACATGTCATTCCAGACCAAGACAAGGGATTATCCTGAGAAGCTGCACAAGCTCCCAGATAAAGCACTGGTGCTCCCTGTGGAGGGAGCTTTTGCAGCTCTGCTGGGATAGACTGGGAGGAGGGATGAGGGCAAGCATAAACCTCATCATCTGCTAAAGGAGAAATTGGAGAAATCACTCAAACAAGGCAGGGATTCAGCTGGGACTGAGTTCTGGTGAGGCAGCTCAAGGAAATTTAGGTTACAATGATGGAGAGGAGGAGAAGATTAAAACTCAAGGCTGAGTGAGTAATGGACAGCAAATGCATCCAAATGAGTCTCTTCCATCGAGGCCCTTCCAGCACTGCCATCACCTCACAATCTTTAGTGCACTTACTCTGCTGGGAGGAAGGCAGTGCTGCTATTTCTGTTCTTTCACTTGGGGAATGGAAACACAGGGAGATTAAATACCTTCCTCAAGGTGACCCCAAATATCTGTTCCAGAACAGGAGAATTTCAGGTCTCAGCATAGCCAGAGGAGCATTGCTCCCACCTGCCTGTGAAGAGCAGGTGCCTCTGGGGGACACATTTACTGCTCAGATATTTCCTTCAGCTGGTATTTGTGGGCTGCAGAACCCTGGGCTGGGACTCAACACCAAAGAGCGTGTCAGTACCTTGCCCAGGCTCCTCTTCTCTGCTCATTCACAGAATTCTGCTGAAGGCACCAGGGATTTTCCGGGGGGCACCAGGAGGGACAGGGTGAGGGTGACACATCCGTGTTTGGCACTTCTTTAATGACTTCAGCAGGAGGTGGGGAGGGAAGAGCTGCCTGCATTAATGACCGTGGGGAGACTCTGCTGTGGGAGGGGAGGAAATACTGGGGGACCTGCCTGGCAACTTGATTTGCAATGAACTTGCCTCCATTTGAATTCCATGGATCTTGTCACTGCAGAGCTGGATCCTCTTCTCTTGGGATCTGTGGCTGAAGGAAGCTTTTGAGGAGTCTCTTCCTTGTGTCTTCTGAGCTTCAGTTGGCAAAAAATTGTGAACAAGCTCCTGTGGTTGTTTAATTTTAATAGAACTGAATTTGCCCAGAGCTACTGGAAATTGCTCTGCTACTCCTTCCACTGCTACCAGACGGTCTATTAGACCCAAGAGTTTGTCATAGAAAAATCCTCCACTGATGGCAGACAAGGGGAAAAAATTCATTTTGTACTCATAGCTGTAGTGCAGCTTGTCCCCAGTGCTCACACCATGTCCTAGCAGAAACCATCAGCTCTCCTGGCCTGCCAGCAAGGTGTGAAACAACAAATGAAGTGTCCAGGCAGCACAGACTGAAGCCAGCCAGGGGAATGGTCCAACCATTTCATCACAGGCCTCCTCCTCCTTCGTGCTGGGGCCACTCCTGTTTGTGGCTGCCCATTGGCCCAGCTCCAAGAAGGAGGATGAGCTGGCCAGAGCCAAAGAAGGTGCTTTCCAGGCAGAAGGTGCTTTCCAGGCAGAAGAGGGCACAGCACTGGCTGCAGAAGACAGGCTGGACCCAAGTCCTGGTGAGCAGGCTATTCCTGGGCCTGGTGCAGCAAAGGTCAGCTCAGTGCATCCAGAACAGTGAGCCCTGCTCTCAGAAGATGCCTGCAGGCTCTTGCTTTGAACCAGGTGGGAGTGATAAAATGTGCTCTTTAACCTCATAGCCCCAGATCCTGCAAGAGATGAGGACAATTTTTATTTTGTATTTAATTAAAAAATATGTAATTACAATACAATGCAATACAGTACAAGGCAATAATCTTTTAGCCTTCTAAGAACATGGAGTCAGATTCAGTCACCTCTCCCCTCATCATGGTTGCCTTCAAATTCATCAGCCCACGCCCCTGGACTGCTGTAACCTCTCGGATGTAATAAACTGTATTTTGAAGAGCTGCCTGGTGTCCCACATCCCTCATTTCAGCTCCTCACTGCAGACACCTTGCATGGGGCTCCCCTAAATCCCGGGCACAGGGATCCCACAAATCCCCCTGCCGACCACAGCCGTGCCAGCAGCCAAGGGAACGTGTGAGGAGCTGATGGATGTGGGCATGATTTCCATGCCTAATTAGCTCTGCTTTTATTTGCTGTCTTCACAAGGCAGAATATTTTCCCACAAAGCTCTGTGCCCTGAGCCTGTTTGATTATCTGCAGAAAAGGAAGCATTCAGCAGCACAAAGCTGAACCACCAGAAAGTCAATACCTATTAAAGGGTTTGAAATGCTGTCTCCCCGCACCCCCCAACTAAACACAGCTCACAAACAGCAGGAAATTCTGAATTCCATGCCAGTTATTAATTTTTTTCTCTCACTGCACTGTCTCAAGGTCTTTGGTTTTTTCACTGGAGGACAAATTAGGGATGCAGAGCCTAGAATTTTTCATAGCACAACTTATTTCCTCTATGTCAAACTTTGTAAAAGGGTCAAAGTGGAGATATGCAATCCCTTTGGCAAGAATTCTGCCCACACACCAGCAGTCCCAGAGAATTATTCGGATCAGAGAAATGAAGGTAAAAACTTTGCTGTTTGCAGCAGCTCCCTGAAAATAGGAATAATAAAAATTGGATCACGAATTGCAGGAAGCTTGTGTGGCATTTTGGGAAGGAGCATCCGTGTGTGTGAGCACCATCTGTTGGCTGCATTACTGCTTACAGGCTGCAAGCTGCAGCCCAGGGCATCACCCGATGGACAGTGCCAGCTTTAGGGAGCATTTTCTGGACAAACAGCAAGGCAGATGGCAGCAGGAATCACCAAATAATCCAGCACAAAATCACCCATCCTCCAGAAGTGTCTCTGCCTGGGCCCACCATTCTGATACCTTCTAGAGCAGCCTGACAAATGCTATAGTTGAGGATGCTCCACCATTCCCTTTCCTAAACAAATAACATCTTTTGGCCTCAGCAGCTAAGAAAATGAATTCACCCAAGGTTTTGGGAGCATTCAGGCTATTAGGCCACTACTCCTGTTAAATCATTTGAAGAACAAAGGGCTAAAAATCTGCAGCAATTTACAGTCTGACTTTCCAATTAAGGATTTGATGTGGGTTTACAAAGTGACAATATTTGTCAGGCCATTTGTTCAGTGCATTGTCTGTGTGTGTAGTTACACAAGAATTGGTTTAATTAAGGTTAATTGGTGCATAATTAGAGCCGCTGCCAACACAAAAGAATGGCTGTAGACCAGGGGGAGAGTGGATTTCTATCCAGCTCCAAAGGACAAATGCTGTAAAGGGGACATTGCAGTTGAGTGGTAAAAACCTAAACTGCTTCAAATTGTAGCTTCAATTGAGCACTTGCTGTGTTGTGTTTAACTCTCCTTCTCGAGGTCACCCCATATTTTGGTACTGAAAGCAAGGCCAAAAGAGCAGTGCCCAGCTGTGAACTCACCTGCTGCCTCCATCCCGACCCACTTTCAGGTCTCCAAGCCAAGGGCTGGGAGCAATGTCCCTGTCTTGGTTTGGAAAGACAGGAGTCTGTTAAGGAAGGCAGGAGCCTCCCCTGAAATGGAGAAAATTACTACACACACGCCCCTCCCTCCCCCCCAAATTGCTATAAATTTTAAATTAAGGGGCTTTCAGGCAGCAAAATTATGGGAGCAGGAAATAACTGTTCTTTGCTGGGGAAGAAAACAAAAGGATAAAATAAACAATGCAGTAAACTAAAACAGAGTCAGAACACAACCTGACACCCTGTGGATCAGGGTGTTGGTAGCAGTCCAATTGGAATTGTGGCTGCAGCCCTCCTGGAGTGTCAGGTGTGGTTCTGCTGGAGCAGGGATCCTGTAGAAAAGGGTGTAGTTTTCCTCTGAGGATCCAGTGGAAGAGGCAGCTGTTGCTCTGGGAAATCCAGTGGAGAAGCTGTGCTGGTGTTCCAGGATCTCCAGATTATATCCAGGTAGGAATGCTTGGCTCCTCCCTCTGGGCTCACATCTGCCAATGGGATGCTGTAGTTCTTATCAGCCATGCAGTGACATTCAATGGCCTCTTATCAGCTGGTGTCTCCTTGGAGGAAGGAGTGGGTGTGATCACTCAGAGAGAGAGATAAGGACCACTGCCCATCTAACACAGGACACCTGCCATGCAGATGTTGATAGAATACATCTGGCCTTGCAATCTGGGACAATATCGAACAGACTTCCATATTAACCCCATGAGGAAGGTCTTGTCCAGCAAAATCTAAAGGCAAAGCCAATTCCAGACCAGTCCAAAGGAGCAGTCAGCATTTACACATAAAAAGCCAATAAATTATGAATTAAAAATGAGCAAAGGGATTGAGGAAAAAATTACATGCCCTAGAGAGGTTTGTGTTATACAGCTGGTTTCAGGTTGCTAAGCCACAGAGAACAATTGAGGAGAAGTTTCCAAGGGACAAAGTAATGGAATCACAATTCCAGAGAAATCAAAGTGCTCAGTACCTGCAGGAACAGGAAGAGCAGCTTTACTCAAGCTTCAGGAGCACAGCAAAAATGAAAATAAGTAAATATTCCTTCAGCGTGGTATGAGTGCATTACCAAGCACTGTTAGGTATTTTTAGTAGCCATTTTTGTGTATTTAATCTTTGCACTGTGATTTTTCCAGACAAACCCTCTCTGTTTTAACTGTAAGTAGTTCTCTTGACTGTGGAGCTGCAAAGTGTCAGAAAAACACCCTGAGAGTGCAACAGCCAGATCTGGGGTGCAGGAAATGTGGTTGGGCACAAGGCATGGAGAACACCAGGCTCTGCCATCCACCCTGCTCAGCCCATCACCTCACAGTCTGACAATGCAGAGGATTTGTGATTTCCACAGTTCTGCTCTAAGAAACCACTTCACACCTTGGTAAGGGAGGATGAGCTTATTTCTCTGCTGAGGACCAGGGCAATTCAAGAATGGCAACTTCCTAGGAACAGGAAAAAGCCTTAAGTAAAGGTGAAAAAATGAAAATAGTTGCTTCTTCTTTTTTCTACACAGGAGCCAGATGACAAACTGGCAGAAGTCAGCACAGCTCCACTGATGAACTGGCTGGGGACAAGTCTGAGCCCAAAAATAAACAGAAGTCTCCTCTAACTGTAACTTTAGGTAACAAAATTATTTTCATTTTTTTTTAACCACAAAATACCTTAACCTGAGAAAGGAAGGGCAACTCAAGGGTCTTGCATGTGGGGGTGGGATCCTCATAGTAAGGTTGCCAGCAATTTCTCTATGGTTATTATTAATTTCAGAATTTAACACAGCTGTATAGATCATCTCCATCCCTAAAGGCCAGCCTGCCTTTGCTGTGACCCTCGGGGGCTCATGAATGAGGCCATAAATCATCATCATCATCATCATCATCATCTTCATCAGTGTTTTGGAAGGCAAGAGGAGCATATCTCTGTGAATAAAAGCTTTCCAAACATTTTTTATCACCTCTTTGTACCCAAAGGGACACAACTCCTCTTTGGTTCAAGAAAGCAACAGTTATGTTGGGGTGAATGTCCTGGCTGAGAGACTGTGCAGATGATTTGAAGGAATGGGAATTTGCTGCCTCTAAATTCATGAAGGCCTTCATGCAGGAGTAGGACAAGCATCCAGGTGGACTTTTGCTCCCCTGCTTTCCATCTGGGTTTTCTCTCTTTCTTTTAATTCATATTTAAGGTGCTCTGTTGACCAAACTCCATCCCAAGCATGTTTCTTACCAAAGGTTTTTGCTGTCAGGCTCAGATTTAGAGCTGAACAAGCAAGCCCTGGTGGACTGGGAAGTGTATTTGTTGACCCAGAGCATCCTCTTTAAATGTTGATGTATTGGTCATCCTGTTCAGTGATTGAAGTCAATAATACACTCCCAGTGAATTCCTAAATATAACAGCACAGGAAACTGCTCAGCTCCAACTCTTTTCTTACACAGCCTTGCTTCAGCTCAGAGTAATAATATTCTGAATTTCTTCTCTAAAACAGTTTGAACAAGCCTGATTTGGGGTTCAGAAGCAACTCATTATGCATTTATTATTTGCCTGTTAGAGTAGCCTTGCTGAGCTACCAGTGCAGTCAGTTATGCAAGGAATTAGGTGCCCATTAGCTGCTTTTACTCTTTTAATGTGATGAACTTTGTTTTCTCATTAATAAGCTTGTTAAAACAAAATGCACAGTATATAGAAAGATTTTATGGCTTGTGTAATGAAGCACGTGTTAGGCCATAATTCAGGGACCAACTAAAAGTAATTTGCCTATTAAAAGGAAATTGTGCTTCAGGTTACTCACTCACAGTAGTGTATGTGGGAGAGGAAAATAAAATGGGAGCAGCAAAAAGAAGCAAGTGAAAGGGGATGCTTTAAGGCACAACTGAATAGGTTGGTGCTGGCTCTTGGCTTTAGCCAAACAGTGTGAAGAATATTTTTTAAGTGGAGGGGTCAAAAACTAAAAACTACTAAAAAATTCTCCTGCCATCAACCAAAAAGAGCCATGACTGTAAGTATGGTACCAGTAATTACACTGGCTTTTAGCTACTGGTAATGTTTTCCAGAAAAGGGAGGATAGGGATAGGGATAGGAATAGGGATAAGGATAGGGATAGGATAGAGTAGGATAGGATCTGGGTCAGATTTGGCAGCTGATTCCTTTTCAGCACAAAGCAAAAGTGTCCATGATGCAGCAATTTTCCCTGGATTGTGCTAAAATGTGCACAGCAGGGATTTTTTTTTCCCCTCTGCACCTTGATTTGGTGTTTGGGGATGCAGTTTGTTGCTTAGCTACTGGATGCTGCCACAGCTGAAAAGCACGGCTTGAAGAGTTGACAAGAAGGAATTGCTTCTTCAGGAGGAGGAAAAGGGAGAGGGATTATCTCCTGGAGGCTCTGCTGGTACAAAGCAGGTGTGGGAAGGATGTGTGAAAGTCAAGGCAGGATGTTGCAGGTACTTCACTGTCTTAGATTTGGTTTTAAAAAATAGTAGAAAAATTTGGGGCACCATGGAAAAAAAAAATAATGAAAAAGAAGGATAAACAAGAGCACAAAATTGCTGCAAAATCTGAACATACTTCTCATGAAGGGAAGACTGCTGGAGCAAGAAGAGGCCCTGTCCCTGGTGGTACCATGACCATTAATGGTGCTGCACCAGCTCTGTACCTGTAGGCAAAGTTGCTTCTGTGCAATTTGCACTTCTCTCCATAGTACTGAAGTAACTGGGGGTTGAGATTATTTTTATTGCTAATTACATTGATTTTAGGCACTTCTGGTTTGCTTCAATAAGCATTTAAGAAGAGAGAAATGTTGTAGAACACAAAGTAATATGGAGAATTAAACAAACATCTTAGAGTGATAGAAGAGGTCCTAGATACTGTTTTGAAGGGAATTACATTGTTTTGCTGGATGAAATCTCCCTTTTGTGCAGATGAAAGGAGATCTGTTACCTTAGGATGGTACTGGAAGTACTGTCATCTGCCAGGAGTGCTGACCCCTGGAATCACACCTGGATTATCCAAGATGAGGCACCAAGAGAGGCTGCAGGAAGCAATGCCAGGCAGCCAGGGCAGGGCTCGGTGGTGTGCTTGCTCCTGTGGCTGGGAAGTGAGGATGTGTTTGAAAATCTCTGCAAAAGTATGAGTTTCAGCCCCTCTCTGCTTCTTCTCTCTCCTGCAGATCAGGCTGCTTCTGCCCCTCACAGCATAGCCAGAGGGGGAAACTAAAGAGATTGAACTTCTTCAGGCTCTCAGTGGTTCTCAAAACCAAAGCCAGAAAAGCTGTTCCAGTGACTGTTTTGCAAATGCTCTGTATGTGGCACACACACATGCTGACACCTCCCAAATGGTAGCTTTGTTTAATCCAACTGGTATATGGATTATATATGGATGTGCAAAAATTCATTTGCATAAAACTTATGGTGTACAAAGCTCACCATTTTCAAACAGCACCTAAACCTTGGTTTTTTCTGTATTTATTTACTTGTCTATGTATTGTCTGAGTTGCCTAACGAGAAACATCCAATGTTAATGGTGAGTACACATCTGCCCAAAGAGAAAAGCACTACCACAGCCCCCCAGCTCCTTCTGCACATGCAGTTTTGGTTCAGAGAAGGCTGATGTTCTGCACCATGCAGAAAACCACCACAGGAATGGGCACACACCTTTGGATCTGGAGCTGTGGATGTGGATCTCCAGGTCTGTGGATGCTTCACTTTCATGGTTTTCCCACCACCAGCCCCTTCCACCCCGAGTTCAAAGCCTGCATTTGTTGTCCAGTGCCAGAACTGACATGACAGAAGCTGTCCTCTGGCTTTTGTGGGCATATGTTCCCCCTTCATTGAACTCCTCAAAGTCTCATTCCCCAAGGGAGGAGACCAATCTTCCTGCACCTGGGTGGGATGGGCCAAGTTCAAGGTCTGTGTTTATAGACAGAAGTGGGGTCATTTGGCTTCTGGTGCATGGATGATGCAGGAAAACCTTTTCCTTGATCTCAGGGGAATTTACTGGTGGGCAATGCTTCTGCCTGTGTGATCAGAAGGTGCTGTGCACACATGACAGCATCAGGATCCATCTGATGTCATGGAACTGCTTCTCACTGCCTTTGGTGTAACTGGGACAGTCCTCCAGTGACCCTGAGGGGCAGATGGTGCACTGAAATTCTGTATACCATTGACTGACTGATAACTGCAGGGGAGAGTCAGTGACAGGCTTTATTAATGCCTAATTAAGACAGATAAAAGATTACTTCCCTTGGCTAATTTTCTCACCTGAACTTGGTCACACTCTCAAAGTGAGCAGGACTTAGAAAGGCAAAGCTGCTGTGCCAAGCATCACAACTGGCTTGGAGCCCTGCATGCTTTCACCATTTGGGTTTTGATTTCTGTTAGTCATTACTCAGCTCTGAGAAATCTGTACAAGAAAAAGATCCTTTGGCCAAAGCTGATAAGAAATTAGACTCTCTCCATTTCAAAGACAGCTGACATCAGACATGGCTGAATAGGGCTGACAGTGGAATAAAAAGGTATTTGCCTTAACCAAACTTTCTTTATGGAGAGAAATATAATTCACAAAGAATATGCACCAGATTGCTCCAAATAACCATAAAACTGGAAGGCTGGCAAACACTTATCTGAACAGCTTATCCTCACACTGTTTTCATTGCTCTGGCTGGGTAGGCAAGAAATACCACAAGACAACATGTTCCCTGGGAGAAACTGAGGGTCCTGACCCATATGTCAGTAGCAATCATAGAGATGTAGGGCTGGCTGCCATTTGTTAAGTGCTGATGGTTTTTCAGGGTTGCTGGTTTGGCTACTTTGAAATTTAAAAATTAAAAAAAAAATTAAAATAAATATACATACATATATATATGTATATAACATGAAATATACTTTTTTTTAATAAAGAAGGGTAACTCACACTCAAAAAGTGGAGATATTTTTGTATAAGATGACACATCTGCATGAATTTTAATTGTTGAAGAAAACCAGAAAGTATATTGTTGTCCTGAGATCAGCTTTTCAGGGCTGCCCCTGCCTGGCAGAAGGAGGACCTGCACAGGAAAGCAGAGTTTCACCCAAATACCTTCAATCCCAAGCTCAAGATGGAGCAAGGAGGGAAGTGTCTCCCCCATCCTGCTTGGGTGACAGCAGAGCCAGAGCCTTTAGGGACAGTTCATCCCTGTCTTTCTTGTGAGCCTGAGTTTCACATCAAGAATTCACACCTCTTTTCATTTTTTTTATCAAATAAACTGTGTTGAAAAGTTCAGAAAATCAAGTATTTCTTTTAAAAGTTTTTTGAATGCTTCAAAAACCAGTGTTTAAGTGCTTGGGGGTTTCTGCCCCACTTTGTGTTTCTCTGCACTTATGGCTACCTGGGAATGTTGGTTAAGACAGGTGGGGATATTTTTCTGAAAAAAAAAAATAATAAAGGGGTTGAAATTATATTCTTCCAATGGTTTCCAAGTGCATATTTTTCATTATACTGAAAACCAATAAGTATAGAGTTATTTTTAATCTCTTCCAGAAGAAATCCATTTCTAGAAGCTTGGCTGGCAAAAGCTGAGAAGTCAATTTACAGCTAAAATCTTTCACTCACTCACTTTCATTCCACTTTGAGGACTGCAGAAAAAATCCAAGGTTGCCTGATGTGTGAGCCTTTTTTGGTGTTGCTTGTCATTACTGGATGTAGAGTGCAGGAGGCCCAGGACTGAGGCTGCCTTTTCCCCTTCCTAACTGTGTTATGTTGTCATTTAGCCTCACAGCAGGGATACAAAACTCTCCTCTTTTGAATTACTGGCATGTCAGTAACTCACTTACCACATGCTGCTTCCTGAAGGAAAAACAGCCTCTACACCCCATCAAATGTACATTTCCTTTGATTTGGACAACATTTCCAAGCCCTTATTTCAGTGACAGATTAAGTCATTTGTTCAATGACCTCTGACATGAGCCTTAATAATTTGATCCTTGCTTTGTAAATGCTTGTTCACTCACTTTGCCACCAATGTAGGGGATTGTATCCAAATATCCAAATAGCCAAATGCATGAGAGGGCATCTGAGCCCTGCTTCTTCTGACTTCCCTGGCTTGAAATAGTTCCTTTAAAAACCATCTTTCCATGTGCTACCAGATAAGCCTGGTCAGGTTTGATCAGATTGGGAAGCAGCTGGAGGATGGGAAGTCACACAAGACAAAGTGTGCTCAGAGTGTATTTGCTCATCAGGGGATTGAAACCATGTCTGTAAATCACAGGCACTTTTAATAACCTCTTGAAAAATTAATCCTCCTGAAGGGAGCTGCATCTCCCACAGCAAAACAGCAATGTTTGTCATCTTTTCTCTCTGCCAAGGTAGAAAGGAGGAGGACAATGCTCCCCACTCCCCACATGTGCCAAGGAAACTGCATCTCTTCCCATCAACAGCCATGCTGAGATCCACTGGCTGGAAAAACAGCTCCACTGCTTCTTCTCTCAATATCCTCCAGAGAGCCATGGTTGGAAATGTTTTGCTTTTGATGTATCTATGTTGTGCATAGATTAGAGGCAGAGAAGCTGCTGACCACAGGGGTATACACACAGAGCCTCCCTGTTAGCCACTCACCCTGTGTCTTCCAGAGCCATGAGGCTTTGCAGTCCAGGGCTGAACTCCAGGTCAGCAGTTCAAACAAATCCCAAATCTCCAGGCTGAACTCAAACTGCTCAGTTCATCTTCCATATCAAAAGCATACATAATTATGGAGATAAAGGGATACACGAGCTGTGGTGTACTCAGAAGGCTGGTGAACTTTAGCCTTCACCTGGAGATGGTTCTCCTTTGCTTAGATCTGCTTGGGAATGGCATATTTGATTTTTTTTTTTTAATGAGCATTTAAAAAACAACGACTGCATGGAGCTGCTTTTGCAAACAGATTCATATATCATCATTTCCTGACAAACCATTATATTGTAACTCAGAATTTCAATTCACAAAACGAAAGACGTGTCATTTGGAAAACTAAAATCCTCTTGGTCATGTTCCATGTAACACCATTCACCTACTAAAATTAGCAATGGCTTCTTCCTAAGGAACTTTTCAGAAGGGGAGTAAAAAAAAGTTGGAAATGTTTTCCTGCAAAACCTGCTGTGCAGCCACAGATCTGAGCTTCTAATTTGTTGCAGGCAATCTAAGACAAGACCTCCAACCACACTGGGGTCCAAACTAAAGTGTCAAATGCTGCTGTGAACAGTTCTGGGTGTGGGACAAGAAACCTGTGTGGAAAGAAAAGCTATATCCTTGTGTCCTTTAGCTCCAAGACAAGCTTTCCTCCTACAAAAGGCAGGGGAAGCAGCCTCAGGTCTGCTGAACCCACAGGGGTGTGGATAACCATTGGAAGGTTTTGGGTCATGTGTCTTGACCTCTTCACTTTTCCTTCTTTTAACAGAATACAAGCAGGCCTGAGGTCCTTTTGGAAAGCACTGCATTGAACATTGAACTTCAAAGTTAAGGCCAAAAGAAAGGAATCTCTCTGGCTTTTGTGTATACTTCAATTTATGAGATAAATATTTTGCTAACCTGGGGCTGAAGTAATTTTCCTTATGTCATATACATCCTTCTTTGGAAGGAAGTGGTTTCTGAATGTTCTGGTTGCAGGGGAGGAGGAAGATTTGCAGGTCCAGAGCTGCCCTGTAGCTCTGCAGCACTTGGCAGCCTTTGGCAGGGCAAATACTGCTCAGGAAGAATGGCACAACAGGTTTGGTGTAATTTAGGAATCCTTGGGTGCATGCTTGTTTACAATAAATATTTGGATTTTAATTGACATTAGTTGGGGGTGCCAGAATGCTCCTCAGAATGAAGGTACCCCAAATCCACCTCTGTGCCCAAGGCACTGATCAGGACAGACCCCCAGGTCTCTGAGCACACCTTCAGGCACGAGGCTGTGACATATGGCAGGCACAAAGCTGTGACAGCCCTGGAGTGCCTGGGAGGAGGCACATGGCAAATCCCACAGCCCCAAACAGTGATGGAGCCCTGCAGGCACTGGCCAGCACGGATTCTGCATGCTTCAGCTGCTGAGGAGCCACAGCCAGACTGAGCACAGCCAGCCCCTCACCTGCAGCACTGCCAGGAACAGCCAGGATAAAAGCAGAGCAGCACCCTTTGCCAGCTGCCCCATGTGAATAAACAGAGTATTAAGTTAGATTCTGCAGGGGTTTTTGCAATAAATGTGATAATAAATTTTCTCATCTAAAGGCTAGAATTCCCAGAGAACACCCAAGCCAGAAAACCCCCAATTTTGCCTTTTATTTACTGGCCAAAGTAGTGTCTGGATAAGATCCGAGCCTCCAAAAACAAAAGGCAAATTTTTGCACAGCAAAAGCTTGGCAGCCTCTGCTTGCAGCCAGGTACTGACCTCAGCCAGCTCACCAAGCCAGGTGCCCAGCCAGCTGTGACTGGAACTGCTGCAGAGCTTTTCCCACCATGATTTCTAATTAAAATGGAAAGAACAAGAAGACCAATTCAGCAAAAGCAGAAAATCTTGGACAAAACACTTATTACATACAAGAGATGCTAAGCACTTGTTTGTGCCACTGGCTCCATGCCCTTCTGAGCTTGCCATGCTGCTGGAGAGCTGCCTCAGCCTGTGGGGCTGATGTTGGCATGGAAGCTACTCAGGTCATCCTGCTGTGAAATCTCCATGCCTCAGTTTCCCCACCTGTGGAAAAGAGGCAACATTTCTCCTGCAAGGGCTGTGAAGAACAGAGCAGGAAAGGAGAAAACATGCCCAGCTTCAATAATTCCTGCTGTGCCTGTTCAGCAATCTTGCACTGGCTGGGCTCATCCTCAAATGATGGGAGCCTAAGGAAGCCAGGCAGCTGCTGCTTCTGCTGCTCCTGAGGTTTGTTTACTCCTCATAACCAAACACAAGTGTGAGAGCTGCCCTCCAGTGTTTATGCAGTTAATCACTGCCACTTAACATGCCAAAACACTAATTTAACTTTGGGAGCCCCTCTGAAAAGCTTGAGGTCCTGCCTGGCTTGCAGGGACAGCAGAGCATCACTCAGGCCAGCATTCCCATTCCCAACACACTCCTCACACAGGGCCTGAGCAGACTGGGATCCCCTGGGGCATGGCTGTGGCCACATTTCTCTTCACAAGGAAAAGCAAGGCACAATTCTTCCCAAGAATATTTCTGGGTTTCACATTCTCTGAACCTCAGAGAAAGGAAAAACAATTCTTATCTCATTTACTGCTCCTGTGTTTGTTCACAAGTGGAATGCATTGTGGAAGATTGCTTACCTGAAGGGAATTGGTATTGGATTCTGGTGTGAGTGTTTTGATTCACTGACCAATTGAATGCATGTGTGTGTGTGTCAGCTGACAGTCATGAGATGCAGTGCAGTTGAGTGCTTGGCAGATTCAGTTTAGATGTAATATAATGTAATATAGTATAGAATAATATAGTATAATGAAGTAATTAATTAGCCTTCTGATAAGATTGAGTCTTCCCCATCATTCCTCTCCTTCATCAGGGGCAAAAATATCTGCTATGCATGGTAGCTCTTTAAAGACCAAGGATTTGGTAAAACACAGCCTGGTGGCTCTAGCACAGCTGTTCTGTCTCCTGCTAGGCTGGCAGAGGGCTGCAAGTGCGCCTCTCCCTGTATTCCCAGAATTCCTGTGTTCCCCACAGCCCTTCCAAAGCTTCTTTGCTGTATGGAGAGTGTGCCTCTCCTGAAGGGCACTCAGCTGAGGTGCTGCAGGGCAAATCTGAAGCAGCCGGGGGGAGTGGTGGAAGAAAAGCAAAGTTGTCACTGTAGGACACAAAATAAAACAACGTGGACACGCAGCTCTCTCAAGGTAAAAAAGAGGCAGTTTAACTTCTGACTCCAACATTAATAGATTTCCAAAAGTGACAGTGGATTGGAGGGTGACAGTGCCACCTCTCCAATGACACTGGACAAACCAACAGTCCATCAAATTTTTCTTCTTTCATGAAAGAATGCAAAATAATAAGTTACTTACATAAAGTGTGTGAGAAAGTTCGTTACAAGAACGTAAACATCAGAAGGCTTAGAAAAACTTGAAAAAACAGGGTGACACAAAGTGTCAGTGGCAGAGGAATCCCAAGGGATGTGGGGATTTCAACAGAGAGCAATTCAGCCTGCCCAGGACACACGCACACCCTCTGAGGGACAGAGAACATTGGCCATGTTACAGCAGCTGTGAGTCTAAACCAGGCTCGTGCTGACACCACTGTGGTGGCAGCCAGTCTGTCCAGATCAGGCTGCCCAACAGCCATCCATCCATCCATCCATCCATCCATCCATCCATCCATCCATCCATCCATCCATCCATCCATCCATCCATCCTCTCCATGCCTGTCCTATCACCATGACATTTTCCGAAAAATCCCTTTACCAGGATTTTTCTCCTGAGAAGCCTCAGAAAAGAAATGTAAACAATAATTATCTGATTGCTTGGAATGTGGTCTGGAGGTTGCTTACCAACAGGTGCATCTTTGATTGGTTCCATGTGAATTGCTTTTAATTAATGGCCAATGACAGCCAGCTGTGTCAGACTCTCTGGTCTGTCACGGGTTTTTATTATTCATTCCTTTCTAGCTTTCTGATGTCTCCTTTCTCTTTCTTTAGTATAGTTTTAGTATATTAATAGAATAGAATAGAATAGAATATATAATATAATATTTCAGCCTTCTAAGAACTTGGAGTCAAATCCCATCTCTCACCTCATCTTGGGGACCCTCACAAACACCACGACACTGTCCCCACCTCTGGGTCCCAAACTCCAGCCCCATACAGATGGTTTTAACGTTGTGCTGCTGTGCTCCACTGAAATGCTGAATTACAGCTGCCTACCCCTGCAGCTGGGCTTTGCTGAGCCAGGTCTTGCAAACTCCCATCTTTCCTCTTTTAATGTGTGGAAGAAAATGGCAGTGCCTTCTCTCAGTGGACCAGATGCATTAGTGCATTCAGAGTGTGGTGAACAAGAGTGGCTGAAATTGAAGGTGAGTCAGTTTTTTCATTACCAACTCTATTGTTGGAGCTCTGTTCCTCAGCTGCAAATGGCTGTAGGCTGGAACTTGGCAACGTGATCTCTGACAAAAAGTGTGGTTTCATTTTCTGAGCCTTCTTTTTTTAATGCCCATTTTTGCATTATGCATAAACAGTGGACTGCTGCTAGAGGTGCTTTTGCCTCCCTTATGGAATACAGAAGAGCTGACAGCCTGTGTTTAAAGTGAATTCAGTAGTGCCTGACCCCTCAATAATTCTAACATAGCTTTAGGAGTGTGAAAATAGAGCTATGGGCTGAACCTACTCTGCCAAAGGAAAAGAGCAATGAAATCCTCCTCAATGTGCTCTAGACACACAGTGGCTGTATGTGACACGTTTTTCTCTCTGATTTTGCTGTCTCTGTTAAACTGACAAGCTGTTCTGTGGAAATGAACACACCCAGCACAGCTGTCTGTCTGTCCAGGGCACTGAACTTCCCAGCAGGATTCTCAGCTATGCTTGTACCTACAAGAATCTGACTTGTGAAATTGTGGGTGGGAGGCAAGTGTGGGGAGAAAAAAAAGGGCTTATGGCAGAAAGCACCAAAGCAAAGAATGTTATGGACTTTGCTGTTATTCTTGCCCTAGATTATATCTGTCTTCTAGTGGAAAATCTCTCCCTCAAAACTGGATTCAGGCCCGGTCCTGAATACCTCCTTGCTTTTCTGCATCATATGTCTTTTTCCTCTCCCTTTTACTGTCACAGGGGATTCTTTGATGCTCTTTCTCCTGCAGAGTCTGTTTCCCATGTGCCATGGCCATGAACAGCCAGGGAAGCAGGGTTCCCAGGAACCAGAGTAGGTTCTGTGGTTGGTGCTAGTTTAGCACAGCGTTTCAAAGGAATAAATCAATTGTCCTGACTAATACATCACACATAAAGCTCTGGCATAAAGTTCAGGTATCAGACTTCAAGCCTGGCAGCAATCAGGAATGGATCTTTCACATCCAATTCCTGGTTCCTGAATGTAGCCAACTTCAGATTATGATGAAAGGTATTTTCCAATGCTAGCTTAATCCAACTCCCAACTGAAAATAATTGGGGAAATTACACAGGCCTTGCTATTTTGCTTTTTCTGCTTCAATATGATAAAGCTGTACTGAAGAGAAATGGAACTTTTTAGTCTGAAATTGCATTCATTGGAAAACATTGATTTACTTCAGTTGAAGCCCTGCACAAGCCCACATCAAATCCCTTGGTTAGAAAACTGCACACAATGATTGAAAGGCAGAGTCCCTGCATTCTCAAAATGAAACATCCTGACCTGCTGCTCTGAAACCAATTCTTCTTGAGGTTCCCCAAGCTTTCATTTTAAAAGATAAGACCTTTCTCATCTCATTCCCAAATTCCTTACAAGTTTGAGTTTAAACCAAAGCAAAAAGCAAAATTTGTGCACTTGTATGCTGGAAGCTCTTCTTAGCTGTCAGATTTTCCATTTCACTCCACATCTTATTACACTTTCAGTCTTAATGCTGTCCTGCAGTGATGAGTTCCACATGAAATGAATCATCACATGTTAAGAAAGGATTTTCCTCCTTCCCTCCCTCCTTCCCAACTAAGAGCCTGCCTTGCCTCAAAGCTGATTTCCTTAGCATATTTAAATAAATTGCAAGCTTGCAATGATACACACTCATCTCAAGGTTCATAGCCAGCATGTAGGAGCTCAGGCTTACTTGGTTCCATGGGTCTGTGGTTTAGATAGCTGAGAAAACTTCTGATACTCTCTATTCCAGTAAATTGGAAGGCAAACCTCAGGTCAAACTCAGAGGCTCAGTATGAAGCAGTAGCACATCCAGCTGACCCACAAAAAATCCCTTCTTGGGCCACTGCACTGTGCTGAAATGGGGAAATATTTGCTAGTGACCAGCAGCTCAGAAAGAATCATTTTCTAATGTTATCTGCTCTACTTGGGTCATTTTCTGCTTGTTTCCTTCTGCTGTGCCAATGCCTCTGCTCCACCGGGGTCTGGTTCTGACTTGGGGAGCAGCAGGCATCCTGCACATCCATTTGTGCAGAGCTGGATGTGGATAGCAGCAATTTGTTATGGATACCTCCAGCTGCATGACAGGGATGTTTTCTGCAGAGTGACAGCTGAGTAATCTCTCACTGCAAGTACTGCAGATTAAAAAACCTGAAAATCCCCTGTCCCTGAAGGCTGCCAGGCAAGCAAACATAAGGAGACAACGATCAGCTGGGACTCCAGAGATAAGCTAAATAATTACCTGGTGGTTATTAACAGCTTATTAACACAAATCTAATGTTATCATCACAGGTAGAATTCTGTATGAAAATGTTTGATGAGCAGTGACAAAGTTTTCACTCTCTGCTACACAGCCTGCAACACCCTTGAGAGAGCTGAGCAGCAAAACCACAAAATTCTTGGCACGTGGAAGGGTAGAAGATTACTGTGGGTGGCATATAAAGAGAAGGGAAATGGTCCTATAAATGCACAGACATTTGGTTTCAGAAGCCCAGAGTTAAGGCTCTTCTCTAGGACGCCAGAGATAACACAATATTTGTAGATTTTCTTCTTCATTGAAGGAAATGTATGTATATATACACACCTGTACATGTGTGTAGGTTGTTTGGGTGTTTTTTTCCTTTTGAAGCTAGAGGCATGCTTTTCCATCTTCAGTTATTTAGGAAGAAATGGTTCCTGTAACTCAGGACAGAGGGGCTTTTTGATCATGACAGCTTTTGGGTTTAACCAAGCTGACCCAGGCCAGCCCCTTCCTCACTTCCCCGTGTCACAATGACTTCCAGGCAGAGGGATGCACAGCAGGATTTTTGCCTTTTTTCTTGAGTGCAAATAGGTAGAGTATTTAGGCTTTGAAACAACTATTTACCCTCTCTTTGACCTATCCCAAGGACAGTTTTAAAGAAAAGACAGAAGATTGCTGATAAATCCATATTGGATAAGGAAGGAAGCAGCAAGGATCTGAGGCCACAAGCGCTGCCAGGCAGTGTCACATCCCTGCCACCTTGTGACAAGGCACTACAACTGCAAAGCCCCAAAGCCTGCAAGCCCTGGAGCTGTCGGATAGATGGACCTGTATTGTATTTGCAGGGTGCCCCAATGAAGGCAGGAATGATGAATCTGACTGCATGCTCTCAGAAGGCTAAATTATTATTTTATGATACTATATTATATTATAGAATAGTAAACAAAACTATACTAAAGAATACAGAAAGGATACTTACAGAGGGCTAAAAAGGTAATAATGAAAACTCATTACTCTTTCCAGAGTCCCAACACAGCTTGGCCCTGATTGGCCAGAGAGTGAAAACAACTCACAGCAGAATCCAATGAAACAATCTCCAAACACATTCCACATGTGAGCACAACACTGGAGAAGCAAATGAGATAAGAATTTGTTTTCCTTTTTCTCTGAGGCTTCTCAGTTTCCCAGGAGAAAAATCCTGGGCAAAGGGATTTGTCAGGAAATATGACAGTGACAGACATGATAATAATAAGTAATAATTTAATTATTAATTTAATAATTAAATTTAATAAAATTTAATTTAATATTATCATTACAGTTTCCACATCAAGAGTACGGATGGTGCAGGATGCAGATTCTTTCTTCTCCCATGCTAGAAGTCCTCCAAGCTACAGAAGATGCTTGGGATCTGTGCATGGTAGTTTTGAAAGATGCTTAATTCTGCTAGTGAAGGTCGATAGAGGTTCTTTAAACAATAAACAGGTTTGTAAAGGTGCTGGCTGTCTCTGTCCCCACGCTGAGCCATCTGGAGGCCCAGGGACACAGCCAGTGGTGTCTTGGGTCTGGGAAAACTCCCTTCCACACCTTCTCCACCATGCAAAGTGGCACCAATTCCCTGTGCTGCCTCCCTGAAACAGTCCCTGCCACCCTTGCTCAGGATTTATGCCTTAAACATCCCGTGTTCTGGAATTACAGGGCACGTTGCAGGGCGGTTTTTAGGCAGTATAAGTGCATAAATAGTACAAGTGTATAAGTAGTATAAGTGTAACTGTAGCTTAGAGACAGCACAGTCACGGGTCCTGCTATTCTCAGCTCTGCTCTGGGAGGATTCACACCCCATTGACGCCTCCTTTGAGCAGGACACTCCAAAGCCCTGCCAGCAGCAGCTGCAGGGACACTTCCTAAACCCTTCCTGCCTTTGTGAGGACCAGCTCGGGGTGGTGTAATCCCACAAACTGGGGGTGATCAGCCACCGGCAAAAGCATTTAATGCCATGGCAATTACACCTCGGAAATTAGATTGGGGCCTGATAGCACGGAGTTAAGAATGCCTTCAAAATTACCAAGGGGTTTGCTCGTGGCAAACAGCAGGCTGTGTGGCTTAAGGCTGCCAGTGAGAAGGGATTTCTCCTGTCCCACACTATTATGTGCTCTAAGGTTTTTACAGAATGATGAGCCACAGAATCCTTAAGAGATGGAAAGGATTTTGAAGACTCCTGCTAGGAGGAAAAGATATCTGAGGGAAAAGGAAATTGTATTCAATTCCTCTGAAAATCCCATAGGAGCAGGCTGCAGAAATGTTTCTGCGTGTGTGACAGTTTGAGAAAGAAATGAGTGCAAACAGTGTAGAAAGAAATAATTTCTAGACTTGATGTGTTGGGATAAACAGGATCGTTAGGATTTTTCCTTGTGTCAAAGTTTGTGTGGTCTCTGTGTGAACATGTGTGGAATGGCTCTTGCTCAGCTCAGGTGACAGATCTGGGGGCACAGCAAAGCAACTTGGTCGAGGGGAAGGAGTCCCTGCCCAGGGCAGGGGGTTGGAACTAGGTCGTTTTCAAAGTCCCTTCCAACCCAAATTCTATGGTCTGATGAAACAGGAGAGCTGTAAGGAAGAGGAAGAATGAATTCCTTTGGAAGGATGATTTTTTTGCCTCCCTAGTAGGAGGCTGTTGTTCAAAGATTTGTTTTGCTCTTACATTGGCTTTGGCAGAGAGTGGTAATAGCCTGGTGCACACATTGTTCTTGGGCAGATCACATGGACCTAGAGGGGAAAAGCCTGCCTTAAAAAGCACAAAAAGTCCCCAAGTATTTCTCTAACAAGAGCAGATACTTCTTCCCGTGTTTGGAAATCTCGATTAGGGATTTTTCCAGGAGATGGCAGCAGCAGACCCGTTTGCAGTGCAAAGCCAGCCTTTGCAGGCTGCATAAAACCTGGCAGGGCTGTATCCAAAGCATCTTCCAGGTCTGCATCTCCCACTCCTGGTACTGAGCCTAGCTGCTACCCCAGGGCATGGTTAAATAGAATGATGTAAAATAGAATAAATCAGTGCTGCAGAAAAGTGCACTACACACTCTGGAGCTCCCAGTGTTTTTGCAGGGTTTAAAACATACCTGGTGCACTTTAAACAGAGGGAAATTATGGCTCTCCCTGAATAAACATAATTTCTCTCCTACCTATCTTTTTGAAAAATAATAATTCAAGGGATGATCAGAGTGGGAGTACAGACAAACACAAAGAATAAAAAATACAGTGTTATCAAAAGGTGTCTCTTCCCTGCCATGTCCAGAAGCTGGATTGATGGACCAAATTTTTCACCACATTCTCATCATTGCTTGGGAGCCTTCTTAACCAGCTGCTCTGGGGAAGTGCTTGTTATTGCCTTGGAAAGGTGATTATTCTGCTTGGAATTGTAGGCTCAGCGTTTGGCCTCTGGAGGAAAGAGCTGTGCTGTGGATCCCAGGTGCTGCAGATGTCAATACCCATGGAAGGATCAGGGGGACTTCACAGCTGAGCTCCACCTCTGCCTGCCTGGGCCCTGGGGAAGATAAAACTGGGAATACACTGGGGAAGATGTGGGAGTAATTTTTCATTGTTTTTCCAACAAAATTTTGAGAGCACTATTGTTTTTAATATATAGCAACCTTGTTTGCCATTTGCAAGTTACAATATGAATGAACCTGGAAGACATAACACAAGATACATTTACAGCTGAATGTTCAAATCTTTTTCTCCAAAATTCAATCCATGTAAAAGTTTTCCCTTAAGCTGAAGTACAGGCCAGATTCATGGAATCATTCAGGTCAGAAAATATCTTCAGGCAGTGAAAATGAGCATTTAGGTGTGATATGAAGCTTGGGGAGCGCAGAAGAGGCTGTAAAAGTCAATTCTTTGGAAATTAAAAAATGGAAATAATTAATTAATAATGAATCCCCTGCAGAAATTACACAAGGGGCAGGTTGCAGGCCAAGTGAAACCAAGAGAGTAATTAAACTTGCATTTATCACTAGAAATAGTACAGAAAAAACAGTGTATTTTTTTCTCAACATCTATCTGATAAAGACCTTTTGGCCGTAATATTGACATTTTTGTGACTAGTAACTCACTGGAGACTCGCCCACAGTAAAATGTAATAAAAACCCTCTAATTTTAAGTACCAAAATCTCTTTACCAAAGCAAGTGTTTTACTGCTATGTATTTGGGCATACTGGGCAGCTTATTTTCATTCAGAAAAATAAGCTTTCCCAGTATAAAAACCCTCTCCAACAGCAGAGGATATGCTGGCAATAGAGTAATTAGAGAGGTCAGGAATCAGGTAACACCACCATCATTGCTTTATCCCCATCAACTGAAAAAAAAAAGTTGAGTAAATGCCTTTAAAAAGTTAAAGCTGCCAAGGTTAATGCATTGGGGGGGTTGAGTGTGCCATATTTATGCAGCAAATTTATTTGCCAGGTACTGCAAGAGCACAGCAAAACATGATGTTTGCCTAGAATTCATGAATATTCAGTTATGGGCAGCTCTAAACACCAGACTGAGCTGGGACACAGTACATGGTTGTATAATTTGTTGGATTAAAGTGGTCTGCTGGAAAAAAGATGTTTTGAAAGATTTTAGATGTTTGGGTAAAGAGCTGGCAAGGTCTGCAATCCAATTCCCATCATGAGGTAATCATCAAACACTGGCTTCCAAAACAAAATCTGGCAAATCTGAAGTTTACCACATTATGTCTCCCAATCTGCTTTCATTGCCTTTCTCTTCCTCAGTCTCGGAGGCTGTGCTGTGTTTTCTGTGCAATGCTGAGAAAACAGAATGCTTTGCCAGTGCACTCCTTACTTTTGGTTATTTTTAAATCTCCACAAAAGCTCCCACTTCCTTCTGTAGCCAATGCCTCTTGTTCATGGAAGCAGTTCTAATTTATTTTTTATAAGGGGAAAAAAAAAATCTACTGCATCTACTGCCTTGAAAGAGCTGCAAGCATCCACATTGTTCTCCTGCATTGTTTTCCTTATGAAAAAGGAATTCTTTGGAGCCACAGAATTGAGTAGCCCCCAACTCAAAAAGGAGTGTGTCCAACTCACTCTTTTTAACCCCTCCTAGCTCTCAAGTAGTGGCTTTCAGTGACCTTTCCTTTTAATGAAGGCCAGCTTGTTATTTTGGGGTGAATTTCCCTGCTGATTGTTCTGCCCTTCCTCCCATGTTGCTCTGCCTTGAAGCTGCTCCCACTATTCCTGCTCCCAGTGGGACAACCAGGGTGACCACCACACCTTCTCAGTGGGACAACCAGAGTGACCACCACCCTGTGCTCCTCCCCCCAGTTGTGTGTAACCATGGGGAGAGCCAAACCCCTGGCAGCCTTTCCCATTTTCACACAGATGGCCCAAACCCATCAATTTCTGATAACAGCCACGAGTTATAAAATCCTGGCAGCAGTGGCCATTTGTACACGTGGTGGTGTAACCATCATTCAGATGCTCAGAAATGGAACAGCAGCTTTCTAGAACTGCTCTCAAAGAGCTTCACCCATGGGTGTCAAAAGAAGACACATAAAAACCTGACCTTTCCTAGTGAAACAGCTGATCCACTTCTCTGCATGGGAATTGCTGGAATCCTGGACGCTGAGAATTTTAAACTTTCTGTGCTTGAAGGCACAGACCAACAAGAGAACACTGCATTTGACCCTAAGATGTGAAGAAGGCTTCCAAAATTGATAGTGCTGGGATTACAGGTGTGTAGTTGGTTAGAAGTGTGTAATATCACAGGGTGGAAAACTTGGAGTTTGGGATTTTAGAAAATAGAAATAAATATGAAGCAAGATGGAGGTTTTAGGGTGGAGGCAGGTTGTTCTTTACCTTTTTCTTCCTTCTTCTTCATGGGTTTGGGTGATGTTTTGTAATTGTACAGAAAAGTCCTCATTGCGAGCTTCCAGGGATCAGTTATTGGGTTAAAAAGGGAAATAATCTAGGTGTTCTTTCTTAATTGGATAGTTTAGTCTTAAAAGACCTTGTAACAAAAGGTTGTTAGCCATTTTGTGCCTTGCTGCTGAACTCATGGTTGTGAGACTGTTTTACTGATAAGAAATAATAAATATTTGAGTCCAAACATGAAACACTGTCTCAAGTGCCTTCAATGCAGACCCAGAGAAACCGATAGGAATAAACACCTCATTTATATTCTGTGGGAATAATTATTTGTCCTCTCTGTATATTCTCTTTCTGAAACAAGTTTTTCCTTAATATTCTGAATCTCTTGGAAGGACATGCAGAACCAAAAGAACCAGTCCTTTTCAGAGTACCTCTGCAGGACCTGAACTAGTTTGGGTCACTACAACATGCTGAACCCACAAACAAAAAGCATGAGACATGTAGGATTCAGGGTGAGCCTGGAAATCAGTCAAAACCTCTAATATAATCTTCAAACAAAATCTTGGCTACCTGAAGCAGAGAGGTGCAAAGTCCACCCACTCCAGGGTTTTGTTTTTTTTTAAAAAGCCAACATGTAAAATACAGACTCACTGTGCTGAAGGATCTCATCTTGATTTCTAGATGCTGAGCCTGGCAACAAGTCCTGTTAAAAATAAACTGGGACATCTCAAATACACTCAGCAGAAAAACATGTACATCTTGATTCCTTGAGGACTGCTGCAGGCCTGGGATGGAGCTCTGAGCAGACAGGCTTTGTTTTAGGAGCAACATGTTCTGCTGTATTCATAAGAAAATATTCTCAGAAATTCCAGCTCACCAGGAGTTTGAAAGCTCCTTGTCTTGGTCTGATCTTGGGATGTAACCTGAGTGTGAAGAGATGAAGTTTCTTGGTGTCTTTGTGAACTTGAAGTGCTGCTTTTCAGCCAAAGCCCATCTAGACCCTGCCCTCCACTTGCATGTACAAGGTACAGAGACAAGAAGTAGTTTTCTAAATACTCATTTAATTTTGAAGTTATAAGTTTGTTTATATTTCAGAGTTCAAACTGAGATTAATTGTATTCCTTCATCCAAAATATTTGTAAAATTTTTCACTTCTGTTTCTTTCCCAGTAATAGTTTCCATCTGCCACTGACTGCATGGAAAACCTCAATGCCAAAATTTTAAGAAATGCTTATCTATTTTTACATCTATTTGGTAATTTTACAAACTTCAGGTAAAGGAGAAAAAAAGATTATTCTAATACAATCTTTTATCTTGTACTTATTTCACTGAGAGGTGTGATGGAGGCTGAGATCCTGTGCTAGCCAAACTTTTAATGCACTACACTAACAATATAGGTAAAGCCTTAAATAATTGGAAAAATAATAAAATAAGCAGGAACAAAAAGGAGAAAATGACCCTCCCACCAAATCCTTCAACCTTGGCAAATATCTGCTGTGTTCAGAAAACAGAGTGTGAGACAGAAGGAAGGTGACAAAAAGGAGAAAAAACAACATCTGAAATCTCAAAATGTTTTCTGAAGATTGAAACAAGATGAAAATTTAAATCTAAGGGAAATATTTTGGTGCACCAAATACTTTTTATACAAAAGTCTCTATTTTGCAGGATAAATGTTTAAGACACAAATGTTGGCCATCTGTAACTGCAGCAGTGAGCGAGGCAGCAAGATGGAAAAGGTGTCATGGCAAATTGCCTTGCCTCCCTCTGGAGTGCTGCATTGCAATGAGCTGGCCCCAGTCCCTGAAGCAGCAATGCCATATTTTTGTTGAGAAATGCAAGGTGCTCAGGCCTGGGAAAAGACCCCTTCTTTTGTCCACACTGCCTGCTCCAGAACTGCTCCAATACCACACTTCTCACTGCATCCAGAGTGAAACATTTCCTCATCTCTATTTCTGCTTACAAGGCAAATTGCTTTTTCCTTCTTGTGATTAATTTGGGCTACAAATACAGCAATGAATATGCTATCTAGTAGGAAAAAGGAAAATAAATATGTACAAGTGTCCTTTGTGTGGGCTTGTGTGTGCCTGAGCACAGGCAAACATAAATACACACATATCTTACGGCTACAAAATATTTGTGTGTCTTCAGCAGCTCAGTTCCAGTGCAACTACAAACACCCATGCTCATTTTAGGAAAATGTGTGGTTCTTATTTGAAAACTCTCTGAAATCTCTAAACACATAAAGGCACCTGCCTCACACAGAACTTTTCCCCGAGCTCCTTTTACTGAGCAGTGTTTGTACTCAGAGTGTACCTGACACTGTTCACTTGAGACACCTTTATCCAAAAATCCTCCAAAGCTTATTCCTAACCATCTGACAAAAAAGTACTAACATCCTTCTCTTATCTCTCTTTTAACCAGCTCTTAACACATCTCCTCACCCCCTCATTGACCCCAGCACACTTCTATTCATCCCACTAATGAGAGGCAGATTGATTTCTATCACTTCACCTTTCACTGCCTTATTGATGCACTGCTTGTCCAGGGTGGGGACAGTCACCCTGTGGTGGCAGTGGCAGAGAAGCTCAGTCAGGTGACACTGATGCTCTGGGTTGCAAGGAAGTTGGGGCTATTCTGATTTACACAAATCCAGTATCTCTGAGCTAAAGCTAAGTTATAAACTGATCACAGCTTCCCGGCAGCAGGAGTTTGGTCCTTGTTTTAAAATGAATGGCTGGCTTTAGAGAATCTGAGATTATCTGCTAAGTGGTTACATACCTACACACACAATACCACCTTCCCTGCACCCCCCTGAGCTGTGAGGGATTTGGGCAGGTGAAATGACATCTGAGAATCGCTGTGTAAATTCAGAGGCAGAAAGAGGAGATCTACCACTAAAAGGCAGAAAAAAAGTGAGAGATTTCTGAAAACATCTCTGCCTTCTAATTAATAATTATTTCCAATTCCCCAGTGAGAAGAACAGAACCCTGTAGCAATTAAGTCCACACAGTTCACAGCAGCAAGAGCTCAGCACATATCCAGAGAGACAGTTCCAGCATCTAAAATTAAAAAAAAAAAAAAGAAAAAGTTGATTTATTTTGTTTTGAAGTTACTTGAAGTTCTTAAAACCAAACCAACCTTTGCTCCTGATTTTGGCTTACTGACACACACACAGGAAGCAGAGGGTCACATAGGCCTTGCTTGCAGAATTCCTAATCCAAACCCTCACTCTTCCTGCCCAGTGCTGAGGGAAATCTGATAGAGGATTAATAAAGTCAGAGTGTGATGAGAGCAGTCATCACCCCAGGCCTTCAGGCTTGGCAAGATTTTGTTGTGAACAGACCTAAACTCAAGTCCTCCATCTAAATCTCTGACAGGTCTCGTCAGAAAGATACTGGACAGTCACTCAGAGCCCAGAATGAAAAGACTGCACAAGAAATAACCAAAGCTTTGCCATGAATTGCACATGTTCCTTTTCCCCCTCCCCATCAATCTGGGACTGTAGGACCTGATATTTGCAAACTAAGAAGAAACCAAAGGCACTGGTTCCAGCAGCAGCTGCAGTTCCAAGCTTCCTGCTCAGATTGCTCATCTAAGCACTCTCAGCAATCTCACCTCAGCCCAGAGACTCTCTGTCCTCAGAGGGAAGGAAACACAACCTGCTGGGACACAGCTATGGCACCACATTTCCTATTCCCCTCTCCCCTTTTCCAGCAAAGCAGGCTGCTGGAAATGGCATTCCTTACAGAGCCTGTCACAGCAGAGAGGAGAAGAGGAACCTGTGACCTACCAGGACAGGACCAGTTTAGTTTTGGCAGCTCAAACACCAAAGCTCTTGGCAAGGCCAGGACAAGTTCAGTGGTTTTCCCTGTCCTGAAAGAGAGGAGAAAAGGGAAGTTAAGACCACTGCAGAATCAAAGACTCCTGCATTTCATCTTTTGGCTTGGATTGCTCACCATGGAGTTTTAGCCATAAAAAAAGGGGAGGTGGCACCAAATCAAATTAAAAAATGCCCTTTCCCAGTATTTTTATTACAGACACTCAAAGGAACCTCCTTTTTCTTCTAGTACTCTTTCTCTAATTTTAGCAGAACCATTCTCATCCCAGATCCCACTCATCAGTTGCTCAATCCTTTGGCACTGGATCTGGACAAAGAAGGGACACATCTGGATCACAGGATAGCATGGAGAGAAACCCTCTGAAACTGGACAGAGAAAAATGTCAGGAAATGCAGGAAGACAGAGCCCTTCTTTGCATGACTGCATTCCTTTTCTAAACACTTATCTGCACCTGGATGCTCTTTGCACTTGGCTTCCTTTAAAGGAATGGATTTGCTGCTAAACACATCTCAGGGCCAGATGTGACCAGCAGAAGGTGGGATGGAGATGAGGAGTCAGACAGGGAATAGCCAGGGAGATGCAGGGCCTGGGAACATCGAGGATGGAGAAGAGAAGGAACAGGGACTGCTCTCCTTGTTTAGATCCATCAGTGCTGGGAGCTTGGGAAGCACGTGGTACCAGAGGGATCCTGGGCAGGAGCAGGATAACTCCAGGATAAGGGCAAGCTGCTCCCACTCCAGGGCTGTGCCAGGGAAGGAGGGGAATTTTGTTCTCTCCCCTTTCCAGTGGGATGCAGGTGCCACCCCCTGCAGAGGCAGGAAAACTGCCTTGCAATCAAGTACAAAACCAGCCTGGCAAGCCCAAGATGCCAGCAGCCATTTCTCCTGGATTTCCTGCTTATTACAGGCATTTTAAACTTGCTTTGTCTTAAAGGCACTTTTTTTGCCAAGGGCATTCCCATCTCTTTTGGATCCTGAACAGAGGTTTGGAAAGCTGACTTTCATGAGGGAACTGCTTCCTATTTTGATCAGTGTCAACTTGGAGTTTCCCTTGGCACCAAAATCAGGGGTGAACCCAACCCTTGAAGGACCATAAGATCCTAACTATCCAATCCTCAATTCCCTCAGCATTGGCTTGTAGAACCTTTCCAGAGTTAATTTAGCAAACTTAAGGGTTTGGCAATTTCAGGATCAAAACAACCAGAAATTCACAAAAAAGAAACTGAACTAAAGCTGGCTAAAAGCAGTCCCTGCTGATGACTCATTACAACAATTCAGTGTAAAGGAGGCAGGATTGATTCAATACTCACCAACCCATCTGGCCAGAGTTCTGTGCCCACCGAGGACACAGAAACCAGCAGGGACCTTTCTCCCATTCTCCAGCACAGGCTTCTTCTGTCCACTCTCAGGCAGCTGCAGCCACTCATGGAACACCAACTTAGTCCTGGACTGGCAACAGAAGAGGCACAAGGATAATGTGGAACTCGTTCTGACCTCAATGCCATCCAGAATCAGGAGAAAGCACTTCCCACAGCTCCTGGAATTGTCTTCCCTGTCCCTTCCAGCTTCAGAAGGTTTCTGTGGCAGCCAGGATTATTGGTGAGGTTCAGAAGCACGTGCCTAAAGCATTCCCTCGGGAGTGTGAAGCTTCCTTTGTGCCTTTCATTTCTTTATCCCAAATATTCTCCCCAGTGCTCAGCAATCTAGAAAGAGAAAAAGGGAAAAGAAAGCAGATCAAGTCATTCTGACATTAAGGAGGGCTGCTTATCCCAACACACTTCCAGGCAAAAAAACATTTCTGCCACTCCTACAAATCCACTCGATACTCTCAGCTCGACAGTAACTAAATACTGTATCAAGAATCATAAGGACATGAGACTTGGAATTCTCACAAACTCAACGTGGCTACTTCAAGGACTTTCCCACCCAGGGAACTGACAGCTCCCAGCTTGAAACACACATTTGCTACAAATCCGACGGAAATTGCACTTGGCTGCCGGCGCTGGAGCTGTTTCCAGCAGGAGACTGCTGTGAGCTGCCCTTTAGGCAGCAGCTCCCTTGAGCAGCACCCCTATCTCCCAGCTGCCTCAGTCCTGATTCCATGCAGCACTCAGCCAGAGCTGCGGGGATAAGGAATTCTCCCTGGTGTGAAAAATGTGTATTTTATGATTGGCTTTTCACAAATATTAAAATGAATATTCTATGTGTTATATTAGAAAGTTACGCTGTATTAATTTTCTTAAGTAGTGTGTTAAAGATAGTTTTAGGTTATAACGTAATGTTAAAATAGAAACTATGCTATGTCGGATACTTTTTTTAAAGAAAGGACTTACACCGAGATAGCCACAGGACACCTAAATCTTTCAGAGGAAAAGAATTTATTGCTCCATTATCACAAGAAACGAACTTCTTCCTGCCTCGCTCAGCTCTGGAGATGCACTCAGGATTCAGAGGAAGAAGCTGACACTGACCAGACAGAATCCTGTGTTTGAATGGAATTTATGTATCATGGATGAGGTGTATGAATATGCAACAGGCTGTTGCTTTTAAGGGTTAATCCTCTGTTACCATGTGTCCTTTTTCGGGCTTATTTTGCCCAGAAAGAGGTACCCGGACTGTCCCTAACTCTTTATTTCCATTGTCTCATGTTGTCCTAAATCCTAATTGTCCAAATTTTTATTACATTAATTATATTACAATTTTCATAACTATTTTATAACTATTAAACTTTTAAAAATTTAAAACCAAGCGATTGGCGTTTTTCACACTGGGAAGCCCTGCCCGGCGAACCGTGCCCGCCCCGCACCGCTCACCTCCCGGCAGAGAGCGCAGCTGCCTCCTCCTGCTGGCTGCGCCCGGCTGCGGGCAGGGGGATGGCTCAGGCAGCTCGGCTGGCTGCTCTTCCCCGATGCTTTTGTGTTGTCCTCCATTTCCCCGGGGCGGAGGGGAGGGGGGGATGAAGAAGGGGGTACGGCCCGGCATGGTGCGGTGTGCTGTGCTGAGGCGCGGGGTCCTCTCTGTGGAAGGGACGGGAGGAGCGCGCCGCGCCGCGAGAGGCGCACAGGCATCCCCGCCACCGCCTGTCCGCAGCCGCTCGGCTCTGCCCCGGCGCCTCGGAGCCCACAGCCCATGTCCGCACACCGGGAAGCCGCGCTGGGACGGGGGCGGTGTCAGGGTGCGCGTCAGACGGAGAGGGGTACTTGCTGTACCGCCCTTTTGTACCTGCTCAAGGCGCATGACTGTCGCCATCCTTGGAAGGGCAAGTGAGTGGCTCGCTGTGCCGCCATCTTGGGTGTGGCGTAAGGTGACTTCTTTTCTCTTCCCTTTCCAGTGGGATGCAGGTGCCACCCCCTGCAGGGGCAGAAAAACTGCCTTGCAATCAAGTACAAAACCTGCCTTGCAAGCCCAGGCTGCCAGGAGCCAGCAGCCATTTCTCCTGCATTTCTTCGCCGCAGTCTTTGGTACTTGCAGAAGCCATTTCCGGCCGAGCCGCCATCCGTGTTGTGGTACCTTTAAGGCCCCCCGCTCCTCACGCAGGCGTTTATCTAGTGGGCTGCCTCAACCCGGCCTCGATGCCGATCCCGCGCTCTTAGCGCGTTTTCTCCTGCCTTTCCCGACGGGAGAAAACGGTTGGCGGGGTCAGCGGCACCGGAGCCGCGCGAGTGGCGGCAGGGAGCGGCGGCGACGCCTCTGCCGGAGTCCTGCCGCAGCCGCCATCTTGAGTGTGGCTGGAGCCCGACCCGGCTCATGCAGGGTCCCGGTACGCGGGCGCTTCGCTATCTTGAAATGGCAGCTCTGCTGCGACCCCGCCGCTGTCATTCTTCTCAGCCACCGCCTCGCAGGGCGGCCGCTCAAGCCCGGCCACGTCCCTTTGCACTCCGGGCTCTCCTTCACCGCGCCCTCTGTCCACAGCACCGCTCCGTGGCCACAAGGCGGCAGCACCGCCGCCCTGCCCAGGCCGGGCTGGACGCGCTGTGGGAGCCGGCCGGGAACGGAGGCCAAAGTGGCCGGAGAACCTTTTGTGTTTATTCCCTTCAGCCCCAGCAGCTGTTCCTGTGGTTTCAGGGCACTCGATTGGTTCATCCCTAGGCAAAAACGTTATGGCGCTGGTTTCAAAACGACTACCCACCCCTAGTCAGTTTCCTACATTCCTGTATGTAATAAAATGGATAGAGAGATTTTTCCAAATCATTCTTTCCAAATGGTTTTAGAGATAAATCCTATTCTTTGCCAATACCTATAAAAAAGAAAAACTTGACACGTTTTGGTATTCTACGCCCACCCCTCCCTGTGAATTTTCTGGCAGCTTTGGGTCCCTCTGGGGGAGGGTAACCCAGCATGACCCCCCCTCATTCCCCACTCACCTGCTCCTCCACCACAGCCTGGCTCTCCCTCCTAGGGACATTGGGGTGCCCCAAATGACATCAGAGACCCCGAGTCTCCGCTGCCTCCCCCTCAGCCTTCCTTCCTCACTCCCAAAGAAGGCACAGAACGAGTCAAACTGCCCTGGACAGCAGCGTGGTGCTTTATTCAAGCCCTTTCCACAAGTACATCCCCCCAAAAGGGGCTCTGCTGCAACAAGAATAGGGGCAGCCCCCAGAAGTTCCTCCCCAGCCCCGCAGTCATAGGAGAGAGGACACAGGAAGAGAAGTGAGAATGGGATGCAGAATGAAATTGAAAAAACAATCAAAACAACAACAACAAAACCTGGGATGGGCAACATGACAGAGAGGGATTAAAAAATAATGGGGACAGGGAATGGGACACAAGGATCCAGTAGAGAAACAATGGCATGGAAAGCACCACACACAATAAAAGAGGAACAGGAGTGAGGCATGGAGAAGGACAGAGGAAAAGACAGAGGGCCAAACACAGTGTACTCAGAACGAACGTGATGAGAGGCAAAGACATGTTTTGCCCAGCACAATGAATAAAATGGTCTGATTTTCACGAGACAATTGAGAACAGACAGCAAAACTGCCTCAAGGGTACAGAGGTTTCCTAAGAACTCTCCTGGAACAGGTAAAGAAGAGGAACCACACAGACTATCAATGCAAGACTCTAAAACCAGCAAGAGATTTATTCTTGTGTATTAAATGTTAAAAATCACATGCATAATTATAGAATATTTTAGTTAAAAAAATATTTCAAAAACCAACCCTGACAGTTTACCTGCAACTGCTATAAAATATCTATTTTATATATATATATATATATAAACATGATGATTTTCTGTAATCAAAAAAATTAGACAAGGATGCAACCATCCAGGTAATGCTGAGTGAACTGATGCCCTGCATCGGACAGTCTTGTCAAACTCCTGCTGGCAGAACTGAGCTCGCCCCAGTTCACAGGCGCACTCGTCTCGCACACGGATTCAAATGCAAGTGACAGCTGGGGAAACAAGGAGTGAAAGAAAATCTTATTTTGCACACTACAGCCAAGACCTGTGAAAGGCCACAGTAGAATATGCTGCAAAAGAGCCCATGGTACAGGAAATGCAGCCTCACAGGCTGTCTCCTCAAGACATGCTGGTGGAATATTCTGCATAACTGGCCACGTGCACAGTGCGCCTGGGTCCTGTAAGCAACATCTGGAACGTCAGCACGTGTTTTACCAGGCACTTAAGGTTTAAGTCATGTTTTAGCTCCTAAGGAAGGCAGCCAACAAAGATGTTTGTAACATTTACCAAGGAACAGATATAAAAATGACAGGTTGCTGGTTCTAAGCAGCCGAGTCGTTGCTGTTCTGAAGAATGGCCCCATATGGGTCACTGTTAAGGCGCTTGTAGACAAAGTGAAAGACCTGGGGCTGTGGACGGCTGTGCAACTCCGCCTTGATTTTCTGAGGGTAGGTATCCTCTGTCAGTTGTTGCCAGGTGTCGTCAACAAAAAGAAACAGCCTGTATTCTTCTGGATTTGCCACTTTAAACTTCTCAGCACAAAGCTGACATACATCTTCGGTAGTGATGTATGGCCTTACTAGCAAAGTCTTTCCCGTACAGCCACTGGTAACTTCCTGGAATGCAACACGAAGGTAGTTCTGTGAACAAGAAAGCAGACGTCAGGAAGTCAAAAAATCCTTAGTCTCTGAAAACTGAAAAGTCAGCAACAAAAAGCAAGCCTCTCCTTGCTCCAGCTGTGAAACACACCCTGGTGATTCCTGGACATTATGGCCATCCCGTGAGCTGCAGCCTGGTGTCTAAGCCTGGCCTAACCCAGCTTCACAGGACAGCATTTAATTTTTTTTACAGGGATTCAGAAAGAAAATTTACTCTGCACCATTCGAGTAGATGCACCAGATCTTGAGGCAAAAGCTGGATCTTTTCTCCTGTAGAAACTCGCACAAGCCCACAATTCTGCTAACACGGATACATTCTAAATAGGTCCCACATAGAAATGCAGTTTCATCTGCTTCCTGTTTGCTTTTGTCTTGGGGTAATTTTATGATAATACTGTATTCCCCCATGGTCTGCTTTATGTCCAGAAATGCGTCCTGGAGCTTTAAGCTGGGTCCAGGGGTGAGGTGGGAGCCAGGGGAACTCTGGCACAGGCTGTGTTCAGGCACTCACTCCCCGTGTGCTTGGCTTTGCCGCGTGGAGGGACTCACATTTCTGCTTTGGCTACCTTGGTTTTAGTTAGCTGAGGCAAAAAGTTTTCCTGGGACTGCAACAGCAATCCTCCAGTGACTTCTGTGGCTTCCTCTGGAACTGCTCGGCTCAGCTTTGGACAGCCAGACCACTGGTGGGAGCCGAATGCTGCATCCCAGCTCTGGACCTCGGGGGAGGCCAGGCCAGCTAAAGAGGGAACTCAAAATCCACCAACAGCGAGGAGCTTCAATACCTGACAGTTTTTAATTTTCTCCCTGCCTGTCCTGTGGGCACTTTGTGAAATAAATTGGTTTTGTCACTTTCATCCAAAAAATTCCTTTCATACCAGCGGGAAGGGAGTGCCAAAACCCATTTTCTTTAGAGCAAATGTTAATTCCAGAGCATTTTCTCCTAAAATTGTCTCTAAATCAGAGACAGTTTTAAAAGAAAAAAATAGCTGGAATTAAAGACTACAATGCAGTAAGATTGAAGGAGGTGGAAAGAATTAAAGGGAGAAAGAGTTGTTTATTGACTGAGCTGGCACCCATGGTTTCTAAGCTGAATAAATTAGGCGTGTGAAATCCCAACGGCAGAAGTTTACCTCTCACAGAAACAAGCTGCTACAAGGTAGGACTGAGAAGAACCTTCCCATGACTTAAATTCCAAAGAGCACTCTTGTCTAATCAAGTATTTCTTGATACCACAAAGACTGAACACTAAAGCTCGGCAATAGATTTTAAAAATTGGGACTGAACCTGACTGAACAGAACTAAGCAATTTTTTTTTTTAACCCAGTTTGAAGAACTTGTAGAAAAAACCCAGCCCTAAATAGGGCAAAACACACTAGATTTAATTTTTAACTAAGCTACCACACACAAGACCTGCTTTGAAAAGCACGAGTTTTTAGATGGACAGGATTGCTGGAAGGAAAGGCTGAAGTTTTTTTACAGATGCCCAGAAAGCTGTATTTCATCATCATCAAAGTACTGGGGTTTTTGCTATTCTGTCCATTTAGGGAAGGTGGAAAAACAGCCTCCAGGGCCCAAGAGCCAGCAAGGCTGTGAGACTGCAGCACAGAAATGCCAGGACCACACCCTGATTCCTTGGGAGAAAGACGACTGGAGCTGCAGATATGTTCCATGCTGGTTGTAGGCCAGGTGCTCCATTTCAGGACTGCAAGACTCAGAGAGAGAAGAGAGAAAATCGCCATTCTGAGCAGAGAGCAAAACACTTGCATTTGTGCCAAGCACATCCTGTGGGTGGTGGGCTCCACTAATCCCAGGCTCTCTTTTCAAAGAGACTACAGCAGGAGAAGCACTGGACACACTCACTGCCAGCTCCTCCCTACCCCCTGCATCTTCCTGCATCCAAGTGAACATTGAGCCTGGACCAAGTTCATCTGCGGAGAAAAAGAAGATGGAACTTCCTACAAAATCTTGCAGAAAGAATCTTCTGTCATTTCCTCACCCAGCAGAAATAAAGGTGCTGGATGCTCCTATGGAAAGTGCAGAGTTTTGGTAGAAAGAACAAAGACTCCAGCTGCTGGAATCTGACACCTAAGTACAGGTCAGGAGAACAGAACGTGGATCCCAGGGAGATGGACAGGCTCTGGGCACTGGAATTGCTCGTAATGGCTTCTCCTCTTCCTAACTGCAGACAGCTGAACTCCAAGGAGTAAATCCTCTCTTCCCAATTCCAACTCCCTCCCCTCCTTCAGCTCACAAACTGCTGCACCTTAAAAGTCAGTCCAAAGCAGATGGAAGAGATGCAGGGCTGGGTTCAGAAGATGAAGTGATAACCACTGCTTTGTTACTCTCCAGTTGAAGGTACTGCCCTGCTCTGGAAGAGCAGTACAAAATACAGGGGACAAAAAAGAAAAAAAAAGACAAAAAAGAAAAATGTGAGGACATCCATATCACAGAACTCTGCTGCCTGCTTAATCTTCACAACTGTCAGGGAACATTTCTCCCACCTCTCTTCCCTGCTACCTGCTTTAGCCACCACCGGCTACTAGGCAGCTGGGCTGATTTATACCCCTGGAAATCTGGATTTGATCTTTTGAACAATAAAGTGTGCAAAAAAGCTGAATCTAAGATACAATGCAGTTTGTCCTCACTTCGTATGACTTAAAAGGGAAGGTAAGAAAGCTCTATTATTTAGTGTTTTCTTCAGACCATCATAATGAAACTGTTTGATTAAAAAGTAAGTGTGAAGACTTTAGAGAGGCAAATTTGCCAGCTGTAATCTCAGCACTGTTTCACTCCACTTGTAGCATCAAGGGAATTTGCTACAATTGATACCTCAAATGGGAATTTCCAGCAACATAATCATCCCATTTTCTATTTCAGCCTGAAGCTCTACCTGAAAATCATCAACTGAAGGTATTGTCCTGTTTGTTGTCCTCCTCTTGTGCCACTGCCGGAGAGTGTCTCTGGCCTCTGAGCTGAGCAGCTGGGCAGCTTGTTCCTCCTGGAAGTTCTTGATCAGTGAAAGTGCTCCATAAGCACTTGTCAAGTAATAGCCTCCTGTGAAGGACAGCAAGGGAAGAACTCCTCAGAGTGGTCACAGTCACAAGTGCAGGCAGTTTTCTTTGAGATATATATACACACACACAGAGAGGCACCCAGCCACACACATAGATACGAAAGTTGCCAGAATATTTACACACAAAAAGAAAACCCTCCTTGGCCTGCACAGTACTGGAGGGTGTGTTCTCAGCTGCTTAGAGACATGCAGGGGTTGCACGTGCTCCATATTACACAGTGGAGCCAACTCCTGCTGAGGAAAGCTGTTTCCTTAAATCGCTGATAATAGATTAAAATCTTTTAAAACTCTCAGTTGCCCCATCTCTGTAAAAGCTAGGAAAACCAACAACTCTGGTATCTCCTTTACTCCTGAGTATTTACTCCTCCAATCTTGGAACACCAGCTTTATTCTAAACAATTTTCTAACAGAGTTTTGGTTTCTTCCCAGGCTTCAGAGGCAGATGAAATAAACATGGCTGTTGAAACAAAGTAAAAAATATAACAGTGTTCGCCAACTTAAAAGCAACCACCCTCAGGGGCAATAAAGCAACAACTGAGTGTGAGACTTGTACTCTGGAATCATCCCAAAGAGTTGCCTTTCTTTTTAAAACAACTACTGATCTATCACCTTCTTAGCATTCCCCAGAATGTCCAACTAATTCAGGAGATGGTGTGTACAGTCCTGCACACTCCCCCTTTATTACATGAGTAGAGAACAAATTAAAGCCACAACAGTGTTGCCAATACACAAAAGAAGCTGTGGATCACAAAGTAAAAGAGTCTCAACAGGAGGCAACAGTCCACAGCAACCAGGAGAAACAAAAGACAAGCTGTCTTTTCTTTTTAAAGTCAACTATTTGGGTGGGAGTGCTCAGCTAAGAGCAGAGTCTATTCAGAGGCATTCAGAGATGCATTGGATGCCCACAGTAGTATTTTCTGTATTACTGACAGCATTCCCTCTCAGCCTTTAGCTTTGCAACAAGAGGAACACATAAAATTCATGCAATACCCATTAGGCAAACTGGACAATACATTACAGTTGAAATGCAGAACCCCAAAGCCCTACACAATTTTCTCTGCACAGCAGAGCTGAGCTAGTGCCAATGACAGGCCCAACCAACAGACAGACTTTATTTGATGCATCCAAAACAAGACTTAATAGTCCAGTAAACCTTTCTGCTTTTCAAGCATATTAATGATCTCCAGCTTCACATCTCAAGTATTTTCCATGCTAAGACTCCTAACAATGCACTCGAGGATGCTCTGTACAACAAGCAAGGAGCAGACTAGTGCCAAATTGAAGGAATCGTGGCATGGATTCTCCCAGCCATAATGGCATGCAAGAGGATGCATGAAAAGCAATTTCAGAAAGCCAGGATATAGCAGGAACAGGAAACACACATATATACATCAACATACAGTTAAGCTTGGCTGTAAGAGCTTTCAAACCTCCTCATAAACCTTTTAGATTCTGGGGCCTACCACGGCCTTGCAGAAAACTTCTTTAAAAATACTACCATGGAAATAGCAAGGAGGCAGATTTCCTTGTCTCCAGCAGACTTCAGCTCTCATACAAGAAATGTCTCAGGAAACATACTGCTAGAGCTCATAAAAATACTTTGTGAGAAGCAAATACTGGGAAGAAGCAAAGATCATTAAAAGGGGGCAATATTCCCAAAAGCACTTCTGAAAAGGTGCAAGGAAGTCCCCCAGAAGTCTTCACAAAGTACAAGTCTTATTATGTGCCTCACAATTTGCTGAGCGCTGCTGCCCCATAAATCCTCTCAGGAAATTTTCAGGCACAAAAGGCTCAGGCCATTGGGCACCTGCACAGTGCATGTGTTTGCCTGCTGAGTCAAAATGGATTGGAAACAATGCATTTGCTCACAAAGCATCACACAGCAGCAGATTTTCCAGCCGCTGGGGCTTCTGCTCTGCAAGCGGCCCAGCAGTGGAAATGATGATGACATTCTCTTGTTACACTATCAACATCACTGTCATTAGGTCTCCCCTTGATAGGATTTTTACTCAAACAGAACACCCCCACACTAGTCCTTCAGGCAGTTCTAGTAAAAATAAATAGATTACCTTCTCCATGCAGCAAGGATGGATCCAACAGCTCCATCATGTACTCGATTTCAGTATCCAGCTCCAGCATATCACACTGGGCTAGCACATACGTCAACACAGGCAAGAAGTCATCAGCTCCATACAGCCTCCCTGGGTTGAAGGGAACACAGGCAGTGAGAGACAAACCACATTTTTTTACCAGTTCCCATGTTTGAAAGGAAAACACTCTTTTGTGCATTCTCTACCCAGCATGTCTGTATTACTCCAGAACCTCCTCAAGTCACAATTGTGCAGCAAAGAGAACATCACCTGGCACTCACTGTAGAGGAGACAAGCTCAATCCTGTCCTTCAAACAAGCACAAACCTTATGATGCACATCTTGAGGCATGCAAGGGAAATTTAGAGACTGGGCTCACCCTGGCAGCAGCTCAACTGGTGAACTGCTGAAAAGGCTGCCATGCCAGTCTGGCCTGACCTTCACCTGCACTGCTGCCATTGCCTAAGAGAAAATGCCATGAATAGGCATTTTCCTTATACATCCAGGGATTGCATCCACTTTCTGGAAGCATCCAGACACAAATACCAGTCTCTGAACATGAATCCCACAGCAGAAAAGCCTGACTATAAAAGCCTATTAGATGTGACAAGAAAACTCATTTCCTTGACAGACAATATGTCAAAAACACCAGGGACATATACACATGTCTACACACACCAAGTGCTGCACCTGAAGGGAGCCTACAAGAAAGATGGGGAGAGACTGTAAGGGCCTGGAGTGACAGTGATCCACAAAGACTGTGCTGTACCTAGGCCTGTCTGTGCTCCTGCACTTTTCCTGCATTTTGACTTTCTGTTCAGAAATCCCAATGTGGCCAAATCTCTAGGTCAGGCAAAACAGTGCTCACTGCAGGATGGATGTGAAGGTCACTCAGAACTGCCCAGAGCAGGAGCCAGCTAATGACTCTGGTGAAACTCAAGTGACACCAGTAGCTGAGGCACATGCTCCAGCTACCACACTTACCTGGCTGAAAGGAGAGATACTCAAACAGCTGCTGGCTCAATGCCACGTTTGACAAACCTCACATGACAAAATAACACAGCCCAATGAGTACTTGCCATATCTCAGCCCAAGTCTCCCAGTGCAGCACTTAACCAGCAGTAGCCTCTCAGTATTTTCTTTCTGCATGTTGGAAATACCTCACTCAATGCAATAATGTCACAGAGAGATGAGGTTACAGAACTTCAGGCCAAGATCTCTATATCCACTTTAAAAATGCAGAATTTTGAAACACAATAATAAGCTGGGTGGGAGCTCAGTCCTAAATCTTGTAAAAGTACCTGGGGGGCTTTAACAGCCACAAGCTTTCACCATTCAATTCCAATCTCCAAAGAAAGTAGGTCTCTTGATCTGCAGCAGACCCAGCTGCACATGCAGTGCTTCCTTAGAAAGTAAACTGCCAACCACCTGCAGCAGCTTATACTCACCTAGGGGGAAAAAAATCTCCCACTACCACAGCTTTGCTACACCTTAGCTCATGACCTGTCATAGCAGTGTGCTATGAGAAGAGAAGGTCAGAGTTGCACCTATAAATTCATGCCATCCAGCACAGCATCGTGGACCACTGACTGCTCAGCAGGTCTTGGCTGGCCTGTAGTGCCATTTCAGTATTTAAGTTTCAAAGGTGCTTTTGGATTCTTGCTACAGTGCAGAAATACAGTCATTTCTGTTCCAAAACCATGACAGAAAGTGTCCAAATGAGAACATTCAGTGGCACAGCAAGCCAAAAAAACTGGATTAGAGGCTGCTTTTCTCCACCCATTAAGATGAAACCATTGTAGTTGTCATATTGCATACATGCTATTGAATTACAATAGCTAAATATACCATGTTACCTCTATTACAATTTGCAGAAAAATACTCATTTAGAATCAGTGTTAAATTCACAGGACAGCCTTTCTGCCAGGCAATTTGAAAAGTCTACAGTTAAGGAAAGCTGCTCTTTTTCAACTGCTTCACACCTGTAGGATGCTCTGGCTGAAATGAGGTAAAACAATGCCCTGTTTGGCAAAGTTATCAGTGGTGAACTAAGAAGTAGTGTCATGCTGCTTTTGGTGTTGAATTATGCTAAACCCAGCCTGAATCATCAACCCCAAAGTTAAACAGTAATGTGGCAAATAAAATAAGGTATCCTTATCTAAAAACACAGAGGTTGACACAGCTGGCATGGAGATATGTGGGGGACAGTCAATCACTGTGTACTCTGAAAGTCCAGTCCTGCTTTCAAATGGCAGAATCTTCTAGTATTTCCCTTCTGGAAGTGTGTGTGGAGACTCCTCCCTTGGATGGGAATGCCCCTCACAGCTACTCCTGGAGGCTGAGCAAAAGAGATTTGCACCCCCCCCCCCCCCCCCCCCCCCCGTTAAGAAACATCAGTCTCTACTCAGTAATTGTTTTGGGTCTTTTTGCTAGCTTTAATATAATTTCTTTATTATAATTGTTTTGATATAGTGCATTACACTATACTAGACTATACTAGTAGTTTTTACTTCTACGCTGTGTAGTAAATAATTCAGATTAAGATCATTTTGGTCTAATAAATTTATCATAATAAATAATTCATTTTTATATGACTATATCTGGTTTGTCATCCTTAGTCTTGTAGAATCAAGTTGTACAAAGGTTCAATCACACCTCTATAATTCCTTGGATTTTAAACCATTGACTAAGTCTGGGCTAAGACTGAATCCAGCTGCACCCAGGCTCCTCTCTGAGAAGGAGTTCAGAAATCAGGAGGGTCCTTCCTGCACCATGGGAGGGCTTCTCTAATTAACCTTGCCTGAAGCTGGCACTCCACCCATGACAACAACCCTGCTTCAGACTGAGTTTTTAAGATATGCAGACAGATGGGTCAGAGACAACAGGTCAGAAGCAGAGAGCAAGAATTCCTCTCAAAAGAGCAAGGAGAAGCTACAAGAGCTTCAGCACTAGACCTGTCTGCAGAATGAGATGGGCTGATTCCTCTGAAGGACAACATCAGGTATGAAATATCAGTGAACCTGAACTACCAGAAGCACCATACCTGAGTTATTCTCCATAACAGTGTAAATCAATTTGCAAACTCTCAGCAGCAGCATGACTTTCTTTTCAGGTGAATACATCTTCTGCATAGTCATGAACTTGACTTTAATCTTTTCAACGTCCACAAAGTCTGGTGTTGGGACAAACACACCCAGTTCTTGAGGATTCCTCTGCCGCACCAGCTGCAGGTTTTCCTTCAGCTGTTTCCAGGAACCATCTGTGGTATGAAACTCTTTCAACATCGCTTCAATGTGACCCTTCAACGGCTTCAGAATGCACTTATGCATGGCCTTCTCCAGCACAACATCTGCAACAGGAAAACACAAATCCAGCTGACTTCCCCCTCTAAAGCAGAGCCAGCATTAACACAACCATTCCCTGAAGAGACCCTGTCGAGCAAAACTTACTTTCTAAGGCCCATTTATTACACAAGATGAGTTTCCAGATGTTTGTTTACACGAAAACAGGAGGCAGAGCAGAACCTGTATTGAATTGTCATTTCTGGCAATGTGGTAAATAAAAAAACTCACACCCACACAGACAGAATACAGATAGTTTAAAAAAAAAAAAACCCAAAACAAAACAAAAAAAAAAAAGCTGTGGGTCTATTAAAGTTTTTCTTTTGTTGGAAGTCTGCAAGTTTTATTTTACTGTAAGTTTGGACTTTAATTCCCAAACTTAATGTGAAAGACAGTCAAAATCATAATTTTTGTCTCCTTTGGCATTAAATCCCATCCTTTTTGCATAGTTTCCATTGGAAACTATAACTCAACGAAGATTTCCTAAAACTTGGCTCAACTTTGTCAGGATCTTTATGAAGCTGGGCAGATTACAGGCTTTAAACTATAAATGAAAACCAAGCTGTGTTTGTCCAGCTTCAGATTTCATCATACAAGCTTATATACAGCTTTGTCATCAAGTTTGAAGTTCTTTGGCAATTGTATGCACATAGCACTGTAACTGCTAACCTCAGACTTATTTTTAATTCTTGTTCTACTCCAGTTTTTCTGTAACCCTGATTCTCCATTTTCATAGTATGGACTGTGTCAACAGAGAAAGCTCTTTGCTCAACACTTTCTCTGCAAACTTTTACTTGAAAAGCTAATTTCCTTTCTCAGCATCCTTATGGCAACACAGCTTACATTAGTTCTTAAGTTACATCGATTATTTGTACCATGGTGGGGAATGTTCCTGTGCCATCCCTGCAGCAGAGTGGGGCAGGACCAGAGCCTAGAGCAGGCAGATGGACCAGAGGAGCACAAGGACTGAGAGCACACAGAGACCTGGCTGTGTCACTGCCAGGTCACACGTTTACACAAATTACCAGTGGACATTCTTGTTAGTAACAGTGACTCATTACAGATTCATTAAACCTTATGCATGTCCCAGATTATTTGCCTGTACTTCTGTGGTTTTTTTAGACTACAGCCTCTTTCTTTCCTCCCTACTCTCCCTCTTTTACACACACACACACACACACACACACATACAGACACATACACACACACACTCTCTCTCTCCAAACAAGCATTATTCTGTTTTCTTGCTCTTTTTTTTCATTTATCATATTCTTGTGTCCAGCCCTTTTTCTTTTTGGGTCTCCTCCCTCTCTTTCCTATATAAACACCCTTCACACACACACTTCTCCTCCTATGGTGCCTTGACTTCCTATGTAGCATTTTTTCTGTGTTTGTCAGTAAAGCCTCTAGAAAAAGCATGATCAGTCTGAGACACGTTCTTGGTGGCCTCTCACACAGCAGCCAGGGCTGGATCCAGCTTCCCACTAGATCAGAGCCATCAATTAGCAACATTAGCAAGGGGCAACACTTCAAACAACTGATCCTTATCTACTGTACTTGGCAGAGCCACACAATCTGCACCAAACCAGCCAGGTAAATAGAAGCATCACCCTTCTGCACAGAGACAGAAAATGCCTCTCCCTGCCATCAAAGCAATCCTCAGGGCTCATGGGGCACAAATAATTGCAGAAACAATTTTCCACCAAGAAAAACACGAGTCTCACCCATGGGTACAATGACAAGGTAAATTTCTATTCTAGAGTGTACAAATCATTCCTTGCTATCCTCACTGAGGACTATTTTTTTGGCAATTCAGCTTACTTTATTTCTACTACCTGTTTTTTTTCAAATAGGAAAAACAACTGCTTTGCTTGTAAGAGGAACACCTCTGCACTGTGCATTCCAAGCACCTTGTCTAGTTTATTAAAACAGTAGGTGCTGCTAAACATCATGCAAAGTGAGAGAGCTCTATCCCCATGAAAGCTGAACTCCCACAGGCTTCCACGGGAAGTTTTGTAGATGAATATTGAGCAGAAGCCATCCTTCATCTCCATAAAGAGGGGTCATCACAACATCTGTTCACAGGAGCCTCAAGAAACTCAGTGTATTTCTGGATGTGACTGAACCTGTACAGGAACAGAAGGCAGAAACAGGGCTTCCCCAGGTCCCACAGGAACTGGGTGCAGCTGGGAGACAAAATTCCTCCCCAGAGCTGCAGTCCTGGGCTGGGGCCAGGCTCGTTGGAAGGCTCAGGGTTTCTGCCCTCAACCCTTTGAAAGGCAGTGCCACTTCCAGAAATGAACCATGCAGATTTTTACAGCAAGATGGCAAGGAGGTTCCTTTCACATTTTCTATTTTGTCAGAGTATCCAAAAGCAGTGCCTGGAAATTGCTTTGAAATTCCATCATATTTCCACAGCTTCCATGGAAACTTGAAATAATTCTGAAGCAGCACAGAGGAAGGGATCATGTAACTCATGGCTGTGCTCAAAGCTCCACACAGGCACAACAAAACAAAGAAAAAACCACAACAAACAAAAATCCTTCAAACCACACACAAAAAAACCCTCAAAACAACACCCAACCTTTTCTTCTCCTTTATGAATTCTTGGTGAGAACCACTGAGTTCTGCCCTCAAATGAAAAAGTGGCAAAATCTAACAAGCTGTTGAGGCTAACAGCAACAAGATTGATAAGGGCTGAAGTGTTTTTTTAATGGTCAACAGTAACACCCATAACAAATACAAAGCTTACAAAAAATTATATTATTATTAAAGCCTGGTAGGACAGCACTTCTTGTGATTTGAATCTTAGAACAATATTCAGTGTCATGGCACCTATGAGCAGTTCTAGGGCCAGACCACCCCAGCCAGTGACCCTTTCTTCAGCAGTGCTGCTTCTGGCCACTTTCAGATTAAGGTGTTTTTGGGTAAGATCCCATAAACCAATTCTCAGCCAGCAGCAGTTTTCACTGTTTGACTTCTAATGGCCACAAAAAAAGTATATGAGGGTTTCCCAGGCAAATCATTATCTAAGTTGTGAATTGAAGTCTTATTTTTTACCTTAACACCTCTGCATAGTTTTAAGGTCCAAATCAGCAACAAAAATTCTGTTTATTTCAGATGCATGTTTTCAAATATCCTCCCAGGATGCTTACCACTCCAAAACCAAAACAGATACTCTTCAGATAATTTTTTTTTAAACTGAATATAATATGAGCTGAACACAGTGTATCGTTCCTGAAATGCTTATAATTAGCCTGTAGCCTCAAAATGGGAACTGGAAGTGCTTTGATAAATGAATTGTAAAGGCCAGCCAGCTAGTTTCGTTGTAACTTGTGGAAACACATCTGTATCCTGTGCTGACATGCTATTTTTGTTTTGCTGCCAACCACACAAGTCTGCATCTAGACAGGACAACATATTAGTCATTGCCAGTGTCCTTACACAGCCTCCTTACAACGCTCACTTCCTCAAATTCTAGGCACGCTCTCACCTTTTCCAGGCTCTCTGTTTCCCTGCTACCTACCAACTACTGCTGCTCCACTGACATGACTGTCAGATTCCAGTCCCTCAATTTACACTCAAGCCCTGTTTACCATGGCCAAACCACTCATCAGGGAAATCAGAGGTCAGCAGCAGACTGAGTGAGCCTGAGAACCACCACAAAAAGGCCCAGTCCTGCACAGGTCACACTGCCTGGGAGCTGAAAGCTGCTTTGGAATACCACAGGGTGATGGCCAAGCATCCATCTCTTGGTGGGTGCAGACATGGAAATCTCCTCCACAGGACCAGGACTTGACAGTAAGACCTCACACAACCCACATTCCTTGATAATCAGCACAACCCTGAAAACAGAGGTGCCTGATCTACAGGCAGTGGTGGCAGAGACCTAGCAACTAGGGATGAAAAGTAAGCCTCCCCTCATCTGACCTACAAAAAAAACACACAAAAAAATCACACAGCTATCTGTGCTAGGTGTGCTCTGCTTTAAGCAGCTGTGAGTTACTTGAAATTCATGCTATAGCTGTTGGTAAGCACATGTCTTTTCTTGAAGTAGCAGGAAAGAAAAGAAGCAGGGAAAAAGTCACAAAGGAAATCCAAGGGATGGTCAGAAAAAGAACCTGGTCCCCTGCCTCTGCTCAGTACTTTTACCACTGCTTCCTTCTTGCCCTGTCCTGTCACTCCTGTGGTGAAAGGAGGTGCACTGAGGGACGTGTTTGTAAGACTGAGTTCAACATGAAAAGATGCAATGATGAAGGACAGGACACCAGAACAAATGCACAAGCACCTAAAAAGTAACACAGTGAAAAAACCAGCTGGCATGAGTTTTTCAAACAGAAACATACCATTCCAGCTCCTTCAGAAGGATAACTGGATTAATAAAGAAGAGGGGATCTGGGGTGGGCTGCTGCTTAACCTTTTTAAGACCCACAGGTCTAATTCTGTGCACCTTCCATATAAACAAACAAGGGAAATGCTGTCTTGCCATAATAACCATAAGCAGCATGCACCAACAGGTGCACAGAACACTGCACTGAGAACCCAAGTATCCATGGCTGGCTGTCAAACAAGACAGACACTGGAGAAGAAGTACCATGGGGGTCAGTCCTGGGCTTCAGTTAATTAGTATGTCCAGCTCTGTCTGCCTGCAACTCCTCTATATACACCCAAGGCCCTTCAACAAGGCATGGACTGCCAGTAAGGGACCAACACATCCTCTCCAAGCTTCTTTAACCTTCAGCATTTAAATATCCCTAACATATTAAAAATACCAAAACAGATAATGGATGGTATTGTTTAGGAACGTTCCCACATGATCAGTTAGTACCTTACTGACAAGTGGTTTAAACCAGTAATTTCTTGGTTCAGGGCCAGATTTGGGCACTGAGACTGAAGTTGTTTAGATGTCAGATCCCACTTGGCAAAGTGACAGCATTCAACTTGACTCCATTCAGTTCAAAGCCAGGAAAAGATGAAAAGACAAACAAAAACTCCCAAACATTTGCTGATCAAGCAGCTCTGCACTAACAGGGTCTCCTCAGACCAGTCTTTATTCTGTGGCTACAAACTGAGGTGTGGATGTCTTTAAAAAAAAATAAATTACATTCATCCTTAAACAATAAAGAGCCATGTGCCTTACTCTTGATTCTGTGCCAACACTGGGAGCTCCATTGCTTCAGGGAGGGTTAACAGCCTACAGTACTAAGGTTAGGAGGCATCTGTCAGGACTAGAAACCCTGAAGGGTATTTTCCCAGTGATTTTGCAGAAGTTTAACAGCTTGATGGGACCCCCTATCTGGGAAGCTAAAAAGAGCTGCAGCAGAAGTCTTTTCCTTGCAAGAGTCCATGATGCAGTTCTAGAAGAAAAGCTACATGATGAAAAAAATCATTATGGAGACACTGAAAGAAGTTCCAAACACCGAGGGCTTCACTAAACCTGGGGCAGCTGTTCCAGCACCTACTGAAGTTCAGGAGACAAAAGAGGGTTAAAGCAAAGCCTGAATGACTCAGAAAGGAGGAGCATTATCCCAGAAGCACACTGGAGGAAAAAACTGCACCGCGGAAGTGCGAGCGCACAAGAGAGGATAAACAACCACTCACAAAGTTAAAATTTGGGCTGCAAATTCCACATTGAAATAGTCAAGGAAAACTATGGACAACAGGCAGGGCTCTACTTCATAAAAAGCTCTCCATAGGGATGACTAAATTTTGCCATCACATAGTTATATACTTAGATCAGCAACATCTGATGCTCCTGATCCACTGCAGTTGTTTGCTGGCTCAAGCCAAAGGCAGTAGATGATTCAAAAGCAAGTTCTTTCTTTGTTTAAACCAGCCCACTTTATAAATTAATTGTGTTTAGTCACATGATCAAAACCAGACTTTGTGTTGCTGAAGAAAACCAGGGCAGTTTTAGTTGTTACACTTCATAGCTTATGCTGCTCTAAAGTCTGAAACAGTTAATAGCAGACATTTTTTTCAGTCTTGGGAGACCCAAAGTCTGACTAAACCACACCCTTGTGAAATGAAAAGTACACAACAAACCAGGCTTTCACAAAATTACAACCAGACTCGATCTGTATTGCTTTGTCAAACATCCAGCACTCTACAGAAATGCAGGCAAAAATGCACCTCCATCCCCAGCTTAATTTGGTGCTTTTTCTTCCATGTAACACCTAACTAACAGTCTTTATTATTATAGTGAGAACATTACATGTCTTTGAGTCTCAGTACTGGGGACACTTTTCACATTTTTGTATTTGCTTTAGCAGCCCTTGTGACTTTTGCTTGACACTGTGTAAATGCAGTTGAGGTTATGTGAGAATACTTCATCTTGGTCAAGGACAGACAGAATGTCAATATAAAATTACCCTCTAGTCCAAGGGAAGGAAGTATCTGCCAATTTTGCGCTGAGCCAACTGTTGGGACACTGGGGTAGGGAGAAAAACAAACAAATTAGGACTGAAGTGAGCTCACAAGGAAAGTATTCTGCCCTGAGGCGTGTTTACCTCTTAAATGTGGCTTACAGGCTCTTTTACAGATACTGCTCAGACTCTGCAAGAGAGGCGGCGAGATTTATGCAGCAACGATTTCACTTTTTTTGGATACACAAATCTCTCTCTCCTGGTAAAACATATAGCTCATCCATAACCACTCACAAACACATCTAACAGAGAAGTACAGAAAACAACAGAAAACAACAGACCCTTCTGTCTCCTGCACACGTTTGTTTTCTAAAACTCTTACATATGTTTTTATTTAGTTTCAATTGCAGCGTTGTTAGAAGTGACTAAGAATGTCTGGAGGAATCAGATTTATTTCAAAACTAAGTTGTCATAAAATGTCTCTCTGCTCTTAAATGTCATTGGTTTTGAACAAATTCTAGTTCTATAACTACAATTTGTATGGTCAGATTTAGCAGTTTTAGACCAAACCTTGAGAACTACGTCAGTCCAATTCAGAGAAAAATACATGTGTGCCAGCAAATAAAGGATTCTCTATTGTCAACAGTAAAGCAGGTAAAAAAAGTAATAATCACAGATAAAAAAGTCCACATTGCACCTATTTTAAGGATAACTTCTTATGAACAACCTCATGGTGTAATCATTCCAAGCTGACAGTGTGATTTGGGGTGGGGAATGGAGGGAGAGGCTGTTTTAGGACTCAAATACTCAGTGGTTCAAGCTCTACTCGCCAAGTTAGCCCCACCATTCTGAATAGGACAAAGACTATTGCTATAAACACAGATTACACATTTTCACCTTCCCCCCAAAACACAGGACAGTGTTTCTTACCTATTTGGTCTTCAGGGATCAGTGATTCGATTGGGGGATCAAGTTCGGAGCTTTGGGACAAGTAGTTCTTGACTTGGGTCATGAACTGACGAATTGTTTGCAGCATATCAGTGCTGGAAACATGGCACTCCTTGTTTTCTTGGAGAAAGCTGACATAGTCCTGCACTAAGCATCCAAAATAGGTACGTTTGTCCCGGGACATCTCTGCAATTTTCTTAATCATCCTTTTCTCAGGGGTCATGAAGGAACTGAAAACTCCACTGACTTTCCGTAGCTGAGATTTCACAATCTTGGGGAGAACAAACGAACTGCTCCTTTTCTTCTTGGGCTTCAGAGGGGGTGCCATGCTCTCCTGGTCACTTTCCCCCTCAAAGTCCTCCAGGCTGCTGTTGGTGTCCCCCTCATAGCCGAAGAGCGGCATGCTCCGATCGAAGTCCAGGGAGTCAGACGAGGAGGTGGAAATGCTCATGTCGCTCAGTCTCTGCCGGCCTCCATTCCACGGGATGTGTGACTCAGAGATGGCAGCCGGCGTCTTTTTGGGAGCCGCTGGAGCCGGCTGGGGCAGGGTTGGCAGGGTTTCACGCGGAGGAGCCGCGGCTGCCTCGGGCAGGCACACGGAGCGGGGCCGGAGCGGGGCCGTGTTCCTGGAGGCACTGTCTGCCTCGGAGCACACCGCCTGCTTCTTCAGCCGAGGAGGCGGAATCGGGGTGGGCTTGTTCTGCAGCAAATCCGAGCCCCTCTCCTTCTTATGGCTGACTGTTTCTGGCATGCTCGCCTGCTTTATAGTCCTGGAAATCTGTGGGCTCGTGAGGGTGCTATTAATAGCAGGAGGTGGTGGCCGGGGCGGGGGGGAGCGAGGCCTCGCCGTGCCATTCACGTCTGGAGTTCTCGGGCTCTGCCTTTTCAGACTTCCACTGACATCCTGGCTGTGCACTTTTAAGAAGAGGGGATTAATGAAACACAGCGCTCCGTTGGTCTGGCTGCACTCCAGCTCTGAAGGCGTTCTGGTTCGTATAGAATGCACTCCATTTATAAGGCAGAGCTGGCGTGAGTCTTTGCGAGCACTGTCCAAAGGCACAGGCCTACAGGGAGGTGAAGGATCCGGGGGTTTGCTGTTAGCCAGGGAGCTCCAAAAGTCTGAAAATCATCATTGCATTAACGTAAGAATGCTAAACACCATGCAGATGGATTTCAGAACATTCAACTCAACAACACCAGTTAAAAAGATCGAGAAATTTAGGCAAGATTTTATTAATTAAAAGGGGAAAAAAATCCAAGTGAGCCTCTTAACATAACTGTATGCTACATTTCTGGGGCTGCTCATACTCATTTACAAATACCGTGACCAATGCGTAGCTTCCAATCACCCCACTAAACTAAAAATTAAGCTGAGAATCAAAGAAAGGAATGGAGACTGTAACAGAATTCTTTTTACTGGCTTGAGACTGAAATGAACACAAACTTCTCCCTAGCATCTCACTCAGGAGAAATAAAGCAAGATTCTCAGCTGGTATTAATAAGCTCACTTCATTAAAGAAAATAGTTAAGCTGATTTGCACCAGCTAAAAGCCACATCCAGAAACTCTACAAGTATCTTGCTTCAGTTTCTTTTCATAGTGAACACATGAAACTATACATGAAAAGGCAGCTCCCATTTTGCTGTGCTGGATGCACACATCACCTTTAGCAAGGCAGACCAAGCGTTTAAGTGTCTAATAAAGGTTCTGGCCTGCTGCCCTGCCTTTGCTGTGGGGACAGTTTGCCTGAGAATACAGACTGCAGTGACACATAAAGAGACTCAGAGTGCAGTCCCACACCAGCAGCATGGAAAAGTATGCTACACCAGCAAGCTGCAGCCTCTGCACTTATCCCAGCACGTGTCAGCATGTTTGTGCAACCAAGCCACTGCTAAAGAGCACCGGTGCCTGAAGGTATGAAGATTGAAACCAGATGTGCCCTTGAAGGCAGCAATCATGCTGAAATAAGGGCAGAGTACCAGAGGAGGGAGATTTAGCTAAAATTTGCCAATCCTGACACCGTCCTTTTCCCATAGTGTGTCAAGATGGCTCACTGGAGGCAACTGAGCAATGATACCTGGGCCCAAGTGCATGAATGCCAAGCATCCACAACAGGTCCATGGCCAACAGCCATGTCCTGCCTGGGGGGCAGAAGACAAGAAACAGCCAGAGAATGTCTACAGGCACAGGCATGTTTCTCTGCATAGTTATGCCATGTTGCTGCTGTTCCCAGCTTCATGACTTCACATCCTGCCTGCAGATCTCTCAGTGCCTGTGCCTGGCACGTGGCTGCTGCAAACACACATGATGTAAGCAGTGCTGCAGGTGAAGCACAGGGGAGACTGAGAGAGAATCATATGTCCAGCACATGAAACTTTTCAGGTTGGCAACAGCCTTGAAATCTTTACTGGAAGTTCCTCCTGATGTGGTTTGCTGGGCTATGTGCTATTGACCTGTGTTGTGCAGCTCTCACTCTGAGCCTACTGCACAAGAGAGCTCTGACAGGGGATACAGCCCTGTGCTCACACACCACGGGGTTGTGTGCTTACATGTTCCTCAAAGAAAACTCACACTTAACAGGAAAGGCTGTTGGGAGTTTTTAGGCCTCTCTTGAGTCCACAGTATTGCAAGGCTGACTTTCTGGTGTGCTCTTCTGCACGTGGACACTTAAAACTCCATCAAAATCTCAACTTTGTTCCCTGCTTTTAGCGCATGGAAACTGTGATCTGGTGTACATCAGGTAATTCATCCCAAATACAGCAACCACACAGACACTGTTCCATCAGCTTTCCAACGTAGAAGCTACAGAAGAAACACACACAATGCAGAGACTGTTCAAGAGCAAGACTAATTCTGCAGCAAGCAGGTCACAGTGCTCTGGGGTACTGGTGACAAAGTGTGGTTGGCCTGGAGAGCTTGATCAACATTACCAATATCATCTCCTCTGGAGATACTCACCTCATGCTACTTTAAGGCTTCCATGTGTCACTGGGAGACTGTCTTCATTACACCGTATCCCAGTCACATCCTTTACTTTCTTTTTCCCATCTAAACATTGACCTCAGTAGTACCATATTTGCCTCTATTCCCATGATAACCCTCAGTTTCACCTGACTACCTAAACTTGCAGACAAGCAGTGCAGAAGTAATTTCTCTCCTCTCTAAAACAAACCCTTTAATTGCATGGCTACAGCAGCAAAACAAAATGCAAAGCACTGCAATACATCCCTGGGTATGGTTGTACTGCAAAGTCCCACCAGACAGTCCAAGAGATCCTCATGCTAACACTGATTTAGAGAGGATCCTTTTCAAAATCAAAGATAATTAAAAAATCTACTGCAACAAAGGTTGCTGACAGTCAATCTTCCCTTCCTGGAAAAGGAAATGAAGCCACTCAGCACTTTGGTCAATGCAGAGCTGCTTAATGATTCATCTGGGTGGTGCCCAAGTTTCAAATCCCAGGAGGCTTTGCACCCATCTCCTCTGAGCTCAAGGTATGCTTCACAATGAGCCTGTCTTTGGCTGAAGCAACCAAGTGATGCAAGGACACCCTTGGATTGTCTTCTGGTATTTTAAAATTTTCACCTAACCCCTGCCCATGGATACATTCTACACATCGTATACACACTCCTCATTTTCTAAATATGCCACTTCATTGAGGCACTGATCACCAAATTCACCATTTTAAGTTTCCATGTCAATCTGAACAGAAGTTTTATTAACAGGGGACCTCAGTTCCTACATTCTCCTCACAATAAATTATGAAGCCAGTGCTTTATATAGCCTCACATAGCCAGTGCTATGTGAGCATGCAGTCAATGTTAGGTCTCAGAGCAGAAGCCATAGCAACCTCTCTGTGGGGACTGTGAGATTTGCTTTGCCCAAAGCCTGCCCAGAAAGGGAAGAGAAGAAGGAAGAAAGATACAGTGCTAACAAAAATATCACAGAAGGCACAGAAGGAAGGAAGAGCACCACTCCTTGGCCAAGAGGAGGTCTGGCCTTCCCAAATAAGAGAAACTGCTTTTCTAAACAAAATTTGTATCATCACTAACCAATATGATCTATTTACTGATACAGCCTATTTCTTCAATGTTACAGGTGTGCTACAGGGAAAGACATCTGTGTAGAGAACTACTTACTCAGTCCAAGCTGAGCAATCTCTTCAAGTTCAGCTTCTGTCTTTGCTGCAGCAATTGCATGAGGCAATTTCAGTGTGAATGGAAGGACATCCCTGTTTCCAAAGAGAAAAACCATTATGGTTTTCAGCAACATCCATAGTTTGAAAAGTTTTACTATTTTAAAACACTAGCAGTGTCTGATTTCTGATTTTCTTCTTCTTGAGCTGTGTCAGGTAGCAAGATCCTTAAACACACAGCACAGTTAAACGTTACATTACCAACCCCAAAGCTCCTTTACTTTGCAGAGTGGTGTGAAGGGCAAACAATAGCCAAGTGCCCAGGACTTTCCCTAGGATCATTTCCACAGAGCCATCCAGTATTTTCTGCCTTTCCAACAAAAGCTTTTACACCTGGTCTTCTACAAGCAGATCAGTGAGATGCAAACTTGTTACCTGCCCTTAACACTTCAAAAAAGCTTCTCACTTTCTGAATAAACTGCTGCCTGTTATTCCAGTTTTCAGAATAAGAATTTTATTCTAACTAAATGTTGCTAAACAGCAACATCTGTAGCAGAAGTACCCATAGAATGAAGACTAAATGAGAATCCTACACAACTGGTGTCAGCATGAATTTTGGTTTTAAGGTTGTGAACAAGCCAACCATTTGCTACAGCACAGACAGACAGTGGGTCTATATCACATAAATATTCTCTATGTTGCATGTTAGCTTCCTGAAAAAACAGGATCTCAGAATTCCACTCACACTCAAGCCAAGCATATGCACAGGACTGATACACTAGCTAAAAAGCATTTGAAAGGCACCTTACATGGTACCACAGAAAATGCAGAGTCCAGATCATCACCATGGCTGCAATTCAAAAATAGGTAAATCCTCATAAATACTGCTTGGGTACCTCCTGCAAGAAATTCCCTCTGGTTTTAGAAAATCCTCCAGGATTTCCTGTGATGTACCAAATGGTACTGTCTCTTTTTCACAATAGCTACCTATCTGCCCCCTTTAGTCTACACAAAGCAATAGTGAACCTTCAGTGAAAGAAAATGGATAGACTAATGCAAGAAATCTCTGTTTGCTGAATAATCTTGTAGGTACTTAAAGAGAATTTACCAGAGCCTGGCAAGTGGGCAGGACTGAAAGGGTGACAAGATAAGGAATTATCTCCTCATTAAACTACGTTTAAAGGCATTTTCAGCTCATTTCTCTTCTGAGTTCTGACCAATTACCCAATGATACATGTGGTATCAATGCCGCTTTTCTTACATGCACGTACAGCTCAGCTAAACAGAAGCTGTAGGAAAGGGGTCTAAGATGCTTCACCACCACAAACAAAACCAGCAAGCACAGCAGCCCAAGAGCATCCCACACCAGAAATCATCACATGGTCAGCATGAACTGGCAGCCTCAATGCAGTAAAAGGACTGAGACTATCACAGCTGCCTCTCCCTGCCTCCTTCAGAAAATGTGCACCTGGGCAGTTTGGCTGTGTCCTGTCTGTGCATACATACAAGGCTCAAGCATCAGTATGGAAATTTTCACCAGTAAACTGAAGTCAAATTGAAAAAAAAGGATAAAAACACCAGCTACTTTTTTCCTGCATACTAGCTGGAAAACAAGTTTGGTAACCATGAACTGCAAAGCTGACAAGGCCAGTTTTGTTGCTCACCATTTAAACTGACATCTCCCAATTGTCATATTCTACACATCTGACATTTTTCCATTATGCCCCAAAAATTCTTCTCACCAGCAATTCCAAGAAATGGACTTTGCAAGCTAGTTTATGATTGTTTTTAAATGAGCTACAGAGCACTTAAAATCATCACAAAAATAAAAAAAAGCATCAAGTTCAGCTTGGCAGCACCTCACAGCTGGGTTGGTAAAATCACATCAGCCTCCCAATAATCTGTATGAAGTAAGACAGAAGCAAGTAAGACTTGCTTCCAAGACTTATCTCTGATTTCTACCACTGTCTTCTAAGGCTATCCAGGAATATTCACTGACTGGCAACATAAATAGCATCAATAGCTGAACCAACTCCTCAAGACTCATTTTCTTGGAATGATTTTCTTTCTAGCAGATGTGGCTTGGAACACACCACCATCTTACCTGCTAATACAGTAGAAAGCAATGAGTCTGAACAAATCAGCAAAACTTATTGCAGACCCCTCCAAGGAAAATGCTGCAAAGAAAGTTACAAGAAACAATCACACATTAATCCACTATTTCTTAAAAGAGTTTAATAAAATATATCTTAGATTTCAGCATGAAGTTAATAAGTTTTCACCATCAAACTAGCTACTATTTGATTAAGAGAAAACAACTCTGTGGAGAAGTACATATTCCTGCTGAAGGCATTTTCAAGAATATACTGATTATCTTGGTGGCTGGTCTGCTTTTGTATTCCAAGGATATGGTCTAATTCCTGTAAAACAGATTAAGTGTGATGAGGCCTGCACAATGTTTTGCTAATAGACAACAAATCAATAACTAAGGCTTTGTTTGCCCAGTGTACTAACAGACCTAATTTTAAATGTCTTATTTCCTCCTCTTGAATTCTATTCTACTCACCTGTCTTCACCCTAGGAGTGTAGAACATAAAGGGAGATAAATTTTCCTTCACTTTTAACCTGAAAACCCTTAAAAACTCTGACAGCTGTTGCATGCCATTGCCTTGCACAAGGGAAGAGGAAGACAGCAGCAGGGCCTTTCATTTTTCCCTATTTAATACCATTGTTTCTTACTGATACAAATACTTGTTCTCAGTAATAATGACCATTACCTCAGGCTCTCTCTGATGCCAGTAACAAATCTCACAAATTGAGCAAAAGAAGCTCCTAGAGTGAAATGATCCAGATCTTTTGCCTCTGCTCTAAAACCATCAGTAAATACCTCCCCCTTGTGGAAGAATTTTGTTCATAAAAGACAGCATATAATTCTTTTCTAGATGGGAATTTCAAGGCTATAAACACAGCCTTAGACCACACTTACATTAATTATTACTGACAACTTTCTCTTTGCCTTGTATTACTTGTTACTGGAACTAAAACCAGACACAGAGAATTTAACTTTTTGTTCCTAAGTGCAGGGGAGGGAGAGATAAAAAAGAGAGATAACTTTTGCTAATTTTCTTCAGTTTTCTCTTTCTTGTTAAAATCAAATATTTGCTCCACTTGCAGTTTCAGCACCACATACACTCACCAGCTGCAGCTTCCTTTTTTCATTTCTAAATCTAAAACTTATTTTTCACACTCTCCCTTCTAAAGATATGAGGGCATTATTGGTTCAAAACAATTTGGAGTGTTAACATTTGCTCATTTCTACTAAAAAAAGAAAGAACAAATATAGTTTGAATTAAAAAGAGAAATCATTGATCTTGCAACAGAAACAGTTCTAACAGGCTAAAATCCATTTAGCTATCACACACCAAAAAAAAAAAAAAAGAAAAAACCAAACAACCAAAAAAAAACCCAACAACAAAACCCACCACCAACAAAAACAAGCCCAAGAACCCATCCCACACCTCAACTGCAGAGAGCTCATGACAAAGTTGCATTCAAGAACATTTCACTGAAAGCAGACAGGATTGCAGACCATGTTTCTAGAAAAGACTAAGTTTCTAAGAGGATAACTACCCATAAAAATGAATGAATACTGGATTCATCAAGATACACAGTGGAAACATTTCAGCTGAAGCAGTTTTAAGTGTTTCTATATATCTGCCCTCCTTGTGGCAGAATATGCCTGACCCACTCCCAGAGCCCACCTCAGAGAGCAGCACAGGCAGCCCATGACATTATTTGCACGACTTTGAGCATCCTCTGCTGTGGGTTTCAGCAGTGCAAATGCTCCTGCATCCTGTAGGGAAAAAGTACCTGAGGAACAGCTGAAAAGAATGTAACTCACAACTTACTGTATGTACTTTCTTTGATGGCAAATTCTTTCAGGCAGGACCCACAGTCACTGGACAGACGCAGAGAGATGACTTTCTTCTGCAGCCTTGCACATTTCCTAACCAGAAATATCTGTTGTGGAGAAGGCAGAAGGACATGGTGTTAGCTTCATCACAGATGCCAGAATAAATACAGATCATATACAAAAAGGAACCACAACAACCCCATGATGTCTAAAACATACTGTAATTTTACTCAGTCATTGGGTCCAACACCTGGGTGCAAAGTGGCAGCACAGCATTTGGGAAAAGCATGTCCTTAAAGAAATTGAGATTCTTCTTACCCCTGGAGGCTGTGTCTGCAAAATTTCCATGGCTTCAGCATCATTCAGACCAAGCTGCAGCCACACAGGGTGAGTATGGAGGAGCTTGTCCAATATGCTCAGCTTGTTGGATAGGCTGTCATATCCAGAGTCCCGGGGGCAGCTTTTTACATCATTTTTCTCAGGAGAGACATTATCCATATCCTTTATTAGGCTGTGGAAAATTTAGATGAAAAATTAGACATGTTAACCTCTTATGAACAATCACTTAGATCAGTGAACAGAATTACCCCAAAGCTCATGGTGCCGGGCTGGCACTTCTCCTACTGAGAATTCTTATATTTAGCATACACAAAAATTCCCTTAAAGGTTCTCAATTCAAAGCCAGCTTCAAGATAAGCCTTAGCATTCTCCTGTGAGGTTGGAGAAATTCAGCCATCACTTCAGGTACACTTGTATGCACAGTTGTGATTGAGAGAACATTTCACTTGCCTTCTTTGCTGTGCTAGGATATGGAAAAACTTCTCTTCAATGATATTTATGGAATTCAGACACTCTTATTCCCAGATCGATTGCAAATGCTGCAACCCACAGAAATCTTGCTCTCTCATGCCTGCCAGAAAAATCTGTTCAATACTCTGACAATGGAGCAACCCACTACCTACTGGTGATCACTGCACCAGGCACAAGAATTTGTCTGTTTGGAGGGATTATTTTCACAACACAAGCCCACAAACCAGCACCACTTCACCTTATGCCCAGACTACTGTCTCTGCTCCAGCAGCTCTGTTACCTTCACAGCTGCATATCCATCTTTGCTCCCCTCTGCTAAGAGGTCAGAGTGGGAGGAGGTGAGAAAGAGATGAGAAACCCAAGAAAGAAAAGAGTTAAACCCCCAAATAATCCTCCCTAAGGCACAGCTTCCTTAAAAAATATGTCATAAGTAGCAGTCACTTCTTATCGTACTCCTGCTAAGTTCTGTAAATATTTACATTTATTTCCATTTTTGCTGTGCAAGGTCCTTACCTCACATTTTAATACTACACTTTCCAGGATCAGAAACAAGTAAGGAATGTATATTTACACTCCAAATTCCTTTGGCTGTGGATTGACTATGGATTGACTGACTATGGCCTTTGGATTGACTGCCATGTGAGAAATAAAGGCTAAGCTAAGTGTGAATGTGGCAAGGTAATGTAAGGTTAAAATGCATTTGGAGCAGGGCATCTAAAGTTACTGCTACATTCAGTAATGAAGTAGAGTTCTTGGAGGCTGCAGATTCTTGTTATTAAAAATCCGAATAAACAGAATACTTTGAGAACTCCTTTTGTTATGCAAAGTTATGCCATCATCCATATAATACAGAACACCCAGTACAACAAGCAGTACAAGTGCACATGTGTTGCTGGCTTAAATTCCTCATTTTTGAGCTACAAGTACATCCTGTGGTTCTCCCCATGCTAGAAATCACTATCAAGCAGTTATTCTGGTAACAACTTCCTGATGGCAAAATTCAGGAACAGACAAAAAGCACCCTGCAAGCTTGACTGGCTCCCTGAGCTGTCAGGCAGAGGATGTGTTCCCCTACAGACCTTTCCTGCAGCAGGAGAGGCCCTGGACAGCAGAGGACAACACAGCTCCACCTCCCACTGCACCCTGTGCAGCTTTTCTGAATTCCATGCTTTGGACAGGCCCTAAGCATCACTAATAGCATTTACCATCCTCATTATGCCAGCTACTGTACCATCAGCAAGTAGGGGCAGAGCTCACAAGCACAGGAGCACTCAATACTTTCAAAACAAACAAAAACCCTCTCTGCCCCCCCGCAAAAAACCCCACACCAAAGAAAACAAGATGAACCAAACTGAAACCCACTAACCAAACAACAGAAAAAAACCAAACAACCAAACTGCTTTCTTCTAGCTTTTTTCAGCAACTTGCACAATCTCTGCAGAGGGCAAGCAAGGAAAGTAAATGGGGAAGAGAACTTTCACTTTTTCACATGATCAGACAAGAGGAGGCAAAATCATTTGACATTTCATTACCTCTATCAATTACAACTACCAGTGTTTGCCTCTTTTTTTTTTTCCTCTTTCTCTTTGCTTATTTATGAAGTGATGCTTTTCAGATTTCCAAGGCATCTCAAATGCAGATGATTGCTCCCCCCCCGCCCTTGCCCACAAACATCAGAAGCTTTTACTAAGTGCCAGTATGCCTTCAAGGGACACAAAATACACAAACACATTGGGTGCAGGAGGGAAGCACTTTTTACATCAGTCATGACTGGGTCTGAAACTGCCTCAGTTGGAATACTGGGTTCCCTTTTCAACCAGTCCCAGCAGAGCCTAATGTTGCAATGGAGGAATCTCCAAGAAGTCAAATCACGAACCACAAAAGTGTTTTCCTGAGCTGTACCTCCAGTAAATATTGCTCAGAAATTTCCCACTCTCCCTCAGTGCCAGCTAGCTGCACTACAAACCACAGGGAGCTGTGGCAAAGTACAAGTTACACACCAATGCTGGCTGCAAGCTTAGACAGATACAAATCATTTCCACTCCCCTTGTCAGGAGGTGAAAACTAAATATGCTGTAAGGGGGAATATATCCAAGAGGGAAGAGTTTTTTTCCTGCTAAAGACAGCTACCTCACATTCAAAAGAAGGTGACTGGTATGAGCTGGAATGCCTGGCATTGCTTGCTACCACAGAACCACCTGAAGCTGGCAAGAGTTTGCACTGAGGGTCTTAGGGCCACGATGTTCCTCTTTGGTATGACTGGCTTGGTGCTGTCCCACACCCCTAGACCACCATAAATCTGAATGGGGAGCTGTGGCATTCACATTCTCTGGAAAAATCCCCTCTCCCAGGATTTTTCTCCTGGGAAACCTCAGAGAAAAAGAAAAACAATTCTTATCTCATTTGCTTCTCCTGTGTTGTGTTCATGTGGAATGTGTTTGGAGATTGTTTACCCACAGGTGATTGTTTCATTGGATTCTGGTGTGAGTTGTTTGAACTCTTTGGCCAGCTGGGGCCAAGCTGTGTCGGGACTCTGGAAAGAGTCACCAGTTTTCATTATTATCTTTTTAGCCCTCTGTGAGTATCCTTTCTGTATTCTTTAGTATAGTTTTGTTTACTATTCTTTAATATAATATAGTATCATAAAATAATAAATTAGCCTTCTGAGAACATGGAGTCAGATGCATCATTCCTCCCTGCCATGAGGCTCCCCACAAATACAAAAGGAGCTATCAGGTTTTTCAAACCTCCAGGTACTTACATGCACAGTCCCTCCCACATGCTAAGATCCAAGGAGGAAACTCTCTGACTTACATACACAGGCACCTCCTTGGGGCAGCTGCTTCTGCTCCCTCAAGAAATAACCCAAAGATTATGAATATCTGATCATGATCAAATTTCTGCCACTCCTAAACACTAATGGTTCAAACAGCACCAATGCAACTCAGACAAATCAGCACTAGAATGTTATTGCAATCTGTGGTGAGGTAAACAGGAATACAAAACACTTTTTAAAAATTCTTTTCTATTCCCAAAATATAAAGAAGGAGGCAGAGAGAAACATCTAACTTGGTAAACTCTGGAAAAAGCACACCTTGGAAAAAACACACCTGACAAACCACATACAACCTACAAGAAGCCACTTCCCAAGGCCTGGGAGCAAATGCATTAAAAAACCCCCACTGGTCTGTTTTAACAACCTATTTTTTAGTGGTCTAGCACTGCTGAGCATCTTGTTCCCAGTTTGACTTTTTATTCTTAAAATAATTTTAATTAATGATCATTAGTTAGACATACAGTCAAACCCTGACACACGGGAGTTCTCAAAACTCATTATGTTAGACTAAAATTATTTGGGATGGGATGTGTGTGTAACTACTTTGGAAACAATTGCATGGAAAGAATAACCATTTGAATTCACGAGCAATGGATTAACTCAAATGTACTGAACAAGAATAAGAAGTTCCTGTAACCTAAATGCTAGCAAAATATGCTCACAAAATATGTATATTATGCAGCAACTAAATTCCTCTCCTGGTTTTACTTTCAGGTGGGAGGATGTTTGGGTTGGTTGGTTTGTGTTATTTGTTTGGGATTTTGGAAAAAAAAAAAAAAAAGATTCCTGATAAAAGAATCTGACCAGGTCACATTAAACTCAAAATCAAGACACAAATCAGACTTAATGAATGGTCTGCTTTAATTCAGGGCTGCTACAGAGTTCCTCTTCAGTGGGAAAGGTATGCTTCAACACTACTCACAATGAAGTAAAGCAAACACATGACTCACACAAGTTTCCTTAGATTTGACAAAACCCATAAACACGTGGGAAGTACAGAGAGGTAACTGCCAAGATAAACAATGCAGGGCTGCATCCTGATTAGACCTAGCTCACAGTAAAAAAAGACAAGGAACAGGCTCAAGCTTTTAACCAGGATGATCCTTGGTCATGATGTGAACCTTGCTCCAGTCCCACAAAAGTTAACCACCTCACACTTAACTCAGTTTGACTATTTTCCTGGATTTCTGTAAATCTAACAGGTCTTTATCACCCAGCCCAGTCTATACAGTCATACTGAGCATCAGCTGGGAGGGGCAGAGAGCCACTGGTAACTTCCTTCTGCATCCAGCTAAAAGGACAAGACGAGGCAGCTGGGAAGAAGGTTTCTGGATACTTGCCAGCCTGTCAGCAGTAAGAAATGGTTCCCTGTGCTGGACAGAAGATGGCTCTACTGAAGTGGAAAAGACAGCAGTGTGAGGGCTGTGCAGGGCAGGACATAAGGCAGGGAGCAAAGCTCTGCCCCTGTTCCTTCCACAGGAACAGAACAGGAAGGGAATAAGCTGCTGCAGCTGCCACCAGCAGCAAAGCATCCCTGAACTATTCCACAGGCACCAAAGTGCCCTGGGAAGCCTGGAGCTTTACAGCCTTCCCTCCAGAAGGACAGCAGGAAGTATTGGCCCCTCATGGACATTCACACAGATGTGCAGGGGGCCTGGGGCCACCTAAAAGATCATCCAGGTGCCACCAGACCTGTCCCACATGCTCCTGGCTGCCACTGCATGCAGAATCTCTCTTGTTACTCTTTCAAAGGTCACTGGAATAGCATGACAGAAATCTGTCCCACTAATTGCCTTTTCTGACAACTCCTCTCATTTGAATTATAGAGACAAATGTCTCAATTGAGGAAAAACGTGAGGCATCAAAAAAGTGGGATACTGAAACAGTCCCTCTTAAAGCACATTTTTGCAAGCTTGCTTTTTGGCCTGGCTTTTACATATTTACAAGCCAAAGTGAGCCCTTGAATCATTCTTGATGTTACTTGGGCCATATTGTATGAAAAGGAGAAATGAGTCCAAAAGAAAGGAGTATATAAGATGAGGAGTATACATCTGAAAGTCACCACATAACCACAAAAAAACCCAAACCACAATACTAAGCTGCAGACACACAATTTCATGTCCTTATCTTTCTGAATTCAGCTGAGAGCTCTGCAATGCCTGCCTTTCCAGAACTGCTCTGGGTGGCTGTGGATACCTGCTAAAGTGGAAAAAGGGTGAGGAAAATGGACATTCCATTGAGCTCAAATATCCCTAGATACAAATCTAAAGGTCATAGCAAGACAACTGCTGAACAGCAGAAAGCAGTAAGAAGAGAAAACTCCATTAACTGCCAAGTTTTAAATTAACTACAAAGAAATAAAGTTGTGACAGTAAACACAGCCTTGTGAGGTGTCTAGTTTAAACAAGAACTCTGGAAAACTCTTGTTGAAATTACTATAACCTTGCCCTGTAGCACTATATTAAAAAAAAGGTGTCAGTGCACAACTCAAGTACTTAACTTACCAACTCTGATACAACTTCTTCCTTACATAGAAGCATGCAGTTCAGAATTTTGTAGTCACAGTAGATTTGACTTTAGCTCATTTATTCAGATTTCATATTTCACATTATCATCTTGAAGTGTCAGAAAATAATTTTTTATGGCTGTTATTATTTTTCATGGAAATTGCATTATTATTATTTTTTAATGTTAGGCTTACTTTATCTAAACCAAAATATGTTTTGCAGTCAAGGTTAACAAATTAAGATTAAAAATCCATTAAAAAAATCAATAAAAAGAAAACTCATGATCTGTAAAATGGGGAGGTTTAGTTGACCGTTTCCAGCTAAGTGCTTCCACAAAGATTTTAGAATCAGAATTCATGCATATGATTAATTCAAAGATACAAGAAGCCTCTTCTTAACTGAAAAGTAGCTGATGATCTCTGAAGTTAATTGGCTGAATTCACAAAATGAAGAAAGTATCCTTTCTGCCCCTCTAAAAGAACTGCACTCTCAAAAGCTCTAAAACTTAAGTAATGTACAACCAGGGCCATAGCCAAGAACTTTAATTAGTTCAACTGTCTTACATTCTTTACTACTTGGCCAACAAAGCTGCTGCTTAATGTTTTTGAAAATAATCTACATGTGCTTTGTTGTAAATTCTAGCAGATTCCAATAGAATTCACAGGAAGAAAAAGAGCTAAAAATCTTGGACGTAATTCTAAAAACAATTTTCCACTTCATTAACTCACTGTTAGAAGAACAAAGCCCACCAACTCTGGGGCTGGCCAAGACCATGCAGTCAGATAAAACACAACCCCTTCCACTGTCTGCTTTCCTCTTGCAACAAATATTTCAGGTAAGTACAAAAATGTGTTCTCTTGTTCACACAAGGACTAAAATATTGATTATCCTCCAGATGTTTAGCAGTTCAAGAAAAGCCAAAACGCTGGGGTCCCATTTTGCCCACTTAAAGGTACAATTTTATTTTTTTATGCGCAAGTTACTCATATATAAATTAATTTAAACACATAACCCACATATTCATCAGCTCATAGCAGTCAATATTTTACTTCCTAACCTGAGAGCATAAATAAGTCATGTTACTGTATCTTGAATCCTCAAAGAGCCACTTGAAGCAATGCACATTTTGTCTTTCCAGCGTGAAAGCAAAGCTGTGCCACAGACAATGGTAATAATGGTAGTAGTTTCCTGCTTTAGACACTCATCAGTATCCAAGGTTTTTAACAAGGAAGTGAAGCTCAGTTGCAATTAGAAGATATAAAGGCAAATACACCAAACAACTGAATCTCCTGCACAAAGGCAAATTCCTCGGATCAAGAGCAAGATAATTTACACCTCCTGTGCTGCCAGGGAGAAAAGTGCTAGGACATAAGCCACCCAAGAAGAAAGCACAGTGAAAACATTCCTGTTGTGGTAGACTCTCCAGAACCATGAAAATAAACATTTTAATCACCTTTGCCAATCAGCAGATTCATCTTCCACTGTGAGATCTGTCTGTACCATCTCCTGTTTCAGTTCTCCGATTTCTGAGGCAATTGTGTCAATGAGCTAGAAAGGGACAAAAATAGTATGACATCAAGTGAGTGGAAGAGGCGTGGAAAAGAAGCCAGGGCAAGTTTAGTCACCAGAGATTACAAACTTTTTCTTTTTTTGTAAAATCGCATCCTATTTGGACTTCCCCTTGCAAAGGAACAAGTAAGGGTTGGGGCCACGTATAAAGGTTCTCAGAGGAAGAGTAATTCCTGTTCTGTGCCAGTACAAAACCTTCCAGTTTGGCTACCCTTTAATTTAAATGGATTAAATTTGCAGCCTCTGTGCATTATACATCTTACAAGAACTAAATTATATAGCTGTTCATAGCATTTACCTTCCCAAAAAAAAAAAAAAATAGAAGAATTCCACGTGCTAGAGTTTTATTTCAGAAGGGACACTAAGCCAGAATTACAACACCGTGGAGGATGAAAAGCAATGAAGCAAGAAGGGAGAAAGAAGGGAGTGGATGGCTGCTTTTCACATTAGGTTTTGGACTCCACTTGAACACAGCAATTCAATTAAAAAAGAATTGCCTTGCAACCCTTCAGCTCAGGTAGAACACCAATCTAATTCTGGATACGAGGGCAAAAACTCATTTTAAGGTAGGCAAGATTAGCACTAAGGTTGTATCTGGAGGAATGCAGAATTTGCTGCCAGACTTTACAGAAACATTTTCTTGAGCAGAAACAAACCATGACATTTGTAAAGCCTGGTCTCTTGAACATTTCTTTGTAGCCAATGCATCAAGTTTGCTTGTCATGCCACACCATGACAGCCTATAAACCCTAGCAGGGTTCCCTCTCCCCTGCCAGGAGCGAACCTAATGAAAGGTTTGCAGTGATGTAGCAATCTCTACCACCACCCCTGCACTTCAGAACAAACAAAAACCCTGGCACAAGAAGCAAAACCAGCTTTGGGGTCCAAGCCAGAACAGTCTTCACAGCTGCCCTGAAGGTATGAGCCTGAGTCCCACTCAGGGCAGGCAACTCAGTACAGCAGCATTTTCAAAGAATTGCAGGCAACATTTTCCTAAATTGTTACATTGGAATTTTTCCTCCACCTCAGGATTTCACACTCACCTTTGCTGAGCACCATTATTCCAATCAATTATTATTCCAAAATTTTAGTCTCTGATTACAACTGGCCAACTCCTATAAATGAACCTTATGTAAGAATGAATTACCATTGCCCACACTCTAAGGGTTTTCTCCTGTCCTAGTCATAGGTCAAAGTGTTGGAAATTATAAGAAGTTTTGCATTTTTTGATATAACTTTAGTCAGGGGTTTTGTTTGCCTTTGCCCAGGGGAAAAGGTGTTGAAGTTTCTTTTCAAAGGACTGTTCCACCACTCAAGGTCTGATAAGCTTGATATCTCAGCAGACTGGGAGCAGCATACAAAAAAGAAGATACACAAAAGATAACAACCATTAACAATGTCAGCTCTAAACATCACTCTTGGCATGGTCCAAGACTCCTGGTCTGGGAAGAGATTGATAAGAGAATGAAGAATGAGAAAGTAATCAACATTAAAGGCAAACCAATCACCAACAGGAAACCAAATACTAAGACCTTGGGAGCAGTGAATATTGAACCAATCAATTTCTCTGGGTTTTGACGAATCTGAAAAATCAAATAAAGACTTGTGTGATGGAATGATTTTCTCTGCACAACCAGGGCAAGGAGTGGATGAACTGGTTTCTGTAGCACATCCTGGCCAGAACACCACCCTGGCAAGAATAAAGTAATGCCTTAATTCTCTAGCACTAAAGATTGTGTTGGAGAGTTTTTGTTTTTCCTGTCATTTCGGTGACACCAGCCATGTGTACCACTGGCACTGCAAAGACATTCCACCTGCTGATTGCCAAAGAACCCTGAGTCACTGCAGCCAGATGTGAGCAGTGCCTCCCTGACCATTCCAAGGGGCAACCAGAGGAGCACAGGCCAGCCTCAGGGAGCAGCCAGAGAGGGCTGAATTTCTGCACTGCCAGCAAAGCACCCTTGCAGAGCTGCTTCAGCTGGCCACTGCATGAAAGCTGAGCTGCTACTCCCCATGAATCAGCTCTGCACAAGGGCTCTGCTCTTCATGGGCAGCATCACCACAAGTCTTTGCATCTAAGGCCAACTGTGGCCATAAAGAGCCATGACAGTGATGTGCCCTGTATCAGCAGAAACTAAGTGTCTTGAAGGCCAACAGCCTGCACAACAAAGAGCTTTTCAGCACCTCTCCCTCAAAGCACACATGGTATAAGCTCTCCACAGAAGCATCCATGTATTTTCAGCCACTTCCTCCATGCCTGCTTTGCTGTGTCACTACCTGGCTGGCAACTGAGTTAACTCTGTTAGGCTTTGACCCGAGCTGTGACAAACCCCAACTCCCTCCCAAAAAACAAAATCTCAGAGACCTACAGCAAAGAACTCTCATCCAAACTGTGCTAACAGCAAAGTAATCTTAACGCTTTTGTATGCCTCCCTTGAAGAGAACTCTGCAGAAACTATTCCAGAGAGGAATTCTTCCATGTTTAGCAACTTTGTTTCTTTTTCTAAAGAGGACTAAACAAAATGGCACGTTTCAAGCAGACTTATGCTCACATTCTATTCTACAAGCTAAATTTCTTAGGTATGCTACACAGCCTCCATGACAAATGAGCCTTAGACTCTGAAAACTCAATACACTCTGGGCAAGGAAACCAGGTCAAAGTGTGGCATCAAACCCCAAACTGACCTGCAAAACCCCTCATTTTTTTCTAGAATAAACCAGATATTTTCTGCAATTTCCAACTAGTTTTCCTTAAATCCTCTTTAATGACAAAAAAGGTTGCTCTTCTCTTAAGAAAAGACAATCTTATGGAGTCACATCATTTGTGTATCCTTGCAATTAACTGACACATCCTGTTACAACAGCATTTTTCTACAAAAAATGTAAGGTGTAGTCATGATTTTATGACAGCATTTCCCAGCATTTAGGATCAATGAAACTTCTGGTGATTACACAGCACACGTGATGCACATGTGACCAGCACCATCCAAGGTGAGCTGTTAATAACATGTTTCTACAAAACACAGGAAGGATCTTGGGTATGTACTATTATTAGCTCCAGCCCTGAGGAAACAAGCAGTAGCAGAAGGCTCTGCCTTTTTAGTGCAAGGCTAAGAATATCAGAATTCTTCAAAGAGACTGCTCCATTTGCAACAAGTATGGTACCTTTTTGGCTGGAAATAATGGGAAAACCCACCCCTTTGTTTCAACAGACTTGAGATCAACACAATAAGAGGCAACTTCCAAAGGAAAATGCAACAGAAGTGGATGTATACATTTGTCAGAGGCCTGTTAGTGTAAAACAGCATACATGAGCCCAAAGACTTAAATAGTGATCAGAAGAAATCTGTTGAGGATTGTTTAGGCCTGTGAAATAGATATTACCCTGCTATGCTATAGAAAGAGGAGGTTTACCTGAAAAATGCATTTGGAAATATGACATCATCTCAGGTGGTCAATTAACCAGTATTTCATAAAAACAAAATTAAAATGAGATCTTATATAACATGATAAAATAGCTACTTTTGTGTGCAATGATTTTTCCTTTGGAATTTATTTCTGATAAAGCACTGTTCTGTAAATTCAAAAGACACTACAGTAGAACCACTGTAAACCCAAATAATGATTATGACTCAGGCAACATGAATTCACACAGCAGCCCAGTACAGTACTGCCTAACCAAATCTATCCTAAACATTAGATTGCCAAATACCCATGTACTAACTGTTTACATTCCTAACATCCATGAACGAAATAATGAAATGCTAACATCTTAAACCACAGCATATCCTTTCATTAAGCACCACACTCTGCTTATTGTCAATTGATTCAGAGCTCAACAAGACTGAGCTCAGCTTTTGGGAGCTGGCAAGTGACAGTGAAACTCCTACATGCAGCCCACAAACATGACACCTCAGGACCACAGCATTCTCTCACCATAACACATCTGTTTTGCTTTGCATCGTTCAGGATGTTTTACAGCAGCAAAAGTCAGTGTGTTCACCAGCAACTCACTCCCAAGGGGCTCCTGTCACATTTGTGAAGCTGCTCTACTGACACATCACTGCCATGCATCATCAGGGAAAGAAAGCACATGCCCAGGACCAGATATAGACAGTGCCTCTCCCAGAAGCCCAGCATAACTACAGGTCTTCTTACTCACTGGACTTGAAGAGTTTCCTGTTCCCAAGAAGAAGACAGGTGGCTTTGATTTGATGTCTGTTCCCAGACATTTTTAGAAAAAAACTGCGTGACAACTGAATTCCTGCTCTTTGTGTTGAAATGTAAATAAGCTTGTATAGAGAATTAAGGAAACTGCCATCATTCTGAGAAGGCACTAAAGAGTCAGCCAAGATGACCACTGCAGAATGTTTCCAAGCCCTGAGATTTACAAGAACTCAAGAGGAAAAGGTAAAATGGGTGTTTCTAATCGGGCAAAGGGACAGCGAGAAGACAGCGAGATTAGAATCAGACTGGACAAATGAGCCTCAGCACTTACCACTCCTCCTTCCTGCCAGCATCTCATTTTTCATTCTTTCTGGAGACCTGCATCCTCTTTGGCATCACATCTTTTCCTTCCTGTTTTGATAAGCAGAACATAGCAACCCTCACAGAGGGCCCTGTGTGATGAGGTGGCCAAGTGCCAGAGACGAGCCCATCTGAGAACGCTGCTTCTGAACTCGTGCAAGCCTCTGAATGCAATCCAATATTTTGATACACGTCTGCAGATTCTGGTGAGCTATGAATTCTCAGGGCCACTGACCTTGTTCAGTATCTTATTCATCAGAAACAAAGTTTTACCTGATGCTTGATTTTGGAACAGAAAAGCTTTGCTGGTGTAAAATCTCTGATGCCAGTTCAGTAAACACTGGAACATTTTGATGAGGAGGGTAATTCAGTAAAGAGGACACTTGTCAGAGACATATATTCAGCCCCTTGCCTTACCACAGACTCTCTCTGTAACCACTGGCAAGCTACTCAGTCCCAGAATTATCCAAGACTAACCCCATCATTGCCTCATTCTTACTACTTGCTGGGTCTGAACATTCAGCAATCACAAGGTGTAGAGTCCACAGAATTTAGCCTCTAAAACTACAGACTTCTGCTCTGTCTAAAATGGGGACAATACTGTTATCCTTGTGTACTAACAGTCAAAAGAATGGCTGTGAAAAAAAAAAACTAAGAGATGGTTAGAAAATGTGGCAATGAGAACTACTTAGGAACCAGAAAAGAAAAGATAAAGTTGGAATTTCCCAACTGGCATTTGTCAGCGATTTTTCTGGCAAATGTTGCTGAGAATGGTAAGATACTCCCTCAAGAAGATTTAAGTGCCCTGAGAATCTGCATACCAACGTGGTAAAGATTTCTTAGGCAACTGCAAATTAACAAGCACAACGTGAGAGCCATGTGCAAGTACAGGGGACAGTCTGCCTATGTGGGAAAGCACACTGAAGAACAGATCAGCAGGGATAAAAGGCCATATCTTGATTACTAGGTCTCCTAAACACAGTCAAAGCAAATTAAAATCATGCAAACTCAAAAAATCTGATGGCCAAGTATTTTGCTTGCTCACCAGCTCAGCTGTTGCAAACAAATGTAGCTGTTGTCACAATTCTGCTCACATGGTGGAGGGAGGCAATAAAAGGTAATTTCACTGTACACACACAAGCTACCAGGTGCACTGCACTCAGGCTGGGCACACTGACTGCCTGCACCTTCCAATCCCACACTCTGTGCTCAGAACCATGGTCCAACAGTGGATTTCCCAGGGATGGTCAGAGGTCTGGTAAAGTAGCTTGGAGGCATCTTTTTCCCTGCCAGCATGTCCTTAAGAAAATGTAGGACTTTAGTTTTCGAACTGACAATGTTTCTTGAAATTGCCCAGGCAGACTGCATTTCTAATCATTTAAAGTAACAGCAACCTCATCATCATGGACAAAACAGCTGTTCCAGCATCCATTTTCTACATAAGAATTACATAAGGAGATCCCAAAGACTGCAGAAAATGACTGAGTGCTTGCTTACAGTCCCATCTGACACCAGGAATCCTTCAGCATACATGCAAGAGACAACCTAGAGATATTTCTTGGAACTGAGACAGTTCCTTGCTGTGATTTGAAAAATAGGGCTATTCTCCCTCTTTGGCTGTGGAGTGCTATCAGCAAAGCTGATGTTTGTACTCCTGAGTTATGAGAGGTAGCTGAAGTGTGTTGCAGAACTGAGAGGTGGTTCCTGTCACTGGATGACCCAGGTAACTGCTGGGCAAGACAAAAGGAAAACACAAGGAAAACATGATGTCACTGCAGTGCTGATTGCTCATTTCCTAAAGATTACCCCAAAGGAAACTTCTGCCCCAGAGGAAGAGAAGGAATGAAAACAGAAACACCCAAAGATGGCAGCATTAGTTAGCATCTTCCACTGGAAGAAGCTACAGCAAGTGATGAATATTCTCAGGGATGTGATCACTGAATTCAGTGCTCAAAAGCACCTGCAAATTTTGATGGCTCCCTAAAGCAAAACCCTGCCCAGCAAGGCAGCCACTGTGACCCTGGCACATAGTTAACAGGATTCAGAAATCTTTTGAAAACTGCACCAGTAACTCCTACTGAAGTCTGGCTTTTTGGGATGCCAGTTGTTGTCAAAACAGGCAATGAAATGAAACCAATTTTCAATCCAGTAATGGAAATCATAAACTTTAAGTGACACAAATCCAGTTTATGAAGGCTCCAATGATTTTATGCCTGTCCATAATAAAGCTTATGTTCTCAATATTGGCAGCAAAGAAAGCCATGACCTATTTTACACCAAATATTCTACTCCATGTACAGAAAAAATATACATGTGAAATAACTGGGGGTTGATCTAGCCTCAAATCTGCCTGCAAAAAGAAATGCTCAAGAAGTACTTCCCTTTTACAGAAAAGGCTTACTATGTATCACAGAGAGTACTGCACATTCTGCTGTGCTCATTTCACATAAAATGTGAAATACTTAATGTTCTGTGTAAGTATCCCATTTACCTTAAAGAAACTTCCTCTTTTGTCCACACAACGAGTTCTCATTGTCAAAGATGACATCTTCCCTGAGAAGACTCCACTGTATGCCTTGATCTCCTAAAAGCAGACACATATTTGTAATGGTTAGTCCAGTCTGTAGGAAATTCCTCTGCAATTCTAAGCCACAGAAACAGTCACAACAAGCCTTCTGCCAAACCCTTTCTGTCAACAACATCGTGCCATTTATTTCCTACCAGAGTCCTTACATATCCCCTCAGTCCATTATTTTTCCATAAACTGCTTCAAAAATACAGTGCTACTCAGAGCTCTGTATCTCTCCCTTCTTTTCACAGCTGATCCTGTAGCTGTGACTAGATTTTAATGTGCTCATTAAAAAGAATGTTAAAACATAATGATTGCTTTCTTTGTTTACTTGACCTCAGTCTGCAGCACAAACAGAACAAAATGTTAGATGTCATTACAATCCACTCTCAAATATTACAGTATTAGCAGGACTTATCAGGAGGGAGAAAAAAGCAGTTTAAAATCACCCACAAGGGAGAAAACACTCTACCATTAAAGTAAAAACCAACAAACAACAACAACAACAAGCCCAGACACCCCCTAAAAATGCTGCTTCAGATTTCTAAAATGCATCTGAGTCATATTCAAGTCAGGAACTGAAGATGAATTTAGGAAGAAGGGGCATTTTCTGCTACCAGGTAAACTGAAGGAACAGTTCAATTTCAACACCCAGGACAATCCACTAATGCATCCATCAGTGAGGAATATCAAGAGGGTGATCTCCATCTGAAAGTAGAGTAGCAGAGTTCCCCTAAAGTCACAACCAATTCACAGCAGTAATTTGTGAATCAGCTTCTGAACTAAGCAGGATTCAGATCCATGGCTAAAAAGTCATCCTAGGAATTTTACAGATGAGCTGTGACTGTATTTAAACAGCCTAGCTCTTCTCCTTGCACACCCATTTCCCAACCACATCGCAGGGAGTTATGCTGGAAGTTTCAACTGCCAAAAGGGGCAAATAACACAAGTGCAAAACATTACAGAGTAGAGACAGAGACACAGCTTTTGATTTGATACAAGCAGAAATTAAAATAAAAGGCTGTCAGCAGCAGTGAAAACCAAGTTTAGTGGTGTGGCTGCAGAAGGAGATGGAGCAGAACAAAGCAGCTGGAACAGAGAATGCTGACAGGTAAAACCCCAAACTAGACACATACCCCACACCAAACACATTCTTCTGCTTCTCTCTAATGCCTTATGAGGAAGAATTGACACCGGTGAGGAAGATCAAGGCACAAGGGCTAAATGAAAAACCCTGGCAAGGGAAAGTACTTGAGAAAACTGAGAGGTACAAGCAGGAGAAAAGAAACATTTTAGTTTTAATATGTAGCAAGAGGCTTTAAATAGCTCGCCTTGTTTCCAGAGATCCTACCACAAGAGCTCTAGAATAGGTTACATTTTTCCACTTGCATTCTGGTTAAAAAGCAGACAGGCGAGGGAGCTCAGCAACATCCCAGTTTTCCAGGCAGGGTTGGCAGACTTTGAAGGCTGAAAGTAAGATCTTGAATTCTGCACTGTTGTGAAAACCAAACACTAGGGGATGAGCAAGAGAAGACAAAATAATAGTGCTGAGAAAAAAACTTAAAAATAAAAAAGTCCAACTTTCTTCCTAAATCAGTATATTTAAAGGATACGTTCCTGGTGAAGCTCTAAAGAATTGTGAACTGTGTTTCTTTACCTCCAAATGTGCTTAAATAACTTGACTGCACTAATCCCATAAGAGACGATATTCAGGGGGTGGTTTTGCAGGTGCTACTAAATGAGTAAACTCTGTCTCCTCATTTGCCACATACACAAGGGTACAGAGCAGCTGTTCCCCTCTGTAAAAAGGGAGCATAAGAAATTATACTTAAAGAAAAAAAAAAAAAACTTCTTTAGATCAATTCTGGAAAGAAAATTTTCACCTGAGTGTTAAGGAGTTACATTAGAGGGTTATGAGCAAGATCCTGCAGTGGTCTGTAGGTCTCTAGTCCCAGTCATTAATCACTCCATTTGCAAACAACAACCCCTTCACAGAAAATCTCATGGGTTTTAATTTTTTTTTTTTTTTTCAATTTAACCACAAGGATGTCTGCATGCAATCCTATTACCAAAACAAGACCATGCTGGGATTTTTACATTCTCCACTCAAATGTACAGAGGAAGGAAAACACACACACAGTTTTTGTACTTCAAAGACTGCTATGACTCCAGTCAGAAGAAAGCCTCAAACAAAACCACTGCTTATTTCACTTGTAAGAGGTTCTGGAGCTCTAAACTTCTTCATAACTTCTATTACTGTCACTATTTATGCAACATTACTGCTATCAATAGGACCTTAACTCTGAGCCTCAGCTGGGCTCTTCTCAGCTCCACACAGCCAGGGAATCAACCCCCACCACTTTTCGTGGTTACAATGTAATTTCAAACTAATTTAGGGCAACCTAAATAATTTTTCATGTTTGAGTGGGTTTTAGTATTTCTGACTAAAATCAGCACAATGGGAAACACTACTGAGCTTCTTTGCGTTTGATGGGAAGGGTTCTTCTGGTGCAGATATTTCTTTTCAATAACACAAGATCCTAAGGCTTGCTGGTAAAATGGACAGCCAGGCTGGGTGCAACATCCCAAAACCTGGGGGCAGGCCCCTACCTCAGAGCTGAGAGATATTTCCATATCATGCAGAAAAAACTGCAGAAAAACAAACCTACTGTCAGAAGGCTTCATTTCTCTACATAGTTGTGCACATCTGATGCTTACTCAGATCCAAAACAGGCTGGGAAACCACTGCTCTGAGGTTGTCCTTGTTGAATTTGGACTGTGTGAGGCAGTCAGAACAAAGTCCTCTGACTGGGAAGCTAGGTGGAGCAAGTCAGCAAAGCGTGTCATCTCCTGCACCTACTGGAGAAAAGCTTTTTTTCCTCCTCCTGTGCTCCAGGCACTGAGGCAGAGAGCCCAGACAGATTCACCCACCTGGAAATGTCACCAGGCTGCAGGAGCCAGCTCACTGTGTAATCCATGTGGCCTTTTGCCTGGCCATCTGGAGGGAAGCCACCTCTGTGTCCCAGGGCTTGTCCCAGCTCTCCTTGGGCAGCTGGTGCCAGACACTCCCTACCCACAGCACTGCCTTCCTGCAGCTCCCCACATCCAGGACAGAGCTCCTGTGTGTGACCAACAAGACAGGGCAGGGAGAAGGCATGATCTGTCTGCTTGGCAAACTTTCCTTAAGTCCATCATGCTACTGCATGATGCTCATGCCCATGCAAGCTGTATGTTTCAAAAAAACAGATGTCTTTTTAAATCTTTCTTCCATTCCCTTCTCCTGCTGGTTTTCACTCACACAGGAATGCCAGAGCACCGTTCACATGCTTGTATGCAACCTGACTTCTGACTCCTCATCAAAACAGCTCCTACTTTACTCCCTCTACTGCAATTTTACTTGAATTTTTTGGTATGTTCTTAACTATATTAGAGCCAATGACCACCTCACTGGACTTTTCAGGATCCTTCTCTTTAATGCTCCAATCCTGCTTTTACAAAGCAAAACATCCCATTTTCTTTAGCCCAAAGTCCTAGCAAAGACAAAACAGTCTGCCTGTATCCTCCCCCGAGCTCAGCCACAGCAATCTGTACCAAGTCCCTGCCCACAATCCTCCCACAATCCCACCTCTTCTCTTTCCTAAGGAATCAAGGCTATCCAACTGCACTAGCTTCCTGCTCCTTAGTTCCTAACTAGGATTTTTGATCTTTTGGCCAACCTAAGAAGACAAAAAAGACAGCAGGAAGAGACTCCATATATGCCACCACTGAAGGAAGAGATCTGCAGCTTTCCTTTTGCTGGCTGACCCACAAAATTATCACCTTTTTTTCCCCTGTATTTTAAATGTGAGTTACCCCACTGAAGTAACTCAGTCTGCCCTCTTTCATTCTCTGCCTGTAAAGGCTGTACAATCACTGAGCACAGACTCTCACAGAAACTACCTCAGGCAAATGAAGAAATGGGTTTACTGTTCTGCAGCCAAGAAAACACAGGAGAAAATATCAGTCCAGACCTTAAATAAAAGCTGGCAAAGGTCAGCTGATGTCAAAGGCTAATGCTGGCTGCTACCTGTCAGAGCATTTCCTTGGCCAGCAGTGGGGTACAGCTGGAATACAAACCCTACTGCCCCATAAGAGAAAAGCATGGAAGCTGGGTAGAAGCTACTACAGATGTACTTGTAACACCTATGGTTAATTAGCATCACATCACAATCAATTTTTAGTGCAATTTATAAATACACAGTATTAAAACAACTAAAATTAATTTGGTGAACCCATTTTCTGGTGGGTTAAAGTAGAAACCAGAAACGGGAAGGATAAATACATTATACCTAATTAAAAAAAGTTTAAAAAACCCACCCTGCTCAAAGGCAACTCTACAATTGACAATATGCCAAGAGATATAAACAGCACTTCAGATTTTCAGCTAATGTAATCATCCTCATGCAGTTCATTTCCCTGTTCTCCCAGTGCATTTGCCAGTCCCAGGGAGCAGGCTGTGTTCATCTCTAACCTACAAAGCTCTGGTTTGTCCAATTACTCTGACCTTATCTGAATCTTGGCAAAATTAAACTTTTCCTTTTGAAAGTATTTCCTCTGAGAAGCTGACTGCAAGCCTCCTTCCAGGAACATAGATACAACTGAGCACAGTATCACTTTGAAAATCTATCAAATAAGACCTTCAGTCTGCAAACTATCACTGGTGCCAGGATCTGGCAGATCTCTCAACTCAAATGTTGCATTGTGTTAACACAGCTGTATCCACAAGCAAAATGTGAGGGGATTATGTAAAGAGAAATTCTAATTTCCATCATTCTTCCGGCTGCAGAAAGGGTTTACAGTCTTTTTTTTTTTTTTTAATTAAAGTAATGCAAGGGCACATTACTTGTAGAAAACAACTAAGGACATACAGCAAAAACGGCAAGTCACTCTTTACACACTGGTGGATTTTTGTATTTTGCCATTTTATTTAAAGAGTTTTAAAAACCTTGCAAATAACAAAAATTCCCTCACACTCTTTTTCCTTCAAGCACTCTTTATACTCTTCTTTGCTACCTAATGTGTTTGTGTGAGCTGCTCCCCGAAGAAAGCCACCAGTATGATGTCAGTGAGTTTCTTCCCACTCAGTATTTCTGCCCTCAATGTAAAGAAGAACTTACAAAGATAGACATTCCCTACATGCAGGCAGAAGGGCCACCAGCGACTGTTTGCAATCCTTTTCAGGAAACAGTTCATAAACTGCTAAAGGAAACATAAATATGCAACTTTTCAAAGGCACTGAGGGACTCACAGGTAAACTGTATCAATGCTGCTCATCTCACCTAGCATAACAACGCTGTTAAATCACAGCCAGCTCTCCAAGGACACTCCACCTTACCGTGCATTGAGCCATGAAGTACCAGCCAGTGCTTAAGAAGCTGTCACCTGGACAGACTGATCTTCAGAGGTGACAAGAAACCCACCTGGACAGACTGATTTTGAAGGGCTGTTATCCAGTCTCTGCATCAGTCATGGCATAATTATCGGGGTCAGCCTAAAGTGGGAACATCACTGCCAGACTTATCCACTGATCTTTCTACATCTGGTTTCAGCCAGTCATCACTCCTGCCTCAACCAATCTTTTGCCAGCAGGCTTATTTTTCCCCCTTGATTCCAGATCCTATTTGCTGGCAGTCTTTTATGAGACTAAAGGATAAAGAAGAGTTATTACTTTGAACTTGTTTTAGCACAGCACTCTCAGGAGAGGCTTTAAGTCCCAACAGATTTTGGGCAGATCCACTGTCTCACTCACAGCTGTCTACCCACTTCTTTTATCTACAAAGCCATAAATTCAGAAATGAAAGCATCTGAAAATCCCATCTGACAAGGGCACAAGAATCGTCCTGGCTCTGCTCCCATCAACATGAGCAGACATGGCATCACTGTTTCCAGCAGAAGCACACAGTTATGCAAACACTGAATGCCTCAGAAAAGCCAATCCTCAAGATTCGTAGGAGCACGGCATGTTGCAAAAGCACGGCACCCTACCAGGAGAGCTCTGTTTGCTGCTAGCACTGTCCCTCTGTACCCCTTCCCAAGTTTCTTCTTCCTCTCTTCCACTAAACAACCTCTTTCTGCTTGCTCCCATGGCATACTTTCCACATTACTGAAAAGGAATAAAACCCCAAGTCATTTCCTCTGGCACAGCATTTAGTCATGGAGGATACTACCAAGTCTCTTATAAGAGAATGATTGTTTGTTGATAAATTCATGTCTTGTTTTGCCTCTGGAAATGTCAGAGAAATAAATTTAGGAAGAGATTGACTTTGATTTGGATAACCTCTCAGAAGGTTTCTATTCTTCCCAAATTCCCTGGCCTACATACCTCACAAAAACTAGTGTTTCTTGCTGTATTTCTGTAATTTCCACTTACTATTCCTGCCAAAACCACTGAATAATAAAAAGAATAACATTCACAAGTGTTTTCAAACATCTTTTAAAAGTTTAACATAGAGCTGTACTTCCTGGAAGAAGCAAGAAAAAGTAATTGCTTGAATCACAGTATTAGCTTCACAGACTAGAGAAACTCCAGAATTCACAGTGACAAAGGGACATGGGGTTCAGCACCTACATCTAGATGGACATGCACAAGACAACCACCTGCTGGGCTTGACCATGGCTTATTTCAGGCACCTGGGAAAGGCATCTTCCCCCTGTACCATGAAAGCCAGAGCAGGATGAGGGTTTGAGTGCTCAACTCCTAGCTCCTACCTTCTGGCCCAACAGAGGCATCAAAACAAAGCTCTGTCTGCTCCACTGCCAGGGGTGACAATCCTCCACTCAGCAAATGGGGAAGAAGAGACCTGCCTCCTGATGGTTCAGAGAGCCTGAACACTTCTATCTACTCACATATTTCCAAGATCATATAGAACTGCAGAATGGCTTGGATTGGAGATCTAAAAGGGTCTTGTTCCAACCCCCTGCTGTGGGCAGGGACACCTTCCACTACTCCAGGTTGCTCCAAGCCCTGTCCAACCTGGCCTTGGACATTTTCCAGGGATGGAGTAGCCACAGCTTCTCTGGGCACCTGTGCCAGGGGCCTGACCATCCTCACAGGGAAGAATTTCTTTTTAATATCCAATCTAAGCTAAACTTAGTCTCTGTCAGTCCCACCTTAAAACATTTCTTCCTTGTGGCAGAGTATCATGTACATCAAAGCTTGTGCTCATTTTGCTCAACGCTTCCAGAAAGCTTCAGCTGATTTCCAGGAGAGCAATTCTCTTTTCAGAGCTGGGGGAACACAAATTCTTTTGATAAACTCTTCTTCACATAATTCATTGAAAAGGATTGCATTTGTTCACCTAAAGCAACACACAAATAGGAAAAAATGGCAGAGAGATCTAAAAGTTGTTTGACCTAAAAAGTAAATATGAGACATGGAGTGCAAGACAGAAAAGTGATCTTAAAAGAACTGCAAAAGCTGTGATTTTTTTTAAAGCCATAAATATCTTTTAGGCTCTTTATCACAAAAAAAAAAACCCAAAAAAAGCAAATGTTAAGTAGTTTGTATACCACAAACAATGACAAATATATCTTCTTTTAATTCTAATGCAATAGCATTTTCTATCTGTGTTTGTTGCATCACCAATATGCTTAACAGGTATCTCTTTGAAAGAAAATAACTCCTTGTAATAGCAAGCAATGGTTTCATTATTCCCTATGAAACGTTTTGCAAAGTAAACTGCTGCTCAGGAGGCAGCCAATGCCAAAGAAACTACATCCTGCATTTCAGAGAATCAACAGAAAGGTTTCCATTGATGGCCATAATTACTGGAGTGAGTTCAGCACAGGGCATTAAATGGTGTGCAAGAAGAATCTGTAAGATCAGGAGCCCCTTAGGCTGTTATTCCAAGCTCCATTTAAAAGCTTGTGCTGTGGACCTCAGCTTCAGCACAGACCAAGGCACCAGGGCAATGATTAACCAGGGAACCAACACCCCTCTCTTTATTCTGGTGCTGACCTTATGCTCATCTTCGTGTGACACATTCAAAAGACAATATGTAAATGCCACTAATCTAATGGTTTAGCTATTAACTAAGGAACCAGATTATCAGAAATGCACCACACTTGGCACCTTGTTTTTTGGATAGCTCCCAGTGACAGAAGCTGCTCATTTCCAGTAGACAGTGTACTCAGCTCAGATGAAGAGCAGCCTAAGTTAAATATAGACTACTTTATTCCAGCTGAGTCCATGGTAAAGGCTCATATTTGAATCCCTTAATGAAAACTGTTAAGATGTAATCACCTGGGACACTTCTCAGTTTAGCCCTTAGCATTAGTTAGGAATAATTTCACCCTTTCTTCTTTATTCACACTTTCACCATATCACACGAAATAGTAAATTTTGGGGAGCACAAAAACTCAGGCTTTATACCAAACACTACGGACATAAGCATCAAAGAGACAAACCTAAACAGTGTGGCATCCTTAAAACAGAAAGATGTTTTGGGATTTCAGGAAGCATATGTGCCCTCTCTGGTCTATGCAGAGTCCAGAAGTACCAGAGTTAATGCACTCTTGTGATTTAAGAAACGGGCCTCACGTTTGGTGAGAACTTTGATGTGTAATTAGTTTTTGTTCCCCATGAAAATTGAGAACAGCACTGCCCTACATCAGAGGGTTTTCTCACTGAGTGAACCACTCAGAAGTGACAATTCCAGACACTGGAAATGGGGGTGACTCACAGGAACCCCTCAGTGTCAACAGCACACGTGCACAGGAAACAAAAGTGCTACCAGAGAAGTGGGAAAAGGTCCCAAGCTCCTGATCAGGCTGCAGGGAGGGCTGGACCAGCTGAATTCTGCAAGCCCCTTCTAACTTCTGGTTTCTGCAAAGACGTCACAAAGTGGGAAGGGAAAGGAATGGGGAAGTGTGTGTTGGGGAGGTTGGGTATTATTTTTGGTGGGGTTTTGGCTTTTTTTCTTTGCTTCTTTTGCAACACCAAATATCAGAGGAAAAGCATAAATTTTTCTCTTACTCAGTTTCACACGGGGTGGGGGGGGGAGACTTCCACTGCTCCAAAACATTTCATGACAAAGGAATTGCTAAATTACATACCCCAAAAAGAAGCACTAAGTCAAAAAGCATAATATCAGCTTAAATAATATAATATAAAGCTCAAATAATATCATCATTATAAAGCATAATCTGTTTAAATAATTAATAAATCAGACTTTTAACTTTGTATTTATTAGCAAATGACATACACCCAAATACAAAAAACTGTGTGAAAAAACAGCTAAACTTGGAGCAAACAAATTAATGTACTGTTGGAACTATATATCAATAGGAGGTTTAAAAATTTGGATGTGTGCTTTTTACAGGGAAAACTATTATTTACCTACCACTGGAAAATGTTTAAAAATGCCCTGAGCAGCCCACCTAGTAAGTGATATGCAAATATTTAACCAAGTTTAAACAAATGAGGAAAAATTGCAGTGATGGAACCTGATTTTTCACCCACTAAAGCAAGTACACTAAGTGTTGTAGGTCAGCTAGTGTGAAGCCAGTGAAATTCTTGAAAGGATCCATTTTCAAGCTGCCTGTTTAAGAATGCAAAGCATCCCACACCCTGAATTGCACCAGGTCAGCACCAAGTGCTGACTAACCTGAGGGCACTCCAGCTGCAGGCGTGGGTTTGCTTTCTGTTCAATAACAATTTTATTTGCAAGTCATTAGTTATATTTGCACTAGTGCTTTCTGACCAAGAGGTTAATTCAATCCAACAGACTGTATGAGGAAGATCACATGTGAGTTTTTGTGGTTGCACTGTTTATTTTAAACAGCTGGACATCAGACATGATGGACAGTTTGCTTCTTTATTCTCTAAGCACTCACTACTAATTTCTGAAGAATGCTGTAGATGCTTTAAGAAGCACTTTTTGTAGCACACTTCCAGTGTGGTTCCACACCCTTAAGGGTGCACAAACACAGCAAAAGATGAGGCTGAGTAGCAAGTAGAAGATTTATTTCTCAATGAACAAAAGAAAATATTTTCACTAGAAAAACTTTAAAAGAACAGTGCTTATGTTTTGACCTATTTGTTTTGGTTTATGCACAGAAGAGACTCCAGGAAAATCTGGCATTAGTTAAACCAAGGTCATCTGCTCTCCACACAAGGATGATCCATGTAACAACACTTCTGCCTACAACAGAGTTTTTACTGTCCTAACCTAGCTCAGATCCACTGGCAATGAACAGATAAGGTGCTAAGCTTGCATGGAGACAGGCTTGGGAACTGGGTTAGCCCCACTAGGGACTTGACACCTTCTGCACCACACAGCACAGCACTGCTAACCTGTATTACGTAGAGGGAAAGCCACCACTAGGCTCAGAATGTGTCATTTGTTCCCATAACAGACTGGAAAAAGCAGACTGAGCCATGAATGTGTGCCAGCTCACTGCTGCACAAGTGTGCCAACACAGCAAGCAGGATACACCCAAAGCACACATTCTCACTGTCCTGTCAGCTGTGCCATATACACATCAGAGGAGATGGAATGCCTAGACAAAATGCCTGCACTTATTTTGTGTTACTAGGAGGTTAAAAACCAAAACAAAATCACAAATCAAATCCTGGAGAGAAAAACTCTATTTGCACAGTCTATTTCTTGCCTGTTAGAGAGGATCTGGTTGGAGGCACAGGGGAGGCATGAATAGGGCAATAGAACAGTTCTTCAGAATCAAGCCTGCAGATAACATAATGCATGGTATTGCCTCTACCTGACCAACCTGGAAAAACCAGGAGGTCATTTTAAATTCTCAATATCATTTCAAATACTTCTATATTCCTCATAACAATCAGGTCTATAAGACTGGTTATAAAGAGTGACTGTTCTATAAAAGCCATGCACAACTTTGGTCAACTATACTTTGAAACACTAAGTTTTCTTTTTATTTTTCATACAACTACTGAACTACTGCCTATATGTGGGACTGGAGAGGTGGAGGGATTCACCTTGGAGATGTTTTCTTTTTGAGGGACAAGGGAGTTCCAGATATTCAAATATTTAGAATCTACAACTTCATTTCCAAATATATGTTCATCAAACAAAAGAGAAAAGTCAATCATAACATATGACTCTGACAAACAGTCTTAAATGTTTCTCCTTCCATCCTACTTCTTTATGGAAAAAAAATATTAAATAGTAAAAACAAGGTTATGACACACAGCAATGAAACCCAGGAAATTCAAAACTGACGGCTGTTGAAATATCTGTCTCAAGTTAATTCCACTCCTCTTCCTGTTTTCTATACATGCACATGCAAGGGACTGGCAATGTCAGCCTCAACCAAACTTCCTGGCTCGGGTCCCAACCTGTGTAACTTCGAAGTCACGTACACACAGGTCACCCTTCCTGTCCTCACGGGGCTCTTCTTGATCCTCCTTCCGAGGACAATTGTTCCCTCAGACTTCTCCCTGCAACTCTTCCCTCTGATAACCCCATCACCTTCTGTCAACAGCTGACTTGTAAATTCATCAGCAGTGCAAAGGTTACTGCTGCTTTCCGAACCCTCTTCCCTTTTCCCCTCACTAGTAGCATCCTCTTATTCTGCTGATCCCGTGCCACAGCCCCTACACCCAGCTTGACTTCACTCTTGCAGCTGAATCCCTGGGGATACAGCCTCATGGCTTTGCCAGCTTCCTTCCCTGAACCTGTACGGTTTCCATCCACCAATCCAATCCTCCTGCTTTTCAATTTTCACTGTTTCTTCTTCCTACTAAAGTTCCTCTCCTTTTCTACCCCTTTTTCCCAAGCCATGTGCATAAGGATCCCAGACAGGCAGGATTTCATATTCATAGAATCATAGAACAGTCTAGGTTGGAAGGGGTCCTAAAGGTAATCTAGTTCCACCCCCCGTGCCATGGACAGGGATACCTTCCACGAGAAGGTGGACACCACGCACGTTCCACAACACCTTCACTTATGCAGGTTTGAGGAGCCTTCTCATCCCTTCCCCTTCTTCCATCACATTTGTTTTCAAAAAGGTGGACCAAGATCATCACACCCTACTAATTTCCCCATCTGCTTCTTTCCTCCAATCCCTTGAAAGGCCAGGACACATACAGCCCACAGATAAAGAGGGAGGAATTGATGCCACAGCACCAGCTGGCTCTAACAGCAAGGAGAACAGCTTAAACCCTCTCCCAGGCTGTCTCCTTCCAGACTAGGAGGAATGAAGGTCCTCCCCAGGTTTTGGGATGAGCACTTCTCCCTCCTCTAACTTCTTTTTGATCCCCCAGTTGAATGGTGGATATCATAAAAACCAAACTTTCCTTCCTCAGCAGCATCAGCAGTCAAATCAAGACCCATTTTATTAGAACTAAAAAGTTTCTCCTTACTCACTGGATTAATGAGTTCATAGAAACTCTTAGCAGGGGAACTTCTGAAGAAAGAAGCGTGGGTGTTTAGCTCTTCTCTGTTAGTTTGCTTGTGTAAACAATTTGTTTTTTCTCTCCTGGGACACTGTGTTTTGAAATAGGCTTTTTAGAAGGCAATAAACCTCATTTGCTGAAATGGTGAAACTGGGTCCAAGTACTGCCAAAAGCAGAGCATTCCAAACACATTGGTGATTCCACATAATTACTGTATGGGGGGTTATGTTACACACATAGATCAGACTATCTGTCAGTGTCACTTTTATCTTTCAGATCTGAACCAAATGCAATCAAACCCAGAAAGTGTAAGGCAGCAGTCAGGTGACAGGCTGTTTCCTAGGGTTTAATTCTTGCTGACACACTGGTACCAAAAGATTCCCATGACTGCTGGCAACAAACATTGACAATCACTGTGTATGGGGAGCTCAGACTAAGCATAGTGAGATACATATTTACTAAGTCCTTTTTAAAATGAAAAATTAAATTGTTTAACAGCTAGTAAATTCCATCACTCCCGTTCGCAGATAATAAAGAGGAAGCTGCCAATAGGTGAAAATATTTCTTAGGTTACATAGCACAGTTTCAAGACTTAACATAGCATTAGTTTATTGCTTCTACATCTGGTGCCAGTTATTTTTATGCAGTTTCTTTGTATAAATTCAACAACTTCCAGGTCTATCAACCACTCTTAAAATAAACCCCAACAAGTTCATTTCTGTCCTCTGTACCTCAGCTATGATGTATCCCCTGCACAAACGCGAACCCATGTCCCTGGGGAGGCACAAATCTTTCTAGTAACTTGACGGGCTGTTATTGAGCTAGGGGAACTCAATCCAGCCCTAAAATCAATCTTTTCGTTCCCAGTCAGTCTGCCTTTGTTCCAAAACCACAGCTCCAAAGGGCAAATCAAGGAGAAAACAAACACCTTCCACAGTTTGTAGACCATGACCTCAAGTGGCCAGGACTGCTGTCCTGCATCTCCTCCTACTTGCAAAGTTCTGTTCCTGCCTACTGGAGAAGGTGAACATGAACAATGCCCAGCAAGGAGCTGGCATCAGCCTCCCCCTCTGCTCTGTCCATCCTGCCAATGATGCCTCAGCCTAAGCTTCCCACCACTGCTTCTGTGTACAGCAAACATGGGCTACCCCACACTACCAGCACTGTAGAATTCTGCAGCAGGAGTTACTTGTTTGAAACCTGCATGTTCAATGAACTTCTGGCAGTTCCTACTTGTTAATCTCTTGATCAGAAATAGATTCCAAGCCCAGCAGCACCTTCAAACAACTGTCATGCCTCTTGGCACCTTGCCACACAAAAGCATCTCTCTCCAAAATCTCCTAAAACACACAGTAAATCCCCACAGAAACCCTGCACAAACACATTTCACACCTACACACAAATTACACTATCAACTCAGGCCTAGAAAAGTAAAAGTTCAATTTACCATTCTACAGCCACTAAGGCTGTAATGTAAGAAACTCTGCCAAAGAAATTATAATTTTGCCAACTGCCCCAGACATTTACAGGCAGCCTTGGAAGATCTAACCTTGAAGTGATGGCCATCCTATGTGCAGTTTGGAGTTAGCCTACACTTACACACCACAAGCTCAGGGACTCAATGGGGCAGGTGCTTTGCTGAAATGGACCTGTAGGAGGAAGATCTAAGCCTTGCTGTGAATGACTATTTGAAAGGCAGGGAAAAGACTGGAAATGGGTTTAAATAGCCAAGAAACAACCATGTTGCCTTCAGTTAAAAGCTGGCCAGCTTGAGGTCTGTGCTGGCCACCAGACAGTGGATGAACAGAAGGAAAGGATTCCATAAAGTGCCAGAAAAGTCACCCTGCAGGAGTCATACAGAATCAACTTTTCCAAAACTTGACACAAGCTACTCTTCTTCGGAGTTTGTACGTTCAGTTTGCACACCTTGTAAAAAGATGTCAGAGACCATGTATCCAAGCTGTGAGTGACAAGGCCTGATGTTTTATCTTTGTCTAGACCTCGCGCTCATTTCCAGAGTTAAACTTGGTCTGTTGGCCTGAATTTGTGCTACTTTGAGAAAATGCATCAACCAGGAAAAGCATGAATAGAGAAAAACTGATGGACCATTCATAGCTAAAATTAGATCTATAGTATGTAAACACTTTGCTGGATGGAAAGCTTACTGGCAAATGAGCTGAACCTACAAAAATTTACCTTTCTTAAATTTCTTTTCCTTCTAATGCATCAGATTTCAGCAAAATGTTCCAAAGGAAGGTTTCCACTAGCAAAATAAAGGCTGTCTTGCCACTCTGTTGGGCCCAAGGGCAGGCCCTGCCTCGAGACAGGGCAAATGCCTGTAACCAGCATTACAGTCTGATCCCATGCAGCAAAGGAATATCCCCATGGACAGAACTGTGCAGGGAACACAACACCCACCTGCATGTGGGAACTGGAAGGCCCAGAAACAAAAACCCCAAGAGTCTTCTCATCATGACTGGTGCATTGCCTCCCAGCAGGAGTTTTAACCAAACTGAGGAACACAGGCCTTTGTGAAGGAAAAGGTGGTATGAAACAACCTTGATATTGAGACTACTTTCTTCAATTCACTGCTTCCAAGTTATGGTTTCAATCCAGCATTCCTCAGTTAAATATACTACCCAGCTAACCCCTAGGCCCAAGACTTTCTCAGTTTTACATTCCATACTCCTGTGATGCAGCCAGGAACATTATTGAGATTATATGAGATAACACTCTTTTAGTTAAGATCAGAATATTGATAGTAACTACTGAAAACCAACTCTGTATGTTCCCACTGTATGTTCTTAGAACACATAAAACAATGAAAAGCAACACACAGAGAATCAGTGGAACTACCACATTATTATGCATTCCTTGCCCTGAATAAACCTTAATTAAAAGCCTGAATTTAGACATAGCTCTCAGGGTGCCATACTAAAAAGGAGAAAAAAAGCAGCTGCCTCCTCTGGCTCACTGTGGAGTAGTGAAAGCCATGGTTCTCTGAGACACAGCAAACAGAAGGCCACCAGCAGCCCAGGAAGGTGCCCAGTGTGTCTGTCCAGAGTACACCACTGCAGCAAGGATGGAATCACACAAGACCCAGCTAAAACCTTTCTCTGGCTTCCAGAGGTGTTGTAAACCACATGGGAACACACCATAGCTACCACGCTGTATCACCATAAGTGATAGCTAACATATGCCCAAGCATTCATGAATACCAAGGGATGAAAATATATTTTCCATATAAACATCAAAAAATAACATATAACAATAATAAATATAACAAACAACAATAAATATAACAAACCAAATATTTACCTTGGCAGATCATTATCTTCTAGCAAAAAATGTACAATAAAGGTGAACATTTAAGGAGACATACTGCAAAACAGATGCTGAAAATATCCATGTAGGGCTTCCTGCCAAAGTGGAGGAACTATGCATCTATCAGTGTAACAAACATGAACCAAGAATTTTTATGGTAGCACTAAATAGAAACTTTGAACTATCCAAAGGAAAGCCAGCTGCTGGCTTGATGGTGAACTCATTTTTCCCTCTGCTAAAAATTCCAAGCACTACAGTTTGCAGAGGATATACTACATAAATGAAGAACACCACCACAAGTTAGAACTGAGCCTTTCTACCAAACTCCTCAAATATCATTTCCTAAAGTTCCAGCTACTTAAAAGCAGTTTACAAAGACTTCACCAGCAATTCCCAGCTCTAACACACATTCAGAGAAACACTTCAGGATGAATTTTACTGCACCTACTATTTAAGTCAATCAAGTTCAAGCCCCCAGCATATTTTCTACTTCCACCTCCCAAAACTGAACTCTCATAAACTCCCAAAACAAACATCATTTTACCAGCTGTATTTAGATAAATCTAATAAAACCAAAGTAAAAATTTAGGGATATGCTGTGGCACAGGTGCATATACAACTTAAATAACCTAGAACACCCTAAAGGTTCCTAGTCATGCATCCAGACAGTTGTGGCCCTTAGCAAACACACAAAGAACCCCGCTTCCTTCTCCTAAGCTATTCAGTGTGTCCAAAGTCCGATTTTTATTCTTGCATTAACTACCAAGAATGCTGTGAGTAAATTATTTTTTTTTTAAATCCCCAGCTGTAGCTAAAATAGCTTATTACAACATTTACTGGGGGCTGACATTTCATAGCTGCCAATATCTAACTGCTTTTCGAAAAAAATTACAAGTCTCAGCAAGTTATGCAGCATAAATCCTGCCAAGGCCCCAGCTGGCACAAGGATGCATGTTTATCTTTCTGAAGGTTATGGTTTTGGTTTGTGGCTGCATTAAAAAAAAAAAAATCAGTTAAAAAACTTAACTTCTTTGCAAAAGACGGTGAGCAGTTTCCCACACGAGCCAGATCCAAAACTGGCAGCAGGCATCCCCAAGCCTTTTTTAATTACTGAGTTAAAATTATCACAAGGCTCACAAAGCTGGAGTACACAGCAGCACCTTGCTACACTGGCTCAGGCACACAGGTTGGGCTGGAACACAACAGCTCAGAATTCCATCCACTGCTCCATATAGGAGAAACAAATTCCCAGTGCCACAGCATCTGGCTTTGCACTGAGTACCTGCAGGGCAGCAAGATAAAAAAGGGTACTTGTAAACAGCATTTCTCCAGGCACTGGCTCCCTGTGCTGCTCTGACCACTCACTCAGATCTGCCTTCTTCCATGCCCCTGTGCCCCACAGCCCCAAGTCCTCACCTGAACTAGGGAGTCAAGTCAATGCTGCCCTTGCTTTCCACACATTCCCTCCCAAACGCATTTAAAGACACGTCTTGGCAGGTGCTCAAAAATCATCATCCATCAGGAGAAAATACTAAACAAAGGATTTACAGGAAGACAAGGCTACAGATCCACAGTCAGGTTAAGAAGGGAATGTCAGCATATGCAGCACACATCAAACATAAAAGCAAAACCAGTAAGGTTCTGGGTTATTTTCACATTAAAAGCATGTATGTTTCAACAAAGTCAGCACTGAGGAGCCCTGGAGTTAATTCCTGGAAAGCACAGATTTCTATTTAGCAAATACAAAGTAGAAGCCAAAAACATCATTTTTGATACCAAAAAAAAAAAAAAGTGCAAAAGAACCATTTCAAAGTCAAAAAAGTATCTGGCTATTATGGTCTTTTTCTTTTCCTGTACAAGCCACTTGTGAGACCTTGTTTAGAGCACTGTATTTAGTTCTGGGCATCTGGCCAGATGACATTCACATTCTGGAGCTGGTGGAGTGAGGAAAAAGAATAGTTTTGGGGTTTTTTTGAGAAAAGTCCCTCAGAAAAGAGTTGTGTCTCCATCCAAGCATGTATACATGAGACTGGGGAGGTAACATCTCTCACCAGAGTCAATCTGCAGTGCTCTGCCAGTTGCAAAGGAGCAACAGCAATTTGCAGCAAAAGATTTGTCCTTTTGTTTCTGAATACCATACAAAACAATCCAGTGCTTTCAGACTTTGCACGACACAGAAAGGCAACACCTGCTTATGTGCAAAGCAGGGCTTTTACTTTTCAAAAACAAGTTACAGATAAGACATCTTCCAAGAACAGTCATTTACAAGACTGTCTCGAAAACTTTGTTCCAAGATCAGGAGGAAAAATGTCATTTTCTCACCCCACCTCACATTATACACAGTTTTCACAGACCAGAATCCTCCCCTGTGCAGCATCATGACCTGTTTTCTCACACAACACCCAACACAAACAGGTGCACTAATTCCAAACAGTATAATGACAATTACATATTACAAAATGCTGTTATTCCTGCCAGAGGACTGGTAGGACTCCAGGAACTTCCTTTTGCTATTTTCACTCTATCACTGTGAGATCTTCATACTCCTCTCCCATATTTATGTTGATGGCAGAATCCTTACCAGCTCCAAAAGAAACAGTACAACATTAATGCACAACAATTTTCAACTGAGCTAATTGTTTAGATCAAAATTTCCAAAAAAAACCAGAATTAACCTAATGACAGAACATGACTGCAGCTACACAATTTCTTTTCTGTTATGTGTAGTTTCGTACAAACATGGTTTTAGCCATCCAGCAAAATTTTACTTTTTAAAGTAAAAAAAAAAAAAACAGAATGAACCTAATGACAGAACAAGACTGCAGCTCCACAATTTCTTTTCTGTTATGTGTAGTTTCGTAGAAACACTGTTTTAGCCATCCAGCAAAATTTTCAATTTTAGTTTAAAAAGTAAACAATGGGTTCTATGTATGCAGGCTCATAAAATCCACATAAGGCAACTAAAAGTTACATGGATAAAGCCAAGCTCTTGGGCATTCACAACAGCAAAAATTCTGAAGCAACTCCCCTGAAGTCAATAAAGGATAAAACATACTGTCAGCAGAGGATAACTGGGCCCACCCTCCTTTGACTAAAGAAGGATCCTCATAAGGAATGCACTTCACAAGCATGAGACAACCTGGGAATGCTATGCTACACTATTATGCTTTTTGTTTTGCCTGAAAACTTTAGGCAGCTGAAACAGGCAGCTACAAACACTTCCATGCAGAGACTCTTGCCCTGCCTGCTTGGGCACAGGGCAGTAGAGTGCACTTTACACACACTTTTCCCAGCAGCACAACAACCCAAATGACAAAAGGACCTGTGCTTCTGTACTGCACATACCTCCACTTCTGTCTCACCAGTCACATCACCAGCTGAGACAGGGGATGCTTTTTGGGGCAGAATGCCCAGCATGGAGGCAGCCATGGACTGCTGTGGTGTGCCTACAGGTCCTTCACCACCTTCCATTTCTGCAGCAGCCTTCTAGAGCAAGGAGGCAGAGAAACAACTGGGTTTGCCTCAGTATACCAACGAAAAGGTCCTTGAAGCCAAATTAACACAGGCTGGGTTATGGCACAGCATGTCTCCCTGCCAGGTAAGGATCACACAGGGCCCAGACCAAAAACAGGATCAGACTCTACAGCCAAGAATGCAAAGCAGCAGCAGCAGCTGCTCTTCCACAAACAAACCATGTCATGGCTCACAGCAGCTGAGACAAAGAAAATTCCACGTCCCTGACAGCTCTTCCTCCTTGTCCTGCTCCAGCTGCAAATGCTCAGGACTCCTGAATACGTATGGTAAGGTGAACCAGAGCACCTCAGCACTGGCTAACTGCAGGTGGTAGAGTATCAGTAGCAGTAATGTCCACAGTAGTCCTACTCTGGATCACAGGCACCATAAATGCTAAGAAGCATCCATGACCTCCTTTGCAGCTGCCAGTAATGTGCTCCATGAGAAGACACAGGGTAACTGCATTGCATTAAGTGCACTGATGTAGCATTTACTGTGTCAGAAGAAATTTAGTTTCAATGTTCTGAAGTAAAGCAAGTATTAAAAAACTAGAGCCTCATATCCATCCAATTCATACTAAAACATCTGTGTTTTGCTTCAACGTAACACAGGGTACTGAATATTCAGCTACACTTCCAACCCCTCTCCTGATAGGCATTACCGACTGGGTGGTGACTCAGACAAAAAAAAAGGTAACTGGCATGCTTGACTCTGCCTAGCATTGTCTCCACAGCAACTCCTCACAGAGGAATTTTAGAGAGTTTTTTGGAGACACATCTTGAGAAATCTCCAGTTGCGTATTAGAGGTAGGTAAAGCCTCTTACTCCCTTACTCTTAAACCTCTTACTCTTGAGATCTGTATGGTATGCCAAATATTTATTACAGCCACAGGCAAGAGCTACACAACCACAGAGCCTGCAATACATTTGACCAAGAACCAGTTTTCTGTGTGCTGCTCCACCAATGTTTGAAGTCACTGTGTCTGCAAGGTAAGAGCATGATTTTGCTGTCTATCTCCTTTCTCCTCCTGATACAAAGTCTCTTAGTGATCCTACAGAAACAATAAACTGTAGCCGTGGTTTAGTGAGATGTTAAGAAAAGACCTGAGTCCATATCTACTTGATACAGTACTCCATCAATCCCCTGCAGCTGATGGGAGATGAATTACCTCCCATTGTTCTCCTATATAACAGCAGCTGTTAAACTGCTATAGTAAAAGCACTGTTCTTTTCAAGGCAGTAGGTCCCTTCTGAAAAAATTCAGTCACCCTACTGATCATTCAGTCTCTCAGTAGCCACTGCTTGAACTAGCTTTAAAAACAACTCAAAAATGCCCCAGTAGTTAAGTAGAAGAGCTAGCCTTCTTCTACACCAAGAGCAACAGGAGCCACCCCTCCTGGTCCTGTCAGCCACACACCAGCACACCTGTCCAGCTGCCCACTCACCAAATGCCTTAGCAAGGGTGGGAGAAGGGGACACTGGAGCAGAGCTTCACACAGACACCAGAACTACTTTCCTAGAGGTGCAGTGACAGAGTGATCCACCACAGTTTGCTCACAAGAGCCCCCCAAGACACTGTATCCAGCTGTGCCAGCAGCAAGGGCTGCCAACAGATCCCTGGCCAGCACAGCCTCATTCCACTTCCTCTTGCTGATCTAATTAAATAGTCAGGCCCCAAGGAATAAATTGGTATTTTTGGAGCTAAACAGATCTGAAGCTAATGAACCTTAATATAGATCTGGCCTGAGGAAAGTCAAGGGTTTGGTTGCACGGCTATACTGGCATACTTTTACCACAACAAAACACAGCATTACTCATGGAACCAGTGCAGACACAGCTGAATTGAACACAGAGCTGATGTGGAGCAGCAGAGTCATGGCTGTTAAGCCCTTGCCTTTCCAAGCACTGCCCCATGAGCCTTCCAGCCCCAGCCTAGCAAACACAAACCTCTTCAGGTACCATAACTCCACTCACCCAACCAGTTCCTCATCTGTTACCCCAAGCTATCCTCTGAGAAAGGGATAAAGGGCTCCGGCCAGCACTGTCCTGCTCACCCCCCAGGGCTTCTGCTGTCACACAAATACTTGGTGGAAATTCTGCTCTGCTTGCTCCTCATCAACTCAGCTGGGCTGCCAAAGGCACGTAAAGACATTCCTTATTTAACAAGGCTGAAGAGTTACACTTTGGGAAATCAGCAAATAAAACAAATGAGAGGAGAGTAACCTGAAAAGATGGGAAGACGAGCTCACAGAGGATAACACACTGTCTGCTTTTCTGCATCTACCAAATCACACCCGCGCGATCTAAAACAAACTTTTGATGCAATATTTACAAGGAAACACTTCAGAAGAGGACGCAGCCAGACATACACCCCATGCCCGCGTTTTAGCCCCAGGAGCCCAGGTTTCAGCCAGCAAAGGGAGCAGATGCCCGCACTGAGGACTCCTCGCGGAGCAGGGGCTCGACTCCTGCCCACGGCGGGCGCTGCCGCGGCAGTGCCAGGGCCGGGGCCGCACCGCGGGATCGCACCGCGCTGCCCTCAAGCGAGCCCGGGACACCCGAGGGGACGGGGAGGCGGCGGGACGGACACCAGCAAAGTGCCCAGCCCCAGGGCCCGCGGGGACCGGCCCGACCCGGCCGCCCTTGGCTGGGAAAGGGGCATACTCTGGTGAGAGCAAGGCGAGGACAACGCTGCCCCGCGGCACCGGCGGCTGCCAGCGCTCGGCTGGGCCCGGCCCTCCCGCTCCCGCGGCGCTTTCGCGGGGGGGTTTCGATCGGGCCCCGCGAACAGCACGGACAGACACGACCCCCGCACGGGCCGGCGCCCTTCCCTCACCTCGCTTCGCCTCACGTCGTCTCCCGCGCGTCGGCGGCAGCGCCGGTCAGCGCAGTCGGAGCCGCCCCGGCCGGCCGGGCCGGGCGGAGGCGCGGGGATGGGCCGGCTCTGGGCCGCCGCTCCGCTGCCCCGGGCCCGGCCCCTGCGCATGCGCCGCTCCCGCAACGCGCTCCGCCCCCGCCGGGGACAGCACGGAGCCGGGCGGGCAGAGCCCCTCGGGGCACCGGGGACAGCCCGGGCACGGAGCCGGGCGGGCAGAGCCGCTCGGGGCACCGGGGACAGCCCGGGCACGGAGCCGGGCGGGCAGAGGCCCTCAGGGCACCGGGGACAGCCCCGGCACGGCAGAGCCCCTCAGGGCACCGGGGACAGCCCGGGCACGGAGCCGGACCGGGCAGAGCCCCTCGGGGCATTGGGGACAGCCCCGGCACGGAGCCGGGCGGGCAGAGCCCCTCGGGGCACCGGGGACAGCCCCGGCACGGAGCCGGGCGGGCAGAGCCCCTCGGGGCACCGGGGACAGCCCGGGCACGGAGCCGGGCGGGCAGAGCCCCTCGGGGCACCGGGGACAGCCCGGGCACGGAGCCGGGCGGGCAGAGCCCCTCGGGGCACCGGGGACAGCCCGGGCACGGAGCCGGGCGGGCTCTGCGCCTCAGCGCACCTGCTCGTGGGGCGGGGTGGCCTCACAGACGTCTCCAAGTCAGCAGGACCCGGGCGATGGGCACAGTTCTCCGACTTGGGCCAAAGAAACTGGTTGAGATCATTCGCAGCCTCGATGTTATTAGGCTGTGTGTTTTCCAGAGCTCGTTCCAGGCTGCATTTCAGTGCAAGTTATCTCAATAACAAAACAATGAGAGCAACATTTCCCTTCAATTCTGGCAGCTGCCAGCAGTGCCCATTAAGAATGCCAGTGACCACAGTGAGGAGCAGCTGCTGCATCAAGCTTGGTTACAAACACGTTCATACACAATCATAGACACACCACAGTGGCAAAATCTGCTTAAAAGGGGCATAAACACTTCCAAAATCGAGACCACTAAAATGAAAGGTAGATGCTTACCTAGCTTTTAGGAAGCAGGACAAAGGAATGCTGTCTCATGTCCAAGATGATTTTTATATTAATCCATGGCTTCTGTGAAAGCTCCCATTTATCTTCAGGCCCAAGAGCCCTGGTTGGCCCCGCTGAGCAGCTCCTGTTGCTGCAGCTTCCAGGCAATTTACAGCTGCCTTTTGAGAGAGGCGAGAACTCTGGCATGAGCTGAGCAGTCCTGCTTGACAGCTGTGGCAGCGGTGGTGACTTTGACAAGGTCACTGGCAATGGCTCCACCTGCATGAATCCCACACAGAACAATGACATTAAAATGCACTTATTACAAACTATATTGTGACTGACTTTTCAATCCAATGGGAGCTGCTGGTGTTTACTCAGGAGCCTAGATAACTGAAACAAAGTCCAGCTTTGCAGTGCCTGGTTTGCTAGAGCCATCAGAGCCTTTGGCTACCCTTTTACAGAGAGAAGGGAGACACTGCTGCTCCCCTCTCCCCACCAAACATTTGAGGTGAACTGCCAGCCACAGAGGGAAATGAGAGCAGAAAAGACAGTAAACAAGAGGCAGGTTAGGGCATAGCCAGCCCCACCAAATTGGAGTAGAACTGAGCTCTAAGGCCTGGAAAATTCACTGGAAAAGCCTCTGCCTTTGAAGAATCTGAGATACAGTGTGAAGTTTCATGGCTTGTGTTTCTTATGTATCCCTGAGACCCCTCCCTTCAATCCAGCTGTGAGATGAGCTTGGCATGGTTTCCTGTGCATACAGAAAGCCGGCAGAACAGCAGGGTTTGTTTTTTTCCAAGCCTTGAGCAGCTGGGCTGTATTTCCCATCACACGGGTGTGGGTCAGAGACCAATTTGTAGGCAGAAGGATTTAAGGTGGGATCGCCCCAAACACCTGACTAGTCTGGACAAGACTGGCATACAGCCTTGCCCAAACTGCTGCTCTGCTGTGTTATAAACCATGGAGGGGTGAGGGAAGCTTTCCCATGGAATCTGGGAAAGGGCAGTATGTAGTTCAACTATAAAAATCATGTCCCAAATTCAAAGGAAAAGTGTTACCAGGATGGATTCTCCACTGTCCTGAGAAGATGCCACATGGAAAGAACACAGACTTGCTTATCTATTGTCACACGGTGGCAGCTGCAACAAGGAGCAGAAACTGTTAATTCCTTTGGCTAGCTTCTCTCATGGCAGCCAAGACTCCTGCATCAGACACTTTCCTCTTGCTCTGGCTCCTGCCCTAGATGCCTGTCACACTGCTGTGAGCTCTGCAGGAGTGAGAAGAGAAACCACAGCCCAGGAAAAGACAAGCAGTCGCTGGGATCTCTCTCCTGCGAGCTGAACACGTTGCTGCTGCACCACGGGAACAACTGTGCCATCACCCAGACATGGAGGTGCATCCACCCCAGCCTCCACAACCAGGTCATGTCCACCAATGACTTCAGAGTGACCTTTTCTCACCTGAAAACATGCTGTGTGTCTCATTTTATAGCATCTGATAGCTATTACTTCAGTGCATTCCAAATCTGGCCCTTGGCAGCATTGTGTGTATTATACTTTCAGCTTCAAGCTGGATTTCTTGTTCTGATTTGCACTCAGCTGTTCCTTATAGCAAGAGAGGAGGGAGATGGGAATCAAACTGCATGAAGGAGACACAGCAAAAACTGCTTAAGAGCAAAAACAGACCAAGATGTTTTGTTTAGCTTTCCTGATTAATTTTTCATACACTGTGAACATATCAAAGGGAACATAATTACAAACATACAAAGAAAATAAGCCACCAAAAAACCCCACTAACCAACAAGTGAACAAAACCCCACAGAAGTGAGCCAACTAGTTTTTCTGCAAGCCTAGTTTTCTGTAGCTAGGCTAGTATTGGGATCCTGGGTTGTACTGTGCTCCATTCTGTTGCCCCACAATGTACAGTGAGGCAGAATCTCTCCTAGTTCCACCTCTTCCCTTTCTCTCAGCCTTGTCCCATGAAGGTAGATCTGGCCAACAGCTTTCCAACACTCCCTCACATCAATACAGATCTCCATGGTGGGGCTCTGATGAGAGAGCTGACCACAGCTAAACTTCCTGACTAGCCAGGAAATGAGAAAATGGAAAAGTTGTATAACTGTATTTCCAGCTCAGAAGCACTTACTTTTTACTTTCGCTCTTTTAATTTCAAGATTTTTTTGACAACAGTAGTCAAACAAAATGTATACTTATATAAGGATGTGCAAACACTTGGACATCTCAGTTCCCAAAGAAGGCGAGCAGCAGAAGCCCAAGTTTCTCAGAAAGCCCCTGCAGAGTCAGAGCAACACAGAAACACCACACATGTCTCTGAGCACTGTGAATGGAAGATGTGAGGGCCATGGCATCTGATCCATCTCTTCACCCCAATCTCACTAGCTCAGGGAGCAAGAAGGGAGGTGCAATAATGAGCCTCCAGCTGCCAATGAAAGTTCATTCCAGCTGTGTATCTGCCAAAAGCTATTCCTTTCTCTATAGTCCGAGGCAAAGTAACATGGCACCAGTGATGAGCCCTCTGTCAAGGGAGATGATGACTGCCAGACACTAGCTGTGAATAATTCTCAGGAACTTGGGAATGATCTGAGCCATATTCTGATCCCACTGCTGAATGTGTATCTTTTTTTGGGTGGTACAGTGTGGGGATGAGAGAAGCAGTGGTAGGACTGTGTTTGGGTAAGGACTTCCTCAGTGCACCCTAGTTCAGCATCCCTGATTTTGTCTCAGACCCACCACTGAAGCACAGCAACTTGAGCTGATCCAAGTTTGGACTTGCAAGTACCAGCTACTGAGTAAACCAGCATCTGCCTTCACTGTGGTGGATGGAGTCCTGGCAAAAACCAGCATGCTCTCATCACCTTCAAAAAAACCAGGCTGATATTTCCAGTATTTCTCTCACAGCTGTCTTAACTTGCAGGAAAGTAATGGTTGCAATTCATCCTTTTATCTTTACACTGAAGAGGGAAAAAGACAGTGTTTTTAGCCTGGCTTTAAAACTGTTTTCTAAATAAAGTCATCTGTGCTCTAGATCTCCAGTTACAGTGAGGAGTGACACACACCATACCAATTTATGGGACAACAGATCATTAGGGAGAACTGTGATGAACCAATTATTTGTCACTTCAGCGTCATGTTTTGACAGTGCACTGTTTAACTAGACCCTACAAAAATTTAATGTTTTACTAATGTACTTTATGTTTCTTAATTAATACTGTTAATATCTAATCTTTCCCCAGACTTGGAGTGCCCACAGACAATGCTGTTCTTCTAAGGTGGCAGCAGGCATTTGCTTTATTACCTCTTGGCAGCCAAACCAGATCACGACGAACCTGGAGGAGAATCAGGCCTCCTCTATGCTCAGATAGCAACAATGCCACGATTCCAAGGGAGGGGAAAGAATTCCTGCTGCTACATAGTAAAAGCTTTTGTGTTTATTAGTGAAAGTACTAACATTTCCCAGTATGCTTTCAAATTGGAGTCAAGTATTTTGCTTTCGGTTTGGAGCTGCTTGTAAAAATAACAAAGTGTTACCCAACCAGTAACTTGAGGATCATCAGCTGCAAATGTAACTCTCACAGAGACAGGCAGAAGCTGGCTGGTCTAGAACCTGGTGTGCAGCCTTGGGAGTTTGAAGAATGTCCTGAGACTGGTTTGCAAGCTAAAGCACTTGCTCTTCTCTAATGGGGAGCAAATTTGTGTATATAGAACAAAACCCATTGCAGAGACAAACAGTATTTGTGTAAAGTGCCACTAAATATTGCTACCATTCCCTAGAAAGGCCAAGCATTATGAATTCAAATGGCAGGAAGCAAGAAGAAGAGATGGTACCTGAAATGTACTACCCGTGAGTCCAAGTTCATTAATCATTACTTGACAAAACCCAGCAGATTGTTACCTTGTATTTGGCACTTCATCTTCAGCCTGGAGAGAGCTGCATCAGCCAGGAGCGAAGACAGGCTGTGACCAGGCCAGGTTCTTGGGGTGTGTTCAGCTAGCACAGACCAGCACTCTGGAGGCAGTTCAGTTTGAACAGGAGAGCATCAGCAGCACAGTAAATAGCTTTGAGTAAGGATGACAAGATCTGGCCTGTTAGGTTCAATATTTTAATCAACTGCCCAAGTGTACTGTGGCTCTAATCACAGACACGGCAGATTCCTCGAGTAGCTGAAGATTAGAGAGACCATCAATAATCCCTGCTGAGCTGCACAGATGAAAGCTAACAAGAGGATTTAAGGAGGAAATAAGGTATAACCAGAAATTCATTATGTTCCAGTTCAGACAAAACAATCCACTACTATCTGACAACTGAGCACGGTCCAGAAAAGTGGAAACAGATATTGAAAATGAGCAAATTTCAACAGGCCTAATGCAGATGTGATGAACCAGTTATAAATATTCAATCCAGGAAGCTCTGTCACTAAGGATGGATAACATTCCTGTTGGTAACTGTAAGGCTCTATGCCCTAGATGGCATTGCTCTGCAACATTAGAAAATACACTTCTAAAATCCAAGCTCTCCCTGCAGTCAGCACAAAAGGATTTCATGCAGGACAAGTGTTGATTTAAGTTCACACACAAAGCAGAGTTTTAAAACATTACTTGTTTGAGACATTTGCACTGCAGCTGATATATTTATTATGCTACTTTTTCTTTTCCCCGGTTATTTTTAAAATGCTCACTTGTAGAATCTTCTTGTGTGCACAGTTCGAAGTAGCTTCACTGCACCTGCTCTCTCCAGGCTGGGGCATTGAATTGTTTTTGTTTATTCTGTGCTACTCTTCTCTAGCGATTTGCTTGGCACTGTAAAGAGAGTGCTGTTTGTTCCCCGCAGTCAGAGGCTGAAGACCAGCCTCCTCCTCCTCTCTGAATGCTGCAGCCTGCTCAAGGCAGCTGGACGGGAAGTGGCCAGGAGCTCAGCTGTGCCCAGAGGGCTGATCACTGCTGCAGCAGGGGGAAAAAACCACGCAATACCAACATACCTGCAGCTCACCCTAAGTCCCACGTCTCCACACTGCTCTCCCCAAGGCATGGCCACAAATTGCCTCTGCTTCAGCTTTCCAGCCAGCACAGTGTGATGGGAGCACCCGTGTGCATCCACCTCCCAGCACCAGGGACTGGGAGCTGCACTTCCAGGAGCTGTGCAGCCCAGCAGCAACCCACAGGCTGCCCAGCTTTAGGCAGCAGAACAATTTGATTTTGGCACTAAAAGCTCTAACAATTAAAGCCCTTGTTTTCCAGGGTGTGGTTGGCATGTCCATGTCCTGGCATGCCTGTGCAAAGGTGGGGAGAAGCCTCAGGTGGGAAGTCTCACCTGGAGCTGGGAGGTGTGCACAGGGCTGTATGGAAATGCCCCAGCCTTCCTGCAGTGTAAAAGCCCATTGCTTTGGGATGCCAAGCAGCCCCACAACCTGCCCAGCATGCACGCACTCTTTCTGTTGGAATAAACAGGTCAAAATCAAGTGGGCAGAGCCTGGAGGGAGATTTTTATCTGCAGTTTACAGAGAACAGATTGCTTACCTCTGCAAGTATTATTTCAAAGCAAATAACTTCTGGGGTGGCAAAGACACAAATCAGGCCTCTGTAAAGCAAACTAGAATTGAGCTCCAAAGGGGAAAAAAAACCCCAGATTTGTGCTCTAGTTTTGCATATTTAAGGTAGTTATGTGGGAGAGGAGGGTTAGTTTTCTCTTAACCAGTTTGTACTTTTGCTCTAATGCTTTTTTTTTTTTTTTTTTGTTCTGCAATAGAATTCATATCTTTGCTTAGTCAGGGTTTGTGATGGTGGAAGAATAACTGTAAAGGCAACACAGGAACAGCTTCTAAAGAAGCAGAAGTGAATACATGAATATGAATACATGTTCATCCATATCTACCCCATTAAAAGCAATGATGGCTTGCCTTCACACTCTGATTTTCCTAATTTCAATGAAAGTTGTTAGAAATTAAAATACCCGCCTGATCTCAGAAAACCAATTTCTGACTTTCCGGGCTGTAAGCTACATAAAAATTTTCTGAAGTGAAACATGCAAGACAGAATCAAAAAAGATGCACATGTGGCATATCACCATGGCACGGGGCAGGGAGTGAGAGCATCTTCAGAGACCAACAGCTAACTGGAGCTGCACCAAATTGTGTCGAGAAGCAAGATTATCCTTGATCCAGAAAACCAGTCATGGGGAAATATCTAGAGAGATGGAGCATCTGTGGGGATTCCAACATATGCTTTGGGTTGCAAGCACACAAACATGGAAAGCAAACAATCACTCCAATGGAAAATATTTTCAAAACAAACGCTGGGCTGGCACTGATCAAAGCCATTTTCTGCATTAACATCAAAAGCTGCTCCTCATCCCTGCACTCGTGGACAGAGGTGTAGGATCAGCACGTGTGCCTTTTCTGCACTGCAGGACTCTTCTGTACCTGGAATGAGCTGTGGATGTGTAAATAACCTGCCTAAGACACAGCACTGCTTCTTGGAGACATGGAGTGCACTTCAGAAGGAACAGATCCTTTGCTCAGCAGATGTTACATAGACACAAGTAAAAGTGGTTAAGGTGAAGCAGCCAGACCCAGTTACATGCCAGATCTCAAGCCCTTCCTTCAGGTTACTTTGGATTCCTCAGGAAACAATGAAACTGAATTTAGCTAAAGCATAGTGCCTCTTGTGTCCTGTCTGATTACAGCCAAAAAAGGCAACTGGTTACATTCTGGGAGTTGCATAGGCAGGAAGCTGTGTAATGGAGGGTAGAGCACAGCTGTTGCTTTGCCAAACCTGATACAACTCTGAACACAAGTACAATGAAAGTACAATGGGAGGGGGGCCTGCTGAAGTGTCCCATGGGATGAGGTAGGAGGAAGAAGCATCCTGAGCTGGGTGGGGGGGGAACTGCAGCTCCCAAGCTGGTGCAGAGTAGAAAAGCAGCACAAGTGTTTCCCTCTCAAAGCAGGGGCTTCTGACCAGCCCTGCCGCACTCCGAGGGAAGCTGCCCGCCCCCTCATTATAATTCCAAGCATTACTGAAAACATTACTCCAGGAACTGCTTCCCAAGGAGGACTGGCTCTCATCACCACGGCTTCAGTGGCTGAGCAGGCACCAGTTCCTCCAGCCGGGAGAGTGACAATCAACACCTGCTTCCCTTTGCTAGAAGAGATCTAACTAACACCAGTGCAGTCATTTCAGACCTGTACTGTTGTAAAATAGCAGAATTTGACTCTTTATATAATAACACGAAATTCCCAGAGTGTTTGTTTCTGCACAGATTCCTACGTGTACTGGATGACTTCTAAAGGAGCTGCTGTGGTGTACACACCTTTACAGCAAACACATTCAGTGGCACAGGTAATACAAAGTATAAAAAGTCTCTTTTCTTCTTCCTTCACTCCCTAATCCAGTGCTCAGGTCAAACAAAGGATATAAAGTACTCTCAAAATTAAGCCAAAAATTAATAAATCATTGGGATTGGAACCCAAAGGGGTGCTCTAGTCCTATGTCCAAGCACACCCTGAAATGTTAAGTTAGTACAAAGAGAGGATATTTTTATTGATAAACATTATATTGTCTTAGTGTAGATGTCTGACACATTATTAAATCAATTGACAAAACATTTAAAGTAATTCATTCTGATAAAACTTTTTGATATTCCATAGACAATAGTGCTGTGAATTTTGTTTATAGTATAACACATTAAAAACACAAAAATACAAGTTTCTAATTTCATAGGTTACCAGCAAACAGAGAAAAATGCATGCTTTCATTTCTGTTAGATTTGTAACTTACACAGGCAAGTGGAACAGCTACGCATAGAAGACTACTCTACAGTAAGTTGTAAAACATACAGAAAGGCTGACCTTATAACACTTGTACAAATGTGACAAAACCATTGCAACTAATTTCAAAAGGTAACAAATGTTTTGTCTGTGGCTCCACCATTTTAACACTTTCAAGATGACTTAATAGAAAGCTATTTTAAGTAGAGTTATATTACTAGAAACCACTGCTTGTTTTGCTTTCTGGCTGGTTGTAAATGAACATACATTATATGTACATTTGCACTCAGTTCCACCTACATTTTCTTCCTTATGATTAGAAGCATCACAGAATTGCCCAGAGATAAGGGACCCAGACAGTGTCATTTGATCCCCCATCAAACAGAAAGTGCTCCTATCAGTCACTTTTATTGCTGTGCTTCCTGCAGCTTGGATGCTGTGACTGTATCACAAAGCAGAGACCTCACCACGCCCACGATTCAGAGACTGTTACACTCTCAGCCCTCTGTTTTAGAACATGCCACAGCAGGGATCAAGTTCAGCAGCCTAAGACTTCAGCAACAAACTCCAGCACAAGCCCAAATTTTCCATTATAGCTCTGTGAAATTATCAGATCTTGAACAGCTGACTGCTGGGCCCTGAAATTATTTAAACACCCCCCTCCCCTGACCCAGGATGGAGTGCTGGCCCTGGGGCTGTCCCCACATGCCTTGGTGATGCCAGGCTGAGCTTGCCTGCCCTTGGCTTGGCACTCATGTACACACATCAGTTTGGGTTTGGCTTGGAAAAAAACACTGGAAGGGGCTAAAAGCTGCACAGCATACTAGAGGATTAGCAGGTCTGTCTGCTCACCTTTTTGTTCTCTGGAATCCTGATTTACCTGAGTCTCAACTCCCAGTCCAGGCCTGTGCTGGAGTGCGTGGCAGAAGTGCTGCTTCCGCTGCCAGTCACACACCCAGGAGAAGTGGCACCCCTACCCACCCACACATCCCACTGGCTGAAGATCTGATGAATGCACCAGCAAGAGGAACACCCAAACCATTACCAGACCTTGCCAGGAGCCTTCATATTGCACAGGACTCTACCAGACAGCAAAAAAATTGGAAAAAAAAAAAAAACCAAACAAATCCCCCAAACCGTTACAAACATCTTCCGAGTAGTGTTTCAGTCTTGAAAGCAAAGACTGGATGCAAGGATGAAGGTAACATTCCATCACTAACCTCACACAATACTGCCTGCATAGTAGGGATTCTCAGCTTTACAAGAGGGGACAGAGAAGTCAATCACACTGCTCCTCAAGGGAATGCTAACTAAAATTCACCCCTAAATCTTCAATGCACACCAGAGAACTCTCAGCTACACAGACTGTGACTGGCACACCCATGCAGCCAGGGTAAGAGTCAGAGACATTGGGTTGGGCATCTCTCTACCTTCTCCCTCAGAAAGGGACAAAGTACTTCTCACCTTTCCTGACCAAAGACAAGGGTTGCAAAGATCAAGTAGCATCCAGGAAAATCTTCATGTAAATGTGACCCCTTTGAAACTTGCCAGTATCTGAATTGCAGACAACTTTTTGTGATGCCATACTCTCTTCGCCTGCACTTGCTCTCCACTGGTGCTGCATGATTACAGATTCCCACTGTGTCCTTTGCTCCTGGCATCCATTAAAAAAAAAAATTATTTCAGAACGAAATTACTACACAAACATGCTTGCTTTGGCTTCTTTCAAAAACCTGTTGTGGTTCAATCTCTGTGCTTGCTCACTTCACCTATAAGCAATTTCACAAGGCAGTTCCATGACACAGAAATGCATGTTATGCTCAGAGGTCCTGACTGCAGTGAGAAACATGAGAGAAAAAGGTTGTTTCTGAGAACCAAGGATGAAAAACTCAGCTGAGCTCTATGCTTGACAGAAGATGGGAGCTCACTCTATGCAAAACTTGAACATTATTACAAACCTTTATGAAAGACTGAGGCTGTACTTGGTACAGTTAAGCTTTATCTTCCTTTTTTTTTTTTTCCCTGATTTAAAATTGCCCCATGTCTTTAAAAGATGGCAAAACAAAGTCCCCTCCAATACACTGCCTGTAAAAGGACTCCACTGTTGCTGTTATGTTTTCCCCCAGGAAGCCCTACTGTATCCCCACTGATAATGATAATGTGACAGATTCCTCTACACTGGAGATCTGCTGACCCCCCTGAAACCAAACCAGTGTGGTGGAAATAGGGGAGAGTTGTGTTTGTGAGTGGTGGGACCATTTTTACTGCAGGATTTCAAGGTGGGAGGTCCCTGCCTGCTGTAAATGGGAACAGCCCTGTCATAAAGCTGGGACAATAAATGTCAGCTTCCCCCAAGCATTAACTGGCACATGACACCTGATTTAGGGGGATCTTCACATTTAACCAGGGCCAATCACTTACTGTTGAAAAAGAATTGGGGAAAACATGTCAAAGGAAGATTAATTCCTGAATGAGAAAGGGGGAACAGAAAAAACTCTTAAAAATAATAATAATAAAGTCTACTTGTGGGTAACTTATGAAATGTGGATTTTGGTTATTGCAAATGGTACCTCGTGACAGTGATATTACAAGTATTAAAAGTGCAAGGAGTATTTACTATTTACATATTTCTACTCTTACAGATCACCTGCAGAGGCATCTTTGGATCTCTCAGCATTTCTCAGCTTCTCTACTAATAAAAGTTACAAGAACCATTTGAGAAGGTCTCACCCCTTTTTGTGGCCACCTAAAAGGAGAGGACGATGCTTTAAATACCTTAGTCTGCTTGGCCCCTGATCCAGGGAAACCTGGCATTAGCTTTAGGAGGGGACCAAAATTAGGTTCCTAAATCTTCTGCCAGCATGGGGAAAGGTTTTCTTGAACCGGGGGCTCAGTACTCTGTTTGATAAATAAATAAATAAAATGCACAAATACTGCAGTGCAGAACTTTCTGACCTCCTCAATGTCTCACACATGCTCTTTTATTTTTTTCCCCGAAGCTGACTTTATATTCATCAATAGAACTGGAACTTCAAATAATAATTAGAAATATTCTAACTTCCAACAATAATTAGAAATATTACTCAATGTACACAGATGTATGACACAGATGCATGGCAACTGCTATGCATCACATAACCATTCACAATACCTTGCTAAAACAAATAAAAACTTTGCTTGAGTTTATAAATAGGCATGAGTAAGACTGTCTTAAATACTCATACACCTACAGCATCTTAGCACTTGCCATGGTATGAATTTATTCCTATGCAGAAACAGCTGGTTACCACAGGGCTTCAATTTAACAACAGTTAACACATAAACTTTACTAGGTAAAGTGTATATATACGTATAAACATTGTATTTTGCTTGAATACAAACCTATGCTCATACATTAAAAAACAAACATTAAAAACCTGACAATGAATTATATAAATTTGTGACCAAGTCCCTCAGTAAAACTCCCATAGTATAATCTGGTTTCACAAAGTGTAAAAGGCCCAGGTCAGGTGTAAAATCCCTTAATTAGATCAATTATATTTATTGTATAATGCATGTCTTTGCACAGGGTGCAAAATTCCCTTGAGGGAGTCTCTGAAAACACATGAGAAGTGTTCCCATGTCCTATGCAGTGCCTGATTATCCCAGTGGCACTTTCCAGGCAGGCAGTTTGTGCTGTTTGGAGTCAGGTGTTCAGAAGCTGGTGTGCCAAGCAAGGATCTCCTCACATTTTCTCCCATCAGTTTACTGGATCAAAAACTGCACACTATTTGTGCTAGCCAGTGCATTAATTCTGTGTTACAGAAAGCAGCACGTGGGCCAGAGGGATACAGCTTATGAGAAAGTGGAAGCAAAATTCTGAATCCTGGCAACACATGGAGCAAGATAAAATAAGGAAGCAAAGTGGGTGGCTGCTGGGTGTACAGGGATATCTGCCCCTGGGAGAGATTTCATGGACCATCCCAATATTTATACAGGCTCCATCCAAAGTCCTCCTGTGACACAGCATCTGCCACTCACCATCCTCCTCTGCACACAAAGTGAACAGAGCCCTTGTTCCCTCCCCTGCTCCAGCACTATCAGCCAAAAGCAACCCTGACCAGAGGTAGGGAAAGACTTGGTCCTCAGGAAAACACATGTCCCTGCTCTGAAAAAGGAGCAAGTGTAATCCCAGGCTGGCAGCAGTAGCCAGTAGCCAAGGGGCCTGTGCTCCTGCAGCCCTCTCCTCTCCTGACAGGACAAAATGCTCAGCAGCAAGGCATCGCTCCTCCGGGAACCAAGGACTCTCTTTGCTTGTCAGGCACACCAAGGGAAAACCTCAGTGACAAATGCTCAGCACTGGAGAGGATCTGTAACCAACTACAAACATCCTCACAGGGTCAGGCAATGCAGTGGTGTGTTTTTCCTCAGCTGGCAGTAAAAATGTTGAATTGCTGCTGTAAAATTATCATATTGACTTTTAGCACCATTCAAATCCTACCTGGCAGAGACAGATTACTCTGACAAGATTCCTGTCAGGTTGCTCTGGTTGGGGGGGGAGGGGGTGGGTTTCAAACTTGTTCTGCAAGTCTATTAGAAAAACAGAAACCTATCTAAAAAATACCACAATAAAGTAATTTTTTGCTACATAAATACCTTTAAAAATGTGTTGCTTAAAACAATCTGCTTTCTTTGGAAGCCTTCCTGAAATTAGGTGCTTCTACCAAAACTTGGATAACTTGGCCTAGATATCAGACTGTTTCAGGCCAGCAAATAATCAATTTCATAACCAACTGACATCCCCAGGGCACAAGAAAACAGAGTGCTATTTCTTACCCTATTGCTTTCCCAGAACAAAGTGAACTTCTCCAAAAAGCAGGGATCAAGTCCTCACCAGAGCTTGACTCTGCAGATTCAGCCAGACAAGTGCAAGCAGTTTGGGTAGAAGTTGATGCTTTTTGGAACTGTGCTTCAGATTTGAGGCCACTATGTGGTAACAGAGTATTCACGTAAATTCCCTTAAAGGTGCTTGGTTCTTATTAATTAATAGTAATTTATCTATTCAGGTAAGAAAATAAAAAGGCCACTCACCCAAAAAAATGCAGTGTCCCCATCCCTTTCAGGACTCACTGCTACAAACACATCACTGACCCTACAGCAGTCACAGGGGTTCTGTCCCTGATTTCACAAAGGTCAGATTTCACTCAAGTCCCTGAATACTGAAAACTCTTCCTGAAACTAAAGCTTGCATTCTGCTTGGTGCATCCATTCAGCACACTCAGACTCTGCAGCTCCTTAAATCTGAAGTGGCTGAGGTCTTTAAAATATTCAAACTTCCACTGCTTTCCTTAAAACCATGGCTTTAAACTTATTCAGTTAAAAGTTGTACTAGTCTAAAAGGGACATTTTTACCAGGATTTAAGTCTCTTTTAGACTAACTTACAGTGGCTGATGATTGAGTAAAACTTTGAAAGTACAAGGCAGAATTAAATTCAGGTAAGCATGGTCCACTGAGACTGATTTTTAAAATGTATTTCTAAACAAGTTTAAAGCTCCAGTAGTGTAACTTTGAAAGTGACAAACCTCACACTATTGCATCTCTGTGAACTTTAATTGAAAGGTTTAGGGTTTCAAAAAAATCTTAATATAAGAAATATTTGTCAGTTAGCAGAAAGCTATGGTTTTCTAAAAAGTTATTCAACAATACTGAATGTGTATTTTATCTCACAAGTATCAATTGGAAAAGACATAAAAATCCCTGTTCTGACAGCAGGGTATTAAAAGTTACCTTCAGGTTACTCCACCTGCCTTGAACACTGTTTTTTCTAAAACATGACTGCCGTTCTACCTGATTTGTTTGTCAAAGAAAAAAACCCAGTCCTGCACCTCATTCTCCACAAGCATCACCATCACAAATCCGAAGCTAATCAATTAATTTCAGTGACACAGCTGAGGACAGAGATCTGGAAACTAAGCATGCAAGTGGTATCACAGTAAAACCAACAAATTATGCAAATTAAAATCTCCCATGCACATATTTCATATTGGTGTTCCTATCACAGAAAAAGTCTATTAAAAAGCACACCACATGCAAAACAAAAAAAGAAAAAAAAAGGGGGGGGGGTGGGGGAAGGCAAGTAAAAAGTTCACCTTTGGTAGGGACAAAAGAAGTTTTCCCAGCATGTCTTAAGACCATCTCTTATCATACCCTCTCCTGTCATCCTGCCTTCGAACCACTGTCAAAGGAAGGCCATCCATGCCAAGCAGATCTGAAGCCAGCCAAGGGTCACATATTTAAGTCAAAGTAAGAACTGCAGTGAAGCCTCTCCATGGAGAAAAAGGCTCTTTAATCTCCCTTTGAAATACTCACTGAAGATCATCTGAAATTGCTAGGAATGGAAACAAAAACAGTTGCCTGGTCCAAGAACCAGAGCAGCCTTGGATGCGAAGGTGACCCTTGCTTTCAGAAGATGAAAACTGCAAATGAATCACAGTCATGCTAAAAATACCCAACACAACCCAGCTTCCCTGGTGGCTCCCTGCAGCAGCCCCCCAACCCTGAGCCTCAGAGCCCCTCAGCTCCCAGTTTCCAACCCCAGTGGCTGTGCCAGCCTGGCTGGCTCCTGAGGCCCTGCATCCAGTGAAAAGCAAAGCCTCCCACAGGGACACTGCAGCCAGGCACTGGCTGTCCTCCAGAGCCTGACCTCAGGAAGGGAGAACCCCCTGGGAGGAGAGAACTCCAGGGAGACTAAGTCCTCTGCAAGGCCCAGTAAAGCTCTGAGTATGCCCTGCATCGGAAGAGAACTGTCCATGCCACTTTTGGAGACAGGGTACAGGAAGGGTGCCAGAATTTGTCGGTTTTTTGCTCTTCTACACAGGCCGTGACTGTGCTAACAAGAATGAGTGGTGTTCTCTCTCCTGGCACACTCAGTCTGCTCTGTTCCAAACAGGCCTGGACCTGATGATTTCGCTGCAAATCATCAGCACATCTGGCAGAAAGCATTGCTTTAGGATGTGCTTATCGAGCCATCTACAGCACAGGTAACGGCAGTTCAAGGTACCTTTTGCTTCTGCTTAGAACAAGCTGCTTGCAGAACATTCTGGCAACACACACAGGTATCAAAGCAAGGTATTTCAGGTTTTACACACAACACAAAACTACAACTACTACAGTATTTAACGCACACCAGTAGGAAAAGTTCCTAAGAAATACATGTGTAGTTTTCGTGCCACGGGATAGGTAATGGCTATTTCGCAGAAATAGATCCAACTGGCTCCATTGGAGCAGCAGTATAAATATTCAAAATAGAAGAAATAATAGGCCCTGATATGAAACTTCTTTTATTCCTTCCCCTTATCAGCAAGGACACACTCTGCTTAGGAGCGACTGCACCTCGCTATGAAGTGAAGCTGCGTGTTTGTGGGGCGGCTTTAGTGACACATGCCGCATCGTTGCAAGCATCATTTGACTTATAGAAGTATTTTAGGCATTTTAGTGGTTGCTATTATTATTATTCATCTCATTAACAACAACAACAAAATAAACAAAATCCCAACAACAGGAAGGTACAGTGGGCTTCCTAACACAAGAGGATATCCCGCGGGAACAGCCATGAGAAGGCTGCTCAAACCTCAGCTGCAGAGCTCAACAAGCAGCAACAAAATTGCTTTCCAGGATGAAAACTGGTGATGCAGGCATGTCATCCACTCTCTCTGCTGTCTGTCTCTGGACCCTTTCTTCTTCTTCTTGTCAGGGATCCACCAGCACACGTTGTTCCCCAAGCGAGGCCAGTGGGACGTGGCTTTTTCCACAGGACTGCACTGCCACGCACAGTGCAAGAGCTGCCAGTGCCTCCACGTGTTTGGGGTAACAAAGAAAGAAAACCAGCTGCTGAGCTGAAGGGAAACCACAGGGTGCAAATATTTTCATTTAACACATTTTGCCCAAAGAAAATCAAACCAAAAAAATCAATTCCAAAAGTGCAAATGAAAAAAAAGTTGGCTTTTCATCTGTGAACACAACGTGGTTCTCTTTTCTTTTAAACTGGAGCTCTCTTTTCCTGCTATAGTTTAGGGTTTGGTGTTCTGGGTTTTTTCCTTTCTTTCTGTTACGTAGGGTTTGCTGTACCTTTACTATTATTTGCCACTGTTTGTACCATAGACAAAAACATTCAACTAGCTGGTAGTCTCTTAATACATTTCATAGCAGAACATATACAAGAGGATCAGAAGTGATCAGTGCTTAAAGTAAATACAAGAGCCGCAGTGGCAAGAACGCACAGTATCAATACATACAAATGAAGCAGTGATGGTGTTTCTTGGGGTGGAATCTGCCTGCATATTAATACAGAATTATACAAAATCTAGCAGGGATATTGGAACAATGAGTAGCTAAACTTTCACAATAACTTAAGATCTGTGAGCGAGTCTGCATTGAAGATATTCCACGTTTTAAAATGTGCCATCTCTGTCTGTGTCTTCCTCCCTCCCAAAAGGAGAGGTGATGAATCCACATGATCTGTTATCAGATAAGTTCAACTGCTTAAGACAAAAAATATCTGGCCAGGTCCAGTGTATTCTTTAAAGAATGGCAAATTATGACTTCAGTAACTATGTCTGTGCAAAATATGCCTCTTTCCTCTTAAAGAAACCAGTGTCTGTAACTCATTTAGAAAAGTTTTCACATGTAGTTATGTCCTTCTCAGAACAAATAAGACATCAACTATTAAATCCTCCCAGAACAAGAAATCTGATGAAGCAGAGAAAGTTCTGACCTTCCACTTCCATGCGCAGACCATTAAAAACCAGGACACCTCCTTGGTAGCCCTTCTGGGCTGGAGATCAAACTATTGCTTGGAAATAAACAAACACCCTAGTAATAAAACTCCAACATTCATAGTAAAATGGTAGCAGTGTTTACCCTTTGAACCCACATTTAGCTTGCATTCTTTAACAAACCTGTACAAGGTTAATTATTTATAGTAAAAAGTCATCAGTTTTTTCCTTGACAATCTTCTTTTATCCATTCTTATGCTGAGTACCTTGAATTGCATTTCCATTTTACACTGCCCTGTGGCCTTTGGATTGTTACAGGAGACCCAGCACTCAGGAGGAGAAGATGCAAAAGAGGACATTGATCTCTGGCAAGTAAAAAAAAAAAAGACAAAAGCAACACCCCCACCCCCAAACAAACAAAAAAAAACCTGCAAACCCGAAACTAAAAGCTAAAAACAAACAAAAAACACTCCCCACAACCAAAAAAAAATTCCCATGATTCTCCTCGAAAGTCAACCTCCATATGACGTACCCTCTCCTGCATTGTAGCAATAGTCTTAAGTCATAAATTAATTAGTTTTCCATCAAATAACTTAAAAAAAGAAGGAATTGTAGCAGACCAGTTTTGACTGGCTTAACGCCAGTTAGCAGCCAGTTCATCTTGAGTCCCAGTCACACTGTTCAAAAACTGAGCAAGGAAATCACATGGATGTTGAAAAAAGCTCTTCACATCGATGAAGGATTGTTCCAGGCTGTGGGGGCCAGGGAGAGGGCAAACCTAGACGGGGCCACGGGTCCTATGAACAGTGAACAGGATATAGGTCACGACTTGGAGGTGCACTGCATCCAGGAAATGCCAGCCGTGGCTTGTATTGCACAGGTAAAAAGGAAGCTCCTCCCGACAGTCTGCCACCTGGGTTAGTGATCTCTGCACATTGGCAAGTTCACAAAAGTGAAAACATTGAATTCTGTCATGATGGAGAAACACAGGAAGATGCCGTAAAGGGAAAGGCACACACACCCTAGCTTCTTATCCAGTTTCCATTTGTTCATGTGGACACCAAAAACCTACAATAAACACAGAGTAAGCCACCACAGCAGGAACATTTTGAATAAAATGGTAAATCCCCTCCTCAGCTACAGGAGCCAAAAGAGGGCTGTGCCCTTACTGATGATGATTAGCTGGAAGCAATCACAAACTGCACCAAGTGAGCTGAAAACCACAGCTCAAGTAAATCAGAGCAGCAGTCACAAAAGCCACCCTGACTTGCATCACCTCACCTTAGGTTTCTGCAATGAATTTAATTTTGGCAACAATCCCATTTAATTCCATCAGGAATGGATTTAAAGGCCAGGTTCCTTTGGTTTTTTTTAACTCAAAATGCTTCATGTGCTCCTCTGCATCTCAATCAAGAGTCACACAGTCTGAGACTGCTTTACTTTGCATAGTTTGCTCCCACCAAAAATTAATGTCTTGTGTATGTGGGAATTGTGTTGGTGTGCATTGCACCCTTCCCATCTCAAGATTTGGAAGATGTCACATCATTCCTCTTCTATCATTTCTGGGTAAGGTCAGGGAACACCAAGTACTGATTTCAACAACACACTTTGTCAGGCACTGTTTTTTCTGGACTGTGTTGTATTTCAGAAGGATCCTAGAGAGGGCCAAGCAACCTGCTCAGCATTTTGTCTGCTTGTCTCACAGGAGAGAATGAATCTCATCATGCATCAAGGGACCTGCTTCAGCCCTAGCACAGAAATGCCTAATGATTACTAAAGGCTCACCCAGGCTCCTCCCATGGAAAACACACAGGCAGGAATGTCATCCTGTGGGAATGACAGCTCCTGCAAAGAGCCAAATCAAGGCCTTGGGAAGCTTTTCAAGCAGGGAGCACCCCTATCCCATAACAACAGACTTTGCAAGCACCATTTCAGCTGGAGGTGAGAAAGGAGTAGGTGAAGAAAATGTCTATAAAAATCCCTCTTTTGGAAAAGAAGAACAAAAGACTATATACATACTGTGACAAAAACTGATGCCAGCAGGAGACCAACAGAATATATAAGTCCTCTGCTGTTTAACCGAATCTGTAAAAGAAGGAAGTTTATCAAACCATCTCACAATTTCACACAATATTCCTCTCTGCTTATATTTCCATAATCCTAAACTGCTGAGCTGCTCAACAGTGGCTTGCAAGCTGTAAATGCCAAGTCAGACCATTACATGGTAGATAACTTTGCCTACTCCCTATTTTGCCAATGAAGGAGTGTTATTAGAGGAGCATCCTTAGGACCTGACAACATTTCACAGCATTCCACTTTCACCTGAGCTTTGCCATCCCTTGTACTATTACATCATGACATTTTCTAACTCCTATATGAATCCTGTGAGAACAAACAGGGGAAAGGAAATTTTGCATTCAGTCACCAATTAATGCTTCACAGGGGGGAAAATAAACAAGGACACACATAAGAGCCTGATTTCTTCTCCACTCTCACCTTACTTCTCCCCTAATCTTACTCCTCTTGGTGAAGAGAACAAGTCTGTAATCTCAAAACCAGAGCCTCAGGTGCTGAAAATTGTCTGCATCAATGCATCATGGCCCACTAACACAGGCTGGACATGATTTAGCACTGAGGCAGATCAGACAAGGAGACAACTTCCTGCCTGCAGGGCTGTGTAGCAGGCACATCACAGCCTCTGGGCAAGCTGTCTTCATGGCAGAGCCCCAGGTACAGTCACTGTCCAAGAGAAGAACTGAGGTTCTCAGTTCCACATGCAGGTCCACAAAGCTCTGAAGCCATTAAAGTGCCACTTTTAGAGGCTTTGAGCCTAACCTAAGGAAGGCACCTGCATCTTTAAGGCACCGAATACTTTTTAAAATGTGATTTTTGTGAGACATAAACCTAATGTTACAAAGGAAGGCTACAAGGAGTAAAGCTGTCTCTCCAATCCTGTTCCTCAGCTAGGATCACACTTCTCCTTGGTTTCTCATCCTTCTCTTGGGGAACTTAATGATTCTCCTTTTGGGCATTGTTATTTGACATCAAACAGCATCACCTGCAGCATCATCAGGGCAGCACTCAGTGGAGTCTCTCAAGGCACTTCTCCAGGAGGGGACACCCTTCTAGGAAAGGTTGGCTTCTCAGTGCTCCCATCCTTCCAGTTAGATTATAAAGAATCCCATTTGCAAGTGAAGTGGGGACTGCTAATGTGTCAAGCAGCACTACAATTTTAGGATTGCAGGAATGCAGATACACTTGTATCATTTTGCACCACAGCCAGGAAATCCTTTTCACCCCACTACTGCTCCTAAACCCAGAGTAATGATTTAGGTTCACTCCCCAGGGACCACTGAGGGGAAAGTCTGACCTGAAGAATCAGAAAGGATGATCAGTCCTGAAAATTGGGAACTCCCTGCTCTCTGCATACCCCAAATCCTCTAAGCCAATCCGTGCTGCCCGAGCTGTGCTGTTCCCTTTACACATGTTAAAATAACAGCACACACAAATGGCACACTTCCCTTCCCTACTGATTGCTGACACCATAAAAAAGGCTACAACCACAATGATCACTTTGTCTGAAAGGTACTGGAAGATTTCTTTAGGATGAATGTGCTCTAAGGGACAGCAGGACCATTACACCCTTATGGCCATTCCATGTTAAATCCAATATTCTCATCAGACTGCTCAAAGAAATGGAGGCTTTGGATTGCTTCAGGGCATGAAGACTGATTTTGGGACTGTCTGCATAACTGAAGATGAAAAATGTCATGATCCCACTGCTAATGTAAACTTCAGAGATGGACCAGCCTGCTTGGCTTCAGTCATTCCTGTGCATCCACTCCTCTCTTGCTCCCACCCATCAGAATGCCCACATGTAACAGTTAACTTGCATTTCCATTTTTATCAAGTTCTAAAAAGCCCTACACTAACCCTGTGTACTGAAACTAAAATACACATTTAAAGCTGCCTTCCCTGCTACATCCCAAATGAACAGCAGCTGGCTAGGAAAGAGATAATATTTTACAATAAATTCCTGTCTGAATTTTAGTCAGGAATTTTGTTTGACTAGTGCAAATATTTTTAAAAACTGTCAGTATAAAATGTATCCATTGGAAAGGGATCTACAGGAAAAGGAAGCAAATGAAGAAGATGGAATTATTTTACCATGGAAAATGTCTGAATTTAACCTAAAGTGCAAAAATTTAACCTTAACACTGCTTCTCAGTTACAACTTCATGCTCCAGAAAACCAGCAGAGCATTCCAAAGGCCTCTGTGTCTAATTTGCTGAGGACAGTGCATCAAAAAAGAGATGTTTGGTGCTGCTTCCTTCAGACTATCTGCAAGGCTCTTCCTTGGGAGGTCATTTAGGGGAATAAAAGATGCCATTAGGGATTAATTCAAAAGCAGAAAATGTATGTTAATTATTTACAGCAGCTTTACCAGTGTAAGAGCCACACATATCATGCTGTTCCTGTGTGGGCCAAGCAAATGTGGCAACTCCTTCTGCAGTGTGAGCACGAAGTTCCCCTCACAGGAGCAGGCTTACATCAATGTCCACTTGTTCCAGCTGTCCTCCTGTTATTCCCTATTTGCTTCTCAATTGTTTTATAGCCCTTTTCACATGTGGTTTCTGTCCTTTTCTACCCCTTTTCTACCTGCTCCATGGCAGGGAGGTGCCATGCATCCATCACCTCCTGGGCCTCAGTAGAAGCATCTGGAATTCTGCACACTTTTTCCAGTACTTTGAGCTCACCAGGAATATTTTTTGACTCAAACAGTTGCACTTCTTCCAGAAATTCCAGCTGTAATGTGTATCTAGTTCAGCCAAATGAGCTTCCTGACAAACCCTTTCTTTTCCTGAATTTGACTCTGCACTACCCACTGCTGTTTCACAAATTTCCCATGAGTCTACAGCTCTGGAAATACAGATTTAACTGATTCCACTCCTCTGCTAATCACCAGCCTACCCCATTTCTCATCATGACTTTTAATTATGAGCACAGAAGCCCAGAAGATTCTGAAATTTGAAACAAAAGCTCAAGAAAAATGTGTCCTTGATCTGTCAAATTAGGGCAGAAATAGTCAAGCAGCCCTCTCATGAGACAAGTGGCATTTCCTGCAAGAGGCAACAGAATACATTTCCTTGGGATATGTGAAGATGTGCAGGTTCAGGGAAAACAAGGGCAGCAAAACATTCAAAACTCACAGTAAGGGAGGAGATAATTTCAGATTTTGGCAAAGACTGGAAAAGAGTCTCAGCTGGAGTTCTTTTAATTGCATAAGGAAAAGTCCAGTCCCCTGCTCATTTAAGAATAGGAAATGCCTCTTCCCCAAGAGAAAACAGGCTGCAGGAGAAGCACTCCCTCACACTGCAAGGAGGAAAAATCAATATTCCCAAACTCCCCTTTGAGGACTGGCCTGTGTGTAGGGGCTGAAGCCAGGCAGAAGAATGCTGTTCTGGCTGATCATGCACAGAAGGTTTGCACATTCACAGCCTCCCCTGTCAGAGTTTGAGGGGGGCCACCTTCCTGCTGCTTGTGCAGCAAATGCAAAGAGGCTGCCACCAGCTCCAGCCATTCCCATGCTGCTGTGGTAACCAAGGATGAAGCCAAACAGCAGAGGAAAAACAATGGATATAAAAGTTATTCTATTCTTAAGTTCTTTTCTGGCAGCTGCTTAAGGGAAAACAAGGAGCTATTGCCAAAACCCACACTGGCTTTGCTTCAGGGCCTTAATATGACAGAAATTACCCCAGTAAGGAATTTCAGAAGGACTATGCTTTGTTTCCAGTCTCTCAGCTGAAAAAGCTGCAGGTCTTCTTTATGTCTGGGTATCCTTCTCCTTCAGTGTCTCTGCCTAGCAGTGGAAAATCAGTCTAAATCCTGCATTCCTGAGGTCTTGTTATGAGACAGCAGTCTAAGCAAACTGGAACTTCAAACACTGATGCACGTTTAAATGGAATTTCCTTCCTAAACCTGTTTTTAGACTCCTAAGAAAGTGTCCCTGTTTTGCACCATATCACAAAATTCATTTTGCAGAGGGTACACACCTGGAGTGCTGCACATGGCCACTCAGAGTGTCATGCAGGAGCTATAGCTGGAGAGAACTCCTGTAATGACAGGAGGATTGGCAGGGACACTTTTGCTCTACTACAGCATCATCATCCCAATAACCTCTCTGCCACAAAGCCAGGGAGCCAGCTTTGTCCTAATGTACCATTCACCCTAGTGCCTTGGAATTTAACCAGTGAAAATCAACTGGTCGGCAAGGAGCAAAGCAGTGAGGCTTCCCATCTCCATCTGTGCTTTGCAAGCATTTGCTTCCCCCTCTGGATCCTCTGATGCCTAAATATGATTGCACTGGGATTATTCCTGCTGTCTCAAGCTGCTTGTTTGTGTGGAAGGAATATCAGGTCTCTCAGACTTCTAATGCACTGTCAAATTTTGCTGAAACTGCCTGAAGTTATCAGGCAAAGGAGCAAATTGGACTGACGTGATTATACTCCCAAATGCTGACGTGATCAAAACAACATGGCTTTTTATCCTTAGGCTAAAATTCCTGTTCTCTGAAATACTCCTGGATGATGTCTGGTTTACATGCAAAAAAAAAAAAAAAAAAAAAATTCCAGAGGAAAGCAACTGGCTGGTAGATAAGGAGCAAACATTTTTCCACTCTGCATATGCCAGGTGCACTGGGGAAGGATGCTTACTGGATTACAGAGTCAGCAACGTGTCCAGGACTCAGTGCTGGAAGAGAGGAGAGAGTGAATATGTCAAAGGACTCTCAAGGTCCAGAGGGATGCTGCTTTTCCTCCAAAAGCCCTGCTGGCCTGCCAGATTAGCTGTGTACATAACAGAAGGTGAGAGCTGCTGCAAGAGGGTGGCAAGTGAGCAGTGGAGGTGAAAGCTCCAGTGGGAAGCAGGGGAAGGCAGAGTTAGTACCTAGACATTAATGAGTGTTCAGAAACAAGGACCCTTGAAATAATAAACATATGGTTGGGTTAAAGACTTGGCATTGTAAAAACAGAAGGGATCTGATGTGGAAAGTTTAATCCTGAATAGATCTGCCTTTTTATGGAAAAAGGGTCAGTGGATTGGTCCAAGCCAGGAATTCTGGAACTGACACTTGAGCTGAAGGCAAAGGGTGAGGCACTTGCAGTGTAACCACATCCTAGGGGAAGATGTTTCATATAAAGCAGGAAGCCAGAAGGAAGATCTCCTTCTCTAGACCAGGTGACAGATGCTTCCAAGATGCAGCCTGAGAATCATAAGATGGTTTTCCTCTCCCTCCCTGTAATAAGGAAGGCAGAACAGAATAAATACTGAGCTGAAGCATAAACTGGGGCTGGGGAAGCAGCAGTCAGAAGAGAGGCACTCGATCAAAATGGGATTTAGCAACCCAGCACCAGGAGGTGTCTCCAGGGATTCACAGCTTATTTCCAGTTCTGGCACTCACCTACTGTGACTCCAGCAAGCCCATTTGTCTCTCTGACAGGTCCCCCTCTTGCTCTTTTCCTGACTCCTTCTGTAAGATCACAAAGCTGCCTTTTCCCCACTCAGACACCCTCACATTGAGTAAGCTTGTTTAAAGAAGTCCCAATTCCATGTGAAGCCACTTATAAAGACTGCTTTGAGGAGTTCCCCTGTTGGAGGAGATACTACAGAGACACGTTTGGGTCCTGCCAAACACCAAAGGAGCAGTACTAAATCCTGTACTATTAGCCCAGAAATCACCTAATTCTTCTGACCCACAGTGATGTTCAGTGGACAACCAGGCTGGCCTGAGCCCACAAGCCCCAGGGCAGTTAGCAGGGCCTGCAAGGCAAGCAGCCCAAGGCTCAGCCTGACAGACCTCAGGAACTGGAGCTCCCCCCTCTGACCTGGGTGCCAGGGGTGATGGCCACACTCCTGGAATAACAACCAGCATCTTGGAGCTCTGGGCACTGTCACCAAGGTACACCTGACCCAGCTAATGCCAGCCTTTGCTAGCAATGTAGTAATACTTCAAAAATTAATTACTATAACAGGGTGGTGAAAGGGGGCTTGCTTTGTTTTAAAGTCCAATTACCCAAGAATTTGGCGAGAAATCCAGGAACAGCAAGTGAAAACTGAGGAAACTCTCTTTTGCTAATTGTGGGGCAGCTTCCAAGATTGCCTTTTCTAACCATGTGATCACACAGTGCAATGGACATTTTGGGTATGCAAAACAGTAGTAATACTGTTATGCCTCTCTGAAAGCTGGCTGCTTCTGTTCAGCCACGTGTTTTCAACCTTTTTCACAAAAATATAGATGGGCTACAGATAAATTGCTCATTAAAGAAAGGGATTTTATTCCTACAGCACTGCTTCCTTGTAGCACTCCTAGATTCAAGAAGAGGGAAGATCTGAGGAACTAAAGGCTGGTCAGCCTGACCTTGATCCCTGGGAAGATGACAGAGCACATGATCATGGGAACCACTTCTGAATACACAAAGGACAGACATGTTAATTTATGGAGGGGAAATCCCGCTGACCCTGCCTGACAGCCGTGTAGGATGAGGGGGACTTGCTGGGTGAGGGGAGCACAACAGACACTGTTTATGTTGACTTTAGCAGGGCTTCTGGCATTATCTCAAACATCCTCAGAGACAAACAGAGGAAGAACAGCCTAGAAAAGTGGCCAGTGGAATGGCCTGATAAGCAGGCAAAGCACTGTGCTCCAACCCCAACTGGGGGCCAGTCACTAGGGCCTTACCCAGGGGTCAGGACTGCTTTTTTAATGAACTGGATGATGGGGAGAGAGCAGGCTCAGCAAGTTCACACCCCATACAAAACCAAGGAAGGTGGCTCATGCTCTGGAGGACTGTGCTGCCTTACAGAGGGAGCTGGACAGGCTGGAAAAATCTGCAGGCAGCAAACTCATTAATATCCACAAAGGGAAATGAAAAGCCCTGCACTTGGGAAGGAATAACTCCACATATCAGCATGGGGCTGACCAGCTGGAAAGCAGCATGGCCAAGAAAGACCTGTTGATCCTGGTGGACACCAAGCTGAAGTCAACCCCTGTGACAAGGAGCATCAACAGCATCCTGGACAACATCAGGAGAAGTGCTGCCAGTAGGAAGAGAAAGATGATCCTTCTCTGCTCACATCTGGAGTGCTTGGCCCAGTTCTGGGCTCCTCAAGGAAGATATGGACTTCTTGGAGCAAGTCCAGTGGAGGACCACAAGGAAGATTTAAGGGATGGCAGCATCTGACATACAGAGAAGCTGAAAGAGCTGTGACTGTTCAGCCTAGAGAAGATTCAGGGGGATCTTAGCCATGTGCATAAACACCTGATAGGAGAACACAGAGAAGGTGCAGCCAGACTCTTCTGAACGACATCCATTGAAAGGACAAGAGGAACCACACAATTTTAAATACAGAAATCCCATTATTATATAAGAATGATTTTGACTGTTGAGAGTGGTTAAAAAACAAAGCAGACTGCTGAGAGGGGCTGTGCAGACTCCATCCTTGGAGGTACTCAAGATCCAACAGGACAAGGTCCTAAGCATTCTGCTCTAGCTGCCCCAGCTTTGAGCAGAGGGCTGGGGACTAGACAATCTCGAGAGGTACTTGTCAAGTTCATAATTTCTGTCATTCTCCTGCCTTTTAACTTTGCATTCACTCAGTGACTGTAGCCAACAGGCTTCTCTCTGCCCTACACTGCTGTCTCCAGGTAACAACAATAGCCACAGCGACTCCCCTCCAGAACTCTGTGGCATCTCCTGCTTTTACATCTCAGAAGGAACCTTGCAGCAACTCTAGGGCAGAGGATGGCTCTTTTATCACTTGGGAAGTAAAGGATAAGTTCATTGGTGTTTGGTAGTTTTGTCTTAAACAGGAAAGCTCTGCAGAGTTTCCTGCTGATGGTCACGCTCTGAAACATCCAATTATTGAACAGCTTCCTTCACTTTGCAGTGTGTTAACAGTTTAGTAATGCCAGAATTTTTCTTAGTGAAAGCCCTACAGATCTCATTTACATTTTATATTTCACCTGTGTGTTTATCCCCCCTGCCTTATTAAAAACAGAGTAATTCTTACTTGGAATATATTCAAGAGTATGAACATCCAGTGCACTCTAGTAAGCTAGCTTACTTCAACAAAGACTTCTGTCTTCAAGGAAGAAATGGAAGAATTTGTCCTCAAAAGGATGGGAAATGTCCAGTGACAATTTCTACTTTTCCCATATGGTAACAGAGAAAATTACTTGTTTTTCAAATAAAATCCACAGAATTTTGGACTTTTTTTCTTCCTAGACAGATCTGGCTTATTAAAAATAAATAAGTAAATAAATAATAAGAAACAATGATGTGAACAAATGTAGGACTTACGTATGATCCATAATTCACTGCTAGGGTCTGCAAAGCCCACGGAAGGCCTAGGCCAATTAAAATATCAAAAACATTGCTTCCAATGGAGTTGGACACGGCCATATCCCCCATACCTGCAGGAATGGAAACCACAAACACTCAGACATGCTTCAGAAAAGTCCTACAGTTTTAATCTGAGGTCATCCAGGCAATTTCCTCCAATTAAGGGCAAGATTTGTGGAAGATGCCCCTCATTCCCTCCCTTCCCTTTGCCCCCCATCATAAAAGGCCAGCAGGCTTAAAGGGGCTTAATCCACCTTCCAGGATCATCTGAGAATTCTCCTCCACTAATCCTCTGCTGCTGAGGGGACCTGCTGTGCTGGCTGTGACCTGCCAGCCCCCTGGTGCCATGCTCAGGGGGACTTTTGACCCTCTACCGTGACCATGACACATGAGCTTCTGTACTGGATTAATTGCCAAAGGTCCTTGAGTGGTCTCTTCAGCAGCTGCTTATTTCAGTGACAAGCCAGTGGTTTTGCTCCCCAAAGCAGTACTGGCTACTTGCTTTTCCTCTTTACACACCTGCTGCAAGGGCCACAAATATGGGGGAGCTGCTTTCCTTAAAAAGAGTACTATCTTCCAGTCCTTATGACTGTGAAGAAAAGCTGGAAGGTGACCTGAAAGATTCTTATGCCATTAAATAGTTCTATACCACTGATATTCAAATTAAGAAAACTACTGTGGTTACTGAGGAAGGCTTGAAGCTGACAATACTGCCAGAACTTGTTCCACACTTCTGTTGAGACCCTGTTAACTGCTTTGCAATAGCAGCACAACTTATTTCAAATTCCACGCTTGTGGAAAGAGCTCTGGATATTCTCCTGCTGAGGAAACATCTGTGCTACCCGAGGAGGAGCAGAATGTCAGGACACAGCTCCACAGCAGGATGCCATCCCTGCAATGACCCACCTTGCCTGGCCACGATAAGGCTGGCCATGCAGTCTGGCACGCTGGTTCCTGCTGCCAAGAAAGTGATGCCCATGATCACGTCTGGAATTCCCAGTGTGTACCCAATGATTGTCACCTAAGGAGAGTATGAAATAAAACTGTCAAGCTGTTTACAAGAATTAAGACCTGACACCAACTTGGCCCAAATCTGCAAGATAATGTGAGACAGAGGGTATCTCCCAGTGCAAACTCACACTTCCTTCAAATAGAGGCAGTGACAAGCATTTTTGGTATATTCATCAACTGGCAGGGGATAGCACTCACCTGCTGTGTACCCTCTCAGGTTAGTTGTTCCATACATTTCATCCACAGTTTTCCTGATACTAATCTGGGAAAGAGACTGTAAGGCGGCTCACCACCCTGGGTAACTGCCTCCTGATCTTGGATGAGGTTTGTAAACATTATTATATACAAATACTAGCCTGGATGAGGTTTGTAAACTTTATTATATACCAATACTAGCTAAGCAGACACAAAACCACCCTTTGGCTCTAGTTCTGCAGGAATTTGACTGAATGTCATGCTACTGTTCATGCTAAGCTCAAAGGGTTATCACTCACAACTCCATGTCTCTTGAGCTTGCTTGCTCCAAGAGAATGAAAAGTTGCTGTGGCCAGACTGTCACTCAGCACCCCTCACACTACCCTGCAGGACTAGGAGACATTCCACTGCTGCAGCTGTAACTGTTGCCCAAGGTAAAGAATCTGGATGAAATGCAAGCCCTAAATCAAGCTCAAAGGCCATGGCTACTGGCCCCTAATTTTCTTCTCTGAGTGCGGACAGGTCCAAAAGAAATAGAAGCAAACCTAGGGTCTCTCACCTGAAAATTCAGGTGTGTAGAACTTCCTATGCATTTCTCTAGACTGCCAAACCCACTCCTCCTTCTCCCAGGCAGTGGTACGTACCATCCACACCATCATGTAAGAAAAAGCTGCAATCCACAGGGTAGAAGAGGCAAAGGTGACCATGAACCACTTTTCCAAGTGGGGTTTGTTACAGTTGGGCACTGTGAAGTACAGGACAAAACTCAAGGGCCATGTGAAGACCCACTTCAACATCTCCATCTTGCCAGCTGCCAAACAACAAAACAAAGGGAAACAATCACATTTCAGAATGCTATTATTTTGTTAGCATGTGCAAACAAGATGCCAGGGACACCTCAGCCTGCTTTGCCAACATGCCATTCCTTGTTCAGAAGATAATGATGTGATGGCAGATAGGAGGGCAGAGACAGGCACAGGAGTATGAAGGGGCTCCCTGAGAGTTTAAGTAACAGGTCAGACCACATGGGCTCCCTACTCAAGTTCTTACAAACACCCATAAAATGCAAGTCCAAAAATGAGATCTGATTCACCTTCAATCACCTAATGGGAGGGTACAGAAAAGATGGAGGCAGGCCCTTCACAAGGGAATTACAAAATTCCTTGTTACAAAAGCCAATGGACTCAACTTCCAATAAGGGAAATTCAGAACAGATAGTACACTAAATTGTGCATTTTCTCTTTTTCTTCCTACTAAAGTTGGGGGGGTGGGGGGGGTGGGGGGTGTGTCAAACATTGGAACAGGTACTCAAAGTCTGTGGGATGTCCATCTTTATAGATAATAAAATTCAACTGGACACAGGCTTGGAGGAAGACCTGCTCTGAGCAGAGGTTGGAACCAGAGATCTAAAGAGGTCCAGCCTTTCACATACTATGAAAGTCCATAGGACATCTAAACTACTCTCTTTAAGGCTCAGGTCTTTTCCTCACTCAAACTACAAAAATGCTATTTGAGTGAGACCTAAACAGGAGCTCCCAAAATTGTATCTAGACTGCAAAGGGCAGGACCACTCCCTACAGTATTCCAGCTCATCTTCAACACAGCCAATCTTGCCAGCTATGGCAACTGTGACTCAAAGGCAGGACAGGGATACATCATGATCACCTCAGGACCAGAGCCTTGATATGGTAAGAAGCACTAGGCTAAAAGAAGATCCCATCCTGCAGGTGCAGTGCTCAGCAGCATGAGGCACACGTGGGTCCTCACTCTGACCTTCACTCAGGCTCCTTGCCAGCAGCCCAGCTACCCTCAGCTTCCTCTACAGCAAGCAGAAATCCATCTCTCCAGGGAGTGAGCCATGTTTTGGGGGCTGAGGAGGTTGCTGCATCTCCCCTATTACTGCAACAGCAGCAGAGGGCCAACACAAGAGCTGCAGCAGATGAGTATGCACCCTGAGAGATTCCTGCTGCTTCCCAGTTCCCCATCTCTTTTACATGTGGCCACGAGCCTCACTGCCAAGTGACAGCTGATGGAAGCTCTCTGAGACACTTCTACCTCTACATCCACCCGCAGTGCTTTCCAGCACAACCAAACACCACACAAACGCAGGAGCTTCTTACTGGGGAGGTCAAAAGGTGTGTAGGGCCCTTCATGGTCGTCGTCATCATCATCATCATCTTCCTCTTCCTCATCGTTCTCGTTGTTCTCATTATCCTCATTCTCGTTCTCGTTCCTGGCCTCGGCCGCGTCCTCGTCGCGCCGCGTGCCGTTCACGCCACGCTCGGCAGAGTTGCTGGGGCCTGTTCCATTCTCCACCACGTGCTTGATGGGGATTTTGATTGCTACTTCTGACTCACCGTTGGTGTAAGTCCTGCTGTTGATCAGCCTCTGTCTCTGTAAATAAAGGCAGGCTCGCTGAAAAATAAGACTTTTTTAAATTTGAGGTTTTTTTAAGCAAAAGGGAGGAACAGAGAAAGAGAGGTGTGTAGAAGTCTTTAAAAATTTATCTTTAAAAGCAAAAAGAATTCTTTTAAACAGGTACAACACGATGCTTGCTTGCAGACCACCAGGAAAATCTCACATGTACAACTTTTACAAGAGAAGGTCCAGCAGCTGTGGAATTGACTCCAGGAGTACTCCAAGACCAGTGACACACTAAGTGCAGTCTCGGGGTCGTACCATATTATTAAACATATCTATGCAGAGGGCACCTCCTGTGAGCAACAGCTACATGTAAGGGCTACAACAGCTACATAACAACCTCTGCTAAAATCTCCACGGGCACAGAAAGCAGGGGACATTCAGTGAAGTCAGTGTCAGAAGGATAAAATCTGAGAGAGCCCTATCAGGGATCAGGAAGAAACACCAGAGTTGCATTTCAAACTAAACATCACTACAGGAAAATGCAAATTCAGGAGGAGCAGGGCAGGTGGGGGAGATAAAAGACACACCTCATTGATTAACATGCGGCTGGCCATGGAGAGACGTGTTTTGGGAGGGAAATGGCTGGTTATCATGATCCGGAGCCCAGCCTCGGAAAATGAAAGCTGGTGTGGGTAGGCAGAGAGCAGCTCATCAACCATGATCACTGAGGCTTTACGGTGGAAATTTCCTGCAGCCAAGGAACAAAAACAAATTGAGGCCTTCTTCCAGCAGTCTCTTCCTCTGCTCTATGTGGTTCTAAAAAGAAGGAACCCATAAATTCCAGAAGTTCTCTGTAAGTACCATTCCTTCAGCTACACCATTCCAAACAGGCCTCATCTGTCTTTAATTTCTGCCTTCTACACACCTTATATTCCTGGTTTTAACAAAGTATGACCACTCATGCTCCTTACAGGAACTAAATCTGCTCTGCACATTTCATCACAGGCCTGTGTTAGACACACCACTGCTTCAACAGCAGCTATCCCACCAAGGCAGCTACTTCCAGCAACCTGCACCTCTGTGAGGATACTGTCCTCATCATCCACTGTTGTGTTCCTGCAAGGTACCAATACAAATGAAAAGAACATTCCTGCACCCTGGGCTTGCAGCTCATGGCTGGGAACTGCCACCAAATCCAGCACCAACTGCACGTGCCTGAGCAATCCACAGTGTGGGAGCAAAGGGACAGGGAGACAGAGGCCGGTCCCTGGATCGTGCTCCACCTGGAGCACAGTACCAATGCCCACTGCCTCAGGGGTTCATCCTTCCATCACCTGGATGACACCCTGGGCTGTGAATTCTGTGCCAGGACTGGGACTTGGCAGCAGGGAAACCTGAGGCCTTATCCAACACACTTCTGCACAGCTTTATTAAAACCAGTGTTAAACACTGGCAGATGTTTTGTGGCATTACCATTTTTAACCATCATTGTTAGTCTTCTGTAAGACTATCTCCTCAGCCTTTATGTCACTTTTTTTTTTTGCCTACTGAGGCTTCCATGGAATAGGGTAGATATGTGAGCTCCTCCATATTAAAAAAATAAATATGCAAACCAACAACAAATACCAACCACACAGCTTTTCCTTGTGAGTTTTTCCACACTGGCACTTGTTGAATGGCACCTGGAAAAACTGCCAAACACAGAAATCTTTCTGTTTCAGACTTTTTGGTCCTCTGTTCAGAAAAGGTTTCAGAAAAGGCCTCAGAAGACAAACAGTGTCTGAAATCCCCAGGCACCCCATTGCAGCAGGTGCTGTTGGTGGCCCTGTACCCCTGGCTGGGACACAAAGCAGCACCACTTGCCCTTCCTGGCCTCCCATGGCCCAGTCCCCAGGAAATACAGGAACAATCTGCAAGAAGATGAAGCAATCCTTTCATCTTCCTTCCTGGGCCAGTGTGAGTGACCACAAGTGTCCAAATCAAAAAGTTATCTGCAGACCATGCAAAAAACCCACTGTGGGAACATTTAAACCAAATCCCACTGGGTAAAGTTGGATGTGCAAGGCCTGAGTTTGTGCTCACTGAGTTTTCCCAATCCAGCTTTCCTGGTACAGAATTGCCAGCATAGTTCTGCTGTGGAGAGCTCCAGGCAACAGAGAGCCATCCCCAAAAAAGCAGCTTCTCCAAATCAGTGTAGAGCACTGGTGAAAGCCTTCCCTCTGCAACAGGCCTGTAACTGAGAGCTGGCAGACTCATTTGCTGCTGCAAATCAACCCCCACTACATTTCATGCTTAACTGCTTGCTGTATATACAGACTGTGCCTCTCAAGCCCCATTTGCAGGAAAAGAGACCTATTTTTGGTTGGTTGGTTGGGGTTTTTTGGTAGACTAGCTGAACAAAAGAGGCAGCCCATCTGTGGTCAGAGACCAGGACTGATTTTGACAAGATGGAGCTTCTTTTCAGGCTAAGTCAGTGCCTCAGGAAAATGGGATGCATTATTCCTGAGAACAGGTACATATACATCCCAAGCAGATACTGCACATGCTTATTGACTGCTTAAAAGAAAATAAATCCACTATGAATAGAGTTTAGGACATCCTTGCAAATGCAGACATTGAACAACTGCTGCTGAGCTATGGGATGGGGAATTTTTTTTTAAGCTGAAGAAATAAAACCATTTTTATGCATGATCATGACTAAAGCCAAACTGGAACAGATTTCAGCCAAAGTGAAATACCCTTAAAGACCACTTGCATGGAAAAGTTGTGCATGGTAAGGCCAGCATGTGCAGTAGGAGCACAGTACCCAGCCCCACACAGAGCCCCCACCCTTCCTTCACTGGGGATAAGTGCACACTCCTCTAAGTAGGGCCTTTTTTCTTGCTCAGTTGATGTCCCTTTGGAGTGGAGTTAAATTTAACTGGACATGCTGTAACTGAGCAACTTCAGTGCAGAGAAACAGCGCCCACAGGAGGAATTAAAATGGCTGTAACAGGCTAGATAAGCAGCCCCTGGGCTTGAAGGAGTCCTTGCAGCCAAGCAACTTGTCCAGCAGCAAGAATCAGCCACCAGAGGCCTCAGCCACCTCCAGTGGTACAGGCTGTGGTGGCTGGGATCACCACAACATGACCACCATCTGGGAGAGGGGTTCCAAAAGGACCACCTGCCCCCTCCTGTTTCGTGGCCTACAAGGGAGCAGCAGTTCCCCCCATGTGAGCAGGGAGAGAACACCCAGAATGATGCAAGTGACAGGGTGACTTACTGGAACAGTTACCTTTCTTTAGTAACACCACTGTGGCATCACAGTTGCTGTTGTCATCCATCTCTGTGTTACTTGCTAAACCATTCACCATATTGGCAGAGTTTTTTGTCTTCCTCTCAAAAAAGTGATGTATGGTTGAGTTGTACCTGCACAAACAAAATAAACTCAGGATGTACCTTTAATTCTTGACTGTCTTCTTTTCCTAGCCTTGTGTCCTCTGCAATACAGCTGAGGGAGGGAAGCAAACTGCTCTGGATTTAAGGAGGATCCCAGAGCTCCAGCTAAATTGTACATCACACAGTCTCTCTATACCCAGAAGGCTGTGAAAGGTAAAAGCTATGGATCTTGAATGACATGCATGTTTGTGTTAGGTGTGATGAATATTCTGTATCATGAATAATCTTTGCTTGCCATCATCCAAGTATATTCTTTATCACACAATCACACCTGAGTATCAGCACTACTTTACCAGGAAGATTCAACCCAGAAACACAACACCTTATGCTAGATTCATCTCAACTTTAGTAGGGGTGGGAAATAACCCTTGCTTCTTGGAGCATCTGGGAGCTGACACAAATATGAGCCAAGGCTCTCCCCATGACACTCAGGGGCAAGGGTAGACCCCTAAAAACACCTGGCAGAGGTCCCTAATTAGGCTGACAACCTTTCAAGCTATATCCAAACAGCTCTGAAAAGCCTGTTCACACTACAGTGCTGTTTTTAGAAAAAAAAAAATGCACACATTACAACTGTCTTGCTGGTCAGTTAATTGTTCCAAGAGTAGAAAACTACCCTCCATGTCAAAATTTCTAATTAATAGATGAATTCTGACTTGTGTTCCCTTCAGCCAGCCTGAGTGTTTTGCTGTTCTCACTGAGAATTGCTCTCACAATATTACTCTATTCATCATTTCAAAACAAATCTCTAGTCTTACTTGTGGAGACAAGACCACTGGTGTGTTTGGCAGCTGGAAGGCTTTGTTGAATGTTCCAGTTTGAATCTGGGTTTCCTTTCCACTGGCTTTTGAAAACAAGACAGGAGGAGATGAACAAAACAGCAGAACAGACCAGTTTTACTAGCAAGAACTTGTGTGGAAGAAGTCACACAGGCCAGATACTCAGAAAATCACTGCCAGCTGTGCTGTACTTTTATCACAGATCTCCAAGCAAGCAAGAACTGCTCAGAGCTTCACACCCATGAAAAGTGGACTGGAATCTCATTCCTGCTTATTTCCAGGTGGGGATGCTCAAGTGAAGTCAGAAGAGACTGTTCTGGTGGGACTTGAGGATGGATCCAGGTCTCTGCTCTGCCACAGGTTTGCTGTTAGCCTCGGTCAGTTGGCACAGGACAAGATCCGTAAAGCACAGATTCACAGGACAGTTCAGGTTGGAAAAAACCTCCACAATCATCCAGTCCAGTGTTCATTCAGCACTGCCAAGCCCACTGCTAAGCCATGTCCCTAAGCACTTTTTTAAACCCCTTCAGGGATAGTGATTCCACCACTGGCCTGGGCAGCCTGTTCCTGCACCTGACAACCCTTTTGGTGAAGAAATTTTCCCTAATAGTCAAGCTAAACCTCCTCTGGCAGAACTGGAAGCTGTTTTTTCTTCTTGTGGTAAGGGCTGGGTGAGGCAAGGGGAACAAGGAGCCTTAGAATTTAGATAAGCTGAGGGCACATTTGACTTACTTCATTATAAAGATGTAGATGACATACATCAGCACTAAGACTAAGGACTCCCACCTGGAAACAAGAGCAACACAAACACGTCAGAGCAGGGCATGGCATCAGCACTCCCTCTCTTCAGCCACTCCCCCGTGTTTCTGACATGCCAGACATGCCACAAGCATGCAGAAAGGCTTGACCCTCCCGGGCTGCCTTAACATTCCTCTATAAAAAGGATGCACAAAGAAATGGCTCACACATCCATGCATGATGCCTCCTTTGTTTTCTTGACTTCTGTGATTTTACTTGGCCAAAGTGACCTGTCAGCTAAGAACAAGTGACAAAACCCAGGAGTACAGTGAGCAAATCACACACCCAAGGACCACCAACACTTCCCTAAGGACAATGACCATGGGATATGGCCAAGGGAGGGGAGCAGCCACTCTGCTCTGCCTGCAGGAGTGTAGAGCAGGATGCTGGGTTTTGTAAAGCCAGTGAGTGCTAAGAATACAGCAGGCAGCAATTCCAACTGCTGATTAGATACTGACAGGTTTTTTCCCTCGGCTGTTCCTGTGTCAAACTAATGGAATAATGACATTTGTATGAAAACAAAATACAGTATGGCTTTTAGAACTTGTTTCTAGGTGATATTTCTCACTGTCCAAAATGCTGTATTCTGCTTAGTTCCCCATGGCGAACTGCTAGTCCTTGTGGAAATCATCCATTTTCAAACTACTGTATGCTAAACTCATGGAGCATTTTCTCCACAAGGTTCTTGAGATATTGCACTAACTATATCACTGTCTCATTCCCTACTTCTTAAGATTCAACACTCAGCTTCTCTGTTATGTGTTTTGGGGTTTTTTTTAGACCACAGTTAAATACAACCGGCCTTCGAGTGAATTTCAGTTAAAAAGAAACACACAAAAAAATCAACAAAGAAAACCAGGCCCTTGCCAAGAGTGGGTGTTTGAAACCTGCCTCTGAAATGGGCAAGAGCCAGTGAGGGAGAACACCAGCCCAAGCAGCCTGACGCTCCCTAGTGCTGGCAATCCAAATGACACCAGCTAGGAGTGACACCAAAGCCAACGCTGTCACCTCCGCTGTCACCTCCAGATGTCACCACATCACCTCTGGGATGTGCCAGAAACAAAACCATGAGACCAAGGCAACTGAAAAGTATCTGCAGCCCTCCTAAACTACATACCTACTGCACTGCTCTTTAACACATTAATAGGGATGTTTTTTAAAATTTCTTTTAACTGGCCATTCACTAAATTATGAAAAATCCAGCTATACACTTTTTTATGACTGCTTGGGTGGCTCCTTCTTGCCCACCCACAGCTCTGATGAGCACACTGTTATTCCCAGACTGGTGCAGGGCATGCAGAGGGCACTGACTGCTGCCTCTGTACCACGAACAGTCTGATTATTCTAGGCTCTCTTTTCTAGCTCAAAAAATTAGTTACTCTGGCCCACCTTGGGCTGATACTTCTCACACAGCAGCAAATAGCTGCCCTGCAGAACTTTTTAGCTTTCTCCTTCTCATAAACACTAATTATGGCAGCTTTTGTGGTATAACCAGAAAAAAATGAAAAGAAAAAGGATTCACTTACCAGGAAACTCTTTCATCATAAATAAACTGTGGAGAAAAAATTTTAAAATAGCATGTTATACACAAAACCATAGTCGAAAGCAGCGCATCACCTGAGGCAGGGAACAGAGTAAAGCAAGCCAGGGCTCGTGGCAATGGCATCAAGCTGGGGTGTATTTTGGCACTGCCCTCCTGCCCAGCCTTTGAACTTCTTAACCCTTAATTTCTCTCACCTAGTCAAGGCTGGCAGGTACTCCTTTCCCAAATGGCACTGGGTCCTTGTGCAGCAGTTAGAGGGAAAGCAGTGGTGAGCCAGAGACAGGGCTGCAGCCCTCTGACCCACCTGGCTGTCTCACCAGACATGGCCTCTGCCCCACCAGCTCCCGGCTGGACACCGAGTGACCCGCCAGCAGATCCACAGCAAGCTCTGGAGCTGCTGCCATGTCCTGCTGGGCCCAGGGTGTTGTTCCCATCAGCTCAGGGTGACCACCACCCCAGCTGACTGTAGCTCCTGACAGCCCCTGTGGCACACCTGTGATGGACAGGCGCTGTGACTTCCCCAACAGCACTGCACAGCCTCCTGGGCAAGGAACGCACCTCCTCCCTGAGGGAAGGACCAGCGCCATGCCGAAGGGGGTGAGGGAAGGGGCGTGAGGGAAGGACCAGCGCCAAGCCGAGGGGTGTGAGGGAAGGGGTGTTAGGGAAGGACCAGCGCCATGCCGAGGGGTGTGAGGGAAGGTATGTAAGGACCAGCGGCGTGGCTTAGGGGTGTGAGGGAAGGGGTGTGAGGGAAGGACCAGCGCCATGCCGAGGGGTGTGAGGGAAGGGGCGTGAGGGAAGGACCAGCGCCATGCCGAGGGGTGTGAGGGAAGGGGCATGAGGGAAGGACCAGCGCCATGCCGAGGGGTGTGAGGGAAGGGGCGTGAGGGAAGGACCAGCGCCATGCCGAGGGGTGTGAGGGAAGGGGCGTGAGGGAAGGACTAGCGCCATGCCGAGGGGTGTGAGGGAAGGGGCATGAGGGAAGGACCAGCGCCATGCCGAGGGGTGTGAGGGAAGGGGCATGAGGGAAGGACCAGCGCCATGCCGAGGGGTGTGAGGGAAGGGGCGTGAGGGAAGGACCAGCGCCATGCTGAGGGGTGTGAGGGAAGTTATGTAAGGACCAGAGCCATGGCAAAGGGGTGTGAGGGGAAGGGGTGTGAGGGAAGGACCAGCGCCATGCCGAGGGGTGTAAGGGAAGGGGTGTGAGGGAAGGACCAGAGCAACAGTGAAGGATCATGAGGGAAGGGGTGTGAGGGAAAGACCAGCACCATGCTGAGGGGCGTGAGGGTAGGAACAGAGCCATGGCGTAGGGGCATGAGGGAAGGACCAGCGCCTAGGTGAGAGGCGTCGAGGGAGAACCAGGGCCATGGTGAGGGTTGTGAAGGAAGCAGCAGCACCATGGCAAGGGGTGAGGGAAGGGCCCGCACTGGCGGCAGCTGAAGGCATACACTGGCAATGGCTGAAGGTTCACAGGGGCAGTGGCTGCCATGCTCTGTGACCAGGCCCTTGCCATGCTCCACCAGCCCTGCCATTCCCCATGCCTCCAGCCCTGCTCCCAGCACAGCGGGATGGCCGCAGAGGGCCTGCGGTGCCGGTGCCTCCACAGGAGGCTGGAGCTGGAATCACCTGCAGCCCTCACGGCCCCAAGGACAGGCTGTGGTCCACTCAGCCCTTCCAAAACACCAGCAGGGAAATGTGTGCCCGCACCAGAGATTACAGATCCACGGCTGTGCCCCAGGGAAACAGGAGGGAAAAGGAACAAGGCCCTGAAAGCACAGGGAACACTTCCCCTTGGCCATACAGCCGTAAATAGCAACTCCTGTGTGACAGCCCGCACGAGGCAAGAGTTACACGGGTTACTGGAAGAAAACATGACCACAAAACGTTGTAAATTACAGTTCCCAGTCACTGTGATCCAATCTGACAAGGCCTGTTTTAGTTTACAGCGCTTTGGTGTGATGGGAGGTGAAAGCGTGTGCATTGACTTCTGTGACTAAAAATAGCACCCATCTCAATTTTGCCTTTAATGACTCTGACCATGTCCCTTCTAGTTAAGATACACCTGCATCTTTTCCCTTTCAAGAGAATAAGGAGCAAGTTTTGCCAAACTCTACTAGAAGACAAGGTAGCACTGTAATATTATAATAAACTTAAAAAAATCATAGGGCTGAATCAAGATGAATTAAGTATGGCAAATGTGGTTTATATCCACTTCTAACCTCTGTGGTTCAGAGTTCACTCTCTCATCAAATGGTCTGGAGCAGTAAACAGGTGAGTCTATACTGCTTTGTTTCTTACAACAGCATTGCACTTCCTTTTCTAGTGCAAATAGAGACAAAGTCATATTGATTTACCCAGCACAGTATCAAGCCTTTTCAAGTTGCTGTATCTCAGCACTGGAAGGAATATAATTATTTCCCCTCAGGTGTATTTATGATTAGTAAATATACCAGTGGAGTGCAACTTTTAACACAGCTCCACAGGCTGTTGTTTAAAAGACCATGAGAACAAACTCCTACAAACAATATAATTCTTCAAGATTGATGACTCTATTCCAGCAGCAGAGAAATCTCAATGCCCTCATATGGAAAAATTATCCCTGCATACAAAGCACTGAAGTGCCTTCTAAGAGGTTACTGTCAAGCTCTCAAAACAAAACAAAAAAAGCTTTTTGTTTTGCAGTTCATTGCTAGTAATTATGTAGAAAAGTTATTTTTCACCAGGTACAAAATGGCTGGCCTTGCAGTAAGGGGAATAATAGCACAAACAGTTTGAGAAAGATCTCTCTTTGGGATAAGGCAGATAGAGGCCTTTGCAGCCTATACAGAGTATACCTGGAAACAAACCAAAACCACTGCTGAAACACACTAACCAAAGTAACCCAGACTGCAAGCAGTCCTCTTCTGACTCTAAAAGTCCCCTTCTTGCTGACATATGGATGTTAACCTCCCAAAATCACTCCTCCTGTCTTAGAGAATCTAGAATACTAGGCTACGGTGGGGGGAAAGATGTGCAACTGCTACCTGAAAACTCAATTTTTACATTTCCTGGCACTGACTGGTATTGGTTGCAAAGTAATGCTAAAATGATAGCAGTGTCTTTATTTACCTCTTGTGCCAAATTTTTTTCATGGAATAGCACAACTCTGAGAGATGTGGAGCATTTTCTGAGCTTGATGAAAATCGGGATAGGCACTAAGAACTGCTGAAAGTTGTAGATTTTGTTTGAGGACTTGCTGTCAAGCATGCACTGAACCTGCCCCTATTATGTGTGGAAAAACTAACCTAAAGGTTTTGCCGTAGCTGTTCAGGATCTCTCTCCTCTGGGCACAAGTGCTGCCTCCTTAGAGGTTAGTAACATGTATTTCAGAAAGTCATGAAGGCCAGCAGAGCACTGACCCACCCACTGCAGGGCTGCTGGGGGGCTCACAACGCGGGTTTAGCTCTGCTCCCCATGTCTGCACCGGGCCACCACGCCCTGCCCCAGCTTGCCCTCTGGGCTCTCCAGACACTCCTCCACCTCCTGCCCTCGGGCCAAGCCTCCCAGCAGAACCAGGGAGGCCACAAGCAGTTTGCCACAAGCAGAAATCCCCATGAGTGCTCGAGCTGGGATCTCAGCCACAAGACTGTTATGCCATGGCAGGTCCCCTTTCGAGGTGGAGCAGACATGGGCTCCCACAGATGGAAAACCTTCACAAACTTACCACGATGAGTGCAACAACAGACAGCGTGTAGTAGATTGAATCTCTCAAGAGACTCCACGACGACAGCGCAACAACCTGGGGAAACAGGCAAAGACAGAGTGTCAGCTAGGCTCTGCAGCACGACTGCCACACCAGCAGTGTGTGCCCAGGTGCCACCCATGTGGGGAGATGTCCCCACGCATGCTGGAAACTCGAGGAAGAGGTTTAAGACTGGAAACATTTTCTGTGGCTGCTGGGGGAACAGCTGCAAGGGAGACAGGAACTTCCACATCAGAAGTACCTGCGGACTCAGCTGTCCCCCAGGTCGGGCTGTGTGTCCCCACAGAGTCTCTGAGGGCTGTTGCTTTACAGGAAGGTAAAGCTCAGGCTTTACCAGCACGATTACACTGATGAGCATTACTACAGCTCTGTGTGCATCTACAGAGATTTTGGGACAAACACTCAAGTCAATACTCCTGCAGAGTGTTACAAACAAAACCCAGGAATTTGTATGCAATGGAGAATAAAAAGGGATCGCTGTGCAGCTCATGTCACTTGTCACCTTCCAAAGCCACAGAAATATGGAAGAATTCTCACTGCAGGCTGCATGAGTTTGCAACTCAGAAGAAAATATCGGTGAATGAGTTCATCTTTAATTTCATTAACAGTATTCAAAAGGACAGATTAAAAGCAGTCATGTGGAGGCAGCATCTTCAATATGATTCTATTTCTTGCAGCTCTAGGACATCCCCTCAGTAGAAGCTTCTCCTCAAATCTGTATTTCCCAGTTTTGGAGTGCATTTCAAACACTCTGGATCACATCCTTCAAAGGTGTAAAGCTGAAGGAGGAAGATGGAAGATGGTTCATTTACACTGATTTGGATCTGAACATATACATTAATTTTCTGACTGAACCCTCCAGTCATACTTGTGCATGAATTCAGTCACATGAACAGTAACATCATTTTCAGTTCTATTTCAGTGTCATCAAAAATAGTTTCCCAAATTTCTCTTCATAATAACTCTTACAATATTGGAATTTTCCAAAACCGCTAATGAAACAAAAGCTGTAAAAAAATACTGACCATTCTACCTGAAAAATCTCTACAGTCTCTTAGTAGAGTGGTTTTCTCAAAAATTGATGTAATTTATGCCCAGTGTAAAGTCTCTTTATGCAACCATTTACATGTTAGAAACTCCTACATGAACCGAAAAAAGCAGGCTTTAAAAGCCCTTGGGTCAAACCAGATTTCTACAAGCAGACAATACATTTCAAGGCACACAGACATAGATAAATGGAGATGCTTTCTGGTGGAAATTTCCAAATGTAGGAACATGGAGCTGGGTTCATAATTCTCTTCAGAGATCCTCAGTTAAATCTCACATTTTACTCAGTGTGCCCTTTCATTCTGATTGAGCAAATTTCGCAAGAAATTTTATAGAATGAGTGGACCTTATTCCACTCAGCTTTCAGGATGCTGCTTAAGGCCCCCTGTAGTTGCCTCAGCATGGATGCATGCTGGTGGGGATTTTACAGCTGTACACTTCAGCTCTGCACACAGAAGTGCAGCTTCAAACTTCAGAAGAAGGGCAACTCTGCAAACTTCACATTTCTGAAGCAAAGGACAGCCCCCCCAGGTAAAGGCTCTGTCTCATAACCTGTGTCCCTGGCCTAAGGGGTGTCACCAGGCAGCACAGCACACCTGTGAAAGCAAGGTGCCTGGCTATGAGGAGTCAAGGTAGTCTTCCCTCCTGTTCTTTGATATTCTACAATGATCTTGAAGGGGCGTGATGATATTTCCCCAAGGAATTTTCCTCAGGCACCTGAACGAGCACAGAAAGATCCAGATGCCTAAATGCAGCTTTCTAGCAGGGACCTACAGCACAGAACTGACAGACCAAGATCCTGTGGGAAATCACAAGGACTCTTGTGCTGAATCCAGAGCAGAATGTAGGGGAATGTGCTCATGCCTGGCACCTGTACAGGCTGCTCACATTTCACAGGCATCAGAGTGGGTTCTCCCTGATGCAATAACCGTTGGGCAGCTAAATCTCAGACATCTTTAGGGCTCAAGTCACCTAGCTGAAGTTTCTCAACCATTTGATCTATGTGATACAGGGAAGCCACACACATAAGGCAACTGTGTACCAAGGGTGCAAGGAGCTCATGAGCACTGAGAGCAAGGGCAGAGCTCAGCCTGCTGGTCAGAACCACATCCTGAGGCAGAACTACTGAGCTCCTGAAGGCCTAAATTGTGCCTTGCAGCCACCAAGGACTCCACATAAATCTTAACATGCTGGAAACCACTGAAACTACAGATCAGCAAGGCAGAAAATAAATCAGGGAAGCAATCAGCTTGGGTAAAAACATGATCAAATTTGAGTTTTAAATCAGCAATACTGTCATACTGTAACCGAGCAGTGAGCTGGTCCTGCAGGAGCTGAGCATAAGGAGGCATCTGTAGAGCCAATGATTGTCAGTGTGGTGATGTTTCCCCCTTTTGAAGTGAGTACCTGAAATCCAAATACCAGACAAGAGCCTCTTAGCTGTCCCTTGACCACTTAGTGGGGACTGAACTCAGTTCACCTGAGCTGAAAAGAAGAGCTCTAAAGTCAAGGCTTGACCAAGAGCATCCCCTGACGGCTCCACACAAGACACACTGAGCCAGCTCCCCTGCATGCTACAGCATCACTCCTAAGGGTAAACTTACCCATAACAGCTACGTGGTTTCTCACAGCTAAACTTTCACCCTACATACAAAATTCACAACTCAGAATGCTTAGTTCCTTCTCGATGGGCTGGAGAGAAAAAAAAAATCAAGATTTTTTGCAGCTCTAGCTTGATTTCTGAGGTTTGTAAGTCCAGAAGCCATGGACCTATGCAGCACACACCACCTCCTCCACTCAGCACACATGTAGAGATCAGCCACCAGAGGGAAAATCTCCCTAAAATCAGACACTGGTGTCTGCTTCCTGTAGCATTGAAGCTAACTCAAGGCAATCAGGACCTCACTGGCAATATGCCTCATCCTAGGACTTCACCTTTTATCCTCTGTAAAACTGACCCTTCTCTCTTCTGCTCATCCAAATTGTTTCTCTGCACTTAGAAGCATGGAAGCTCTATCTCCATCCAGGAGATATCCATCACCAGAGGCCACCCAGCTGGTTGTTTTCCAGCCTGCTCTGCCGACAGCAGCAACGGGCCCGAGACAAAGCAAATGTGGCAGAACAGGGCTGCTGCTCCCTCAGCAAAGATGTCTGTGCTCCTGCTGCAGGAGTTCAGAGGCATGTGCACTCCTGAGTATTCTGGCTGCTAAACTTCCAGGGGAAGCATGTAATTGCATCCATGTTCTTCAGGGATCTTCACTCTGAATTGTTTCCTCATCTCATGGCCGGTTCTTTGCTTGACATTCCTAAGTGTTGATCAGCTACTAACACTGCTGGGAAATGCCAGGCTTTGGAAGCAATCTCCCTAATCTTGTTTCTCTGTTACCCTCTGGCACAGAAGGTCTAGATTTTGAGGTATTAAGAGCTAATAACCTAATTTGCTGATGTGGAGAGGCAGGAATGCTTGGACTAGGGTGTCAAAAGATTAAAGACAATCCCTGCAAGCGATTAGCCATAAGCGTCTATGGAGGTCAACAGAGATGTGCAAGCAGTGAATCCACCACTGTCAAAAGGCATCCAGGAGCAGAGAATCTGGGTCAGTCCTCATGCTGCCCCTCTTTGATGTGGACTGCACAGAAGTGATTAGGGAAGCTCTTACACCAGCCTAGCAGATGCAGGGATCTGGCTTTCGAGTGCTGGTCTGTGCTGCCTGAAGCTGCTGCTCACTGCAAGCCCCTGGGCCACAGCAGCCCGCCAGCAGCACACTGTGTCAGCCCTCTGGGTGAGCTGTGCCATGGAATCTCCTCACACGCTGCTCCTGGTTGGCAGGAGCTGCCCTTGGAGCCGAGGAAGAGCCTTCTGAAGCCTATTGGGGTCCCCTCCAGAAAGGGCTGTGCTCCTGACACTACTGCTCTGCAAACCCTCAATGCAATTTCAAATCAGCCCCATGGATCTATGCCGAAGCAAGAGAAACAACCAACTGCTGGCCACTGTTACAGGAAGCAGTGAACTCACGTGGAGGTCTGGGACAGATTTTCAGGGAATCAGGCTGGCCAGAGTTTATAGTTAATACATGTCTTATGCATTCAGAATTAAACAAAAATAAAAAGGGCTCTACCTCAGGTATCAGGGCACAAGCTCTGCCTTCAAACTTTGCAGATGATTATTTTGCTCAGCTCAGGTAATTCCAAGGACCTGGCCACCTTCCTGCTCATTCCCACTGGTCAAGGTATCAGTGAAGCATCACAGATTAATGGGAGAGTGTGACAGTGCCTTACTTGTACTCATCTTTACATGAAATAAGGCTGTAGATCTACCTGTGGCTGTCAGCAAGAAGCCATTGTGGAGCCTCTGCACCTTTCCTGGGAGACACACACAGGACTTGGTATGGTTTGGAGGGTGGTGGGCTCCTGGTGGCACTTTTGGCACATCCATAATTCAGACAGAGAATCAGCCAAGCAGGTCCAACAGGATCCCAGAGGTGCCATCTTCCAGCACAGCAGAAGTTCTGATCCCACATCCCCTCCTGGCACACTGAACCACTCTGCCACAGCAGAGCTTTTAGACAGACTCCTGCACGGAAAGCCGTTGCTTTCCTGTGCACAGCCCCAGGAAAGCCAGGCAGGCTTTCCAGCAGGCAGCCAGCATCAGCCAGAGGGCCCAGTGCTGGGACTGACAGCACAGCAGGATGTCCCGGACAAAGTGACACTCCCTCTATACCCCATGGTCGTGTCTGAATATCCCAGGACACTACAAGTATCCAGCTCAGTCTCCAGACCATAATTTTGGCCAAAGACCCCAGGGTCTCATGATGCAGCATTCAGGCTTGCTTGAGGCTTTGACCAATACTAACCATAACTCCCAGCTTCAGCAAAGCACCAAATACGAGCACAGGTCAGGCCAAAGAAAAATCCAGGCCTAATCTGTCTTTCTCAGGCAGTTAAAGCAGCCACAATCTAAGGGACCTGCTGGGAAGCAAAGCCTCCTTCCAATTACCAGCCCCCTAATTTCACCTCTGGTTTGCCATGCTCTGCAGATCTCAGTTGTCACTCTGGCTCCTAGTCTGTACACTGTGCACCAACTCCATCTATTCTCATTACTTCCCCAAGAATATTTGCTTTTTTAAGCCTCTCTTGATATTTTCATCACTGCTGCAGCAATCTGTCTATGTGACATTCTCAGAATGGAAACAGTGGAGTCTCTCCAAACCTCAGGACAAAGCCAGAAATATTTCCCTGCTCAACTGGTGGTTATAATCATCCATGAGTTATCTGCACCAGCATGTCTCTTTAGCTCAGATTCCCACAGTGCTGAGGCAGCAGGACCCCAAGGCCTCTGCTGAACCACAAGATCCACAGCAGAATTCAAGGATAGCTGTAGACAGGAAGGCGTGCACAGAGTAAACATCTCCCAGTCTCTTCAGACAGTCCAGTCCTTGCCAGAAGTAAAAACTTCTATTATCTCCCTTGCTTTTACCCTATAAATGATTTGAGAAAATATCCTGCAAATGGTACATCCACAGTATTGATCTGCGTGTCAATTTTGACAGAAAATTTAACTGAAAATGGTGATGGTTTTTGTGGCCATTAGGAAGTAGCCTCGGTTTGATACTGATAGGATCGTTTGCAACTCTTCTGATTGCCTTGGGCAGCATCTCTAATTAATGGTACCTCTCTATCCTGAAGCTCCATCCACACCTCTCTGTCCCAGCTGCAGTCTCAGCACCTTACAGACTGCCTGATGTTGCACAGCATCCTGCCATCATCCCCCCCCGCTTTCCCAGTACCTGGGCTTTCACACACCACTGTGTGTGCCATGCCAGCAGCTTTAGGCACCCAAGGACCACAGCCTTGACCTCTGCACTACTTCAGTCTGTCCTGTTAGTCTGTCCCATGTCTGCAACACAGTCCTGTCAGTGAAAGACCAGGCTCGTGGTCACTATATAACGCTGCCAGCACCAAATCCCAACGTGTCCTGGGCTGTAAGAACAGTGAACAGCCCCAACAGCTGGCACTAAGTTCTCCTTAAACTACTTCCCCAGAGTTTTACCTGTTTTCCACCTATGTTCACAGACCAGTGAAGAAAAAGCAACAGGATTTCAACTCCCATCTTTTAAAACTTCTCCACAGTCAAGGAGAAGAAAATAAGAAAGATCATGAATGCAATCATAAAGCCAAAAGTCAGTAATGGCTGCAGTCTGAGTTGTGAGTGAAATTAAAGCTTAAAAGATTAAGAGGCATGCAAGCTGGCTGAATGGCAGAAGTGGGCTAAAAGAGATTACAGAAGTCCCAGTTGCTTCATTAAAAAAACATTCCACCAGGTTGTTAAACTATTTAGTGTCCTGGTCAACACGTCTAACACAGGTGTATTTTCCACTGACATAACCCATGGCAGCTGATAATTCCTAGAGGCACCGTGGCTGGCACAAGGGTTCTGTGACCTGGACAAAGGAGAGCCTGCTGAATTTAGTTTAATTCCTGAAGTAGAAGAATCCCACTGGAAAAGAAGGAGGCAGGTCAGACAGTCACTGTCATCCTTTTCTGCTCCAGTATGTTGAGGAATGATGCCTCGCCACCCACCAGACCCCTTAACCAATAACTGCAAGAGGATCTGTGGCACAAGCCAGCATTCCTGCTCCCCTGCTCCAAACAGAGGAGCCTGTCTATTTCTGGGGAAAGGTAAAATAGAGAAATTTGGACTCAACCAAAAAACAGAGCAGTTAAATACTAATTAACAAATCAAGCCATGCACATTCAAAATTACACGGTAATGCTGGAGTGACTTGCAACTCATGGTTGTACTGCTCCCACATAAGCACTTCTCAGCCTCCTCTGCAACACTGCAAAACGCTGTGGGTCAGTGCTGGGAGGACAGGATGGCGAGGAGAGAGCAGCAGAGCTGTGAAAACAAGATGGATCTGGATGGGGGAATGTCCAAAACCGAACAAGCTCTGCTTGTGCTGGCCTGAATGAGAGCTGAATTAAGCAAGGACAGCTTCCGAGAATGCCGCGTCCTTGCCGCCAAGGACGGCAAGAGGGCAGGGGAAGGAGGGGAGAGCTTGAGAAGCACAAACATGAGCGTGAGAGAAGACAGGACAGCTCAACCAAGGCTTGGAGGGGACCCCAGGCTAAGGTCAAGCTCCCCATACACAGCTGGCTCGCAAGCATGGAAAAAGCCCGATGCAATCCATCAAAACGCAGACAGCAGCCTCCTTGCTGCTATCCAGCCTGTGCCTCTGTGAATGTTGCTGGACTACTGTCTGAAGAGCTGCATCTGCTGCCATTTCATTCTCCCTCTGTGTTCCCTGACCTCCTTGTTTCCCCTCTGCTAAAAGGAAGCAAAGCAGACACAGCAGCTAAAAAACAACAGCTGGGTTATGTGCCTCAGCAGTTGCCTACCTGCAAGGAGACGTGCTGGTGTCCAAGGTGTAGGGACATAGGAGGAAACAGCTGCAGACACATCCAACCTGCACTGCACAGGCAAGTGGGGAATGAGAAGGGCTCCTAACTTATTTCCATACACTGAAACCATCTACGGCTTAGAAGTTGCATCTACTGCCTGGATAAAATAACAGAAATCCTCCTCTGGGTATGAGTGCTATGCAGAATATTTCAACAGGCTGCAAGAAGAAAGCAGGAGGAGTTTCTAAGGCTCACTGCCACAGGCACATAGGCAGCATTCACTGTCCACAGGGAAAACTTGAGCTCTCTCTCCAAACATGCCTTGGTCAAACACCACAACACACACCAGACGTGAAATTTTTCTGCTTCTGCAGAGGCCCACATTAAGCTGTATTTGAAAGCTCTGATTTTTCAGAGAAAAAAATCAGAAAATGCAGTCTTTAGGGGATCATTCTTGTTTGGCCATCAAACACATGGGCAGCCTGCATCCACTGTCACTTTTTTAATTCCTCCAATCCAAAATCTCTGGAGGAGATGAAAACAGTGGAAAATACGATTTCCCTGGCTGCAGAGCAGACTCCTGCATCTCAAGAGGTGCCTGCCTGGCAGGGCTAACATTAGCCAGGAGAAGGAGACATAGAGCAGAGGAGTGGGGAAAGCAGAAGGGATCAAAACCACCGGAAGAAAGCTGGATGCTCAGAAAGCAGCTACAGGTGGATGCATGATCCAAGGGAGGAATCTGGTGAAAGCTTTTCTCTCAGGCCTCAAGAGCTGCAGGGGGAGTGAGGAGAAGGAACACCATCACCACCACGCTGGCAAGAGCAACCACTGAATGTTAGGAGATGTAGTTAAGTCACTTGCTTAGTTCCAGACAAGAATAGCCCTGGGGATGAGGGCAGGGCTCAGGACAGAGGCATTCTGTGTGGTGCCCTGTGGAAAGAGGTGGGAGTGAGGAGAAAAAGAGGGGCTCATATGGCTCAAGGAGCTGAATGCTCCCAAGGAGAGCTGGGCTGTGTGCAGACTGACATGGCCACTCAAACCAAGGCTTTCCAACAAGGAAAGCCCTGTGGAGCAGCAGGAGCAGCACCTGGAGCCAGGACCCACGAGCATGCCACAGAATCCTATGCACCAGGGGAAAGAGCAGGCCTGTGCCAGCTCTAATTGGCCCCTAAAAAGACAAGTTATTCTTTTTTATTTAATCTTTCTGTGCTTTGTTTCCCCATCTTTAAAGCATCCCTTCATCTCACAGAGGTTTGGGGAAGATTAATTAACTGCTCATCAACTGCTCAGATACAATAGCGCCGAGATCGGCAGAAGTTCAAGAGGAAATTAATAATTCTGCCTCTGGAACAGGGCTTGAATAGAGCCTGGTAAATAAGGCAGAAGGGCACAGAGTGAACAATAAGAGAAAACAAAATCCTGAATATCTGCTCATTAAGTGAGCAACGTCCATTCTGTGTGCAGAGGGAGGAAGGGAGCCCGTGGAGAACCCGGCAAGAGACTTCGTAATTAAAGACTGGATAATAATGCACGCACACCGGGGGGGCAAATTAAGGGTGCACAGGGAACCCTCACACTGCTATTTTCTAACTTTGCAGTGTTTGACTTTCAACCTTCACAATGCTCTTTCAATGCCTTTTTTAGGTGTGCAGTGTCACACAGAGGCGTGGGCATGCTTCCCTTCCCCTGTTCCAGCAGTGGGATGCTTATTCTGATTTATCCTGAAAAGTGTGTGCATACAGCCAGTAAAGGCTTGAAAGAATAAAGAATTAGGGCTGGTGCACAAGCAAATGCATACCAGCTTTTTGGGGCTGTGCATTTGTTTCTTTTTCTAAACATGGTGCACATAACCAAACCCAGCCTTTTCTTAGGCCAAAGAAGAATACATCCAACACAGCACATACAAGCTACAACCTAATTTAAAAACAAAACATATCCTGGAGAGGGCTGGACAGTATTTTACAATTCAACTGTTTACCAGTGAAAAAGAAAAACCAAACCAAAAGAAGGCTTTCAGAAATGCAGCAGAAGGCCCCTGCAGGTCTGACCTCTGGGATTCCCAGCCCACGGGCAATACATCTAAAAATCTGAGGGCTCCAGCAGCTCAATCCACAGGTTTGAGCTCAAAGAAAAAATCCTGGAGCACAGCAAGCAGCTTTGACCAATAACCAGCCCCCAGGCTCACCTGGCAACTCACTACTGAGATCTAGGTCCCAGGCAGAACAGAAATCTCACCAACAACCAAATTTACCACCTATGTTAGTGCCTCTGTAGAGACACTGTTGACAATAAAACCAAATTCCTACTCATACTAACACAAAACAAATGATGAATCACACCACTAAGAGGGAATGACTTTTTGGTGAAAAGCTGGGAAACAATGAAAAGCATAAATCGACCCAGAGTTTTATCTAAAACATTGCAATTATTGACACTGAAATTTCTTATTTGCTCACTAAAAAACACAGTTCCACACGGTGACGTCAATCATTCCAGTGCTCACCCACCCTCTGAGGGTTAGACTGCAGCAAAGAGAGGTTATGTGACTTGACAAAACCACACACAAAATCATCAGCAGAGTCTCAAGGAAAACAAAGATGGGGCAAAGCAGTCAAAATCTCAACGCTTGGCTTGAAAGAAACTCACACACTGCGCTTAGGATGACTTGAACTTCTGAAAGCTACCATGGCTGAAAGGCTGAAGACATTTTACAAGAGCATTTTGGCTATGATTAATCCTTCTAAAACAACAATCTCTCACCTGTAAAAGGCCTCTGACATTCTCTGTCAAGCCCCAAACTCTAGCAGGCCTTTTTCCAAAGCTGTGGTTTGTAGCCATTTTTTAGCAGGTTTGAGGCCTGCAATCAATACTGTGGAGAGTAAAAATCAGAATTGGCTCCTCTGCCATCATTAACTGCTAGACAGTTAATCATCTTCATCTGCATGAAAAAAGCAGCCTGAGAAGGAAGTCCTATTGATGACAGGAGAATACCTCTGGGGAGCAGAGCCTCATGCCCTGGGAAGGCTTTGGTCATTAAAAATTTACCTCAATTAACTGGGTTTTCACAGTAAGAGTTCCACTGACACATTCAGCATCTGTAGCTGCCAGCTGCATGTTGCATGCAAATCAGGGCACGTGGGTGGTTAAAAAGTACTGCCGTGACCTTATCCTGAGGCCTCCTCACACTGAAAATGTTCACCTTCAGCCTGTAGAAGTTCACTGCTAAAGAAAACAGAACTGGATCATAAGGAAAACCCCGTATTTCTGCATGCTTTCCCAGACTGACCAAGGTCTTCTCAGTTCTTCTCCCATTGCCCTGTGATGGTAACATGACCCTGCTTCTCCTCTTTACAAGCAAGTCTGCACAGTAACATGCCAGAGAACATTTATGAGATTGTAAAAACACTTGGCATGTTGGCAAGTGAGAAGGTAAATGCAGATTCAGGTATTTAATTATACAGTCAATCATGCCTGCAATTCAGACAGCAGCTCAGATCTCACAACTTAATTGCTTTAATTTCAGATGAACAGCTTGTGTTGTCAGCAGTGGTTTGACACGCTGGAGAGCAGTCACAAACTACACGAGGAGCAAACAACCAACATTTATTCCTCTGCCCACCCACACACCTTGGGCAGCTCTAAATGCCTGAGCTGACCTTTGCTGCTTTATTTTTCATTCCAAAAATGCAGGAGGAACAGCACAGGGCCCTATTAAAAACAGCAAAGCCAGAGAAATCTGCGGCAAGGTGGTGAACCTGGCATCTGATTTTGCAGTACAGCCAAGGCACAGGGTGAAGCAAGAACTGTAAAGAATCATTAAATGCTCTTACCTGTCCTGCAAAAAGCCCACACACACCAATAATACAGAGGATGTTGAATACAGCTGAGCCCACGATGGTTCCAACGCCTACGTCTCCTTTTGTGATAAAAACACCTGAAAAACAAGTTCAAGGAAAGCTGTGTAAGTGGGAAAGAACTGACTTTTTTCACACAGAATTGCAGACCCCACACCCTATTAATGAATCTAAAGGCAGGTACTAGGCAAACTGCAGAGTTGCTTTCTGAGGGGACCTGGATGGATTGTGTGATGGAAACCAAGCACTCCAGGCACATCCAAGTTATTAACTTCCTGGAATGGTGACCCAACATTATGGCAATACACACCACAAACACTGCAAGCTCATGGTAGTAGCTGGTGGGACACAAATCCATAGGAAACTGTCTCCCATAAGACATTCCCTGAGCAGTACTCTGCTCCTTCCCATATCCCCATCCCAACAGGCTTCAGTAGAAGCTGGAGGTGATTCAGAGCTGTCTGGCCACAGCTACTCACAAGCCAAGTGATGTCTCTCAGGATGAGTTATGGGGCTATGCTACAAGCATTTTTCAGAGCTCTTCTGTCAAATTTGGTTAAAATTGGCCAATGAGGTTAATGGTGAGGGAGATGAACTGACAGACACGTGCATCACGATGCAGCACATGCATCACTATGCAGCACAAAGTCCTTTCCTTAGGAAGACAGCCTAAAAATAACACTCCATCTCCTGCTAGCTGTCAGTCTGTTTAAATTCACCTCTTGCTTTTAAGGTTCCAACACTGTTTATATGGCCACATGTAAACTGGCCAGTGCAGCTTACGTATTTTTTCCAACTTCATCCGTTTCTCAGAAGCACTCACCTGCCAAGTGGCACACAGCACCTGGCAGGTTACACCACAGCAGGAAAATGATCCTGATGACCATCAGGGTTTCTCTAAGTCACCTGAAGAAATCTGGTTTTATTTTCACCCTGGTACTGCACCTACCCTTAACCAAAGGACAATCCCAACTTGGTCCAATTTAAGTTCCCAAATGATAATGCTTTGCTTGTGCAATAAGACCTCTGCAGAGCACACAGCTTTGCATGAATTAACTCATGCTCTGCATCTGGCAGCTGTGACTGAAAGACAAGTGTCTCCTAGAGAAAGTATCAGAGCTAAGAACTAATTCTGTTCAGTGATGGAGAGCCCCCTGTACCCCCCCCCAGCTGCTGCCCTGACGATCCCCTGCCAACAGAGACGTGGGTGAGTCAGACTGCAGAAACACTGCACCCTCCTACCAGGGTTAGGTAGAACATCACTCTGTAACACTGCCTGCAGTCCCCCTTCCCCACTGCTGTGGGGGCACTGAGAGTTTCCCAGGTTTTGCACACTTAAGGACAGCTGAATCTCTTCATCACGCTTCCCATTAGCGGAGAGCTGCTTTGGAAATGTGATGCTCTGACCAAGCTGTTGCTGTAAGAAAGCATTTCGCATCCTCTTCTCCCCACTCTGGCTTTTCCAGGGAAAAGCAGCGTTGGAAGACTAACAAGAGGAGAGGTGATGGCAGAGAACAGGCCACTGAGGACATGAACAGTGTGCCAGGGTACCAGAGAGGGGAATCCAGGGGATATCCTTTCCCACTGGGCCCTGGAGCTGGTGTAGCAGACAAGGCAGGAAAGTGGACAGGAGAGGATAATCCTGTAGGTGAAGCCTGGCTAATGGGCAGCTATGGTAAAGTGCCCACTGGTGCTGGCTTGGCAGGGTCACAGGCCCTGCTGTGAGACAACAGTACTCCCAGAGTCACTTCACCTGGCAAAGACTCCCCACAGTCAGTGCTATGTGTGCCCAGCAAGGTTTATAACAAACCTTGCAGGCACACAGCAATCCCATTTCAGTTCTGAAAACAGCCAGGGAAATGTGCAGGTTTTGGGAAGCAGCAACAGGCTCCTTACCTATGACAGATGTGAACAGCTCAGGAGCAGAGCTTCCTGCTGCCATGAAAGTTGCCCCAGCCACATCTTCACTGAGATGCAGGCGCTGCAGAGAAACAGAGTCACTGATTACCACATGGAGCAGCTGAAGGAATTCCTCTCCCAACGTTAACCTGCCTGCTGAGAGGCAGGTACCTGTAAAGTTTTGTGTAAACAAAGGTTAAGTATAGGGGAAAAGCCACCACAGGCACTGGCTACTGAAGTGAGCATCACCAGGCAGAGAGGGCTGGTTATGCCAGTGACACTTTTAGAGAGGAGGGAAAGGTCACCACCCCAGCCAACAGGGAAGGCAGCCTCACCACTCATGGGTCTGTCTGCTCCACAACCCAAGCAACACACACCTTATCTTTCCCACTTTCACCTGTAAAGGGCAGGGCCAGGGCTCAGGCTTCATTCACCTCCAGCCACCACAAATTATGCCTTGCTTTACCCTCTCCTTACCCCCTGTACCTGTCCCTCAGCAGTACCCAGGGACTGTCTAAAACCAGGGGCTTCTGTAAGGGAAAGGACCCACTTTTATGAAAACTTCATCAGCATATGCTGCTTCCAAAGATTTCCTTGGTTAATTACACCCTCTATGTTGTCTGCACTCCCACTGTTCCATCTGCACCAGCTCCCATGGACCCAGCACCCATCTGCATCTGCTCAGCAGATGCCACAAGGCACTGAAGAGGAGCAACAACCAGCTCCTGCCATACGGCCACCACCCCGAGCTGTTACTACACCAAGGCAGCAGCTGCCACTGTGGGAGCACAGGAAAGGCAGCCAGGAGCATGGGGAATGCAGCTGAGAGTGGTGGGAAGTGTCCCTGGCAGAGCTGGCTTTTGAGGCAGCCTCCCAGCCTGGCAGGACACAGGAAACCTCCCTCTGTCCCCATTCCCCTGCAGCACTGCAGGGCTCCTCTACTGTTTCCTCCTTGGCCAAGTACCTTTGCACAGAGACAAGAGAGAAGAAATCCTCACAGCAGCCTTTTCTGAAGATTCCACAATGAGTATTCCTTGCCCCTAAGGGAGGGTAACTCTATCCACTGCCCATAGGTAACAACCCTTTGTACATAAGTTATGGGGACAAGGGAAAAGGACAGGAGGGGCCCTCGCCAGGAGTGCCTTTGAAACAGAAGACCACAGCAATGCTGGAGTGCTATAAAGCTTCTTGAACCTGATAAAATACAGTTTTATGGAAAACTATTTTAAACAGGATTAAAACTATCATGAAAGAAGTTCTCAGGACCAGAAGCACATCCTCCAAGGCCAGGTTCTTCTGCAGGATGCTCTATGAAACTCTGGAGACATCACATCCTGCAAGACCTGCTGGAACTCACAGTGCCTCTTGAAAGCAAAGCCACCAGCCAAGGTGGCACAGCCACCAGTCAGCTGCTGTGCTGACTTTGGAGGGGGGTGGTTTGCCCTTGGGCATATTGACAGCACCCCAAAATACAAGCCTGTCCTAGACACTGCTCACTCAGCTCAGGTTTTGTTCATCCACAGACACCTGAGCCAGCTTCTAGAGTCGCATTTCCCAGTCAGGTTCACTTGCCTGGGAGAGAGGAAGTCAAAGAACTCAGTGTGTCTACATCCCCCACCATCTCCTATCCCCATGTCCACACCAATGTTCCCTCTCCTGAACCTTGCAATGGGGTTCCCCAGATTCATCCCCAGAGGGTGCAGCAACTCTGCAGGACAGAAGCTCCTGCCTTATGTTGTTACCTTTCAGTTACCTCTATACTTAAGCACCAAAAAGTGGAATTTCCTGGGGGCTTTTCTCTTTGATGATGCAAAAAAGGCCCGCAGAGCATGGTGCTGAACTTAACTATCAGCTTAGTTTAGAGACAGCCTCCATCGGTGCTGTCAGCACAAATGACTTGCCCTGTCAGCTTCCACACCTCTCCCAGGGCCAGCACAGCCCACGCCCTGACGGGTGACACTTGCTCCCAGGCACACGGACAGGTGTCTTCTACAAATGGCACAGACCTCTCAGTGCCAAGACCAACCATATTCTCCCCTCACAGAGATTTCACTGTCTGGAACTGACAGCAGATACAGCTCACAGTCATTTTGGGCACATGGTCTGTGTTCGCACTGTGGCTGTCCGAGCTGATTTAGGCAAAAATGTACTCCCTGTCTTCTAAAATTTAGGCATCCTGACCTTACCAAAGAGAAACAGAGTCCTTTGTAATTGCTGGAAGCATTCACAAGCTTCTTTACAGCTGACCTAGCTGTCCCTGCTGCTTTACAACTTACACCCACACAACACAAGGTCTGACAGTCATGACTGCGAGGGCAGGGTACAAGATCCATGGTTTCTACTGGGGTAAATCACCAGAGGTTTTAATTTCTGTCAGCTAAGGCCAGGGCCTGGTGTTTCTGCAGAGACATCTGCAAAGACACACAAACAAGAGGCAGCAACAACCACCCCAGTGTGAATGCCTGGAGCACCTGGAGAGCCTGTCCTGCGAGGAAGAACACAGAGCTGAGTCAATGCACACACGTCATGTTGAGCAACAAGACAAGCAGCACAGGCAGCACTGCAGGACAACAGCAAATACACCATCACCACACCCCAAGGCTCTCCAGAAGTGCTGTGAAAGCAGCACAAGAGGAAGGAACATCTAACACTTACTTCACAGATCTTTTCCAGCGAAGGGACAAAGAAGTCATCGCAGACGATTGCCAACGCGTAGAACATGTACACAGCCTGCACGGGAGAAGAGAAAAGGCTGAGTCTGGAGACTGTCCCACAGAACTGAACAGCAGCATCCCAACCCATGCCAGGTTTGATTTGGTACAGACTTTTCAAGAAAATAAAATGCTTCTGCAAGAATTCATAGAGCTGTCTGGGATTTAATTGAAAGATCGTGGAGTATTTATCTGAAAGTTCTTATAAACTGTCAAAAGCTGCCAACATTTTATCTTCACCATAAAGGCTACCTTTTTTTTTTTTTCTCTTTTTTTTAATTCTCTGGACATTGCTAAGCCACACTGAAGTATTTCTGCCTTCCTTTTTTTCCCCATTGGGCAGTGCAAGGCTTTTTTATCACTGTGTTCTGTAAAAATCTAAACCCTGGAGGAGTAATTTTTGCAATCTAGTGTTCTGAAAAAGGGAAAAGGAGCTTTTTTTTTTTCTGGACTGAAGTGCCCTGCCATGTCACCTGGGCCCAGTGGTAAATCTTGCTGAACTTCACATAGGAACAAATAAAACCAAGGGGGAACACAGGATTCTAAATGATACTGGGCCAATCAGTTCTTCAATTTCATGCAAGAAGCATTTCATCTGGGTTTCTGTACTATTAAACAGAATGTTCTGGGGCCTGATCTCTGCCCCGAGAGACAAACAGCACAGTGTGGCTCACATCCACACAGCAAAGCCCTGGAGGGCAACCTGGCCCATCCTGCCCACAGGGAAGGAGCTCACTCCCCACCTCAACACAAAGATTGCCACTGGATGGGAAAATTCCCATGGGCATAGGGGAAAACCGGGGGAAAGCATGCCAGGCACCAGCAGAGCACAGCCCCCCAGCCAGGCTGAGTCTGCCTCCCAGCCCACGCTGGTTTTCTGGCATGGACACATCCAAGACTTGCTGCAAGGTTCAAAGACAGCTCCACCTTTTTGGTGACACCCACCAAGCACCAGCACAGAGTTACTTCTAGAAGCAGTGCAGCTCCAGTGACTAACTACAGCTGAGAGAAGTGGCCAATATTTGTAGAAAAACAGTGTATTAATCCTAGGGAACCACAGTTCCAAGCACATCACCAAGAGATCCTCTGGCTTTGCTTGTTGTTGAAGTCCTGCAGAAGCTCAAGCAATGTGACCAGAGTATTTTTTTCTGGAGAGAATACAGCAATAAAAATGGCCTCCAGTTTTTTTTTTTTCCTTCTTATTTTGATTTTCCAGGAACAGGTTTAAATCCCCCAGCCCCACCAAAAACACAGATTCTAATTTTCCAGAATAACAATTTTGTTGTAAAAAAAAAGCCAGTAATTACTGTACAACTCAGCCCATGAAAACTTTTCAAGCTCAAAAATAATTCAAGTGTATTTTTTTCAAGATTAGAGATGAGAATTTCATCATAACAAATTATTTTGGCACAATCTTGACACAATAGGTGCTAGAATGTCACTTGGACAGTTTCTGTGCTTCTTTGTCCTTTGTCATAAACATGAGTAAGTGTAACTTTGGCTTTTTGAAAATCTTACACTGCAAAACAGCCCTGAGGACCATACAAGTAAGGAAAATTCCAGGTCTCCAAGTCTGTTGGGTGCAGCAAAGAACCTGATCTTGCAAAGGGAGCACAGCTGCTGACACAATACCAACTGTATCAACAGAGATAAAGGAAGATAGGAACATGGATCAGAAAGGGCTCCAGAGAGTGATGTGGCCAAATTCCACTGAAATACAACGGAGAGCGGGTGCCTAACTTCAGCCTAGAGTTTTGATCTGCTAATCATATTAATCTGCAGTGAGTCATGCCCTCACTGCCCTGTCCAAAACACACAGTAATGCCTCTCAAGAATGCTAATCTGTCCATCAGCATCACTCCTGTAAAGTGACCATGTCCTCTCCATTTGACACCATCCACACCCACAGAGCTTCACGTGGCTGCTGGGCTTCCTGCACCTCCCAGGGGCAGGCAAGGGAATGAGGGCCAAGGGGAGGCAGCCACCACAGCATCCTGTGCCCCAGAGCCCTGGCAGCTCACCCCAGATGCCCCCACACATGCACTGCACTGTAGGTGTCCACAGATGATGCCACGCTCCACAGGGCTCACAGAGGCACCAGAGGCAAAGCACCCACCAGTTCTTCAGTTTAAACAATTCCTCCTCTGGATTTTTAGATGCACATTCAAATAATGCCAGGGGAGGGCTTGTGTCGCTTCCAGTGCACACAAGACTGCCAAAGCATCTCCACATCCCAGCTCCACTAAAGGGGAGTCTCATGGTGTCCAGGTTTTGAGAGGGCACAATAACCACCTTCAAGGGTGACAAGGGAATTTTCTTTTGTCATGCTTTCTCATTAGTAGGATCAGGTACAAGACAAAAAGCAAAAAGGGCACTGAAATGAGTAAGGAACATAAAAACAAATGTGAAGGAACTGCACTGACCAGGCTGAGCCCACGGGACCAGTACACTCCAGCAGTTCCTTTAATGACCTCACTGCTGCCACAGATCTGGTTTTGGCTCCGAGTCTTCCTTAAGTTCATTCAAGTGGCTTGGGTGCAATAAAGTGTAAAGTGTCAGAATCAAAGGAGTATCTGGCTAAACCCCAGCCTTGTTCACAGAGCAAATCACTGGAAGCTACCCATTGTCAGTGAACACACAAGGATAGTAACTGTTACCTCCTTGGAAGTTCTTCGGGCTTTTTGGTGGGGCTTGTTTGTTTGCTTTTTAAACAAACAAAACAAAGCAATGCTTAGAGTTTGGGCCAGCAGGAACACAAGCAGGAGGGGGCTTTTTTATGCAAGAGGGAGCAAGGCAGGAGCATCAGGGAGGCCAGTCTGCATGACATGTGCCATGAGGAGAGGGCCAGCAGCACAGCTGAGACACTCAGTGTGATGAGCTGGTACCATCTTCCACCTAAGTCATCCTGAGATTCCACCAAGGAGTCACATGGATTTTTCCTTCAGCACATGGCCCCCTGTCTTCACAGGCACCATGGGAGCAGCAGCTCTGGAAATGAGCAGGGCAGCACAGACTGAAGGGTGTTCCACCTGGAAGTGCCACTGGGAATTAAGGAAGTGGCTGGGGGACACGGAATATGGCCTGTGCAAAGGCAGCAGAGTACAACGTGGAGGACTCAACACACAAAATAAGGCTCAGCCCCAGCTTCACTCAGCTGTTTTCAGCTCCAAGTAATGATATGGGAGTCTTTAGCCAGGCAACACACTTTAAAAAACACTCAGTCCTCCTCCCCCAAACGACATTAAAAAACTGGGAAAATGCAATGGCCCTGCATAAAAGGATTATAAATGCCAGATTAAGTACCACATTCGGACTGATTTTAAAATTACAATTGTAACAAAGATGCAATCTCTGCATCAAAGGTGATTAAGTTTCTTACTCAAAATACCTGTTCCACTGCACAGGACAGAAATGGTCATTCTTCATGTTTGTCCAGCAGTCCTTTGAGCTTCCCATGACAGTCTTCACACTCAAACTCGCCTCACTGAGCGAAAGGAGCTTTTCACAAGAGAGCAGAATGCCGTGGAAGCAGCAATCCCTACAGCCCTGCCTTCTTCCCTGGGGGCTGTGAGAGGCTGAGGTTGATGCTGGCAGCAAAGCAGGGGTGGGCTGCCTGCTGCTGCCCCACAGACAGGATTAGCAAGGGGCCACCCCTGAAAACACCTTAACCAAGCACAGGGCTTTTCTCAACTCTGACTGCATCACAAACCCACCTAAAACTCCACTGATGGAGGGAAATTTAAAAAACCCAACCAAAGCAGGAAGCCACAGAGCCCAGGTTAACTCCAGCCAGCAGCTTGTGTACCATGATGTGCCCAGCAGTGCTCCCTCAGATGGCCAGGGCACTGGAGAAATGAACCCCCTAAGGAGACAGCCCTGTGCTGCAGAAATGAGAGGTGTCTGGGTACTGACCCGATGCAGAAATAGAGACAGGACCCGTCCAGGGTGACCTACATTTCCCAGCCCCTCGCAGGAGGGAGGCAGGGGCCTGTCAGAGCCTGGTTCCCATGGCTACAGGAAGCAGTGGCAAGCCAGGAGCAGGAGGGATGGCTGAGCACAGACACTGCTCCTCCACGCTGCTCAGTGGGGAGGGCCCAGCTCTGCCCAGGGACAGGCTCAGCTCTGACCATGCATGGGCTTCTCATGCTGGCAAGCCAATGTATCCTGGCACTGCACTCCAGATCTGCTGGAGAAGGCTGGGAAAAGAGGAAGCAACACTGTGCTGTCAAAAACACCAGGGTAATGCAGAGACCCATTCTCAGCTGCCAGCCAAAACCTTGGGAATTTCTCAGCAAAGCCATTTCCCTCCCATCTCAAGGGGGTAACTGGTGCCAGAGCCCCTGAGCATGGCAGGGCTGAAGATCCACAGGGAACATCAGCTGGAACAAAGTAAAAACCAGGAAAAGGCTAAGAGAGCACCTACACAGCCTTCCAGTAGCCAAAGGGACTGCAGGAGAGCTGGAGAGGGACTTTGACAAGGGCTTGGAGTGACAGGACAAGGGGGAATGGCTTCATGCTGACAGAGGGCAAGGTAGATTGGGTATTGGGAAGAAATTATTCCCTGTGAGGGTGCTGAGGCCCTGGCACAGGCTGCCCAGAGAAGCTGTGGCTGCCCCTGAATCCCTGGAAGTGTCCAAGGCCAGGCTGAACAAAGGTTGGAGTAACCAGGGATAGTGGAAGGTGTCCCAGCCCATAGCAGGGGAGCTGGAACTGGATAATGTGTAAGGCTCCCTGCAATCCAACCCACTCTATGATTCTACAAAAAGAAGCCCTTGGGTGCTGGAGAGCTCCCAGACTGCAGGAACAGCACCAGACTTAAAATCCAGACCCTGGCCCCTCCAAACTGAACACCCCAAACCAGTGACTTAGTGGGGAGTTACTCAGCAGCTCAGCCTCTTCTCAGAGGGGACATGGAAACAATGAATGGCAGTGAAGCAGTCAGCTGCTGAGCTCTGAAAAAGTAACCAGGAGAAATTAAACACCATGACTCCAACCTGTAATATGCCCTCAGTGGCCCACTTCTCCTTCAAACCAAAGTATTTTCAGTTCAGACCTAAAACTATTGCTGACCTGCCCAGTTTTTCCTAGATTTTTCAATTATTTAGGGATTAACTTTCATCTTTGTGAAGCATCAGATCATGTCTAGTAATTCACACAGCCCCACTGTGAAGATTTGCTGGGGTCTTTTTTCCCTTTTTATTAAACAATAGGGAGAAGATGCCCTGGGAAGACTCCTGCTCTTCCCCAAGGTCCCAGTGACAGCTTTTGTCCCATTCCTCTGGCTTCTGCTAAACCAGTTTTGCCTTGCTGTCTTCCAGAATTAAACATGAAAGTATAGGCAAAGGGGCAGAGGACAGAGAACAACATTTTCACTGAAACGAACAGAAACTGTTTAAGGGGAGGTCACTAACATGAGAAGCATGGTCATGACCTCTAATCACCACTGCATTGCTCTCCCTACCATTACAGAGCCCCTTTTACAGTCCAGTTTCCTCAAACCCATGAAGAAACCTCAGTGGAGGCAAAAAAACTCTGTGTCTGTATCCTCTTTCTCCCAAAAAAGTGCATCTCTGCTTCTGTTCTGATTTCATCACAGGTTTGGTAACTGTAACTTACTGTAATGTAAATTAATAATTTCTGGGAGGTAAAAAAACAGAACTGGAGGTTTCTTACCCCAGTACAAAGAGCACCCCTTCCAACCCAGACTAGAGGCAGGCTGCTGAATGCTGAAAGTTTTCTGTTTTCTCTGAGTATCATTTGTTTCTTTGACAAGAGGTTGTCTCCAGCTATGCCAGTACTAGAGAGGCTGAATCCAGCCAGGTCCTGCACCTCAAGGACCACAAGACAAAGAGTGGTCAGTAAATTTTCCTCAGTCCACCAAACTGCTACAGAGAACAATGGAGCACCCATGAATCAAGGGAGCTGCCTTGCTGTTTGCTAGCAGGGAAGAAACTGAGTACATTTCTGCTGGGACAGTGGATGCTTTTCTACTTCTCATTAAAAACAGATTTTTCTTTTTATTCTGAACTAGACAGTTCAGTCCTCCAGACTCCATTTTGGTACATGTTAAAGGCACATTCACAACTGAATTCATATATGAATTTTTAGGAGTATTCTTGTCAGTGATATAAAATCCAGCTCGGGTCCAGTGCTCAGTTTCCAAAACATTTCAAAGCTCAATGTTCCCATGGAAACTTGAGATTCTTGAACTTGCCAGGCACGGTCAATAGCAACGTTACTCAACAAATTTCTGCAGCTATTTAGCCAAAATAAAATCCTTGTACAGAGGGCTCCCATTAAAATACACAATACAATCTAATTTATACTCAGAAATCATGAATCATTTCTCACAGCTAATGGTGACTGCTCATTTAAGCTGACTAAAAATTGTTAAAAGCTTCTAAACATTGATTAGGAACAGGTATTTTCTTGGTTGCTTAAGAATGCTTCTAATGTAATTCAAAGAGCTGAGAAAGCAAACTTTATAATCCATGTAATGCCGTGGATATTTCTACGTCAATTATTCTATCCCATAAACTTCAGACTGTTCCAGAGTTACTTCTTGCAGAACTGTTGTATCTTTAAGCTCTGATATTTAGTTTTCATCTTAAACATGCCAAACTGTCCCATTTTCAGAGACAACTTTCCCTTTCCCAAGGCCTGACATTCTGATGGTGTCTACAGAAAAAATTAAAACGGGAAGCCAGTTTAAACCATCCTTCCATTATTGACTCCTTTTTATCAGAAGATCCCAAGAACAAAAAAAAAACATCACATCCCTGACTTCACAGTCCATACAGGAGATGAAAATGCACCAAAGAGAAAATAACTTCAATCAGAGTTCTTGAGCACACAGGGCCCTGTCCGTGTCAGCAGGAGAAGAAAGGCAAAGTCACAACACTTACACAGAGGACGTGCAGGACAACAGCTCCATGTCTCCTGTCCTCGTTGGTGAAGATGTCATTGGGGAATTCATGGAGAGCTGCAAAAAGCAGGGAGGGGGGAAAGAAAGCTCAGATGTTTAATCAGCTCCTCACACCCACCCCACGAGCTGCTCAGTAACACAGCGAGAGGCTGCCCAACCCAGCCTTGCAGCCACCTGCCAGAGGCTCTGCCTCACCTCCCTGGGGCTCAGCTTACCTTGTCCTCAGGCACCACCTTTCCCAAAAGTTTACTGTGCCATTTCCTCCTGTGGCCAGCACCACCCTGTCACCCACAGATGCCCCCCTGGAGCACAGCATGGCTCCTTCCTTGAGGGAAGCAGTCAGAGCTGGCCAGAGCAGGTGCAATATCTCCTGGAGGGGTTGGCAGCTCTCTTCCCACTGCCCAACAATCCACAGAACCACAGAGAGGAGCACATCAAGCACTTCACAGCCTTTGCTACAAATGCACTGCTTCAAGTCACTGAAAGACAAATTCCCTCCATTTGCTCAAATGCCTTATTACTGCTCTGGATGTTAATTGGATTATAAAGCTCTTAAGAACAGCCTGCCAATTAGGCTGCAGGAACAGCTTTGGGTTATAAATCAAAAAGCCAGTGTGAAGACGATGCTCTAGCATTCAAGTGCTTCTCAGTAATTCCAGATTTTGAAACAACAGCTTTCTTCTAATGGTCAGCTCTTCATATTCAGCCATCAGCTGGAAAAAATCAAACTGCCTCTCACATCTTGAGCAAGCTCTTTCTGCCTTTCACATCTTCAGTATTAATAAAGCTCCAGCAATAGGGACTTAATTAGCAATTGCACAGAAGATTAAATGGAAAAACAATCCGGCTCACTCTCCTGGTTTTGCTGCCTCTGAAGCAATAACTGAGCAAAAGGCATCTGCATTTTAATTTTGCTCCTCATGCAAGCAACAGCTCTACCCAGGCACTGCACCAGAGGAGGAAAACACTTTTTTTATATACAGTCTTTTACCCAAAGGCTCAGGTTATTACTGTTAATTGTATTCCTATGGATTAGAAAATTCTATAAGGAGTCCTAACAAACTAGCAGAAGCATCTTTAAAATATCCATAACAGAGCAACACAGCAATACCCTTCTCCTTTATGAGAATCAGTGATGCCTGTGACTTTTCATCACCAGTCAGAACTCACCCACCAGGAGCTCTGACTACTTCCAGGAGCTGTGACCACTTCCTTCCAAGGCAGAACTAGTCCTGCCAGGCTGCCTTCCCCTCCCACCCCAGCACATCTGCTGTATCAGAGCTGCCAAAGGTTGCCAGAAACACCCTTAGGTGAGCAGCCTAAGGAAGTAGTCAGGGAGGTACCAGCACAAGGACAGGAGTGAGGAAAACCCCAACAAGCAACACTATGGTAGCTGAGAGACAACGAAGGTACATCAGGTGGAAAGGATTCATCCTTCCTGAGCAAAACACCATTATGTCAAAATCCAACATTTTCCTCAAAGCTTTAAGAAACATTCCTGACCATTCCCCATGTGAAGGAAACAAGGGAGGTCTGCCTGCAGCAATATGCACAATGGTTTGCCAATACAGGTGTGTGTGCTTCCCCTCCTCCTGCAGCTGCCTCTGAGACTTTACATTCATTACAGACAGATGATAAAAATACAATCCCTTTATCAAGAGTCTCTGGGAGGTTCAAGGAGCCTGAAGTGCACCTAAGGTAAAGGCATATGGGGGAAAAACAGTACAAAAATAGCACAAGCTGTCTTTAGTGTAGTGGCTGGGAATCCTGGCCCTCCTTTCTGTGCACAGCAGAAATGCCCAGTGCTCCCTCAGGCTCAGGTTCCCACCCCACACTGGCAGGAAATGCACCTGCTTTTCAGAGAAAATCCAAAATGTCCATCAGCACATCCTCCACAGCATCATCTGAACACAAACACATTCAGTGGGTTACACTGGGAAACATGCAATTATAAACTAATGTATGCAAATCTGAAATCTGCTGCATTTTTATGAGCTGCATCAGGTGCAGATGAGTACAGATAAGAGGAGAGCTTTGCAAAACACAGGAGCTCCTTTCTAAGAAGAAATAAAGGGTGCTGCTGGAACACCACTCCAACAACAGCTGCCCTATTTAGTGGATTATAAAAGCTCAGACAGTTTGTTATTTCACTAAAAGAGTCACCAGCCTTTGTCAGAAAATAGGTGCAGATTTTGCCAGGTTTATTTTGATTGCACAGAAAAAACTCCAACCACCCTGCCAGTGAACCTAAACCCAAAGAATAAAAGACTTCTGCCTGATAATCCACTCTGGTCCTGCAGACTTGGCAGGTATCAGATTGGAGCAGCAGAAGGGCAGGATCTCCACAGAGCTTAGCACCTCCCCAGTCACCTCCTGCATTGTGGGCATTAGGCACAATTCCTAGTGCACTTCCCAGGGGGTTCCAGCCCTTGGACATACACAACTCGGTCTCAGTTTTCAGTTCCTGAGGGTCACATTCCCAGAAAACTGAGGGCTGAAGCCTGAAGCTCAACACAACACTCCTTCCAGGGGTGCAGTTCTGCCTTGCACTGGGGCAACTTGTACAACTATGGATGAATGTACGGATTATTCACATTTGGAAGCAAGTGGAATTAGATGGCCATTAGCAAGGCAGGGACTGGCCTTGGAAAGGGAGCTAAATATTACAGGAACAGATGAGCATTAGGTGTGAGAAGCTGTGCTCTTTTACACTTGACTCCGGGTGTTCTGACAGGCAGTGGCTGCTGTGCAGCACAAGGAGCCCACGCTTTTTGGGGACACCATCAAAAGGGTGTGGCCAGATTCAAAGTCTGGATCTACACCGGCCAAGAAGAAAATTATTTTAGTCATCACAATGAGCTGGAATTAATTCTTGCCCTGTTATTCTCAGTGTAATTCTGTAAAATTGGAACCCAATTCAGCCCAGGCCACAGGTGACCTACAGAAGGTTCTGCACTGGCTGGCACAACACAAACCTGTCTCTGCTTAGGCCAGGTGTGCAGGGAAGGTGCTGCTCTACCACTCCTTGGGGGTGGCACTTCTCACAACCCTCTTCCCAGCTCCTCCTTTCCATCTCACATTTAATTTCCCACCTCCCCAAAAGGATTACTTCTCAAAAAAATCCAGCACTGTACTGGATCAATAGTTCTAAATGCTGCAACATCCACCTATTTTTTTAAGAGGTCTTTATATTGCTAGCCAGTGTTTCTATTCTGGGGACAAGAAAACCCTTGGGAAATCTCCCACAGCTTTAAGAGATGAAAGATGTTCAGCCTGGCCTAAAATTCACAAATTTACAGCCTTGGTTCATTTTCTCATGCTGTCCTCACAATTCTCTGTGAATTCTGCTGTTGCCACCTATGAAGGACAGATGTTAGTAAAGCAGACCTTGCGATGTAAGCCCAGACAAATTCTTCTGCGTCCAGGCTGATAGCTTTTTACACAGGGAAACAAAAGTAAACTTCAAAGCAATTAGTCACCTTTCTCCCTGTACACTCAGAATCATTGTTTCAAACTCAAGCTCAAGATTGCTGCTGTGTTCAGCGTAAACAACAACACCACGTTCAGCACCTGCCTGCAGAGTGTTACACCCAGCTCCCTGACCTCCAGCAGCACCCCTGGACAGCACCAGCTCTGCCTCCCTGCCATCTGTCCCTCACAGGGAGCTGGGACCAGCCAGGAGGTGAGAGGGCTCAGGAACTGCTGGATCTGTGCAGCATCAGAGCTCCCACTGCCTGGAGACCAGCTCAGGCACACACAGCCCACCAAACCCTGCTCCCAGGGGGAACATCTTAAATCACACAGGACAGGCAAGAGACTGTGAACATCTTTAGCTGCTTTTAAAAATCAATGAGGTCAGTCAAATTCTCTCTGAAGGGAGGGCCAGCACCTTTCTTTATATATATATATATATATTATAATGCTTTACTCTCTACTAAGTGAAAATGGTGTTTGCATTGCAGTGGCATGAGCTAAAATGCAAAGAGAGCCAAACTATGGTGATACTTCAATAATGAAACATTTTGCTAATGCTTCACTCCTGTCTTCACTTTGCTGCAAAGCAGCAGCTGAAGCAGCACTGGGCACAGAGCCCACAGTAAATCATGCAGCATGCCCAGAAGCACCATCCCACACCTTGCAGGGGCTTTTCCAGGCTCTGTGCCTGGCCCTTGGGGGGACAGTCATCCAACAGAGGTGGCAGCAAGAGGCAGAGTGGTGGGAGCACCCCTGCTGGAGCTACTGAGGCTGGCCAGGTACCTGTTCACAGGGATGAGCCAGACAGTGTAGGTGTGGTGTGAACAGAATGGGAGAGGTCTGTGTTTCTATTGAGTAAGTTATGCATGGGCTGGGGGAAGAAAGGAGGGAGGAGATGGAGGAATATGAGATGGTGAACCCTGTGCACCACGGGGAATTCAGAACTGGCAGCTCATTTGCATGGGAAGGGAGAACAAACATTACTCCCTGCTACACTGGAGAGAAATCACAGCCTGAAAGCAGCTCCCAGAGCAGCTCCTGGGGCCCTCCACCCATGGAGCAGCCAGCATTGCAGCTCCTGGGAAAGTCCAGTGCTGCCTCACAGCACCAGTTCCAGGAAGGGCAGCTCTGGCCAGGCTTGAGGGGTGTTTTACCTGGGTGTAAACATGCACACAGCCATAGCATGCATGGTTCTGTGGGTGTCCCCAGCACCTGAGCAGCTTGTCATTCCTTGCACCTCTGGCTGGCAATTGTCCAGAATTTCCGATGTTCAGAACTGTGCAGAAATTGCAAAATGCATTGAAGAAGGATGTGAAATGCCCAGCCCTGCACACTCCACACTGTGTGGCCCCCCTTTTTTCTACACTCTCCTGGCTGTGTGCTGGGTGACACTGTGCCCCCAGACTCAAGTCCTGCTCCATCATGGGGCTCTTTCCCTATGCCAGCTCCACACACACACTCTCCTGATGCTTTCCTCTGCTGCAGGAAGCACAGCCTTGAAGGAACAAACCCCTAAACATAATCAGAGCCCTTGTGAAGTCAAAAAGGTTCTGCCTTGGCTTCAGTGCAAATAAGTCACTTGCAAGGTCAGAGGTGCATCGAGATCCAAGGACAACAAGCACATATATCTCAGCAAAAATGGGGGAGAAATCAGAAATAATAAATAATATGCAACAGCATATGGTTCAGAAAGAGTTTAAGTCAAATAACAGCAGCAAGTGACCTTTAAAGAGAAGGTTATACTTTCCTTTGTTCAGTACAAGAACTAATTTCTGTCACAGCAAGAATCTGGCAATTGTTTCCCAGGACCTCTGAGCCTTTATATTCCTGTGTTTCACTTCATCATGCTATAGTTAAGCTGCATATATATATATATATATATATATATATACACACACATATAGTGTTTAAACTGACAGAGGGCACAGGGGTAGATTGGATACTAGGAAGAAATTCTTCCCTGTGAGGGTGGCCAGCCCTGGAACAGGCTGCCCAGAGAAGCTGTGGCTGCCCCATCCCTGCAAGTGTCCAAGGCCGGGTAAAATGGAGCTTGGAGCACCCTGGGATAGTGCCAAGTGTCCCTGTCCATTGCAGGGGGTGCCTCTGTATGGGTTTTTAAGTCCCTTCCAACCTTTCTGGGATTCTGTGGTAGATTTCGCTCTGCTCTGTGCCCCTGTGCCCCATCCTGAGCAGCAATAGCTCCCTGTGAGAGGCAGCACAGGGAGCTATCAGCAGAAGTACCAGTGGAACAACTTTCACAGACCTGAGCACAGTTGGTGCTGGATCAAGATGTTACCCTTGACAAATGCAATGCTTCTGCAAAGTGATCCATTATCAGCCACACACTCTGGTCAGAAATAGCTGGTACAAGGAAGGCTCTTAGCAAAGCCAAACAAGAGGAACAAAAACCAAGCAAGAAAAGAACAAATCCCAGGCTGGTTCCTGTCCTCACACAAACTGCCAGAAATTCCTGATAATTTACTGGCTTAATTACAGCTATTCTGGAGTTCCCAGACTTCTTCTGATTTGGAACGGAATACAGTCCCTCTTTCATTCACTTTATTTTGGGTAACAAATATTTATATTGTGTTCAAATCCATGGGCAGGCAAACCAAAAAAGGCAACTTTACAAGAAGCATTTCTATAAAGCCACCTGGAAAGGAAGAGATGCTGCTGTCACCTCTCTTCTTTTCTGGGGGTGGAAAAGAGAGGGACTTTTTAATCTCTCAGCATCCCAAGTACTGGATGCAGGGATGCCATGAGCTCAAAGGAGGGGAGCAAACCCCCTGGGAATATAGAGATGGCTGGGAACCTGGACTGGAGCATAAAATAAAAAAGCAAAACAAAACAAAACACCAAAACCACTAAACAAAACCAAAACAACCTCCTGCGAAGAATCAAACTTTTGGATTTTGCCAGACACTGCCCTCCTGCCAAAGCAGGCTCTGCTCCAGGGCACCCCAGCCCTCCCAGCCTGGAGGCTGCCATGGGCTCTGCCTCCCACAAGCCATCAGGGCAGGGATTTACTGCCTGCAAATGAATTTCAACGTTTGAACTGTCCAGCCTCATCTGTGGAGCAGCTCTAATATGCTCTAAGCTCCATTGTAATAGCTTTAAGCATTTATACATTCAATCTCTGCTATTTTACATTAGGCATCCCATTAACTATTTTCTTACTTTGATATAATCAGTGTTTACCATTATTTGGAGATTAGTTCTGGATAAAGAGGACACATGGCCTGTCTCCTCTAGAGGCCCAGAGTTGGTTGTAAAGGCAGGGCAGCCCTGCCATGACAGGGAGCCCCTGTCCTGACACCCTGGGGAGCAGAGGACAGGACCCAGAGCATGTCAGCATTTTCCATTTAAGCTCAAATGACACCCAGAGGATCTGGTCCCTTCCCCTCTCAGCCACAACAGAAGCAATTTTCCTTTCCCATTTCCATCCCAACACAAGGTGCCTAAAGTGCTCAGGCACTTAAATCTTATGAAAATTATATTTAGCAAATCAGAGAGAGTTCCATACTTCAGACATCCATCATTTAGGTCTTTGCATATAAAACTGGCAGGGAAAATTTCCATTCCAAAATTGCAAGGTTAAAATGCTACACCTACCTAAAGCATCTATAAAAGGAAATTAGAGCAATTCTTTACTTTGATAGAGCAATAAAAGTACATTAGAAGGGAATTCTTGAGGGTGTAAACATTAGCATGGGCAGGATTTTTCAGGTGACAAAGCAGCACAGCTCTCAGGATGGTAGCCAGTCTTTTCCAAGGCATCCCAGCATCTCTGGCTTCAGCTCGGCTTGGGATCAGCCACAAGCCCAGCTCTTCTGGAAGAGAGCTGCAGTCAGCTCTCTGCCTGGCTGAACCCACAGCACAGGGGACTTACTTGTGCCCTTTGAGCATCATCACATCTTCTTGAGCTCCTTTTGCAGTTCATTGGTATTTCTGAACTCCACTCTGCTCCTCCAAGCACACCTCAGATCCTCAACTCACACCAAAAGCACACCTGACAGGCTCCCCAGAGTTACCTGCTCATGGTCTGGTCATTATTTAATCCAATTTTTCCAATTTTACTGCACTGTGATGCAGTAGCTGAAAATATCCAGGTTCAACTGGGAGGTTTCTCAGCCTCCTTATTACCCTGCCACCAGCAATTCCCTTACTCCAGGCTGAGATTTGCACAATTTTCTCAGTGTTACATGCATTCATCATGCACCTGGCAAGGACCATCTCAGAGAAGGTTGGGATATGTGCTGTCCCAAGAAATGGGATGAACCACATAATTTCTAAAAAGAGTCTGGGCAACTGCACACCATTCTGCTGAGAAGAGTCAGGTGGGAACTGGGGATGGCTGTGGAAAGGAGAGGATGCAGCAAGCAAGATCTTCCATGGATGAGAACCACCACAGCCCTGTCTAAACAAACTAATTGCTTTCCAGCAATTAGCACTGACTAAGGACCAGTGTGACTCCCACAATAAGGCTGTCACAACACCCTTTGGAATCAGTGCCCTCAGAGGGCTGAGATCAGTGAAACTGGGGCTTCTGGCTCTCCAGCACAGCCCTGATAGAGTGCACACTTTCTGTTCCCCACATCTCACCTCTGAACTGCAGAGGAAGCTCAAGAGACTTTTGTCTCCTTTGTAATTATCTATAAAGTGCCACTCTTTCTTCCTACTCTCATTTTGTCCAGGAGAGCATCCCTGATGGGGGAGCTCAGTGCTGCTCAGGGGACCAAGCCAGAGAGCGAGCAACGTCACGGTCCAGATCTCTGGAAAACACACACCCAGGCTTTGCTCTGCCCTGTGTCACATGGCAGAGCTGGGTCCTGCCCTTTCCTCTGGGGTCCCACTGCCAGATTTCAGTTTTGCTTTCCTGTTTTCCTCCTAGCTGGTTCCTACACAGAAGAAGACGTGGTTTAGTTTATTCTGTGACTGTGGGGAAAAATGAACATGCAGCACATGCAGATGAAGCAAAGTACACAGCAGGTCCCTTTGCAGTTATGCATTTTGCTTTATGGTGACAGGCAGGCTTAGAGCCCAATCTCCAGCATAAAAATCACATCAATCAATGTCAACATACTAGTCATACATCAGAGAGACAATACTGGCTTTAAATAGGTACCAGTGGTTGCAGAAGACGAGGCGCTTCCAGAACTCCATCTCCGAAGCGCCTTTCATCTCACCCAGAAACTGAAAGCCCCTAAATATAGGACTACTGTTAAAAATTCATGAGCTTCAGCAGCTATTTATCAAAGTCATGGGAATAGGATATTTTCATGATGGTGAATGGCTTGACATTCATTACTAATAAGCAAATGTGCCCTTTATTACCATTTTAGAAGAGAACATCGCTACTGATACCCAAGGAACATTGCATTACCACTGGGCCTTAGCATTAGCTTTGCTACAATACACACATCATTCCTGCCATCTGGATGCCTCATGCTTATTAGTTCCCAAATGATGATGGGCATGGGGCCAGCTCCCTGGAGCTTGACCACACAAGGCTGCTGGGAAGGTCTGTCCCAAAGGTGGGACTCCTCTCCAGGAGCCGTACCCCAGACCACACCTACATTGATCCCTCCTCCCTCCAGGCCCTGGGATGCTCTCAGCTGAGTCCCAGCTCCTCAGTGGCAGTGGCCACTGGACACAGTCAACGCCCCCTGCTCATTGCAGGGCTGCAGATCAGCAGCAGTGACACTGATGTGGCCACAGCCCCATGGCAGGTTGACAATGCTGACTGGGGCACCATCAATGGCAGCTCCTTTCACAGCCTCCTACCACAATCATTTGACCTTAAAGGATCCATCAGAATGAAGAAGTTAAAGAATAGTTCCTCTCTGTGATGGTTTAAGTTTCTCAGGTCGTTTATACATGGAAACATTTATACACTTTCTATGTTGACAAGGAAAAAGCATTCATTGCTGTCTTCTGGAAGAAAGGAGAAGCAGAAAGGAAGGAGGAACCCCCTCACCTCTCTCACATGGACAAAAGCTGGCCACAAAACCAGTTTGATTTCAGTGGATCCCCAAGAATTTGTTCTTCCAAACAATCAGAAGGAGCTCTAAGGGCAGCTGTAATTACATCTAAATCCCCACACAGGCAGGACTCTTACACACGTGGCTGGAGAAAGGACCATCTGTTTTACTAAGGTATTACTAAGCTCTTTTTAAATTTTCTTCTCTATCCCAATTATATTCTTTTCCTCCCCTTCCTCCCTAAATGGAAGCACTGCATTGGTAATATCCAGAGTCTTAAAATAAGATTATGTTTTTAAATGAGAGAGTCTTTAAAGTTCTTTAAAGACCTTAAAACAGTGAACTAGTCTTTCAATCAATTCCAGAGGATTCACTTACAACTTCATTACTCTGGAAGAGCCTACATTTACCAGGCAGCAAATGAGAAGCATTCAGGGAAGTGCCTTCAGCCTCTCCTTTGATGAGCACCCAGAACCTCACCCTGGTGCTCCCCCAGAGCTTCAGACCTACCCAAGGAGGAGGGAGAGTGTGGTCCTGGTTTCAGAGGTGCCACCAGCCAGCAAGAAGCTGAGGATGGACAGGCCAGCTGGCAGGAAGGGAACCATGACACAGCAATCTGTGCGAGCTTTTAAACTATTTCTCCTTTTCCAGCCCCTCCTAGCTGTTTTCCACAGCAAAATCCTGTGTCATGGAAAGGTCAGCTTGTCAGGGTGGTGCTGGCACTGCTGATGCTACAGCTACAGCTGGAGACAGAAAAAGAGCACCCCAGAGATGTTCCCCCCTCAATGCCTTACCTAATACCTTCCACTTTTACACCAAATATCATCCACCTCATCACCCTGCTCCCCCTCCTGCCACCCTGCCTTCCAAGATAGAAAAACAAGAAAGGAGCATTCCTATCCTCAAGGAAAGTCCCTTTGTGTGAAGGGCTGATCCCTGAGGAAGCCAGACATGACACACATTCTGCACAGCCTGGAGTGGCACATCATGGACAAGAATCCCCCATTGCATGCTGCTTCTCACTGAGCAAATCCCAGAGATGGCCAAAGACCAGGACCATGAGCTCACATCCTTTTCTCTGGCAGCTCTGGATGCACTCCTGGGATGAGGGACCCCCCTGCACCCCCACTGGGTCCAGGACAGGCTCCCACACAGGGCACTGACCACCTCCAGCTGCTGGGCCCAAATACTGACTGTGTGCTGCTGCCTGTGCCCTGGCTTCCCCAAAATCCATCACTCCCACCCCATCCCAACACACAGCTCACGAGGGCAGCTCATTAAAACCAGGACCACCCCTTGCTGCCTGCTGCACAAACACCTGGGCAGGACAGTGCTGATTCCTACAATCTGCTATGGAAACTTGCTCCTCAGCTAGGACTGGGACCTTCCTGAGCCACAGGGAAAATGCAAATGCATTAACTTCACCCATTTCATATTGTAAATTCACAGTGCAACTCCACTTCCTAACAATGCACACACATGCTGCAGTAAGAAGTGGCCCAGAGCCCCTGAAAGCATTAATATAGAGAAAATCCACTTGCACAACACGTGGTTTTTAGTTTTAATGGCTGCAAGGAGACAAAATATATTTAAAGCAAAGCTAGGGAAGATGGCAAGCATCTCCTTGCATTTCAGCAGGCTACAGAAAAGCACTGTACCACTGAAGATGCTGAGCCAGAGACCTGGCAAAGGCACAGGCAGCAGGAACAGCCAGGCAGCCCAGTGAGGAACAAACCAACTTGGGATGTGAGCAGGGACACAGAGGGGACACTCCAGAACCAGCCAGGCTGTGAGCAGGGACACAGAGGGGACACTCCAGAACCAGCTGCAGAGGCTGTGAGCTGCTCCCAGTGATTCATCCTGTCAGGAGCAAGGCTTCCCTCAGCCACACCATGATCCAGGCTAATTTCCTCTGCTGACCTATACACTGCTGTGTCACACTTGGGGAACACACGCCAGACCCTTTCAAAGAGCTTTGGGGAGGTTTAGCCAGAAGGGCAATGGATTTTAGTGGCAATCACACAGCTAAATACCACGTTTCCCTTGGTGGCATAACCTTTGCATAACTGTTACACTTCCCTGCCATCAATAATCTGCAAACAGCCTTAAAAAGGCCTCTCATCTCCCTTGCATGAGCCATTTCAGGGGCACACCTGCTCAGGGACCCTGGGCAGCCCAATGCAGTCTCTGAGGGCGTTATTCCCAGGTGCTATTCCAGCCATGCAGAAACCCAAAGCACACACCACTCTCTGCCTGCTTACTGGTCAGAGCCAGGGTGAGGATGCAGTGGAGATGCAGAGATGTGTGTGCAGAGCAGCTGGAAGTCCTTTCAGCAGGGGAAACTCAGGCTGTTTGCAGAGACCAAGGGCACAGCAGAACCCCGTGCACAGCCAAGCTCTGGGGCACGGGGCTGCGTGGCTGCACAGACCTTGGGTCAGCAGGCACGAAACAGTGAATCCTGGGGCTGCAGTGGTCTGGGAAAAGGGGATTGCTGAGAGCCAGGCAAGGCATGGCTGTGCATGCTAACAACCTGCTGCATGGCAGGGCCCTCCATGGCTGGAATGGCACCAGAGCGCCCCAGCACTCTCCGAGGAGAAGCACTGCCGGCACAGCAGCCAGCAGCTCTCTGTGCCCTGCCCTGCCACACACACAGCAGAGCAGGGCAGCACTGCACACACACTCAGCACAGCAGCACCTTCCCACTCTCAGTTCCACACCCAAGGCTCTTCCCTGGGCTGTACACCCCTCTCAGCCCCACCAAGGGAGGTGGGGGACAAACCACAGCGAGCACAGCCATGAGATCCCACACAGGAACAGAGCAGTGAACAAACAGGCCCTGACTCATGCTTTGTTGGTGAAGGAAGGAGAAACTCTACAACATTTTATCTACACACTGCTGCTGTCATCTCTGTGGCTAAACTGGATTTCCTAAAGTACAGGGGGCAGCAGCAGGCTTCACTGTCATACAGGTGAGATGCAGGGAGACCTCAGAAAAAACAAGATGACAACACCACAGTGCTTGGCAATCTCCTGCTCTATTCTCCACAACAGCCTGAGTTTGTAGAGGCTTTAAAAGCCAACAGGATGGGACCACTGTACATCCAATGCCTTTGGCTTGCCAGGAGGCAGAGTGGGTGCAGTGGGAAGGCAGAGGCAAGGAATTATGAGCAATGAGGCAGTTGTGCCCCTCTGTAAGCAGACTGAGGTGCCAGGGCACAAATCAGGCATGGCAGAACACAGTGCATGCACCAGCACCTTCCATTGCTGCCTCCTGCCAGCTCTGAGCCCCTGCTAATTCCATCAGATGTCCCCCTGGGTTGACAGGCATCCCATTTACTCTACACAAAAAACCTGGACACAGGAGACATTCAAAATGCAGCTCATATCCTTCCCCCAGTGATCATTCCACATCAATCAGACAGAAAAGATTATTAGAGATTATTAACAGGGTTGAGAAGAGACTTGCTGAGAAAGGGTATGGCAGGAAGGGGCAGCAGTTTGTTCCTGCTCCTGTGTGCAGGTTGAAGCACAGCAGCCTGGCATGGGGGGGGGTCAGCTGATGTCTGGGGGGCTCTGCTCAAGTCCAGGCAGCCTCTGTGACCCCTGTGCAGAGCCACAGCCCAAACCCTGCCCTTCCTGCAACCCAGGCAGCAAACAAAACAAACAAACAAAAAACCAACCAAACAATTCTCTCCTCTTCCTTTCTGCCTCCTGACACTCTTTCCTCTTTCTCTTAACTACAGGGTATCAATTCCATCACCAAGGTGCCTCTGCTGATGCCTGGGCAAGCAGAGTGTCCCCCCCACCTCCCTCCTGCCCAGTGGTGCACAGTTGGCAGGCTGAGAAAGGAAAAAAAGCCCCAAATAACACAGGCAACAACAGCCACAACTCCTGACCCCCTCCCCTGTGCTCAGGGCTGCCCTCAGATAGTTCAGTGGTGAGGAACACTCCTCATCACAAACACACCACAAGGTGGGTTTGCAATGAAAGGCTTTGATAAAATTGGCATCTCCTGGTGCCAGGAGCCCCAGCCCTTGCAGCAGACAGGCTGTGTGGCAAACACAATCTGGAAAACCCCACAAGTGGAATTGGATCCTGGATGGGCACAGAACTACTCACACAGAGCCCTGGTAAAGAAATAACTACTGGAATTAGTTGGGGACAAGATCTGCAGGAAGGCTTTTCTCTAGTGACCCAAGGCTACATTTTTTCAGGGCACGTGGAAAGCCCTTGCACCTTCTCTCTAGACTCCTTCAGTATCAACTTCTGGAGATAACCACAAGCAGGAGCAGTATCACCCTTAGCAGGGTGCAAACATCAACAACAAACTGTCAGAAGGCTGTTGAAACAAACACAGCCCTAAATGACAGCAAAACCCCAGAGACCCTTGAAACAGCCCCAGCAGCACTGCTGGGCATCCCTGGGGCTCTGCTGGAACCATGGCACAGTTGAACAGGAGATCCATGACAGGAATGACAGCTGTCCTACAGGGTGGCACAGCCCTAAATGTGGCAGCAATGCTCAATAACCAGCCACATGAAAGTGCTTCTTATGGCCTGGTCAAAAAGTGAAATCTTGCAAAGATATTGGCAGGCACTAGGGACTGACAGTACCTCTGCTACAGGCCCTGACAGAACAGCCATAGCCACATTTCTAAGGAAGGTTTAGCAAAGCAAAATGTCACCAAAGAGCAGCTGAATATTAATTAATGAGACTGGAAGCCACAGATCTTCACCCAGGAAAATCCTTCTGGCTATTCTGTGGTACATGACAAGCATGGCCAGGTACAGTATCTGCTTTATTTCCCTGCACTGTCAATTCCCAGCAGCAAACAGGAGAGGAAAGCACTCCTGAGCAGAGGAGCCTGCCAGCTCTGACCCTCCAGCCCTTTCCTGAAGGAGGCACAGAAGCTCCTGAGCTGGAAAACAGGAATGTTTCTGGGTCATGGACCCAACCATCCCCTTCCAACAGACAGCAGAGCTGGAGGAAGCCACATCTCCCTGCCCTAGCTCTGGGTAACTCAGGCCCCTCTTCTCAGCCCCAGGCACCCTCCAGGTGCCACTGTTCAACACCACATAACTGGGGTCAGCCTAGGTGACCTCCAAAGCTCTCCTCCAACCCAAAGAAGTCATGATTCCATGATAATTAACACAACAAACAGAAACCTGCCCTGTGACAGCAGTGACCAGAGTGACCCAGCACATCTCTGCTGACCACCTGGACACAGAGCCCAGTGAGGAGACTGGGGTCACCAAACCAGGAGGGTAACAGCCTGCTGCTGGCCAGGATTAGTGCATCCCTGCATTCCTGCACAAAACCAGCTCCAAAATGATGGATGGCTGCACAAGGGCACGCAGCAGTTGCTGGCAGCTGCAAATTTGGAATTGGGCAAGAAGCGACCAGGTATTGGGATCACAAATACCCATTTGTTCCACTTCTAAGGCTCCTTCCCATGAGATTTCCCAAACTGCTGCAAAGAGCTGACTGATCCTCTCAAGGCACAGGCATCACCCCTGTCACTCCACTGAGCAGCACAGAGGTGCAGGGGGTGAAGTGACTCATGAGATGGCAAAGCAGCAACAAACGAAGGCACTGCCTTGCACACTCACAGACTGAAATACTTTCTTCTCCTTTCCACCAGGCTCAGCATCACCACCAGAAACAGTCCCACCCCATCCAAACCCCAATAAAAACCCTTCAAGCTTGATTTTATGGGACTCAAACCACAAAGCTTTTATGGAAGACTAAATTATTTTCCTTAAATGCCTCCCTCCTGCCTCCAAAAGCCCCGATTTTATTCAGCTCTCTGCTGAGAATTTCCCTATTGTAATTTTGGCTCAGCCAGAGCAAACCAAAACCAAGGGAAGTTCTTCTGCTGACTGCTTTAATTCACCTGAAGCCCTAAACATACAGGGCTGGCTGATTTCTAGGGCAGCACTGCAAGCTGGGAATAAGACAGCTTCAGAGGTCTGGACCCCTTGGAGGGGACCTGGACATGGAATACAGCTCAGGCACTGATGGACAGAGGATCTGTCCCATCCCAGTGTGGAAATCTGGGATGCACATTTCAGCTTGCTGTCAATGCCATAATTTAGTGTTGAGACTGAGAGCAGCATCTGACCCCCCAGAACTACCCAAAGTCATCTCCATTTGTACAGAGTGACTGGATGGAAGGAAGTTCTCTGCCCAGTGTTCACCATACCAGAGCAGGAACACCCTGCAAGGAGATCTGGCACATGCCTGGCAGGGAAGCACATTTTCCCTCTTCCCTTTCCACACCTGACTTTTCCCTGGCCCGCTGTGCAGGTGTCTGGGACAGAGCCCCAGACCCCACAGAGCAAACAATCTTCCCAAAGCACACACTGCTGACACTGTGCCACAGCCATGAAAACAGGACACACTTTGTGCTTTTCCCACAGCAAGGCTCCATTGATCAGCAAAGCAGAATATTTTTGCCCCAGCCACAGGGAAAGAATTAATCTGTAAAGCAGCATGCCCTTGCATGATGCCTGGGGAAGGCATTACCATCCCCACCTAATGCATTTTCTGATGAGTTTCCTGAAAGGCTTCCTAGCCCTGAGCAGGGAAGCTTTTCCTGCAGAGGACAAGGCTCTCTGGCACTCCACCACAGCAGCCTGCTCTCCATCCAAGCACTGCAGAGGCCAAGTTTTCCTTTTTCAACTGCATGATATACACAGCTGGAGGTCTAATATGTGGATAAGATCCCCAGGGAGGGTTTGTGGTTGGCTGGGAACATTTCCTAAGGTGTTTTTGAAATCTCTTTTAACTCTGAGATTTTTCCCTCTTCCCTGTTGTTCCTCTTAGTGCTGCCAAGCTGAAACAGAATGAGTTCATTTAAACTGGAAGTGGAAAGGTTTGCAAGGGATCTGTAAAGCTTTAGCTGTTCCCATGTCAGGGACAAGGGCAAGCAGGTCTGGCTGAAACATCTCTAACAGCAGCTATATTTCAAACAGAAGAAAGAACCACACAAACTCCCTAACACTGAAATTTCCATTTCAGCAGTATTTCAGTGCTTGCCAAGCCCCCCAACGAGGCTTTACCCAAGCTGACCTTCCATGATCTCCCTGGCACCAGGCCATGGAGGGAATCCCCAGACTCTTTGCTAGGGTCCCATCACTCAAACCAAGAAAACCAACAGTTCATAAACACTGGAGAAACACCAGGAATATAAAAGCACTCCCAAATCACACCTCTTTCTTGCCCTTTCCTGCCTACTGTGCAATTTACAGTTCTACTTTTATTGCCTGGCCACTCTCAATGACACAGGAGCAGTCAGCAACAGCAATCTGCCTTTTGCTGTCACAGACACCACAGGGACTTGCTCATCAGCCACTCCTGCTCACTGCATTTTCCAGGTTAGACCTTTCCCCACTCAGAACAGGACATGAGGACAGAAAAAACACATGGTTAACATCCTCACTGTTCAGCAAAGAGTCAGGAGGCTTCACTCGAGAACCAGCTGCGCTCTGCTGGGCCTGGCATGGAGAGCAGGGTCAACTTTGCACCTTTTATTAGTGAACAAAACAGATGTGCAAAAGGGTTCTCCCAGTCTCACCCAGCTGGCTGGTGGCAGATCTGGAAAGATAAGCTTCAAAATTCCTGCTCTGCTCATTTCTTTTGGCTGCCAGTCCTACATCTGATGAGCCCTGTGCAGCACAAAAGGCTGCCCCAGCTCCCTGTGATTTTAGAGATGGCTAACACTCATTATGTTGGTGCTGCATTTCAGTGCACTGCAGAGACCAAGAGGTTTAGATTTGTTTAAACCAAAAAGTTTAGATTAATTTAAAAAGCACATTAGACTAACTCATGGGAGAGAGGTCCAGTCACTGCCTATCAGGCTCCTCAAATTGGAGAATTGCTGAAGAGCAACTAGTTCTGCTGGAGCTGGGATAGTAAAACCAACCTCTGGCCTAGCCCACTGCAGAAACTCTCTATACCTCCTAAATATACCAAGCCACACACCTGCAGCACTTTCTCTGTGGGGCAAGATCCAAAAACAGCCAGATTCTGCATACAATGCCTTCTGAGCTGGCATCCAGCAGTGGCAAAGGTCAAGTGTGCTTGGTTTTGGCACTGCTCAAACAAGCCTGCCCCTTTCCAGAGAGGGCAGCCAGACCAAAGATCCTATTTCCAACACCAGCCACAAAGTTTATGTTTCACCTCCATCCTTGGCAGCTGTTTGCAGTTTTTACTGTTTACCCTCATATTTATTCCAAAAACAACACAACGTGCTCAACAAAGCTATGTCAGGAGAACGCAGCACACAAAATAATATCAGCAGGCAGGTCACTGGAAGTTTAGTGGCTGGATGCCAATCAGATAATGATTTGCAAGCTGTTTCTCAACACGTGGGTGAGCACATGGGACCCTGGGCTGCAAGCAAAAGGCATGTTTGTTTCTAGGAGATGAAGCACTCTCAGCACACAAAGGTACCAGCCCACAGGGTGATGGAGTTACTTGAAGCTGTGCTCACCTTTCTGTCTCATGGCAGTTCATTACACAGAAGAAAAACACATGCCCACCTGAACACTGAGCTCCCAGAGCTCTTTCCTGGTGCCCCAGGAATGCCACTCAGCCTAGGAATGAAACACAGCCAAGCATCCACAGGGTCCTTGAGAGCCCTCAACTCCCAAGGCAGGGATTCCTCCACCCGGGGAAGCTGCTCCCATCTGGCACCTCCATGAACACCTCCCTGCAGTCCTGTACAGCCCTTCTGCACAACACTGGATTTGAGCTGGGACCTCACTGGTCCCAGTTTGGGGTGGGCTGGTTTTCCCTCTCAACCCTTTCTAGGAAGCTCTTTCACACTGCCCATCTTGTGACTAGGAATTTCTTGTTTCCAGCCTGTGTTATACATTGCCCATTCCTATCCCCTGTTGATGTACCAATCCTGCCCACAAGTTTAGTGCTAACCCCTGGATATGCACAGATAGCACTTTATTCTTTTTTAATTATTACACCAAATAAGACCAAGGTGTTGTTTTCTTGTTCTGAGCCTCCACAGTCCCCTGATTATCCCAGTATTTTACATTTGCCTTCTCCAACCTGAGTTCCTTTCTCAGTGTGCTGACACTGTTGCAGCGAGCAGTCCTAACAAGCTCTGGGTAGAACTGTGGGCTGTGAACATTTTCTGATCCCTGCTAGAAATGCTTCATCTGCCAGAGCTCAGGAACTGGCTGCCCTCTGTGCAGGAGCTGTGCTGTGAGCTCCTCTCACAGCTGTGGCTGCTGTGCTCATGGCAACCTGGTTCTCCTCCATCCCGACTCACAGCTGCTTGCCTTCCAACCTCTGTACACAAACCACCACCAAATACATGGAAAACAACCAATCCCAAAACCCAAATCTGGATTAACTCCCCTATTAAATTGTTTCCAAACTGCCTGCTTCTGCAGGAGCATAAAACTTCAGGGCCACACAGTTGGGCAGTGCAGACCCTGCCTGGGGGATTGATTTACTCCCCTCAGTCATTCCCCAGGGAGCTTGGAAGAGGCATGGACTCACCCTGTACATCCTTTCTTCACACATCCATAAAATCTCAGAACGCATTTTATCCAACAAGTTCCACTGCACAGTGACCCTCTCCCTGTGCTGTGGAAAGATGTGGAAACCCAGGGCACTGGGAATATTTCTCTGTCTGCTCTAGGGTGCCCTGACCCCCAGGGGAGCACTGACTTCGACCCTCATGGAGAAAGTTTCCTAGACTCCAGAACAGACCAGAATCCACTAAGGTGTGAAGTAGATTGTAGAGAGTAGTGTAGGTGTATCACTTGGTGAGAAATTTAGGTTTTGGAATTTTTAGTATGTTGTGGATGGAAGCAAGATGGAGGGCACAGGGTGTTGTCCTGGGCTGCTTCTTCCTTCTTCTTCATGGGTTTGGGTGGCATTTTGTAATTGGGTGGAAAAGTCTGCATTGGGGGCTCTTTGAGATCAGTTATTGGGTTAAAAAGGGAAAATAATTTGTTATCATCATACTGCAAAAGCTCTCATACCTTCTCAGTGATTTCTCATGGGCAGCCCCTCACAGCACTGACTCCTTCTTCACAGCCAACAACTCCAGCTCTCTCCTCACCCAGCTAACCCCACTCTTTTATAGCACTCATCCTCATTGGACACAGCTGTGGCTTGTTAAGGGCAGGCCTGTTCCTAATCTTTGGTAATTAGCACAGCTGCAACTCCTCAGAGGTGAGATTACCTTCTGCACTATTTCCTTACATTCTATCCCTCCACAAATATTTAGGTGTCAGTCCTTAATCGGACAGTTTAGCTTTAAAAGACCTTGTAACAAGAGATTGTTGGCCATTTTTGCTGTGCTTTTCTAGTGCACTGAGCCTGGTGTGGACAGCGTACAAAACTCTAGATAAGAGAACAATAAACAAGAGGAAGAGGCCAGGGGAGTGGGATGGTTCTCCAGAGCCACCCAAGCTCGGTGACAGTGACACAGGCCCATGGCCAGCACTGGAGGGGGCATTCATTCCTTCTGGCCATCCACCACAGCCCTGTCTGCCTGGAGAAGTGGCTCAGACCACACCTCACAGAGCTGTGCCCTCTCTGATCCATGACCAACACCATGGTGAGGGCTGAGGAAGCAGCAGGGACCAGAGGACACTCCTGAGGATGCCCAGGCTGCAATAAAACCCACCTGGCTCCTCACCAAGGTACTCCTCCTGTTCCTGCCAGGAGTGAAGAGCTGCTTCTGATGGCAGCAAGGGAGAGAGGACAGCAGGTAAGAGCTGGCACAGGGTGACAAGGTAAAATGGCTCCTAAAGGGCTGGCCTGGAAAGGTTACAACTGACCCCTGTCTTACTGAACATAACTATCCTCCTGTTCAACAAGGTGGATGTAAGTATTTCTGGCTACAATAATTGAATTGCAACTTTTCTGACTCCTTTAAAAAAAGCAGCCTTATCTTTCCTAGCCAATCTTTTTTGCAGAAAAGATTCTGCTACCTGCACAGATAATTCTTTCACTAGAGGCAGTCCCAGGAATTTCTTGTTAGCAAAACAAAATTTTGTATGTGCACTCTAATGATATTAGTTAAGTAAAAAGAGGGGGTTTGATAATTTTCCCTTAAAATAACCATCTACAATATACAATTGCAGGTAAAAGACAAACAGATCAGGAGATTAACTCTCCAGAGGCAGACAAATGCCATCTGGGTTATGAATCATATTCTAGGTACGACACCCCTCTGGTAGATGATACAACTTTTGACATACTCAAATGTGTTTTGCTAAAATAAATAAAGAAATAAATAAAAATAATGCTTTAAAAGCTGCTTCCCTAAGGTAACACTCCATAAACCCCCAAAGCTGCAACAGCACCATTCATTCCTCCCTCAGGGCTAAGGAGTGATGGTTTCAAGGTGAAGGAGGGTGAGTTTACATCAGATAGCAAACAAATATTTTTTACAGTGAGGATGCTGAGGCCCTGGCAGAGGTTGCCCAGAGAAGCTGGGGCTGCCCCTGGACCCCTGGAAGGGTCCAAGGCCAGGCTGGATGGGGCTTGGGGGAACCTGGGACAGTGGAAGGTGTCCCTTCCTGTGGCAGGGAAATGAGTTTTAAGGTCCCTTCCCACCCAAAGTGGGATTGTATCCTAAGCCCTGCCTGGCACTTGCTCCTGTGGCTCAGAGGCACATCTGGCCCTGAGACACTGGCAAGGAGAAGAGCTTTGGGCCCTTCAGCTGTAATAAAGACACCAGGAGGGGTCTTCAAAGCATTTACTGCGGATTTCAGTCTTTCTCTTCCTTTTCATGCTGCACCTCCTCCCAGCAAGACAAGTCATTCCTTTCCAGCCCAGGCAACCTTTTTGTTCCAAGGAATCCTAGAATCCTTTCACTGCTGTAAGTTGTTCCCATCAGGAATGCTGAGTCAGGAACCCCAAGTCTGGAGCAGTTGTGCTGTGGTTAAAAACAAATCCATCATCTTTCAAGACTTTCCCTGTGTTATCTGCAGGCTTTACTGCCTCACTAGATGTTATTACATTATTTCCAAACTTCCCACAAGGCTCTTCAGTCTTGAATGTCTCACAAAAACACTGAGTTACATTTCACAGAAAACCACAGAGTATTTTCCTCAAGTTCACATATAAGAAAAGTTACTGGACAGAACAATGAACACCAACAGCTGCTAGGAAATGATTACAGATACCTAGAAGCAAGATGAATCTTCTTCTTTTGCTCTAAGCAAAAAACCCTTGACTCAGCTACACCAACATTCATACAGATGGGTGTGAGTGTGAGTGGCTATGCCCCAGCCCAGCCTTGCAGCTCCTTCTGCCCCAGCCCCTGAGGCTCCAGGGTTTGCAGAGCCTGCCCAAGATGACTAAAAAGCCACTCCTGCTGCTACCACTGCTGCTGGCCACTTTTGGATTGGGGTGTTTGGATTTTCTAAAAATTTAATTCAACTAAGACCCTGAATAGTGATTAGATCTAAGCCCCAGCCTAACCCCTCCACTGTTATGTAATCCCTAAAATCCAAAAAGCCTTGAAAAGCTTAAATGTGACAGTGCTGATGATGTCATGCTGCTGAAAGGTTTCCATGGAAACCCCTCCTACCACTGCCATATGCCTGTGGCTCTCAGTGCCCAGCATCCTCTGCACAATGCCCCCAGCACCACAGCTGGGGAGAACTGGGAAGGAATTCCTACAGCCTGCCAGGTGCACCTCAGCTCCCCCTGCTCCCCACCCAGCCATGCCAGCATAAAAGCCATCAGTGCCCAAGAGACCTCCCCACCAGACAGAGCCCCTTAAAGGACCAGGCAATGCTTCTGAAAAGGGGACACTCAGTCCTGGCTCCCTCTGCGGCACATCCTTGTCCCCATTCCCAGCTCCCATCCCAGGCAGCAGCAGGGACACATGCCAGCTGCCCTGCAGGACAGCCTGGCAGCCTTCACTCCATGCCACCTCACACAGCCAGAGGGTCAAACCCATTTTCATCAAAAGCAAGCTAAAAAACAAAACAAGGAAAAACAACGGAATGTCAAAAAGCATTCCTGAATCCTCGTGTTTGCAGAAAAGAGCTTAAAAACCTCAGGTTTTTCAGGTTTCTCAAACCTGAAAGCAGCTAAAAGAAGAAATCTACTGGCTTAAAAAATCTTGTTTTCCCCCTCACTCCACCAACCTTGCTACTCCTGCATAAATGCAGCTGTAAGGCTTTGTGGGTTTTTCTAAGGAGTAAAGCATAATTTTCTGACATATCTCTGCCTGAGCTCAGCTGACAAACTAAAACAAATGCAACAAATTAAACTCTGGGTTAATTTAAGATACAAGCAAAGGGACGGCCCTTATGACTTTATTTTTCCTCAAAGAAATTGAGAAACTCCCCCTGTTGAAGGGCTCTGCCTGTCTAATCATCCTCTCCATCCAGGGCACTTCTGACACGCCCTTGTGTAAGGGTTATAAACCCATTCCTTGTGCTCAGAGCCACGCAGTGTCTCTGCCTGGGCTTGGTGCCCACATGCAGAGGTAAGAAACCCCTGGGAGAGTTCAGCTCAGCCCCAACACTGAAGACCACCCCACCTAACTATGACTTTACTGCAGATCACACAAATTATGCTCCCCAATGGAGCACAGATGGACAGAACCTCTCCTGCCTCCCCGAACACCAGGTCCAGCTGAGCAGAAGGGCCAGACCCTTCCTTACTGGCCTTACATGCAGCCCCTCACCCTGGTTTTCAAAGACAAAGGCCTGGCAGGGGAGCAGGGGCGTCCAAGATGTGCTTTGTCCCACATTCACCCTCCAGAGTGGTTTCCAGCAGAGGCTGAGGAACCCAAGATGGATTTTTTAAGAATGCATCACGTACACTTTGGCAAAAGAGAGAACAGTCTCAAAAAAGCTTGAGGGAAGCATCAGGCTGCTGTTTCCTCATCTCCCATGAAAGCCCTGCCAAAAAGCCTATAGCATAATGCAACAACACCAAACTACAATTGTAACATTTTTTTTAATTAAACGATGAGTCCAGATTTTTGAGCTTAACATGGATTCCCTTTTTTGGCATTCACAACTTGAACAGTTATACACATGTTCCAGCTTAGTTACCCCCAAAACATTATCCAAACATTACTATTTCAGGACATGCTGTGGGGCAAATAAATGAACCCTTCTGGATTGGGGGCTGGCTGCTTTGGACCACGTGCTTCCTGCCAACCAGGCACAGTTGCATCCCCCTCAAAGAAATGAACAACACCCTCAGACACAAAGCCCAGGGGGAGGTTTGCTTTGCTTTCTCCCCCATGTTCTCTGCCAGGCTCAGTGCACCTCCACAGGTACCTTGATCATTATTCAGTGCAAGCAGAGGATGAGTGAAGCCACAGCAGCCACCTCACTGACACAGCCTGCCTGGAAAAGCAATGAAATGGCCAAGCACCAGTGGCAAGCACAATGGGAGATTTTGGGCAGCCCATGAGAGTCTGTCCTGTGTCACACATGGCTCCTCTGCTACCACCTCCTCCCCTCTCTGACCACACCAAACCCCCCTCTCTGTGAGCCCTTATTTCTGGCTGCTGGCTGTGTGTTCCTGCAGCATTTCCAGGGAACAGCACACAGTGCTGCTCCGTGACTGCCACAGCTCAGTCCTCATTCCCACAGTGATGCTCAGGAAGGTTTGCAGCTTCTCTGTTTAATACCATCATGCTGAAGCAAGGCTCACGGGTCTCACAGCTCAGTTTGCTTGTTGGTTTGCTGTATTTTGTTCAAATTCACATCACAATTCCCTGCCAGCTTCTGAGGCAGCCAAGTACCTGCTCCCAGGGAAGTCAGTTCCTTGTTCTGAACTATAAGGATGTATTATCCCCCATATTGTTTGTTTTCTTCACAGCTCCAGCCCACTTACTCCATTTGTTCCTAAGACAGCCCAGCTCTCACAAACTATCATTTGGTGGCAAGTTCTTGCAGTCAGCAAGCAATAAAACCACCTCTGAGCCTCGTTCTGTAGCAGCACGATTCCTATGGCATGCCTCATCCCAGACAAGGGCATGCTGCTTGGCCCCAGCTCTAATCAACATCCTTTCATTCACAGGCAAAAAGAAAAGAGAACAGCATAAAGAACAGTGCATTTCTCAGCACAGTGCCTTATAAAAGAACTCCCTCAAAAACACCATTTAGCAAACCTACACAAAGAAAACTCACTCCTCCTCAGTTCCTTCCAAACACAGCCAGCCCAGTCAGGAACCATTCCACGTGTCCCTTTTTTCTCTGGCCTCCATGAAGCCAGTACCTCCAACAACAGAGAAGTCCCCAGCTGCTATCAGTCCCCAGGATCCAGCAGAGAGAGGGGTTTCTGCAATCTGTGTGCATTGGCCATGGAACACAAGGCCTTGCAGGCAGAGGGGTCACCCACATAGAGGCAGAGGAAAGTCCCATTTATTGTCTGGCTCTTCCCTTACGAGTTAATTGTGCCACTTCTAACACCAGGAAAGCTCTTCTGAATCTCTGGCTAAGCTATCCATACAGGCTTTTCACTGACTCCCACTTATTCTTCCTCTAAATATTCAGGCTGGTAAATAAATGTTTTGCCTTCCCGAGCTAATGCATAATGTATAAATCAGCCCCAAACACAAAGAAACCTAAAAACAGTTCTCATAAAAAAGATTGAGATTTTTTCCATAAACAACAGCTGGCAAAGTATCTCACAAAAGGGGGGAAAAAAAATCTTTGCAGATACATTTAATTGCTTCAGGATTTAATGCTTCTCCAGACTTGTTTGCTGCAGCCAATGTTAGAAACAAAGTGTTTCAATCCAAAAAATGCAGCTCCATCTCCCACTTCAGGACAGACTGCCTGAGGAGAGCTGGAACAGCACAGGTTTCTCTTCATCTGTTCCAGCCTTCTGCAGAATCCTGGAGCTTGCTCCCAACCTCCTGAGGGGACACTCAGGGCTGGAAAGAGGATGATCACCTGTGGCACTATCATGCTGAAACGTGAAGATGAGGGTCTCTACTATTTTCACCCAAAAATTAAAAAGCAGGTGAAACTGCTCTGTTTAAATTTTGTGTGAACAAAACAGTATTAACAGAAGAGCCATTAAATGTGTAAAAGAAAGAGAACAATAAAGGCAACAGAGGAAAGTATTTATTCTGACTTTCCTGCAAGTATTTTCACCCCCACAGGAACAGTGCACAGCCACTCCAGAGTGTGTTTGCCTGTGTCAGCACTCTGAGGGCCATCCCACTGTGCCTGCTGTTAAGCATGTCAAGAAATAAGGATGGATTTGCCCTGACAGCCACACCTGAGGCTCCATGCAGAACCTCCCCAGCAGTTTCTGTTTACCCCAAAAATCAGATGACCTCATTTTCACAGGCCTGAGTGCCCCAGCCCTTGCTGCTGTGCCACACACCACCCCAAACCATTCCTGAGCTTCCCACAGCCCGTCCTGCCCAGCAGGGGAATCTCTGCACAGCAGAGAACCTCCCTCCTCTGCAATTTCCAGCACAAACCTGGCATGGCACACAGCCTGTCACCTTCCCAGCACCAAGCACAAGCCTCCAGGTTGTTTCAGTTCTCCAAACACTAATCACTCACAGCAGCATCCTTTGAGCAGTTCACCCAGTTCTTTGAGTTTTACAGATAAACTACAAAGTATGTGTTCCCACTACTGGTCTTGTGGGAGTAGAAAAAAACTGCAGTGTTACTGTTATATTTTATGAAAAATCCCTTTGCTAGGTTTTTTCTCCTGAGAAGCTGAGAAGCCTCAGAAAAGAAATGTAAACAATAATTATCTGATTGCTTGGAATGTGGTCTGGAGGTTGTTTACCAACAGGTGCATCTTTGATTGGTTCCTTGTGAATTGTTTCTTAATTAATAACCAATCCCAGTCCAGCTGTGTCGGGACTCTAGTCAGTCACAGGTTTTTTTTTCATCATTCTTTTCTAGCTTTCTGATATCTCCTTTCTCTTTCTTTAGTGTAGTTTTAGTATTTAATTTTATTTTAATATATCATAATATAATACATCAGCCTTCTGAAAACTTGGAGTAAATTCTCATCTCTCACCTCATCCCAGGACCCACAACAACACCGTAACAATTAATTACAAGGCAGTAAATTAAACCTGGTCTGCTTGCAAACCTCCTCCCTCTGAAATTGGGCAACGGGCTCTGCTTTAACCCCACCAGCCCCTGCTTGCCCAAGCTCCAGCAGGATTGGCAGCACCCTGTCTGTGGGAGAAGGGGATGGCTCCAGCCCTGTCCCCCAGAGTGACACCCCAGCTCCACCTGCAGAAGCCGTGTCACCCGGGGAGGCTCTGTGGGCTGGGAAAAGGAGCCAAAGCAACAGGACTTCCTCTAGTTCCACTGGCTGCAGGCAAGTCTGCACCTCCACTGGGAATGTGCCATGGATCTGCAAAATCTGAATAGGATGGGAAACTGACTGATAGCACACACCCTTAAAAGGCCATCCAATCCTGATTTATAGGCTTGAAGCAGCAGGGAATTTCCTACATGGAACAATCTGCCAGGGGAAACATCAATCCTGCACTCAGCTCTGCTGTCCCTGGCTGGGCAGAGCACTCCAAGTGCTCTGCAGAGCAAACAAGACCCAGGCACTCACATGTGTGCTCCAACACGGGTGCACACGTGCCTGCACACCAAGGTCTCCTCCAGCAGCCACCAAACACCACCAAGAGCTCCAAGGAAAGCTGACCAGGCAGGTTATGGGTAAGGATGTATCACATGACTCAGCTCTGTGGGCTGCTGGGTCCTCCTGGCTTCCTGTGTGCTCACCTACTCATTGATTCTGTTCTGAGGGCGGGTTAATTGTCCCTGTGAGTCTTTCCCAGGAGACAGCAATTCAATCCAAACCATTCAGCACAGACACTGGAGGTAGGGCAGAAGATGTACTGGCTTTCAGCAAAAGCTTCACTTGGAATTTATGGGGTTTTTTTAAGAAGAAGTGAGTTTGGAAAGACATGTCCAAAGGAGGAACCCAAGTGCAAGAAGAACCTAAAATTAATTCAAGCACAGAGGCTGCATGAACAGCTCAATTCCCCCACTGCCAGCTTCCCCCAAGCACAGGAGTGGTGGTGGCTCAGTGGAACTTTCCATCTCCCAGTCCAAGTATTTATCAGCTCCTGCATCCTGATTAAATCTGCAATCCTGGTACCTGGGGATGGGGGACAGGGTGAGGTTCAGAACTACCCATAGAAGCCTGGCTCCACAGGGATCCAACAATCTTGCTCCAAGATACAGTTCATGGGATGGGATCCATCTGCACTGCCCTGTCCACTGCTCTCTGAGCTGTCCTGTCTGGTCCCTTGCCCACCCCTCAGCTTTGGGGGCTGCCAGGGGTGCGGGCACAATGCAGTGAGACCAGAAAGGATCTGGCAGCACAGCTGGACAGTCTCAGCACACCTGCCCTGCTCACCTGCATGGCTGTGGGTCCCTCCACTGCCTGGCCTTGCAGCCCCACCTCTCTTACAGGTCCATCAGTCCAGGGATGCTGGCAGTCACCACCAAATCTCCAGCTGTTGCTATGGCTACAAGAAAGTCACTGCATCCCTGCATGAAGCATCCTGCCTCACTGAGGGTCCTTGCAGCAACCAATTGCCCTGGAGGACATCCTTGAGATCCTGCTTGCTTCAAGAGTGGCTCTGATGTCCTCTCACAGAAAATCCATGCCCTCTCCTTCCATTTTCCTCAGCACACTGACCTCCTCTCAAGAGGCAGCACAAAGCTCAGCAACTCTTACTGTGGAGCACAAAGGCTTGCACAGGGTACAGGGAACACTCAAATTCCCAGGGAAAATGAAATGCAAGGAGCTATTTCATACAGAGGTACCAGCTACTGACTTGGTAACTGGGAGATGCAAGAGTGCATCGGGGAAGTGTCACTCAGGCCACTGGCCCAATCCCTGTGACAGACACATCTCACACTTTGCTGGCACTTTTCCCAGAGAACACGGCACTGGATGTACAGGGAGCCAGAAGGCAGTGTCAGACACACCCCTCCAGCCTGAGCAGCCACCTCTGCCACTGCCAGGGCCCTTCTCCAGGCATGCTGTGGCACACTGACACGGCCACGTCTACCACGAGCACAGGCAGGGATCCCATCAGGCACTCGGCTTGCAGGCAGGTTTTATGGAGCAACAGGCTTAGTTCCCGTGGGCAGCAGCCCCAAGAGACTCCAAAGCAGCCTCCTCCCAAGGGAGCCATCCCTGCAGAGTGACAAGGCACAGGGCACCCTGTGCCCCAGCCCACAGGACATGTGAACCCCCACTCTGCTGAGCTGTGCAGGAGTTCTGACAATGAATAATTAATTGCTGCTTTGTTTTCTGGTGAAATTCTATAGCAGTAATTATCTCTGTTTTAACATAAAATAATGATCACTTTCTCCTTTCCTCCTCTTCTGCTGCCAATTAAGAGATGGGAAGACAAGCACACCTCTGGCTCATGATTCCTCAGAGCCCTTTGGGACTGGAGCTGCAGTGGTGGGGAATCACCGGGATGCTCTCCTGGGCTGCACAGCTTGCCAAGCTTGCAGTGCTCGGGTCACGGGGGACTCACACTCATGGGGGCAAGAGCTGATCCTCCAGTCAGGTTTCTTCTGAGACTTTGAATGAGTGCTAATTAGAAGTGGCCATTCAGGCTGTCAGCAGCTGCCCATCCATCACCAGGTGCCTGGGCTGACGCTGCTCCTGTGTTCGAGTTCACCAGGACTGGCCTTGGTTACAAACACTCTGCTCAGGACTGCTCACTTCCCTTTATCCCACCTCTCTATTTTCTATGCACATACATATAAAACCAAGGAAAGGGTTTATTCCAAAGCATTTCCCCCCTCCAGCAGAGAGGCACAACCACGACTGTGCAAACAACCTTGAGAGTTTCTGGCAGATCCTCATCCAAGCTCGTGCCCATGGGGGCACTGCCAAGACCAGTGGTGAGGACAGAAAGCTGTGGCACTGCCTGGACACTACTTTTGGTCACTGGCAAAGGCACTCAGTGAGCTGGGGGGCAGCAATTCCCCTGAGAGAGAAGCTGCCAGACAGCTCGTGAAGCACTGAGGTAGCTGCTGCCCCACAATCAGTACTTTTTTCTCCAAAGCACCAGCATAAGCCTGTTAAAAGATATTGGATCCTATCCTGAAATTTTAGGGTACCTGACCATATCCTAAAATCCTGACATTCAGGATGGAAATGAAACCAAATCTGAAAACCACCCAGTATCTCTGGATGAGCATCCACAGAGTGCTCTCCACGCTGGTGACTGTGGGGTGTGTGCCTGGTTTGAACACTCCAAGCAGCTGGCATCCTGTTCTGTTACTCTCCCATCTGCCTGGAGCGTGCCCTGCTGGCATGGACAGTTCTGGATTGGAGGGGTGATGCCTCTTTCTGTGTGGTTTCATCACAGCCAACACAGAAGACTTTGATCCCAACAGGAGAGCCCCTGAAGAGCCTGGGCTGAAGCAGGAGCTCTCCACCCCTCTGCCAGCACTAGGTTTCTTTAGGAAAGAAAAACCACTCACCTCTCCATTTTCTAACAGGAGCAGCAGGGAAATGACAAAGGACTTGCACATATGGGCAATCAGTATCTAATCTGGGAATTCTTTGCAATGCAGTCCACAAAAAAGGGCATTTTATTTAAATATTTTTATTTTACCCACTGCTGCACATTAAATCAAACTGCTTCAGCTTTAATACATGAAGCCATTATTCTGTGCATGCATAAGTGAATTTACGCACGTGTCTGTATATAAAAACTACACAATTAAGCACTGCTTAAAATGCAGATTGCAGATGATAAAAACTCCACCCTGACTGTATTAAAACCTGACTTGGGATGTTTTATTTGATTCTTGGTCATTTAAATCTAGTGTAAATACAATGAAGTCAATGAAGCCAGTAATAATTTACACTCATGGAAAATCTGGACCTTTGATTTTTAACTACTAACTACTGGCAAGAACCAAAAAACAAGCAACAAAAATCCAGTTTGCAACATGAGGCCAGATGTTATTTTTCTTCCTTTGCAGTAATAGCTCAAAAATACCAAATTTAAAACAGAACTCTAAGAAAGGCTTGTCCTGGATCTTAGAGCTACATCAGCTTTTAGTCCTGAAATTTGAGTTAATGCTTGAGGCCCCTGCTTACACATTCATGTTTGATCTGTGAAATACTATAGACACACCAACATTTAAAGCATGTGCTGATAACTACTTGCTCTCATTTCCTTCATTATCAAGCTTACTCCTTCTGCCCTTCTAGCATCATAGAGAAACTTTCAAACAGCTTAGGAAAGACACTGTCCTTCACGTGATCTGCTCAGGAACCTCATACTCTGTCCCAACAAAAACAACTCACACATTTTACATGGCCTGGGGTCAACAGGCACTGAGCAAATTCCTTCATTCCCAAATTTCTTGGTACTGCAAGTCTATAATTTTTAACAACCAAAAATTTACAGCAGCACAGATTTTCCTGGGGAGAATTAGGACATTTTACAAAAATGCAGCAATGTATTTTTAAATGCTAAGTGGATGATTTGTGGTTATCATGCCAGGCGAATAATTCAGGTGTGAAAAAAAAAAAATAAACCATTCTGGTATCTGGCCAGTCTAGAACATCTAGATCTGGCACACAATCACTGCAATGTTATTGCAGCTGTGAGCAGCCATCTGCACCTCAGCAATGTCCTGAGGCAGCCAGAGCCACCAGACAAGGGGACCACACTGACTCTTCCCAGTTGCCAGCCCCAAACCCTCCACTGGCACTGCTCTCCATGCTCAGCATGTGAAAATCCAAGTGCATTTTCTTCCCAGAGAAAGGAGCAAGTCTGACTTGACAATTTTTTTTTTCTTTTTTTTCACTGCCTCCTTAGAAATTCAGGTCACAGGCTTCATGGAAGACTTCTCAGATTACCAGAGTGATGCACAGCAGCAGCCTGGCATCCTCAAGTGTCAGAGAAGTAAAACCCAATTCAGGGAGGCACAATGTGATATTTATTCACGTCTGAAGTCATGCTTTGTTGCTTAACACCTTTTAAATGCAAAGGCATTTAAAGATTTGGAAGCAAGGGTCCCCTTTCAGTATTTCAAGCCTCTCTGCTGCCTTTTCCACAGCACACAATAACCAAAGGAGTAACCCAAGCTTGCTAAAAGGTCAAGGAAGCAAGCCTCATTCCTCTAGATACAAAGAACAAACAAAAAAGTAACGGAGGAAAAAAGCCAAAATAAATCCAAAATCCAAGAAAATTTCTGGGTCTTTTAAAGTTATTCCAGAGGGGAAAACATAATCATAAAAAAGGACACAGGGCTTCCCCACTCCACCATTGGAGAGCTACCATGCAGACGGGGCTGCACTTCTGACAGACTCTCAAATATCCTCTTCCTGTGCCTTTGGCAGCAGCAAGTGTACAGGTTCTGTTCCTTTCTACCTACAAGGATTATTCCTTTCTTCCTCCCCCCTTGCCATCATTTCTCAAGACTATGAACACGATTCTTGGGCAGCAACAGGCAATTAACCTTTGGTGCTCCTCACTCCCCGTGCAGCACGCCTCACTGATCTTCCCCCAGAGCTCTGTGAGCCCTCCCTGCACAGCCACCCCGTGACAACACAGCATTTCCCACCAGGAACAACAATTAAAATGGGAATTAAAACAGTTAAACAATTAAAACAGGCTCAGCACAAGCATCACCAACGGAGCAAACAAGTCCCAGCCTGAGAGATCTGCCCACACTACAGGTGCACATCCCGACTGCACTGAAGGCTGAGCCAGGGTTCTTTTCCCTCAGAACAAGCAGTTTAATTACTGTGCTGCTGTAAATTTTTGGTTGTTAAAAATTTTAGACTTGCAGTACCAAGAAATTTGGGAATGAAGGAATTTGCTCAGTGCCTGTTGACCCCAGGCCATGTAAAATGTGTGAGTTGTTTTTGTTGGGACGGAGTAGGAGGTTCCTGAGCAGATCATGTGAAGGACAGTGTCTTTCCTAAGCTGTTTGAAAGTTTCTCTATGATGCTAGAAGGGTAGAAGGAGTAAGCTTGATAATGAAGGAAATCAGAGCAAGCAGTTACCAGCACATGCTTTGGTGTGTCTATAGTATTTCACAGATCAAACATGAATGTGTAAGCAGGGGTCTCAAGCATTAACTTAAGTTTCAGGGCTGAAAGCTGTTTGATACATGTGTAGTTATGGATTCTGGAAAAACTGACAGCAGCTTTTTGGGGAAAACACTCTGGAGCTCACCACCCCTCCTCAGTCTGCACACTGCAGGGACAAAGGTGGCTTGGGAATCAGGAGTTTGCATTCTCCTTCTTCTGTTTCACTGATGCAATAGAACACACCCAGGATGAACTGGGTAATACCACTGCCACCTCTTGATTTTAATCTCATTTAATCTCATGAGCTTTGTGTTATGTTCCTCCCTGAAGCTCTGGCTCTCGGAGTTGCACACATAATCACATGGGAACGCTGGCAAAATTTTAGCAAGAAGATCACCACTGGCCTCCTGTGTATGCCCAGAGGGCCCTGTTTTACAGGGAACTGCATGGTTGTGGTGATCAATTCAGAATTTTCAAGTACCCAGCCAAAAGCAGCTGTTCTGAGCTCCCCCTTTGGCACACTGTCCAGGTACAGCCCTGCTGTAGAACACACCAGGTCCTGCCTCAGAGCAATGGTGCTCAGCTACCTGCTCCCCTGCACAGCAGCACAACTCAGCCACACACTGGATGGCTGAAAAATCCTAGAGAAAATACTTGTGACCACCTCTTACTGCCAGGAGACCCTACAATCCAGCAGTCCCACTAAAGAGCCCAGCCCAGAAGGCGAAGCCCAAGCTCCGAGCAAGTCCGGAGCGCAGCACAGAAAAGGAAAACAGCCTCTGTGGTTTCTAACAAAGGAAGCTCTGCAAGGAGAGCTCCAAAGCCCTCAGCTGCCTTGCCTATTCCCCTCAGCCAGAGGGGCAGCTTTGGGACACAGCCAAATCCAGTGTCTGGACACAACTTGGGAACCAGGACCCGGATCCTTGGGGCCAGCACCAAACCTCAGCCCCTGGTCCCCACCATGAGAACATCTCTCCTTCCTGGCTGCAGCCAGGGAGAACCCAGCTCACTGCCAGCACAAGAACTCAAAAGAAATAAGCATGTTTTTGTTTTTATTTCTGAGGTTTTAACCCAAACATTCTGGTTTTCTGACGCTTTAGGTCTGAAGTTGACAAACAGAAGCAAAGTGTGGAAGCAGAAGTTCAAGCAAATTTCTGTCAAATTCACCAAACTTATAGCTCAGTGAGAGAAGAACATCTTTTTTGCTATTCCTCAAGGATATTTTGTTACTAAACTTAGAGCAATTTATTTTTCTAACGTTCCCCCAAGTGAAAGCAAGGTTTGGCAACTTGTAAGGCAGGAACAAATTTTTACTTTTCATTTTGCTAGGATGAAATTAATTTTGCTTGAGGGAAGGCAACTTTCAATTGGATTGAGGCTCAAGGAGGAACAGGAGAAAAAGGAAAACAAAACACAAAATCACTCATGTGAAGAGTGAATAGGATGCTGTATTTGCTTGGGAAGAGGGCCTTTCTAAACTCTGCAGTTCCCTGGGCTTCATTCTGAGCATGACAGCCCAGCAGAACCCACACCACACAAAGCCCACCACGTGCATAAACAAATGAGAGGAAAGAGATCAGAATGCTCAGCTCCACCCGAGGGGGTCTGGGTGTGTGGTTCAGTGCCAAAGGAGCTCTGAAGACACAGCCACAAGTAAGAATTCAGCAAGGGTTACCTGCTCCACAGCCAAGCACTACAAATTACACTACCATGAGCTGTGACTCACTGGAGAAATATTGATAAAGGAGAAAGTTGCTTTTGAAATAAGATGAGGAAATGTAAAAAAAATAATAGCACAAAAACTTCTTTGGCTGTTTAATTTAAGCACTTTTATGCCTGAGGGTATAAATGAATACAGGGAGATCTTTTTGTTCCTGCAGCAATCAAGTATTTCCTGCCATTACTGATAATGACTTTAAAACAGCACACTTAAGCAGGGCTGTTACTTTATTTTCAGCCTTTCTGAGGCAGGAGTGGAAGTGCTAAAGAGGGGGAGGAAAGAAGGTGATGACAGCTCATCAGAGGAAGCATATGTCAGTCTGGTGAGGAGCTGGCACCAGGACCTGGCCACCCCCTCCCACCTGAACCTCCAGACATGTGACATCCCACCCTGACACAGCCCCAGAGCCTGTCACCTTCTGGCAGCTAATAAACCCCATCTGAAAGAAGAGCAAGCTTTGGAGCTCCTCCAGTGCAATTTGAGCTCTGAATCTGGCAGCACAAGGACCTGACCCAGCATTAAACCAGCTTAATCCTTCTTTTTGGCTTCCAGTGAGTGAATCACATTTCTGAACAGGACTGGGTGAGTAAATGATACTTTGCCTGAATTGACACAAGTAATTCTCGCTCTTTCCTCGTCATCTTTTGCATGAGCTGAAACTGTCAAACGTGGCCCAGAATCACAAGTGTTTCATTTAAACAGTATCACTACTTCAGTGAATAAGCTGTCCAATTTTTTTGGTTTTGTCCATCTCTAGTTCCACACACCTTCATGTGGATACCACAAGGACAAGGGGATGGGTAGGAGAGGCCAGAAGAGCATCTGGCAGCAGACACTGCCATGAGGAGCCACCAAGATCCAAGAGGGAGGGGACAAGCAGCTCTGACTGGAAACTCAGAGGACAGGCAGCAAGAGACAAGAGGCCCCTTAGAAAAGACAGCAGGCTGCTCTGTGGTTCTGCTTCCACTCAACACAACCACACTCAGCCACAGGAACAGGCCAGAGCCCGTGGTGGGCATTTCTCAGAAAAAGGTCAAAAAAACCAAACCAAACAACAACAAAAAAAAATCCTTAAATTGGTCTTAGGCTGGAATCGGTCCATTTCACCACTTTAATATTTCTACAGTTTTTGTTGCAATGGCAAAGGGAGCAAAACCCCCACTATCTGGAGCAGTTCTGATGATGAAATGACACTAGATAGGTCACTGGATAAACCATTAGGAAATGAAAGCAGCAGTTGGCAAATGTCATGGCAGGCATTCAAATGAGCCTGCAATCACCTGAGCAGCTAAAGAACACAGATCCTCCCTTTAGCACATCAAGGTGTGTTTATTGCCAACACAGCACAGAAGCCAAGCACTTCAAAAAACCACAGCACATTTTAACAGGAGGCATTCCACTTCCCTCCACTAGCAGGTGAGGTCAAACTGCTTTCTTAACCCACTTCTGCTGAGCTGCAAGGTGTTTATACAGATTCACTTGGGAAGCAAGCAGGAAAAAAAACCCTTTTCAGGCAGCCTTTCCCTCCTGACACCTGCTCAAGGGAAGAAGCACCTGCAGGCCAGCACATGTGATGTGGAGGGAGGTTTGAGCTCTGCAGATTCCCAGGTCACAAGGGCCCCCAGGCTTTGGTGATACAGCACTCATGCACTATGTTCAGCAGCATCACAAACTGCCCCAGTTTCCCTGAGCAGCCCTTGGAGAAGGCAAAGGCAGCTGTGCTTGGTGAAACCCCAAGGGCTGTGCCACCATTTGGGACCTGATCCAGCACCAGCACAGCCAAGGGAAGGACTGTGCTGCCCTGGGATGGAGCTTTCCAGAAGCTCTGCCTGACAAGCACAGTTCCTGCTGTCAGGGCTGTGCCAGGATTTGATCCACCCTGCTCCTGGCCACACTTTCAGACATGAAAGCATGGCTGCAGCATCACAGGCAGCACCACTGCGACTCCCATGCCCTCCTGCCAGCTCTTTTACTCACTTGTTTGCTGAGCAGCACAACTGATGCATCCTTCAGGTCATCCTCAGCCCTCTGAGCTCAACAGGTAACCTTCAGAGACATTGAATTTTGGGAGTGTCCCACTCCCAAACGCTTCTGACTGCCACCGGGCCTAACACCAACACTGCTTAACACTACTTAACGTTATTTGCATTTGCACTATGACAAACCCAAACAAAACCGACAAAACCACAGACAGGACCTTAACTCTGTCACTTTCACTTCCTTTCTGCAGTACTTTGCATCAGTTTCTACTATCGGATGTCACATCATGACAATTTCAAGAGGAAACAGTAATTTCACATATCGAGGTATTTCTGCTTTCTCCCTACTGAGAAAACACAGGGTACTCAGGAGTTACTGCTCTACTTTCTGAGAATAAGGGAGGGGGGGAAACCCACACACCACAAAGAAAATCTCCCATGCTTCCTACAGCCCACTCTGTTTGGTGAGGGCAGCAGGAACAGCTGCAATGGTGAGACAGAAGGTACTGAGCACAGTGGGGGAAAATATTACTGCCAGTGCTGCTGTGAGGCTGCAACACTGCGTCTGCACAGTGCCAGAGTAATGCAAACAAGCAAAAATTGAGTAAGAAGAATTTTTGTACAAGTTTTTGCTGTCTAAAAAAGACCATAATCATCCATCTGTCCAGAAATGTTATTAAGGATTATGGCAGAGGAAAAATTATAGGCAGAGAAGTGCAGCCAGAACTGGATTTGTTAGAATTTCTCCTGGGGCATGTAACCTAAATTAGTCCTGAAGAACAGTGAAAAACCCTTCCCCTCCTCTCCCCAAAACTTGAGGAAATGCATTTATGGACTTAAAAATAAGCAAGTCTTGGCAGAACAGATGTGAGGAAGCCATCAGCAGGACTGAGCAGCTGGAGGCAATTTTTATTCCTACCTGGTTCAGTGCAGTTTCTGATGTAGAGCTGCCCCCCATCCTCTGGAACGTCACTCGCGTTCTGCTCACGCGCCTGCAGGAGCTGTCGCCCGCTCCACTTGTCACCAGATCCCACAGAATAGCTCAGGGCATCATAACCTGAAGGAAAAGAGCAGTGGATACATGAGGAAAGGCAACTCCTGATCATCTTGAAGCAGCCAAAACATTTGCATATTAAAAGTCCCACGGCCCCTTGGGTTTGAAAGGGCAGCGTTCCTAAGCCCACTGGAATGGGACACTGCCAGCAGCTCCCCATCCCATGGGAGCCATGTGCATTCCTCCATAGCTCCTGAAGTTCATCCTAAGAGAGCATCTCTGTTTTCCCATCCAGCATCATCTGACTGAAGCCAGAGCACGCCTCTGACTCGTTTCCACACCTCCAGTACAAGAAATATCCATGAACACGAGGGCCAGTACTTGTCTCACTACCTCTGACTAAACCCTTGCTCTGCTTCCCCTTCAGCTTTTCCTTGGTGCTACTGGTGAAGCTCTGTTTTAGCAATGTCAACACAGACAGCTGGCTGATTTCTACAATATTCCTGGCACAAGGCTGGTCAGCCCTGGACATGCCATGTCTGCCTAATCAGCTGGACAAACGTGCTCATGTGTCAGTTCCATGCCTCCTATGCTGGTTCAGATTCAAGGGAGGAAGAAAAAACTCTGTTTTTTTTAAAGCCAGAAGATATCCACTCAGCAAATCAGCCCTCTTGCAATGGAGACCTTGCAGGCCTCCAGTAATAAACAGCATCTGAGAGGGATTTCCTCCCACCCATTCATCCCATTCCCAACAAGCAGAACATGGGCTCTCTCACAAGGACTTCTGAATTATTCCCAGTTCTGTCCACTACTTTGGAAACAGATCACAGGCAAAAAACCAGTGGGGTAGAGATTCAAATCTTGGGCCAATGCCTCAGAGGGTGATAAGGCTCAAAGGAAAAGGTTCTCTGCAGGTCCCAACCCTAGTGTTTGGTTCCCTGGCACATCCAGTTGCGAGGGCTGCCCAACCTGAGTCTTGTCTGCCCTGCCCAGATCATGCTCTGCTCAGGCCACTCCATGCCACACCAGGAGGGAATGTTTGGGAAAGGGATGCCTGGGAATCTGCATCCCAGGCCACCAGCAGGAACTGGGACCAATGTTCTCAGGATACACAGGAATCATCTGGGTGCATGTTTGGGGGAAGAGCCACAGCTGCATGGGCAGCCTGAAGCACCCCTGTTTTCTAAGCAAAAAAAAAAAAAAAAAAAAAAAAGACCATTTACCTTGGTAAACCAAATGCCATCATTTGAAGCTTCAGGCACTTTGTCCTTTCAATGCTTTACAAATGTTAGAGAATGGAATTTGCTGTCAGTTTAGTCTGTGAGCACCAGTAAGATTAAGCTGATGGAAGCGGGCTGTATTTTCCAAGAAGGAGCACAAGCTGTAATGCAGCATCAGGGATCTCCCCTAACAACAAACACTCTGGTAGCCTGAGCAAAGCAGTTTCAGTTCCACATACAAGCTGCTTTCAAAGCAGAGGAACTCTTTTCCAAGCCAGCAAGGCTTCTCTATGTCACTGCATGGAGGGAGGGAGGACACAGGGACTGCCACGGCCCCTGACCTCCGGCAGAACCTCTGCCTCTCTCGGATGGCAAACTCTTCCAAGCGAGGGGTAAAGAAGAAGAATGTCATTTAAGGTGACTTTGGAAGGGGAAAAGCTTAATTTGGCAATAGGAGTGTTTATAAAGGCTACATCCAGCATTGACAAAAATCAGAGTAAATAGTGGTGGACCTGGTCCACAGCCCAGCTCTATGCCGTGACTGACACCAGGAAAAGCTCTCCTCCAGCACCTCCAGTTTTGAGCAGGGCCAGCTGTCCCACAGCAGAATCTGCAGCCCACCACCCCCAAAATCCTGCCTAGGGCATCTCCATTCTAAAACACATTTCACTCAACAGAGCAGTAGAAAACAGTTGTTAGAGATGAAGCTTTTTCAAAGCTTTGGCCTTCCAAGGATTTCCCTGTGAAAACAGGGACACGTGGAGATTTTAACCTTGCTAACAAGGACACTCAGTGACACACAAGAGGTTCCCTGTGGTTTCCCCGTGTGCTGGCACCAGTCTCCTTGTGGTGTGGTGGAAGCTGCTCAAGGCCTGCCCTGCTTTAGGTGCTGGCACAAGGCACAAGCACCAAGGGCATCACCTCAGCCACAGAATTCCACAGCAGGGCTGCCAGGCCACCACCACTATGGCCAAACTCTTCATCCCAAGGAAAAGCAGGAAAATTTATAGAAAAGAAAGCTAACAGTTTTCATTCTCAACTGTAGCTATTCAGGATTGGATGATTTTTAATGGGAGCCACAACAAAGAGTTTTCTTCATTTTCTCAGCAGAGGTAAAGACTGCTACCTCCTGCCTCAGCTACAGTGCCATTTTGGGCAACGAGAGGGAATGCTTTTCTTATTAATGTTCTAGCTGCTGGCTTTATACTAAAGCAACACTGTGACACCCTCAAAAGCTCTGGTACAATGAAGAGTTTTTCCAAAGTTCTGTACCATAGCATATTTCAAAGTGAGATAATTACTTTCCAAAGCACTGAACGTCGCAACAAGGTATTTTCCACAACTCCAAGTACCCAGCACCAGTTTTACATTACACACTCAGAACCCAGGTTCTGGAGAGCTCTACTCACACCCAGAGATATTCCCATGGACAATAAGCACATGAGTCATTTTTCCCTGTCTTTGTGCCTGCTCTGCATTTCATAACAGAACTAAGACAATGCAGACGGTGCATTTCGAGCAGCCTCTTTCCATAAGACAGGAATACACGAGTGTGTGCTTGCTGGGAGCTCCTGTCCCTGCCAGGCTGCTGGGCACAGCCTCTCCAGCAACACTGCTCACCTGTTCCACTTATGAGCATGGAAGTGAGGTGGAGTGGAAAAAAGAACTGATCAGACAGCTCAGAACTCCTGGAAAAGCTCTGTGTGTGACCCAGATCTCCACGTGGGAACTCAGGAGCTCCTTGCGCTATTCCAGATGGCTCTGGCTGGCGTTTACAACTTTCAGTGCTGCAGAAACACAGCCAAACTCATCCTGGCTGCACTTCCCAGCATGAAGAACACCACCTTACAATGCTGAACAACATCCCCACGTTCCCCAGCTGCACTCTGATCTCACAGACACACTTATTTTCAGCAGCAAGCAAGGCACAGGAACCCCAACGAGATGGAACAGCAGACACCCAGCTCCTACACGGTACAAAGCAGGCTGGTGTGGAGATGGGGGTCCCATGGACAGGGAGCTCCAAGCAGCCAAAGGAGACAAGAGCACCCAACCCCAGAGCTGGAAGAGGAGAAAAAACTCATCCCCTGCAGTGGAGGGTTCAGCTCAACAATGCTGAGGTGAAGAAAGGCAACAAAGATGGAAGGTGCTTGTGAGCAGCCAGCTGGAGCATGGAAGAGCTGATGGGCAGGGGGCTGGAGCAGGGAAGACCTGACAGGCAGGGCCTTTCTCTGGCACAAAGCACTGCTGCACAGGAGAGCTGGCAGGTATCCACAGCTCCCACTGACAATAAACTACTTTCTATGCAAACTGCTGGCCAGAGCCAAAAACAGCACAGCTTTTCCGAAATATGCTTGCCCTTCCTCCTCTCTCGTCTGTCCCTTTTATCTATTGTTTTCATGGTGGCAGCTTTGGGTTTTGGAGGGTTGGTTTCACAACCAGCTGAATTATCTCTGTCTCCCTGAAACGTTCCTGCAGTTAATACAACAGGGAAATATTACGGAGGAAAAAAAAAAGCTGGAACAAGCACGAGCTTCCACATAAGCCAGCACAGAGGTGGAGAGCAGTGGTGTGATGGCCTCAGGACAGAACAGATGAACCCTGGTGGAAGATCAGCACACACAGAGCTGAAGGAGCTGCAGCCCTGCTCCACAGCTGCCCTCCCACAGCTGTGTCCCTGTGTCCCCAGACCCTCAGGGACATGTCCAGTCAGCCCCTGCACCATCAGACCTACTGCAGACAGCCAGCACAGGATCTGAGCTTGTGATTGCATAAACACATCATAAATGGATTAGCCTTCTGCCTAGGCTGATTTGGGAGATGCTTTTCTTCCAAAATCATCAGCAGCAAGGACCATAAATATAGCATCCTCAGGGGAAAAAATCCCAAGCAACAATGCCCCAAAAATCCTACACCTGGCTTTGAGAAGCAGCCTGCTCCTTACACCTGATTTCAAATCTGTATTTCCATGGATTTCAAATCTGTATTTCCGTGGCTCCTGACCTACATGGAAAGGTGCAGAAGGGCAGGGAGAGCACACTACTGATAATACCTGTACCACACAGGTGAGGCACAGAGCCAGAGCCAAGCTGCAGGCAGCACCCAAGCAGGGCAGGGTCCCTGCACCAACAGCCCCTCACCACACACCCTCTCACATATTTTCTATGTGACCACCAGTAGAAAAAAAACCCACAGCCCCCACAAAACCTCCAGCTCCCACAGACCTCCAGGGAGGCTCCCCAGCTCCCTCCTAAGGAGCAGAGAGCCCCCTGAGGGTCCCACAAAGCTCCTGCCCCTCCCAGCCCAGCACTGCTCTCAACAAAGCCCAGCTGGAGTCGGGAGGGCAGAGCACACTCCGAAGGTCCAACAACAGCTCCACAGTTCTCATGGCAACAGCAAAATGTGACTTTTGGTTTATTTTAACTCTGAAAAGCTGCCCAACCTCTGGAAGTGAAATTTCCACACACATGCTGCTGGGGCCTGCCTCTGCCCCACCCTGAGAGCAAAGCAACTTCAAGGACAGGCAGAGCTCAGCAGAAATGCACCCATGGCTCATCAAGCTCCAGGTGAAGTGCCTGCACCACCTCACAGAGCAAAGCCCAGGGGATGGAAAAGTATCCCTTCAAGAGATGAACAGACTCCCCAAGAACTCCTTGGTTCCTGCATCCCAAAGAGTGCTGGATTAAGCTTAGTTAAGTGAAGATAAAATTCTGTCTCGTGCTCCCTACTGTGTTGAGCCAAAAACTGTTAGTGGATATGTGATTATTCCAAGCTTCCATTATTGTTCATTACTGGTTTGTGCAGAAACTTATGCTTCCTTTAGTATTTGTATCAGCTTGACCATGAAATTGCCATTCTGTTCTTCTAGATCTACACCTAAGTGCAAAAGGAACAGTTCTGCACCTGGTAAAAAATAGCACTTTTTACTTCTCCCTATCACTGCCTCAGCTCCTCTCTAAAGTAAACAGGGTTTGATTTCTCCTGACAATGTTTTCATGCTTCTACAAACTCCCCAGTTTTACTATGGACATACCTCTGTGACCCTGCCCAAATTCAGATAATTCTCAAGGCAGCAGCTTCCCACTGGTCTGTACAACAGCACCAGGTACTGTGATTCCCTGCTCTGGTTTCTCAGGGATATCTCACTCCCTGCTGCCACTCTCATCTCATTAGCATTTCACCTGGCACAGTGCAAAGCCTGGGCACTGCTGGCACCATCTCTGTGCTTCACAGCCCTGGACTGCCCGGCGTGATTTCCAGAGCTCACTGGCACAGCACTGTCACTGTCACATTTCCTGAAAAATCCCTCGCCAGGATTTTCTTCTCCTGGGAAGCTGAGAAGCTTCAGAGAAAAAGGACAAACAATATTACCTCACTTTTTCTCTCCTATGTTTTGCTGCTTTGGAATGTGGTCTGGAGAGTGTTTACCAACAGGTGCATGTTTGATTGGTTTCATGTGAATTGTTTTTACTTAATGGCCAATCACCATCAGCTGTGTGAGACTCTGAGGAGTCAGTTATGAGTTTTTATTATTCATTCTTGTTAAGCCTTCTGTCTGTAGCCTTCTCTTTCTTTAGTATAGTTTTAGTATAGCATTCTTTAATAGAATATAATATAGAATAATAAATCAGCCTTCTGAGAACACAGAGTCAGATTCCTCATCTCTCACCTCGCCCTGGGGACCTCACAAACACAACACAGCACATCTCCCCTGACAGAGCTGCTGCCCTCTCCTTCTGCCTTCTGTCCCAAGCTTGGGACAGTCTCCCAACACCAGAAAGCCAGAAAACTGCTTTTGCCTCCTCCTGCTCCTATGGCTGTCACAGAGGAAACTGCAGGAGTAGGTGAAGCAGCATCCTTCACATTACCCTGCTGCAGGCACCAGCGCTTTCCCCCCTGCCCCAAATAAAGAGAAAGGAAATTTTCAGAGGCAGAAAAGGGAGATGAAGAGCAAATTCCCCTTTTCAACACTTCCCTGAGGCAGCTCCTCTCCCTGACCAAACTCCTTCCCGTGCGTCTCGCCCTCATCCCTGCCCTGTGAGGGATGCCAGGGAATCCTAAAGCACATCCAGACCCCCTGCTCTCTCCCTTTCCCACATTCCACTAGCAAACCCTGCTCACAGAAGGCAGCAGTGACAGCAGCAAGGCTGTGCTACAGGTGGCTGCACATCTGGGTCATCCCTATCAAAACCATCCATCACGATTTCCCTTCTTCATGGTAGGCAGCGAGGAAAAAAAAAGAGCAGCAATGAATTAATCTCCAGCTGACTTTCCATCACTAACAGAGCTACTTTTTATACCATTCCAAGATCCTGTGGCTGCTTGAACCTGGCAATCATGACCTTACAAGGCTGGAAAAGCAGCACTTGAGAGCCTCACTGTTACCAGACAGACCCTTGTTTCTGGGAAGGATTGGGTAACGTGTTACAGAAAGAGCTAACTCTCTGGAGAAGGCATTTATCTTTTTAAAAGCAGTGAAAAAAACCCCAGTTTTTCACTTTTAAAAGCAGAGGAAAAACAAACTGTATTTCAAGCCCCTGTGATAGGGGTGAATACCTGGGGTTTGACTGGGGGGTTTGTGCTCAGGAGCTGAACAGCCACTGCTCCTTCCCCCACATTTTTGAATTTCTCTCCTAATTTTGAGCCTACACAGTGGGAGGAAAGACGGTTTTGGGTCAGATGAAATGTTTTAGTGGAATAAAATATTTCATTTTGGTTTGCTCTCTTTTACATTTCTAGCTAAACAGAATTCCGCAGAATTAAATTTAGTCTGAAGATACCATAAAAATGTGCTGGGAAAAGAAACATAGCAGCTCTTCCACCAAAAAAAAAAAAAACACCAAAGGAAAAGAAAAAAAGAAAAAATGGGGGAAACCATCACTTTATTCCAGTTAAATTAAAAAATGACACCCTTGTAGCTTTGCCTGAACAATTTCTGTTGGCATCCAAGGCCAGGCTGGACAGGGCTTGGAGCAACATGGCTTAGTGGAAGGGCACTAAAAAAAAGCCACCCCTCCCAGAAGAAAAAGGAAAGGGAAAAAAAGACTGTCATAAGCCCTGGTTCTCACTCTGGTATCTCTGATGATAGGGAAACATCACAAAAGAGAGATTTTTTTCATGTTTTCCTCCACAAAAGATGATGAAGAAACTGGATCTTGCATAAAAGTAAACAAGCATGAGGGATAAAAAGACTATTTCTCCTGTCCTTTTGCCTTACATCTCCTTTGCCCTTGTGTTTCCCTGCACCACCACCACATGAATCTGTAACTGGTATTTGTTTAATTGCTGTTATTTACTGTTTCCACAGAGCTGGAAAGGCACTTGGGGAACAGAGACAAGTCTCAGCCCAAGAAAAGACACTGGCTCTGGTATTTAACCCCAGTGTTTGGTACCAAGTCTGGATTTGTTGCCTAAAAGCACTCCTGACATGAGGTGACACTCGGGAAAATTCACTGACAGCCAGCCCTCACCAGGCAGTGCAGAGCTGCAGGGACAGAGTGAAAGGACAGGGATAAAATACAGTGGGACAGGAGTGTGGAGGAGCTGGGAATTGTGAAACAAGCAGCTGGGGACAGAAGTGTGAACTCAGGCCTGGCAGAGAGGGCACTGGAAATTCCCCTTTTCCTGCATCTGCTCAGAAAACCCCTGAGATGATTCTTGTCAGTGCTAAAGGCTGAAGGGCAGCCTGTAATTGATGCTGTGCCTTCCTCCCAAGGAAAATGAGTTCCTGGAACAAACACAGCTTGTTTCCCAGGAATTAACAGCTGGAATTAACATGGGAGAGCAAGGTGCTCCAGAAGTTGCAGGGTGCCTGTGGTCCTGTTCCCTGCCACTGGCCAGCAAAAGGATCTGGTGGCTCTGAGAGCAGGAGGGAGCACCCACCCCACAGAGCATGCTGGTGGAAAGCCTGGCTCCAAACCCCTTTTGTTACCACAGACAATGCCCCCCACTGCACAGGGGTTCCTGCCCTCCTTCAGACCCATCTGTGTGTCCCCAAGCCAAGCTGAAAATCACCTTAGTGACAGAGAGTGTTTTCCCTCAGGTAGCCACTCCATCAAATATTGAAAGAGCTATTACCTTTCGGGGATGCCAGCACACTGGCTGTGTCCATTATTTATAACATAATGTATTCATTATGCATTTTATCCCATGCTCCTATCTGCTGATCTCATAACAGGCCCTTATACACAATTTTAAGCAATTAATCCTACCTTAATTACAGACAAATATATATATAAGCCTCAGGACATCTCTTTCTTACATTTATTAGGAGTAAGCAAACATATCTAGAAATAAATCTGGTAGTCAGGGAAGAGAGGGACATGGCCAAGCAGCCTGGGAATCATAGAACTGGAGCCAGGCACACTGCAGTTAAAATTGCCAGCTTGGGCTAGCTGGAAAAAGTAAGTCTTGTCCTGCCACAGATCCCTCCCACGACATCCATTTACTTACTGGTGGATCACTGAGCACATTGGTGCTGCTGAGCCTCAGGGGGCAGGGAGGTCCTGTTCATCCCACTCTCCTTTGTGCCTCCAGGTTCTTTTTCCCAGTCCCCACAGGAGGGGATCAGTCCTGGGATCCCCCCAGCAAGAGGCAGCTGCTCAGCCTGGTGCCCCTCTGTTGCAGACCCTGAATTATAACATAACTCCTGTCCTCTCTCCCATACCCAAACCAACACAATGGTGACTGAAAAAACACTTTTAAAGAGGGGAGAGGAAAAAGCCTCTCTGGACACATCCAGGAAGCTCCTCATGAATCACCACAGATCAATACAGAGAACTATCAGAAACTATCTCTGGCTTCAGCACATTTTGCACTGGTCCTTATCAGGTCGGCCCAGGAGCATAAAGCTGCTGAAGCCATTCAAGGGAGATCTGTCTAAGGCTTGGCTGAAGATTGTAGAGGCTCCTTAGCAGACCCCTGAAATGGCTCTAAAAGCAGATAAAATGGATGCAATCCCTGCCCAAACTGGCACCTACACTTTTTCTTCTTCCACCTGGGAATGTTCCCTACCTGCTGGAAAAACAGGCACAAAGGCAGCAGGTACCAGTCCGCAGCAGCACCCCTGCCCTCCTCTGAGGAATGAAGCCAGCCTGGAATGCTACCAAGTGTTTTAAGGAAATAAATAATACTTTAGAGGGGGGGAAAAAAACCTTTTGTTTTTAAGCAGAGGTCCTGGAAGAAAAGGACAGTGCTCCACATCATACCAGAATCAAGTGTTTGAGGCTGTTCTTTCTTTATAAGGCTTTAAGACAGGCAGACCCTCCAAGAAGCTCTTTATTCTTTATTTACCTAAAGTGAGACACTGCAGACCCAGGTTTAATTCACTGCTCTACTCTTAGCCCGTGAGGTGACCTTGGACAAGTTGTTCTGTCCAGATTCTCAGCTGGTGTCAGCTGGCACCGTGCCACCACAGCCAATTTAAACAATTGGAGATGCCAGCCCCAGAGCCCCGGGTCCTCAGCCTCCCTCTCCCGAGCAGCTCTGCCACCCCCAGGGGCACTCAAGTGGGGGCAAGAACTCATGCTTCCCTTGGACAGTACATGGTTTTCATAAAATGAAACAAAAAGCCTGGTTTGGTTTTTGGGAATTCTTTTTTTAAATAGCCTTATGATCAAAGCTTTAAAAATATTGCTGTGCTCTGGTGAGGCCCCACCTGGAATTCAGCTCTGGGGCCACCGACACCAGAAGGATGGATGGACCTGTGGGAGCAAGTCCAGAGGAGGCCACAAAGATGCTTCTGCTATGGAGACAGGCACCCCTGCAACCTCCCTTTGGATCATTTCTTCATTCAAGAGGCTTTTGCATTACTCAGTTACTTTCTTGGACAACTCCTCCACTTCTGAACATGCTTGATTTGCTGCCTCCTCTGATTTAGCGCAAGAACAAATCCAAAGAACACGAAACTCAATTTGTTTTACTCTGTCAACAGCCAGCAGCAAAGTTAACTAACTTGAGGGTGTTTTTAAGTGCTGCCTGCCTCTCCTGCCATGCCACTGCTGTCCCAGCTGGAGCACAGAGCCAGCAGCACCTTGCTGTGAGCGCAGCTGATGGAACCTGCCGAACAAGCGAGCTGTGTATGGCTGGGACCAGTTCCCCCTCAAGTGAAGTGTTGCACTGTCTCACAGGCAACACTCATTTACAAGAGATTCTTTCTGCCCCATCCTCTGAACAACATACAAATCAAATACAAACAACATACAAATCAAATGTAGAGGTGCACTGAGAATTGGAGGGTAGGTCTTGTCAGAGGAAAAAGGAATGTCCATGTAAGGCTCGTTTCTCCTCCTGCTTTATGTTACAGGATGTTCTGGCCATCTTAGGGAAAAAAAAACAGTTGAGTCTATCTCTGAATAAGGATGATTTTAATAGCAGACCCTTCAGTTGTTTGTAGCTCAGTTAGCATGTTTTTGGCTTGCATATCAAGAAGATTCTTTTCCTGGACTTCAGCAAGCTCTTCCCCAATCAAACCATTAAAATCTGTTTGCAGTTCTCACTGGATAGGTGATGCCTGCTGCTGTGCACTTCAATCCCTCAGCCACCACAGGGACAGGCACACTTCCCAGGGCTAATCCACAGGGACAGGGCAGAACACTTGGGGACCAGAGCTCCACCTGGGTACCTGTCACTCCCGAGCCTGGAGAACCCCACAGATTCTCTCGTGCCTCAGTTTCCCTCCCTTGCAGGCTGCAGACACGCCTGCTCACCCCATTTCCCCCAGCGGAATCGGGGGCTGAGGAACTGCCAGAGTGAGGAAGGGCCAGCTGGGGTAACCACTGGACCCCAGCACTTGACACACTGCAAGGCAAGCCCTGATCCTGACTGCCTGTGGACACAAACCCAGCCCTGAGCTCTGCTCACACCATCGGAGGAGCAGCAAGCTCAGGCCAGGCTGTGCATCCCAGCACTTCACACAGCTGCTTGGCTAGCAGCTTGGCACAGCAATGTCCCAAAACAACCAAACCCATGCCTCCATACCCCACCTGATACTCCTCTGTGCCCCAGAGGGTTTTTCCCCTACTAAAAGAAGGTATTTCCCCTTGCCAACACACACTCACATCCACTGACAAAGGACCCGTGCCCTGGCCTTGCAGAGCTGAGCAGGACAGTGTGGGGCACGAGATACAGCTGGAGACACACCCTGCTCCCCTCCCCTCCAGGCTATTCCCAGGTCCCAGACAGGACCTGGGGACCATCTGCTTCCCACAGGGAAGGCTTATAGGCAGATGACATTCCATGTTAGCCAAAAGAGTCCATAAAAGGCAAATAAAGTCCCAGCAAGTACTGTCTCACACAGCTTTCTCCCTGGACACCACATCTGGACTCCTCTTCAATGCCTCCCTTCCTCCAGAAGAACAAGGCCCAGGACCTTTCCCTGGAGTTCTTGGTACAATGCTCCTAGTCCCAGGAATACAAAAAAAAAAACCAACCCCACCCCACAAAAACAAAACATCAAACCTAAAAAAAAAAAAAAAAAAAAACACCCACAAACAAACAAACAAACCAAAAAGAAAGCAAGAAAAACCCAGCTTAAACATCTCCAGTTCACCTCAAGCTTCAGTCTTTAATCTGGCCTGGTGTCCAGCCCTTTCTGCTGGATGCAATATCCTATCCCACTCCCTTCCCTTCTTTTCCCTCCAACAATCAAACACATTGAGAAATCCTGTTATTTCCAGAGTCTTCTCAGCCTGCTTCTAACGAAAAGCTTATCATCTGGAGATTGTACCCACTTTATTTTTAAATCTGAGCATGAAACTGAAATCCAGCCATGCAACAGTACGGACAGAGGGACTGCACCTATTTCCTGTCTCACCAGGTAAAGCTGGTCCCCTGATTCAGCATTCTCCTAAATGAGTGATGGAGACCTCAACATCCTCCCAAATTCCTGGGCACAGCAGGCTCACCCCATGGCCACCTCGCTGTCCCAGCAGCTCCACTGCTATGGATCCCAAGCTGACAAAATCAGGGTTCAGTCTCACCCGAACATTCCTTTGCTGACTGCTGTGGAGACCTGACCTTCTGCAGGAGGTGATGCAAGGAAAGGGAACATGAACATTGCCATAGGACAAGACAGAGGGAATGTGAACCTTGCCATGGGATAAGACAGAGGGATCAAACTCCAAGGGATCTCCAGCTCACTGCAAACTCCCCATCCAGATGCCCTTGGCAGTAAGTAACAAGGACAGGCTGCTCAGGGCTGCAGGAGTCTGACAGTCCAGCAAGGATCCCACAGGGAGGAGAGACAGAACACCTGCATCCCTGTAGGGTCAGCCAAGAACCCATTCACGAGCTGCAAATTACACACATTTACCACCTTGTTTCCACAGGCTTTCCCTTTGATGCTGTGAGTAATGCCGAGCAGCCACAAGGATTCACTCACCGTCCTGAGAGCATGTCTGCAGGAAGGGATGATTACCATGGAAGGACCTGGAACACGCTGCCCACACCTGGGCATGCCTGACCACTCCTGCCCAGAAAGCCACAGCAGCGGAAGAAAATTAGGATGAGGTTACCAGTGGCTTTTGGCATCGGTCTGACTTGGCTCCTGCTGATTAAACCCAGAGCAGAACAAAGCTTTTCAACATCCCCAGCGCCCTCCAAAGCCCCAAGCCTAAAGACTGTTCCAGAGAAGGGCAAGGAAGGCAAGGCTAGGAAAAGAGTAAAAGCTTTAAACTCTCTAAATTTGTTTTTAAAAATGCGCTGCTGAAGCTCAGCTGTGGGCTGTGAAAGGAGTTGGGAAAGAGAGCACAGCACAGTACAGCTCCCAACACCGAGCTGCTGCACTGAATCCTAAGGTGCACCCCTCAGACCCTGCTCTCCTGTGAACCTCAAGTGGTTTTCATTCCAAACCACAAAATCCTGAAATTTTCAGGCTCAGGTTTCACGAAACCTGGCTGTTTTCTTCAGCTTTTACTATTAGGGAAGGATTTATGAAAACTAAATTTTCTATGCTCGTCAACAGGAAGTAAAGAAGGGGTAACTTAAACCACTCCAAAGGAACAGAAACCAGGAAAAACCCAATGATCTTCCTAACTACCAGAGAGCTGCCATCAATTTAAAGAACAGAGACAAAACAGAGTGAAGTACCCTGGGACAGGCTAACACCTAGAAGCAGGTCAGGTCCAGGGTGAGGGGAGTTTTCCAACTGTGGGGCTGGATGCTGATCTCCTAAATGACCCTGTACCATACCAGCACAGACTTTTTTTAATGTCTGTATCCTCCCAAGAGGATGCAGGCACAAATACCTGCCACATGAATATATGACAGGTTCAGCCGAGTCTTTTGAGCATCTCTGACCAAAAATGGACAGTGTGACCAGCCTGCCTTTTCTAATTATGGACTACTGAAGATTAGCAACAGGAAGGAAGTACTGAGAAAGGGCTGGGACAGAACCAACAAAGTATGCCCACCTCCTCATGAGCTCTGCTGTTCTGACCACAGCCACCACCCAAGGGCTCTCTGTTAATGCCCCTCACCAAGTCATCTCAGTGTGCTGATTTGGCAACAAACCTCCTTTATTTATGCTGGTCTAGTTTTCTGCTGGGTTAGCCTGCTGGAAAGGCTCAGCTAAGGGCCACCACCACGCCAGAGCCCAGGCAGGAGGCACCAATGAGGGCAGGAGCAGCCAAAAGTCATGGACAGGGCAGGACTGAGCCCACACAGCTCCATCAGCACAGGCAGGTGTGCAGCACAAGCCAAAGGAACATCAGCTGCTGAGTCCCTCTGCAACTCACCCTCTGCCAGCCTGATGTTCTCTCTGCTGTTGAGCAGCTGGGGCAGCCAGCAGCCCTCTGCCCTCACACCCTGCTGCAGCCAGAGCACCTGAGCATCCCGAGCATCCCGCATGGCCATCCCGAACACCACGACCCTGCAGTCCCAGGTGCTGTGCCAGAGACCACCTCAGCCCTGGCAAGCCAGCCAGCCTGGCATGAGGCCTGGCACTCCCACAGCACTTCAATGAAGTGGGCTGCACACAGACCCTGAGATATGGGAGTGCTGAAGGCAGTTCTCCAGCCACAGCCATGTGTGCAAGCCCTGCTCTGCTGGCACCTGAAGCTGATGCTGCCAGCCAAGCACGGTTTTGGTCAGGTCCCCTCAGCCCTGCAAGCAGCACTGCAAGTCCCATTCCTGCTGCTCTCCAAGCTGCTCGACACAAGGGCTCAGTCTCAGTCAGCTGTGGGTGCAGGACCTTGAACAAGTACTAAATAAATGAACAAGTCATTTCCTGCAAGGCCAAACACGCTCCCTGCCAAAGAGGTCACATACCATGCTCTGGCCTGATGCCTCTCCCGAGTTTGTGAGGGTAAATTCCCATATCCAGGGGTCCAACGATTACAGCAATACATCTGGGCTAGGATTACTCAGGCTGAAGCTAGGATTACGCTCCACTGAAGAAGTGAGGAAAACAACTGCTTTTGTGCTTTCATTACGTGACCTCTAAAGTTCGGTTTGGGTTTCTTGGTTCACACAAACCAAAACACTCCAATCAGGGAGTTTTCACTTCAGCTCTCAGCTAGAGGACCGGGATCTGTCCCACCAAGGTTCTTCTGCCTTATTTTGGCAGGAAGGAGATCTGTAAGGAAAAGCCCTTTGAGGCAGGGCCCGTGACAAAGCTGTCAGGAGCAAACAGCCTACGTGGCTCATTCCAGCCTTGCCAGCTCCTCCAACCAGCACAGGGGTGGAAGGCAGACATGCCCAGGATCTTTGCTCCCCATCTCACATCACACCACCCAGGATTGCTCAGAGGCTTTCTAAGAGTGTGTTTTCATGACATGGATGCTTTCAACACACCACAGCCCACAAGGACCGGGCAAATACCGGTCCTGTGAAAACAGCCTGAGCTTCGTTTTTAGGTTAAGTCTCAGAGCTAGTCAAAACTCATCTGACAGGCCCTGCTCCACCATGCTGAACACTTCACTCCCATCAAGTTAAAACAAGACTTAAAAGAAACCTGAATCTTCCACACTTGAATCACGCAGGCAACTCCATGTGCTTGGATGTGCCCATCCCCATGAGTAAGGGCTGCAGAATCAGACCCAGCTTTTCCTCACCATCCTGCCAAAGACACAGACACAAAGAAGAAGAGAAAAATCCCACTGACTGATGCCCCTGCTATTTCTGCTGTTCATGACAGCAAACTGGTAAAAGGCCTGACTCAGAAGCCTCCCTTGAAAAACCTGAATCATTACAATTTAGAAGACAGTCTCATAATGAAGTCTCCACTCCTCCCTCTCTTTACAATAGAGATTTCGAGTCAGACTGATGGGGGGATAAGGAAAGGGGGGAAAAAATAAATCCAGCCTCACACTTTGTTCGACCCTTTCTGCACGGGTGGCAGTCAGGCAGCCAGAGGTTGGCAGCTGGATCTGGGGTCTGCAGGGCTGTGTTTGGTCTCAGTTACACCTCTCAGTTACCAGTGTGACCTCCTTAATGCCAGAGCAGAACCACAGACTTACACTACCAGCAAGCGAGAAAGGGGGGCACCCCAGCTGTATGATCACACCAGACAAACAGTGTGAACTTGGATTTCTTCTCAGCACCATATCTATTTCCAAAAGCTTGACCCTTTTGGGATAGAGAGATCATTGGAATGAGCCTCACAGAACACTATAATGTTTTAACACTTTGTTATTACACATCATTTAGCATCAGGAGATCTCAAACTCTCTTCACAAAGTAGCCTTATTTTCGAGACCCAGCCAAACAAGATATGGAGAGCAGAAAGGCAGGGGGAGCTACCAGAGCAGAATCCCAGAGCTCATGCCCTGTCCCCTAGAGCTGCCTGCTCCAGATGGAGCAACTAGACTGCTGTGGTTACCTGCCTCTTGCCTGTTTCCTGTGGAGACGTGCAAGCACACACACACCTCACAAGGAGGCTCTGGCACCCAACACCCTCTGCACAAACACACACACAGAGGTCTGCAGTGATTCCAAAAGCCTGGCTCCTCCAGATCCAGGCCACAGCTGAAACGGTGCCTGAGGGGAAGGGGACTGACAAAGAAAATTTGCAGCACCCAAAACAAGCGTGCATCATGCAAAGAGGTGATGGAGCAACAGTCACTGCAGCAGCCCGGGCAAGCCTGTGCCCAACCTCACACTGCCATCGGTCCCTCTGGCATCAAGGATGTTGGGAGCTGCATATGCCACATGCTCTCCAAACAGCACACACAGAAAACCACCCCAGAGCCTCCTGCCAGGGCAGCAGAGAGAGAGATGCCAGTTGACACAAAAGCACCGCAGTCTAGTCAAAAGTTTATACTGTGGATCCTAAATGCTGTTTTTATGTGGGAAAAATACTGAAAAACCTACACAGAAATACACCTTTCCACCTCCTGAGCACAACACAAATGCTGGAGAGCATCAGGCTATACCCAAGGCTTTCCTGAGAGCCTGCTCACTTTGGGCCTGTGCAGCATCAACAGATGCAGTGGATGCTGTGGAAAATTTTCCCCTGTGACATGATTCCTCCCCCTGTCACTCCTGGCTCTGCGTGGCAAATGCCATTCCTCACCTCTTGGATTAACTCTGAGCAAACTCTGATCACAAAGTGAGACAGGCTCCCAAAGTGAAGCAAAGCAGCCAGAGCCCTGACACAAGTCTGCTGCACCAGCTGGGGGACACTCTGGCAGCTCAGGCAGAGCACAAACGCACCTGTGGCACCAGCCTTTACAGCAGATGGAACTCCTTCTGCACAGGCAGGGACCCCAAAACATAGGATGGGACGGAGCACTGCACTTAAGAGAGAGGAGTGCACTCTTCAACTTCCCGCTGAGGGGAAGGGGGAAGAGAGCACAGGTGTGGCCCCAGCACCACAGCCCTTCTCACCGGCAGCCTTTGAAGTTTAGGTAAAGGAAGGATGGATACTGGTGTCACGCATCTGCATCTTCTGTGCTGGCAGACCTGAATATACCTCAGTACATACATAAACTCCTGTTTACTTACAATGATGCTCATGTTTTTCCTGGCCTTACTTCTTCGAAGCAATCACCACGTTTGTAAGAAAAAGCGTAAGTTTAAGAAGACATGGGGGGAGAAAAAAAAAAAAAAAAAGACAATTCGATTAAATTGAGGGCATAAAAGTCCCGAATCTTAAAAACACATCCCAACATCGTTATACTCCACAAGAAACACTGCGTTCAAGCCGTAGCTGGTGTTTGTGCTCTTCTCTGAACATCAGAGCATTCCTCACACCATGCTGGACACCGTGAAACCCTTCAGACACGTCTGTTTATTCAAAAAGCAAATTCGAGTCACGGAGGCGTACGCTCTTCTTTTCTTAAAGGCAAATAAGCCTTGCCTAAATTCTGCTTACATTCGCGGCTCCGCAGAGCAACAACGCGACCCGCTTCCCACCGCCCCCCGCGCAGCCCAAGCGCGGCGGGCAGGGCACCCCCACACCCGCGGCTCCGCACCAGGGCTCCGGGCACCCGGTGCCCGCCGGGACCCCCGGGGCGGGCGGGCCCCGCTCCGCACGCCGAGCTCCGCCAAGTTTCGCGCCGCTCCCGCGGCCGCCTCCGGCGCTCAACGCCCCGGCTCGGGAGGGCCCCGCGCGGACCCCGTGAGGGAGCCCCGGCCGGCGCGGACCCCGTGAGGGAGCCCCGGCCGGCGCGGCCCCCGCAGCGCCGCCCTCCGCTCCGCAGCCGGGCTCGGCCGGCCCGGCCGCTGCCCCCCGCCGCGGCCCCGCACTCACCGCCGCGCCCGGCCGCGCAGCCGGCCAGCAGCAGGGCCAGCGAGCACAGCGCGCACAGCGCGCAGCGCTGCCCCCTCAGCAGCCGCCCCCGCCGCCGCCGCCGCTCCGCCGCCGTGCCCGGGGCGCCCATCGCGGCCGCTCCGCTGCGCTCCGACCGCTCCCCGCGCCGCGCCGAGCCCCGCCGGGCGCCGCAGCGCCGCCTCCGCCCGCCCACCGCGGGCGGGACGGGGCGGGGGCCGCACGGCGGCGGCGGGGCCGGCGGGGCTCGGCCCCTCCTCGGGCAGCGCTCGGAGCGGGCACGACGGCGGCGCGGTACCCGCTGTCCGCTGCCTGCGGGTCCCTGGGTGGGGACGGGGCTGGCTGGGCAGCGCCTTCGGTGAGCGTCGCTCCATCGCACCCATCGCACCCATCGCACCTCCCGCCACCGCTCGGGACCTCTCGGCATCATCGCCTGGGCTATGGCCTGTACCGCCCGTGCTGTGTTGGACACAGAAAAGCCCCAGCGCGCCACTGACCCCTCACCTGTGATCCCGGCGACAGAGGGAGGCAGCCCTCGCTGCCAGCCCCTGCGCTTTTCAGACAGCCGGGAGGTTTCTCATTGCGGGTGGCTGGGGATTTTTCCCCCTTTCCCACACTCTGCCCTGAAGTTTTTGCCGGGTGAGCAGCCACCTGTCCCACCTGCCCTTCATCCCGGTCCTGTGTGAGCCCTCTCACTTCCCATCACTCTGCTGGGCACCCTGGCTCACACCACCTGCTCTGGCACAGGACAGCCCACGCACAGCTGCTCCAGCCCTCCTCTGCTGGGGCTGCCGCGCTCAAAAAACCTGGGCCTGCCAGAACCTTTCTTCCCCCCTTTCTTGTAATGTCGTAATTGCCGCTGGAACATTGGCACAAATGCCTAGAGGCTGTGCTGAACCCGAAGCGTTGTGTACACACCAGGGAACAGCTGCCCCTGCAGGGCCCACACTTGTGGAGACACTCCATTATCCAGGAAGGGCCATGGAGTTTCACAAGGGATGGACCTTTTTGGCTGGAGAGACACCTTCAGCTGAGATGAATAGGACAGCAGAACGAATACCTCTGTTCCTAAGGTCTGACTGTTCCCCAAGAGCTGCCATGGCACACTGGACACAGACTGAAATGAAAATAAACATCACTGTCAGTAGTTCTTGGTCAGTTACCAACCTTTCTCAATAAAGAGAGTCTCATTCTGGGGCAGCAACAAATTACGTGCACCCACCCTCCCCTGAAAGGGTTTCTGCCACTTCTGAACTTGACCAGGATGTTGGTTTCCAATTCTACTCTTACACATTTACTGCTTATGCTCCTACACACAACTTTAACAACACAGGTGTCTCTGTTGGCCCGGGGTAGGCAGAGCCAGCTCCCACCCAGCCAGTAAACTGAGCTGAAAACTGGCCTAGGATATAACTATGGAAGAAGGGTTTTGTTTTGGTTTGTGTTTTTTTCCGGGTAGGATACACTCCCTTCCCCCTGGCAGGGCAGGTTTTATCCCATGGTAAACAGCTCTGAAACCTGCAGCACTGTCAAACACTACAGCAAGTCACTCCAGCTGAGGAAAGAGATCCTGACTGTCACCGATTGATGTCATGGGAAAGCAATCAACCCACTGCGGGGTGAGAGGGGCCTGGGGGTGAAAGCCCCTGTTGCTGACAGGGCAGAGCACTGTGACAAGTGCTCCCGAAATACTCCCTTTAAATTTAAGTGTCCCTTTGAAGTCTGTAACTTCTTGAAAATGAGACCCTGAGAGTCACTACAAAATCATTATTCATGCCTCCATCATAAGCTTCTTCTGGTCACTTTGCAGGGCTGCTTGTAAATATCAGGTGAGAGCTCACTGTCTTGAGAATGCAGACTGGGACTATCTGGGAAGCTCAGGAACAAATTTTCCACTCAGAATCACAAGGTAAGTTAGCCAATGCCTTACTAGTGTAGTGAGTACTAGCTCCTGAAGCATGTGCATTTCTGGGGAGCAGGAGACAGGAGAATTCCCTCTTCTCTCCCACCAATAAACTGGTGTGTGGGTGGAGCAGGCTTTGAGCAGCTCTGTCTGCTGGAAGAAACAGAAGGAAGGGATCCGTGGTGGACCCTACTCTTCTGAAAGAAACACTCTATATTTACCTTCTACAGGAGTCTTCTGCACAAAAAAAACCTGCTAAAGACCAGATGTGACTAGCATGCTGATGAGAGCTACAGGGTTTGCTTTGTGGCACCTCTGCCATGCTTGGTGCCACGCAGAGCTTTCTCCATGGAGGGCCACGGAGGCTCTGGAGAGGGGCCCTTGGAAGGTTACCACAGAGCTGGCTCTCAGAGGGGCAGAAAGATGCTCTTTTGTTCCTTCCACAGAGCAAAACCACATAAAGCACTGGGAGAAAAATGTGTAAATCACAGGATACAGATGTGCAGAGATGACAGCCAGATGTGCCTTAGCAGAGCTGAGGAGCAGTCGTGACTGTTGCAAGGAGAGCAAACAGCCCTCGCGTACTTGGCATCTTCCCCCACAAGCCACGCCAAGTTCTGAGCTTCAGACCAAACAGAGATTTTTCTTCTGTTTGGACTTGCAGATTATGCTCACAAAGAGCTTTCAACCCTGGAGAAAAATATTTGGGATTCAAGCAGAGCACAATCGATGCACATTGGCCAGGCAGAATCCAGCTGCCAGTGAGGGTGATCCCCAGCTGGCGGGCAGCACCCCAAGCCAGTTTGAAGGGTTGAAGGGAGCTGTACTTCAGAGTGCAAACATGGACAAGGGCACCATGAGACTCGGGCTGGGCAGTGCCACCCAGCAGAGAGCACCTGCATGGCAGAATCACCAAGTCTCACTGCTGCTGCATTCCATACGCAGGGAACTGCTGTGGAGACCCACCTGCGGCACTCCAGCTGGGTCGCAGAGGACAGGGGAAGGGTTCCCTGCCTTGGGTTCCAGTCCTGGCCCCTACCTTTGCATCACAGCTCCTGTACCCTCCCTGCCAGTGTCTGCCTACACAAAAAGCTGCACCCTCACCTCAGGTGTGTGCTGCTGGATGTGTTAGTTACTTGTTCCTCCTTCCCAAGCGGTTTGGTGCCAGGGCTGTGGCTGAGCACAGCTCCAGTTCCAGCTTAAAAGCAGCAGCGAGGGTGGCTTGGCATGGTTGCCTCTCCTGTGAGGTAAGAGGGGCTGGCCCAAACCAGCTGTTTAAGCCACAAACCTTAGACACACACATGCATCCTCTGCAAGCCACAGAGAGGATGCAATTAAACACGCTGCTGATTGCTACTGCTCTCTCCTTCCTGCCTGCTCAGTGAGCAGAAAGCCTGCCCAAGTGCCCTGCTCCCAGGTAGAGCTGTTAAAAATGGGAACAGACTCCTGGTACTACAGTGATTTCAGCATTTATTATAATAAAAAGAAAGGCCTAAAGCATGGGGGCTTGCAGGCTGAGTGTTCCTGTTGAGGATGCTGCAGCGCCGGTGCTGGGCCTTCTTCAGCAGCCATGTCCCTGATGTTCCAGGTGGAGCAGCACTGCTTCCCTGGGTCAGATGCCTCTTTTTATCCTGTTTCCTGTTACTTTGGATTGTTTTCTTTTTGGATCCTTCATTTGCATGAAGGTTTTAGGCGCTTGATTCACCCATTACAGTTCTGTCCAGGTTGGCCTGAGTGGTGCACTTTACTTGTGTGTAATACGGTATGTACCATAATTCTTATAACTACCCTTTTAACCCCTTTTACAATATAACAACCAAACAAACAGCACATGCTTAACAATTATCAACTATTTTAAAGCAGCTTCTAACCTATTTTTAACAGAGCTGCCCATGTGAATGAGCTGGTTTCAGCAAATCCAGCCAGCCGTGCCCCGAGGGAGCCCAGGGATGTCATTGCAGCTGAAGGGGCGATGCTTTTGGTCAGCTCCTGGCAGTGCCTCATGCAGTGAGGACAAACCTCCTCCTCCCAGTCACACACACCCGTACTCCAGGTTCAGGCTGGTTCAAAAGGCTGCCCAGCTGATGCGATTTTAATGTAAAAATAGTTTACAGGAGTTTAGGCTACGCCTGCTCCCATTTTATTTAAGAACATTTAAATAAGTTTGCATCTGCTTAGATAAAACACAGGTCACAGCCTTGGATAAAGCTGGGTGTCCTCCTCCTGAAGGCTGGCAGCTCTCTCCTCTCTCTGAAAAGCTTGAACTAAAGTGTTTGTACTTCCAGGCTTTGTCGTGAGCTCAGGGTTTCAGGGAGGCCTGTGGTACAGGAGGGAGCAGAGGGGACACACTCACCATGTTTCAGCTCTCTGGGAAAACAAACTGGGCTGTGACAGAGCTGGTTTCTGGCTCTCCTTGTGCCACAGGGTTTGGGGGTCTTTGGCAGATAAAGGAAAGCAGCAGCATCCAGCTTGCTCACTCCTTTTCTAGTCTGTACCCTTTCCCTAGGGTACAAATTTTTCTAAAGCTTTCCACATCCTCTCTTCTTGATTCACAACTAAACACACACATGAGCAAACAGACTAAAGAAGCTGTGTACACTGTATTTGTATGTGTATTGGTCCCTTTTTTGAGGCTTGGAGGTATTTTCTCCTGCAAGCCTGTTTTTGGGTGCTGTTTTCTCTTACCAAGGCCAGTGGGGTGGGAGCCAGAGAGGCAGGATGGAGCAGGACAGCCCTCCCCTGTTGGAGCTTCTTGTCCCAGCAATTAACTCTCTGCTACTGCTGAATCTTTGGGAATATCTTGTGCTTCAGTGGTGAGAAGCAATTACCAAATTGAGTATGCAGTGCATAAAAGCCAACTAGGGTTCTTTCTGGATGAAAGAGGCAATAAAAACGCTGGTATTTATAGAAAAATATTTATTACTTCATGGGATATCAGGGCTTCCTGTGGTTTGAGGCTGTGCCTTGCATAGCTCATTGCTGAATGCCTCAGGATGACACTTTCTTTTTTTTTTTTCTTTCAGCAGCAGCCTGTTTGCTCTCCAATCAATGGTCAGGTTTCCAAACAGAGTGATTCTGTGTCCCCTAATGGGCTGTCCTGCCCTTCTGTGGGCACAGGGCAGGCTGGTGGTGTGTGGGTGTGGGTGTGTGCACATCCCACCTTGGGAAAGTCCAGGGAATCCCAACTGCTCCAGAGGAAAGCTCTGCTCTTCTACCTGCCTGATGGCACTGGAAAAAAAGCAACACTTAATAAAATTAAAGGGTAGACAATTCAAAACAAATGCAAATGAAACCCCATTACATGCAGTGAAATTGCCCTGGAGGACCCTTTGCCACAGGAAGATGTTTCTGAAGCCAAAAAGAAATTCAGAACTGGAGAAGAAGGATGGGTAGCTGTGTAAATATTGAAAATAGCAATGTCAGAATGAATCCTAACATTGGTCTATCCAGAGCTCACAGTTTACAGCTTGTAAAAGTCTGAGAAAACAAAAAAATGGCCATGAAATCTAATATAAATCTTGGATCATCACCAATGCTTCTGCCCCCCTTTACTGCTGGACCCCTCCCCAGTGGCCTGCCTGTGGGGGATGCTGTCCTCCAAAAAGCACCATCACACTGGGCTGCTCTGGAGGATGCCATGGCAAGCACATGGGAGAGGCTTTGCCCTCCACAAAAGGGACACATCCAGCAAACCAGCACTTGGTTCCTGCCAGCCCACTGCTCTTCCTCGTGCCCTGAATGGCAGCCCTGCCTCCTTCCTGCACTCTGGTCAGTTCCCCAGCTTGGGAATGCCCTTGGGCTTGCCAGGGGCATGCTCTGACCATCCCCAAGTCTCTCATAAGGACTGAGCAGCACCAGCCTGTGAGCCTGTGACCCGTCCAGGGTCTCCATCGCCTCAGCTCTGCAGAGGTGGCCCTGGGGTGATTCCAGTGGCCTCTCCCAGGCCACTCTGTGTGCCTTCCTTCAGACAGCAGATAAAGGCTCCTCTCCTCCTTCCCCTCCACCCTCCCGGCAGCGTGCCTGGATTTAGGGAAGGCTGGAAAGGGCCACTGCCATCAGGAGAGGAGCACAGGGCCTGCCAGAGAGGTGCAAGAGCCTCCAGCACTGTTTGTTCCCTTAGCACTGGAAGGACCTGTACAGAGCTCCCTGAGATCCCTGGGACTGTCTTGGGTCCCCATCTGAAACCAGCTCATCAGCACTTCACACATGAGCTGATGCAATCGGAGTGCAGGGCTGCAGCTCCCTGAGATAATTCTCAATTACAAGGAGGAGAAGTGCTGCTGCTTGGCTGAGGGAGCTGAACTTACTGGCCCAGCCACAGTGGCTTAATTAAAATCACTGGAAGGAAGCTGTGATCATCCTTCCTGTGAGCAGAGATATGGTTTATTGCTTACCATTTATTTTCCTCATTTCCAGATAGAGGAGAAGATGGAGGGGTGGTTTATGTAGAAAGCTTTGTTGGCATCCTAAACTGTGAGTGAAACCTCCCTGGGTTGACAGAAGACCAAGAGAGAGTTCATTGGGATGTTTCCCCCTGCCCAGCAGGGAAAGCCTAACCCTAACCCTCGCTTCTCTGCCTGTAAATGTGTTACATGACAGAATTTGTCACCAGTTCTCAGCAACAAAGCATGATGCAGAGATGGGTTCTCATTTCCAGCATGCAAACAGGCCAGCTCCTGCTTGGACTCAGTTCCAGCCCCGTTCCAGTCCCGGATTTATCAGGCAATGAATCTCAGAGCACTCAGGTTGCTCCTGGAGACATCTAGTGAGGCATCAGCGTAATGCAAATCAGCACAGCCACCCAAAAATGTCCCTGTGGGAAGGAAGAGCTGCTGTGGGAGAGCTCTTGTACACTGCTGGTAAAGCAGCTCCATCACTTCTGGTCTCTGAGCCCTTCAGCACCACAGAAACAGCAAATACCAGTGTCTCACAGCCACTGTGTGGGCATGTCATGGAGGAAGAAAAAGGAAGAAAAAGGGAGAAAAAGGAAGAAAAAGGAAGAAAAAGGAAGGAAGGAAGGAAGTGGCGGAAGGAAGGAAGAAAGGAAGAAAGGAAAGAAAGAAAGGAAGAAAGGAAAGAAAGGAAAGAAAGGAAGAAAGGAAAGAAAGGAAGAAAGGAAGAAAGGAAGAAAGGAAGAAAGGAAGAAAGGAAGAAAGAAAGAAAGAAAGAAAGAAAGAAAGAAAGAAAGAAAGAAAGAAAGAAAGAAAGAAAGAAAGAAAGAAAGAAAGAAAGAAAGGAAGAAAGAAAGAAAGGAAGAAAGAAAGAAAGGAAGAAAGAAAGCTCCTTGCTGTCTCCTCAATGACACATAATTTAGCAAAACTATTGGCCCAGGTTCTGACACACAGTGTGCTTCAGATGTCAGGAGGTGACAGTTTGGAGCAACACTTTGTCACTTTCCTAAATGGCGTGGCCTGACCTACATAAAACAACTACACTGACATACATTACTGTTTTGTTTAACTAGATTGACACCAGTTCTCAGGCATAAATGTATCTGCAATTTAGCAAAATTCATTTCAAATCTTTTTTGTAAAATTAAATTTTATTTCCAAAGTCTCTCAGAAATTAATATCCAAGTGCAAAAGTTCTGCTCTGTTTTCAGGAGTTCCTGTTACCAGCATGTTTTCAGCATGCAGCACAGCCCTCTGGCACTTCTAGCCACAGGGAAGAGGGCAGCAGCCCTGAGAGGAGCTGATAATCCCGGGCTGGCTCCCAGCCGGCCAGCACCGCCGTTCCCAATCCCCAACAAGTTATCACGGCCAGCAGGAACCAGCCAGCACATCCAGCCCAAACAACGAGCTCTGCTGCCAGCCAGGGAAGTCTGTGAGCTCTGGGCTTGTTCCTCAAATCCCTTTTCATGTAACAGCTCTCACAAGCTGGGCTGTTCTGCCCAAGGAGCTGTGGCACTGAACTGCCCAGGGCTGGCACTTGCCAGGGAGACCCTGATGTGACCCAGCCTCAAGTTCTGCCAGGGGAGGTTTAGGGTGGGTATTAGGAAAAATATCTTCATGGAAAGGGCTGTCCAGCCTTGGGATAGGCCACCCTGGGCAGTGTCAGAGTCCCCATCCCTGGCAGGATTTAAAAGCCATGTGGATGTGGCACTTGGGGACGTGGTGGCCTTGGCCACGGCTGGGGGAATGGTTGGACATGATGGTCTTAGAGGGCTTTTCCTACCTAAGTGATTCTGTGTAAAGAAGCTGTGTTGGAAAAGCAGCACAGTCAATTCCTACTTCATAGAGGGTTAATTCGTGGTGAAATGAACTCCTAATGAAGCATCCAGGATCCCACTTGCTTGCACTACTAAACAAAACTTCTGCTCACCTGAAGGACAACACTTTCACCATCTCCTGAGTGAGCAGCCCCACCAAGAAGAAAGGCAGCCACATCACCCACTTGTGCTCTTCTTTGTTTCAGTGACAAATTAGCCCCAGTTCTTCTGGGTGACCTGGAACAACCTGCCATGCAAACACCACATGTAAGGAGCTGACACTCATCTGGACACTGTATTTTGTAAAAAAAAGGATGAAGAAGTATTTTGAAGGCAGGTGTGACCGTGAAATCACTTGAGACCCTTGCCCAGCTGCTGCCCTGGGTACTGCCTCAGGGACAGCAAAGACAGTCTCTGGACTTGCTCCAAATTCTTCTCCTATGTACTGCATTTTTCCCCAAATAGACATGTGCTGTATTTCTACTGGCTGTTTAGAAAGGAGAGAAATAAAACCTCATCCAGACCATGACTTCATGCTCCCAGATATATATTTTGTATTTAATTTCACACTTTGGAAGCCAGCACTGTGATTTGTGTGCGTGGATTTCATTCTGCTGGTGGCACACAGCTCCACCAGAGTGAAGCAGGATGGGTTGGAAAGCAGTGCAAGGTCTTACCTAGACAGACTTGCTCAGGAAAAATAATCTAAATTAAGTCACTGCTTGACTTTAAGTGGATTAGTTAAAATGCATTCAATCCCTCAATGCAAGTTCTTATTCAGAAGCGAAATGACCTAAATTTGATTTACCTCCAGTCATTTCCAAACTTAAGTAATATTAACACAGCTTTCAATCAGAGAGGACTGACCCCGTGTATGTTAAATTCAGTTTAAGCAATCCACTTACATAGACAAGAAAAACAAAACAAAAACAAACCAGAAACAAAACAGGAAAATATTTCCAAGCTCTAAGCATTAAACTGCTAATTGCTGGGCCTGCTTTTCCATGAGTTCAGTGGTTAATGGTGGGTGCTGAACAGCCTTACAGATGTATGTCTAGTGTCAGGTGTGGGTTGGGGTGAGGAGAAGGCATTGGAACCTGGATTATTCCTTTGTCTGGGACAGAGATGGCAGAGCAATTACCATATTTGGGTCTGCCTACAAGCTTGCTGCTGTATTTTCTCAAATAAATGATGAATGCTGCAGAAATCTAAACATGACTTTTTATAGTCACTCCTCCAGGCACACAGCTATTAAATGCTGAGCTGCCAGCCCCAGCTATGCAGAAATTATGTGTCAAGCCCCCCAAATCCTGGGGCTCCCTTCAGGGCTGTGAGATTCACAAAGCAAGGCTCATTCTTCATGTTCCACAAGCTTTACAGGGAGGGAAGGGATGAGGATAAGCGCTCAAAAGCAACAGAATGGATCCAGAAAAGGAGCACCTGATCCCTGCTCACTCCCAGGCTGGCCCCCGGAATTATGCTGATACAATTTCCTAAGTGTCTCTTTTCCTGTTAATCTTCTCTGCTGAAGCAAAACAGCCTTCAGAGAGGGCAGAGTCATTACACACCTTAGGGTTTGTTCTCCTTATGCCAAAAGAGGCAACAAACAGCTTCCTGTTTGGCACCTAAGAAGAAACAGCAAGTCTTTCTAAGAAGCAGAGGTGCCATTACCCAAAATCTCCCCTGCCTGCAATAACCAACATGCCTGAAGCCTTGTCAGGGATGTGCTGCTTTGCCCTGCAGCTCCATGAACTCCCTTCCCTGTCCCACTTCCCAGGACTAAATTCACTTGATTTGTAAAGGAAAAACAGATCATCTCAGGCTGATGTGTTTTTCCATGGCCAGTAGGCATGGCTGGAAAAGCACAGGGATCAAAGCAACGGGGTCAGGAAGGAAAGGGTGAATGTTTATACCCTGCCACAAGGAACAAAGGACATTTCCACTGCTTGGGAGCACAGGGAGCAGCCCAAATAAGTGAAGGCATCCATGTGCTAGCTCTGCTCCTTATGTGGCCAGCCAGCTACATAAGGGGACTTCATTTTACCCCTAATGATCTCTCCAGACAGTGTCTCAGGGCTTGACACAACTTGAGGCCATTGCCTCTTTTCCTGCCACTTCTTAACCAGGAGAAGAGGCTGAGCCCCACCTGTGCTCACAGCCTCCTTTCAAGTAGCTGCAGAGATGGAGAAGATCTCTCAATGTTTGGAAAAAATTACGAAATTTGCTCTTAAATCTGCCCCAAGCCTTATTCCAGCCCCTCACTGTCCTTTTGTTTATAAGCCTTCTCCTTGTGCTTAACAAACTGCCTCAGGCAAGATCCCAGCCCATCCCATTCTTTCCCTACCCACAATAAAAACTCATAGAAAACAGCAGTGTTTCATTTTGGAGCTATTTTGTAAAGGAATGTAATCTCCAAGGAACAGAGTAATGTCAGAAAGTGACCAAACAGCACCATAAATTGCACTTTGAGCTCCAGAAGTGTCCAGGCTGAGCACTGGGCTCCAAGCAAGTCCCTGCGAGCAGTGGCACAGGAAAACTTTTTGAAGCTGTGGCTAACACTCCAAGAGCAGATTTTAACATTCCAAGAGAAGATTTTAACACTCCAAGTGAAGATTTTAGCACTCCAAGTGAAGATTTTCAGGCTCCTGGATGGGAGGCAGCAGTGCAACAGGAGGAAATGGGGCTGCCTGAATTCAGCAGGCATTTCCCTGCCTGCCTCCAAAGCTGCTCTTCACAGTCTTTAGGAAACTGAACAACTCACCCACAGCCTCTCTGGCACTGGGAAGGAGTCTCCCTTGGGATCACTGGACACACTCTGGGTTTTTATCAGTACAAACAGGGTTTAAGCCTCTGCTTTAAATCCCTGTTTGCCCGTGGAAGTGGCCACGAGGCTGGGCAGCAGTATGAGCTCCTAGAGCTCAAAATCCAGGACTGTCTGTCCTGGGAGCTTCCCTGCTTGGAGAGCAGCAGGATCTCCAAGCTGCCCACACTGAGAGGCATCAGCTGTGCTGGAAACCTGTCAGGAAAAAGCCCGTGGGAGAGACTGGGACTGCAAGGAACATCCCTCTGCTGGTCCAGGTTTGTTCACTGCTGTCCTGGATTGCCAAGCAAATTGTATTCTGTTTGCCATCTGTATGGCAGCTGCCATCTGTCTAATGGGCAGTTTTCCTTATCTCTTCCACACCCACTCCTCCCTCCAAGGAGACACCTGCTGATAAGAGGCTATTGAATGTCACTGCACGGCTGATAAGAACTACAGCATCCCATTGGCAGATGTGAGCCCAGAGGGAGGAGCCAAGCATTCCTACCTGGATATAATCTGGAGATCCTGGAACACCAGCACAGCTTCTCCACTGGATTTCCCAGAGGAACAGCAGCTGCCTTGTCTTTCACTGGATCCTCAGAGGAAGACTACACCCTTTTCTACAGGATCCCTGCTCCAGCAGAACCACGCCTGACACTGCAGGAGGGCTGCAGCCACAATTCCAATTGGACTGCTACCCTGACCCACAGGGTGTCAGGTTGTGTTCTGACTCTGTCAGTGTTATTTTCGTTTACTGCATTGTTTATTTTATCTTTTTATTTTTTTCCCTAATAAAGAACTGCTATTCCTGCTCCCATATTTTTTGCCTGAGGAGCCCCATTAGTTTCAAATTTATAACAATTCAGAGGGAGAGGTTTACATTTTTCCATTTCAGGGGAGGCTCCTGCCTTCCTTAGCAGACACCTGTTATTCCAAACCAAGACAGTGGCCCTGCTCCAAGGATGTCACTGAAACTGTGGCTAAAAACAAAAACTCTCCAACAGCAATTTTTAGAGTTAGAGAATGAAGGCATTATTTTATTCTGTCCAGGATGTTTTTCTGGCCAGGATGTGCAACACTAATCGTTTCATCCACACATTGCCTGGGTTGTGCAGAGAATATAATTCCATCACACGGAATTTTTCACTAGATCTTTCCCATACTTACACAGTCTAAACCCAGAGAAATTAATTGGTTCATTGTTCATTGATCCCAAGTTACACAGTTTGTACTGTTTGGTTTCCTATTGGTTATTGATCCCTTTACCTTTGATGTTAATTAGGTTCTCATTCGTCTAGGACAGAGGCTCCAGAGTAACAGCCAACTTGGAGCAGCTGGGATGGATGCAGTGGGATGCCCAAGGCCTGTGTGCTCCTTAAAAACCTCTGCCCTGGAGATGAGAGTCATTTCTATCAGCACACATACTTTTCTTGAAGCCGTTTTCTTGGGAAGAGTGACTCACTTGCAATATCCATCTGAAACTGAAACGTTCTCCTGAGGTATTTTTAGACAACAGTAGTGGTGGTCCTGTGAGTCATGGCTCTAGCACTGCCCATTAATGCAGAAATCCCTGGGATCCAGGGCAATGGATTGCTGTCCAGGGCTGCTTCCATGGAGCTCTGCCTCACCAGTATGCCAGCCTTCCTTCCACTACCGTGTTTGAATATATTCCTATTCCCAGCAGGGAAGATGTTAAAAAGCCCCAACAACCTCTCTGGACAAGCAGGACAACAGGAGGACAGTTCTAAAGGAAGGAGCAGAAGAAAGGAGCTCATGGAGACCTGAGATGAGGTGGTAATGCCAACCCTGCCCTGGGCACTGAGTCCTCTTTCCCATTTCCATTCCCATTCCAGTTGCCCTAAAGCAGCCAGAGTTCTCTCTGCACTGCTATGCACCCTGGGAACACTTCATTTCAGCAGGAAATTACAGCATGCTTTCAGACAGACTAACAGCTGCCCTGGTTTGGGGGAACACCTGGAGATGGATTTTAGGGCAGTGCCAGAAATGAAGGTGAGACCGAAACCTGTTTGTCACACAGCCACTGGTGTGGGATGGAGAGGGGCAGCTGATGCTCCCAACAGGGATCAAATATGAGCCACACCTGTGGCAGCAGCTCTCTGAAAGTCTGTGAGAAGCTCAGAGAAAAGAATGATGAACACTTTTTATCTTCACTTGCTACACCTGTTGCTGTGAACACGTGGAATGTGTTACGGAGATTTGTTTACCAAAGGCTGGTTTCTTCATTAGCCAATGGTGATGGTGTTTGGATTGGAGGACAATTAGGTCTACCTGTATTGTAACTGTCTATAAAAGCAATGGGTTTCTTAATAATAATAATAATAATAGTAATAGTAATAGTAGTAGTAGTAGTATAAAGAGAGATTGATCAGCTTTCTGTGAATCCTGGAGTCTCTGCTAACTATTACCCGGCTGCTACAATGCACACCCTGTGTAAATCAGACCATTTTTTAATTCCTTGCTCACACTGTCTTCAGGATTGGAACCTGCAAACTCATCCATTCCACCTTAATCATGGCACTTGGAGATTGGTCTTGTTGACGGAGAGCCAGAAGTAATTTCCCTTTTAGTCTATCAAATTAATTTACGGATCAAATTAAACACCTCCAATCCTTTTCCCAGTACCTTTGGCCTGCCAGAGCAGCATCATTTCTTCATGCTGTTCCACCCTTAAAATCCTGCTTTTTGGAGCAAAATGGCTCTTCAATTCAGCACCTGGACTGAAACATTTGGGAGATACCAACTGATCAGGATTTTTTTACTGGTAAGATTATTTTCTCTTCCAAGAGTCCATGAAAACCAGCAGCACATTTTCATAGGACCCCTAACATAATCTCTGGTTACCATGGAGATTTCCTTGGGGAATTTTCTATTCAGAAAATAAAAACAGTTTTTAAAGAAAACTACAGTAAATTGCTCAAGCAGGAACGCAAATGTGAATTTCAATAGCAGTAATTTGCAGCCACTCTGTGGTTTGCCAGCACTTAACAGAAGTCCTAAAAAAGGTTTGTATTCAGATTGGCACTGTGTTGGTAACTGGTGGGCATTTCCAACAGGAAAACTGCCTGCCTGGCACACGTGAGCACCACAGGGGCTCGCAGACACCCCACCAAGAGGCCCTGGCTGGAGTTTTAAGAATGTGAAAAACACCAATCACTTGTTAAAATTTTGAAAGTTTAATAGTAATAAAATGGTTATAAAAATAATAATAAAAAATAGCGACTGTTTCCAGACACTCGACACAGCTTGGCCCTGATTGGCCATTGAGTCAAAACAACTCACAGCAGAATCCAGTGAAACAATCACCTGTGGGTAAACAATCTCCAAACACATTTCACACATGAGCACAACACAGGAGAAGCAAATGAGATAAGAATTGTTTTCCTTTTCTCTGAGGCTTCTCAACTTCCCAGGAGAAAAATCCTGGGTGAGGGGATTTTTTCAGAGAATGTGAATGGCACAGCCCAGTGATAACCCTCTGCATCCAGAGATGGCCACAGCAGGATGTGGCACTGCAGAGCAGGACTTGGCATGGAGCGTGCTTGGCAGTGCTCAGGATTGAAGTTTAAGGAAAACTGGGATTTATGTCTGAAGCAGAGCATGTGCAGCAGGAGCCCTTCTCCCAGCAGCAGCTGCCTGCAGACATCTTCCTGCTGCTCTCAGCCATGAGCCCGTGAGAAATAGCTACTCACTTTTCATAGTTTAGGAAGGTTTATCAAACCTTATCAAAAATACAACAGAAGACTGAATAAAGAAAAAAGGTTACAGCGCTGGAAGCAAAAGATTTTCCCGGCCATGTGCTCAGCCCCCTCACAATGGAGGTTTTGCCTTTTTAACCCTTTAACCCCTCACAAAGTTCTGTCCATCAACACCTTCGTTGTCCAAGGATGGAGATCTCTTCCTCAAATCCTCATTGGAGGTCAGATGCCACCACAGTGACAAGCCGACCCTCCCAGATGTCCCAAGCCCGGCTGTCCCTTGGTAACCACGCGAGGGGGTAAAACATAACTAAAAATCTATGAACTTTTCTTAACCTATATACATGATATTTGTCCATTAATTGTGAGAGTCAGTCATTGGATTGCTCATCTATCACGAGCCCAACACCTGGCTTGGGACATTCCAGCACCCTGAGAATGGTGTGGCCTTCTCAGGTCCTGCTGCTTCCTTCCTCATTTTCTATCCCTTTCCAAAGGGCCCTGAGGGGAGCAGTGGCCAAGCCTCCTGCCATCCCTTCAAGGGTCCTTTGGAGATTTTGCATGAGGAAGAGCTGCATAGAAACAAACAGAAAAAGGGGGAAATGGGATTCTTTCAGCTGAAAAAAAGCATCTTATTGTCATGGCATGAAAAGCAGTGCTGAATTGTTACTTAACATTCCTAAAGCATTCCCAGCTTCCATGTATTTAAATGCAGCTGAGAGGAAGAGCCTGATGGTAGTGCTCTGTTCCCAGCAGACTTCCAGGAGCAGTGAGCTAAGCCCCAGCAGCTGCTGAGCAGTGGTGCCTTTTTCCCTCTGTTTTCTGAGGTTGCCCTCTCCTTCCCAGCAGGACCCTGGCCTGGAGAGGAGCACAGATGAGCATGCTGGCTGCGGAGCACAAAGCCCACGGGAGCAGGAGCCCAGGCAGCTGCTGTGTTACACAACTGCAGTGTCACAGCCAGTCCAGGGAACGAGCAGCCCTTCCCATGTGGCCAGGGCTGCTCCCTGAGCCTAGGGAAAACAGGAGCAGTGGCTTGGATGTTGTCCTGATTCCTTGTGAAGCTCCATCCTGAACAAGTTCTCGCCTTCCCAGAAGTCCACTCAGCACCGTGTGCGAATTCATTCCAATTGATGCCACACAGAGATGAACCCGTGAACAAACAGGCATCTCCCCCCTCCATCTCTGGCTGCCAGGGAGGATTTAAAAAAGGAATAAAGAATAAAATTCCCAGCAGCTTTGTGAGCAGTGTTTGATGTTGGGCTGTGTAAATCACAGCCCAGACTGAGCTGCACGTATGGGAATAGGAAGGAAGGGTTTGATGAGCAGCTCAGTGGAGCTCAGATCCAACTGTGCAGCCAGCTGAGAGTTTAATTACCCAGATGAGAGAAGCACTGATCCCTCAGTGCCTGGCACCATTTCCATGCATGTTTGACAGTCTGAAATCAGGGATATTGTAGCAGAGGGCGAGGGGCTGGAAGGGACCCGGAGCATCCCCAAGCAGGCGGGAGGCATGGGGAACAGCCCAGGAAGGGCTGCCTCTGCAACCCTCACAAGGGTTTCCATTTTGGTTCCTCATGTCAGGAAATTTAATCCACAAACAGCAGAGGTTTATGTCCAAAAAAGGAGACAGAGGAATCCTTTTACTTTATTCAAATAAAGGGAGAGGCCATGGGGCATTCCCCTGGGATCTCTCAAATTTTTGGAGGATGCAGCCTCCCTTTTATCCCAATTTCCCAGCCACATTTCCCTTCTCTCTTTCCCCATTGGGTGAGGTTCTTGAGAGGTACAGACTCCCTGATACACCTGATACCAAAGATTTCTCTCTAATGTATAACCCTCCCTTTTAATTTTTAATTCTTATGGAATTTAGGGGTTTTTCTTCCCCATTGTTTCTTTCATCTTTCAATGTCTAATTTTATCAGCAAACCTAAAGTTTATTTGTAAAGAAAATATCTTTTTCCATTCATCAATCAATGGAATGCTTCCCATCGTTTCTTTTATCTTCCAGAGCTAGTTTTATCTACCAGTAGACCCTCAGCTTGTTTGTAAAGACAAATCTGCTGTTCCTCTCACTCAGGAAGGACAGAGAGCTTGGACAGAGAGCTGGACAAGTCACCTGCCCAGACATAAGTGCTGAAAGCACAGGGAGGTGGAACCAGGTGGACTTTGGGGTCCCTTTCAACCCAAACCATGCCATGACTCCATGGACACCTCCACTAATGAGGAGCAGTTCAAGTCCAAAGGACACCAGACTCAGGGGGCAGGAATTGCTTTCAAAAGGAAAGGGGAGTAGTTATTAATTTCCAAACATCAAACTTAGACATCTGAGGAACAAAAATATAGGGCTCCCAAGGATTTCCAATGATTTTGAAAGCAGCAGTACTGTAACACCCCTGGGGCTGGAACATGAGCAATATTCCCAGAAGGAGCTCCCAAATTGCTCTGATGAACAGTAGGCTGTTTACTGCAGGCTTTCTGAGCTTTTGACATGAGTCATCTGGCAGAACTGAAGCCAAATGAAGGGACCAATAAGTGCAAATACACAGGCATCCTTAGCAGAAAGCTAGGAAAAAGGAAGATGGTCTGCTTTCATGCACTTTGGGGAGCTGACAGACTTTTTAAAGAGATTGAAATACACAGCTCTCCTTTACTTCCAGAGATCATGGCACCTTCTTCCAGGGGTGTCAGGAGCAGCCCACCCTGGGGCTTGCTCTGGAGTCAGCAGAGGAGAGGCCCACTGAGGCATCTCCACTGGTTTTAGAGAGCAGGTGGGAACAAGTTTAACATCTAAAATTAGATGGGAGCATGGATGATCTTCAAATTTGAAGTTTAAATTACATTTTGAATGCCCGGGTTTAGATGTTCTGATTCAAGAGAAAGCCTCAAATCCATACAGTTCATTACCTCTGAGCCTGAGAAGACAGCCTGGCACATGCTGAATGTACAGGTGCTTTTCAGCTCTCTTCCCAGTCTGAAACTCTCATGTGCCAGTTCCTTTAAAGGGGCTTGGTTTCCTGAACACAAAAATTGTACTGACAGAAATCACCAACAACTGCTGGGTGTGTATCAGCAACATTAACAACTTAGATTGGGTAGTAAAGGTGGAAAGGTAATACCTGGCCTTGTCTGCACAGAAACACTCTCATTTCACCCTTAAAAACATCAAAAGCACATTAGAGAGAAACAAGAGCGGGGATTAAGTGTTCTCCTGTAATGGTCCTAGACTGTGTGTGCTTAGATTGCTGGCTTAACAAGCAAGATTAATGAACTGGATTTCATTACATGCATGAGAAAATTAATACAAAATTAAATGAATGCCATTATGTACAATACTTAAACAGAGCAAAATGCAGAAGGAGCAGCGTTTTTAAGTCGTAAAAGGGCAATGTATTCCTTGATCAAATACAGAGAATTATATTGGAAAAGACATCTAAATTGGAAAAGACGTCTAAAACCATAGAGTCCAACTCTTAACTCAGCAATGAAGTTAAAAATAAATCATTTTAGTTCCCCTTTAAATGAAATTCACATCAGCCTCATGAAGGAACAGGCAAATTTATTTCCTGCCCCCAGCCTGTGTCGGCTTAGACATCTGAGTTTGCAGAGATTGTCCTGGGACTCCGAAACATTATGTAAACCAGGAAATAAGCCAGTTGGGTTCTAGACAGCCATAAACCAACCCCACGAGCACCCCCCAGCTTTATATGATGGCATTTGGATGAGGCACATCCCTGATGAGGAGAGGGAAGAAGTCCGGGTGGATGACGTGGCGTTACAGCGTCATTCCCAGCGGGGACGCGCGCAGATGCAGCAGCTGCCGGATAATCTCCCTGATTGATGCCCAAGAGCCCTTGCATCCAGCTCTGCTGCTCTTACAGGGCACAACAGCCACGGGCCAAACCAGCAGGACCACTCCAGAGCACAAGAGATGCAGTTCTGTCCTCTTCCCATCCCTTTGTGAAAAATGCGTATTTTATGATTGGCTTTTTGCAAATATTAAAATGAATATTATATGTGTTGTGTTAAAAAGTTATTCTGTATTAATTCTCTTCAGTATAGTGTTAAATATAGTTTTAGGTTTAACATAATGTTAAAATAGAAACTGTGCTATCTAGGATACTTTTTTTCTAAAGAAAGGACACACACCGAGATAGCAGCCCCAGGACACCTAAATCTTTCAGAGAAAGAGAATTTATTGCTCCATTATCAACAGAAATGAACTTCTTCCTGCCTTGCTCAGCCCTGAAGGCACCGTTTAGGATTAAGAGGAAGAAGCTGACAATGACCAGACAGAATCCTGTGTTTGAATGGAATTTTTGCATCACAAATGAGAGGTATGAACATGCAACAGGCTGTTGTTTTTAAGGGTTAATCCTCTGTTAACGTGAGTCCTTTTTCGGGCTTATTTTGCCCAGAAAAATGTACATGGACTGTCCCTAACTCTTTGTTTCTATTGTCCCATATTGTCCTAATCCAAATTGTCCAAATTATTATTACTCTAATTGTATTGCTATTTTTATAACCATTTTATTTCTATTAAACTTTTAAAATTTTAAAAACAAGTGATTGGCGTTTTTCACACCTTCTAGGGGCAAAAGACACCCAGGTTTTGCTGTAGCTTAACCTCCAGCTTGCATGGTTACTTTGAAAAGAGAAATGTGTAAAACTACAGACTTTTATTTCTAAAATCCACTTAATATGTGTTTGCTTTGACTTCCAAAGGATTAAGCAAACGATGCTGTGAGAAATAGCTACTCACTTTTCATAGTTTAGGAAGGTTTATCAAACCTTATCAAAAATACAACAGAAGACTGAATAAAGAATAAAGGTTACAGCGCTGGGAGCAAAAGATTTTCCTGGCCATGTGCTCAGCCCCCTCACAATGGAGGTTTTGCCTTTTTAACCCTTTAACCCCTCCCAAAGTTCTGCCCATCAACACCTTCTTCTCTGTCCAGGGGTGGAGATCTTTCCCTCAAATCCTGACTGGAGGTCTGATGTCACCATAGTGACAATCCAACCCTCCCAGATGTCCCAGCCCTGGCTGTCCCTTGATAACCAAGCGAGTGGGTAAAACATAACTATAAATCTATAAAACCTTTCTTAATCTATATACATGATATTTGTCCATTAAATGTGAGAGCCAATCACTGCATTGCTCATCTGTCACAATGTGTTGGACTTGGGCTCCCAGAGCTGTGCAAACCCAACCGAGGATGCTAAACGAACCCAGCTGGTGCCAAAGCTCAGCTCCTGGTGGAAGCATCTCCTCATCATCTCCTTGTCCATAGTAATGCCCCAGAACTGAGCCTGAAGCTCATGGGGAGCCTGGAGCCTGCTCCAGGAGCAGCCCAGCTGGCCCCCAGCCATGTCCCTCAGCAGCAGCCAGGTTCTGGGATACCTGGCATGGATGTCCCAACCCAGCCACATGCTGCAGGCTCGGGATGCATGGAGGGAGGGAGCTCACTGTCAGAAGAGCCTGCTGGAATCAGGACTGGCTTTCTACAGTGGCTTTCTAGGGATGGCTGTAAGATGGGCAGAAAAGCCCTCTGGGACTCCAGGAGCTTTGCTACAGCAGCCTCAGCACCCAGTGCTTCAGCCTTTGTTTATCCTTCAATGTAGTGCTTTAATTCATGGCAAATTAAATGGGTTTCAGTTAAAAATTGATTTTTATGTCAAGGAGTTTTTGGGTTTCCAAGAGGTTTTTGGTAGAGCAGTGGCCAGCCCAACAACATCTGCTCTAAGATGTTTCATCAATAGCCACACACAGGGCTGGAACACAGATGTATGGATTGAATCATTCAATAATTTCCATAAAGAACAAAGGCAACTCACACTGGAGCAATAATCAGGCCTTCAGTGAAAGCCCTCCTAAATAGTTCTGTAACTCAGGAACACTTTATTTTTTTCCCCTCTTTTTAATTTTGTAGTTGCCCTTGTTTTCTGCCGTTTATTATTGGTTTTCACGTTGTGATTCCCTGAGCCTTCCACAGAAAGAATGCTTGATCACTTCTTCTAAAAACAACCAATAAGAAAATTAAATCCCTTTGGCATCTCCACACAGAGTAGTTGCATAACAAACCGAGTATATATAGAAATTGCTTTCCAAGTATTTACATAAGAGCTTGGAATAACACAGATGTAAAAAAAAAAAAAAAAAAATCCAACTCAATTTACAAACCAGCCCTGCAGTGCTTTTGTGTCTGATAAAGTGGAGTGAGCGAATCAGCTTACCAGTGGTACACAGGGAATATTAGTCTGGTGCTATTTACATAACTGGGAAAGAAAGATTAAAATGGGGCAGACAAGAGTGTATAAAGGGTGATTTCCTTATCTTGGAGAAGGTCCTCTGTCTGGCCAGAGACTGGCATAGAAGCTGATGCTTTAAAATACCCCAAGCTGTCCAAAATCTCCTCTGGTCTTTTTGTGCAAGTTGATGCCCATTCTGAGATCAGAACTCCACAGACACCTCTGCAAACTCTTCTCAACAGTCTCAGTCACAACACCCAACAAGAAAACCCAGGTTTGTTCTACCAGATCTCTAAAGACTGAGCAGCACAATCATTTGTCTCCAAAATGTTCCCATAATTCAAGTTCTGGGACTTGGAGCATGCTGGACACCAGGCACATCAGTCCAACCAAATGTAAAATCCTCTTATGGATAGAAAGGCTCCTCTTGAGGACCTTTAGATTTTGAGCTCAGCCTAAGGGTGCTGTGCACACTCCCAAAGGAGAGCAGCACTCGCTGGTGTTGGTTTTAACTAAGCTGCACCTTGTGCGTGTTATGTTGGTGTCACCCTAACATCAACCCTCTAAAACCCAGCTTTCCTTCTCCTGATCTCTCCCTCTCCAGCATCTGGGTCCAAATAGAATAGAACAGAATTTGGAATTGAATAGAATCTAATTTATTTCCTTCTGGACAGTAATGGAACAAACAGGCCCGTGGAGATCAGTTCAGCCTTCTATTACTGTCCATGCATTAAACATTAGAACTGCTATACTCCTCCTGGCAGGGATATGAAAAATGCACAGAACATTCCCAATTTGAATTTCACAGTTATCCATAATGCTCTCAAAGGTTTCTATTCTTTTCAGATGTCACCATGTCACTTTCCTGAGAAACCTCATAAACCTCTCCCTCTTCCCTTTCTCACTGGCTGCCTCTCACCAGGTACAAATTCCTCACAAAACAGACAGATTCCACCACTCCCAGCCTCCCCAAAATGGAAAGAATCAAAAATCATCCTGGGCAGAGCCAGCCTCAGCTGAGCCCTACATGGACATTCATGGGGAGAGCAGAGACATTTGCTACAGCCTCTGGATCCACATCCCATCCCACAGCTGCCCCAGGTCCTTACTCTCTCCATGAAAATCAGCATTTTCCAGTGCCATCCAAATGGATACACCGAACTCCCAAAAAGCATTGTCTGAACCCACTTCACAGAGTAATGCTGGGAGCTGCAAAGCTGCTGCAGGCCATTAACAGACATCTTACATTTTCTGTATCACAGCCAGGAGCAAAAAGAAATCCCTGATCTTCCCCTCTCTGGAAGATTCTTGGGAATTATCCTATGGGGATTTGCCCACCCTTGTGCCTGTGGCACAGGTAGGAGGAAACAGCTCAAATTACCCTAAATTACCACCAACCAGGGCTCCAGAGTGACAGAAGCCCTCACCTCCCACCTGCACAGAGCTCAGCTCCCACTGAGGAAGGATATTCCACACTGTCCTCGGATTTCTCTCGCTCCTGAGCTCTTGTAGCAGCAGATAAACCACCCACTAATAGAGCACAACTTCCAAGCACAGACAAGCATTTATCTTCTTTCAAGTGCAGCATTTTATTGACCGATGGTATCTACAGAAGTGGAACGAACACAAACACTTTAAATCCTTCATGAAGATGGATATTTTTTCCATAAAAACAGGTGAAAAGGCAGCTTCACCAAAGATACCATGCAGAACAGAGTCAGGAAATAAAAAATATGCTCCCTACAAACCCAAGGGTAGCCTGCAGCCTGTGAACTCACTAATTTCCAGATCTCAACACAGCAGCAGCTGTTGCTCCCTTGGTGGGAGACAGGGACAGGTTAAGTGCCACACAAGTTCCAGAGCATAAAATCTGTTTACTCCTTACTGACTGATGGAGTCAGCCCTCTCTTAAACAAGCAATTCTATGAACAAATCTGGTTTGAAATAGCTGTCCCAGACTAAATACATCCTAAATCCCAATGTTTTTCCATTGCCCACCCTGTGGATCAGGTAGCAGGCGAGCTGATCACATTTCCACTACACAAATCCATGCTCTCTGTTCCCTCTTCCACATGGAAACCTGATTTTTGCAAAAATCTTGATTTTTGCAAGATCTAAAAGCATGCCATTCTCCCAAAGCCCCTCGGGTATCAGGCTGCTGCAGGGTTAAACCTTTGGGTGCCATTTCCCCAGTGGGGTGTCCCCCTTCTCCTCTCCCTGCCAGAAGCCTTTCCAGCAGGGGTGTTTCTCTTCCCCCCAGCCTGTGATAAATCCAGGCAGGCCAGGCATGAGCCAGGAGGGCACTGGGGTTTCCCAAGTTAAACATGAGAAGAGCAGCTCTGCAGGAGAGAGGCAAATGGACATCAGTCAAATGGGCAGGAATATCTCAGCACCTGCTGGAGCACAAACTCAGAGAGGAGAGAGGCTCCTGGGAGTCAGACAGCAGGGCACAAAGCACTGAGAGAGCACCACAATGGTTTGGGTGGGAGGGGACCTTAAAACTCATCCAGTGCCACCCCTGCTATGGGCAAGGACACCTTCCACTATCCCAGGGTGCTCCAAGCCCCATCCAACCTGGCCTTGGACACTTCCAGGGATTCAGGGGCAGCCACAGCTTCTCTGGGCATCCTGTGCCAGGGCCTGCCCACCCTCACAGGGAAGAATTCCTTCCTTCTTCAGTTCAGCAACGTAAAGTCTGAGTGAGGGAAAACTGTTCCTGTAGATCCCTGGAAAACAGAGTTCCACTGCTGAGCTTGGCTTCCCCATCTTGGAAGTGTGCAAAGGATTTATGCTGAAATTGTTCAGAGAACACCTCAGGTTCATGTTTGGTCTAACAGAGGCATGAGTCTGGGCAAGTGCTCCTGGAGAGCAGGGCATCTCTGGCACAAAGCTTCTGCTTCCCAGGTGCCTCACACATTCCAAGGGAAAAGAAGGCAGAAATCTGTGTCCATCATCACTCCTGAGGTAACGCTTCAACCATGGAACCATTCACTGCCCAGAAGGCACAGGAGCAGATATGTTTTGTTTTACTTGTTATGGAATAAAAATCTCCTGTTTGCCCTTTTCAGGATGGGCTTGTGACGGGAGGGCAGAGGGAGAGAAATGGGGTGGGAACATGGCTGTGGAAGGAGAAAAATCCATTAAACCCCCAAGTCCCACAAGTGCTTCAAAGGGGGAATAGTTTTACTCCTGGAAGTGCTGCATTCAGGGTGTCAGTCCAGATCACTCTCCACAGGAGTTTCAGGGTTTGAAAAGGCAAAAAAAATCCAAATCCTGTTCTTACAAGCAACCACCCCACAATAATCAACCCGGCTTGAAAATCCAAAATTCTTGGGTTAACTCGGAGTAACAATGGCTCTTCCCCTGCAAGACCCTGTGCCTTGCAGCCCTGCTGCTTTCTGGAGAGCTGCTAAAGCTCTCTGTGCTGGCACAGACAAGATGCTCACCTGAGCCCCTGCTGACAGCCTCACTATTGGCCTTATCAAGAGAGATAATCCCAGCAACTGGCAGAGTATGCAGCAAAGCTGGTAAAAAAAGAGGCAAGGTTCCATCTTCATAAAAGGAAGGAATTCCTGGAAAATGCAGTGCTCAGAGAATGAGGCAATACAAAAACAAAGAAACAAACAAACCTCTCCTCACACACACAAAATAAAAGCCACCTAAAAAAACCTCCCCAACATATACACAAGAAAACCATCTTAGCACTGCTGAAAACTCCGTAACAAATTCAGTGAAATGAAATTAAAAAGTAGAGATAGGGAGTAGGACAGAAACACCAAAATGAAGTGTGAAAAGCAATGGAGCACAGAGCAGCAGGAGGGATTGAAAGAGGGGAAATAGAAATGGGATTTACAATGTGATGGGCTGTGGGTCAGCAGAAACATTCAGGGATGAGAGGGCAGGGGAGGGGAGGCACATGTTATTAGAGGTGCAGCTGGGGCAGAAAAAGGCTGCTCTGGCCACAGCTGGACAGGCCAGGGTGATGGCCAGCCCAGAGCAGTGACACAGCTCTGCTGGGGTCTGTCAGCACATGGAAGTGTTCTAACACAGCCTGACTGTGTGGTACTGATGTCTACAGCTTTGTCCTCTAGGGCCTACTTTCAGTGTATGAAACTTCTAACATTGTCTCCCCTTACAGTTTTCTGGGATAAAAGCATCCTTCCTTGGATAGGAAGTTGACCAGGTTGTGGTCAACAGGGTTTTTTTGTTTTCAACTATTCTCACAATACTCTTATATTAAACAGAATTACTGGAGAATTCATCAGGGATGATGGCTGGAGACCTCTCTCTCACTCCAGGTCTGCTGCCCTGGCACATATATGTCCTTGAGCAGTGCTGGGATAGGCTGTGGGAGCCTTGGACAGGTCCTTGTGCTGAAAGTGAAGTCACTGCCCAGCTCTCCCAGTTCTGCTGTCACTGGGGCCAGCTGCAGAGCCCTGCACTGCTCCCAGGGCCTCTCCTTTAACTGATGGACACCAGCAGGACTGTTAAAGGGAATCCACCCCAAGATGGTGCTTGTCTTCCACACAAAATCCATCTCAAGTCAGTAATACTAAAACTCTCCAAATACATTTATTTTTCACCAATGAAAATACTGTACAATGGCCCAAGAAAGGGGTGGGAAAAGGCAAGGTATTAAGTCTGGCTTTCATCAATGTCCTTGTCAGGATCCATGGCTGCAGCTTCGCTCTCCTGCTGCTGTTTCTTCCAGAGCTTTGCCATAGCCAGGAGTTTGAGGTTGGGCTGATTGGCAGTGTCTTCTGGGAAAATGTAATCATAGTACTCCTCCCATCCAGCATCAGACTAGAGAGAAAAATACCACAAAGTGAGTTTAATTTGCATGTTAATGTTGGCTATTAGGTGCTTCTAACAAGTAAGAGAAATTAGAGTGTCACTACAGGACACAAAACAATGTGAGGCACACACACTGCTGTTCTTAAGGCGAAAAAAAGGAAGTGTAATTTCTGACTCTAACATGTATAGATTTCCAAAAGTGACAGTGGATTGAAGGGTGAAAGTGCCACCTCTCCAATGACATTGGACAAACCCACAGTCCATCAAGTTTTTCTTCTTCTATAAAAGAATGCAAAACAATAAGTTCTTTACAGAAAGCGTGTGAGAAGGTTTGTTACAAGAATGCAAACATCAGAAGGCTTAGAAAATCTTAAAAAATCAGGGCAACATTAGAGAAATAACAGAAAACCAAAGCCCACGCTTGCACATGGGCACAAAGCCACCGAGGGCTCACACCCACTACTGCCATCATTTTTCCTTACCCCATCTTCAGCCTGCAGCTTCCTCCTCTTCTTTATTTTCTCAGGCATCAGCTTATCTATCCTCTCCTTAGTGTCATCAGTGCCAAACTCCTCCTCGAAGCTCCTCCAGGACTCGAGCAGCATGACCCTCTCCTCCTTCTCCTCGCAGCTGCGCATGGCCTTGTTGGCCTCCTCGTAGATCTGCCGGCAGCGCTGCAGCCGCTCCCCCTGCCCCGCCGACAGCTCAAACTGCGCCAGGCTGATCCACACCTGCGGGCACAGCACACAAAGCCCAGCTCCACCTCTGCTCTGCGCCACCACAGACAGGGCAGAGGCTAAAAACAACAAAGCAGCAAAGAAAAAAAGCAAAGGTCGAGGGCAGCAGGTGCCCAGAAAATCAATTTTTTTTCACACGACTGAGATTGGCCCTGCTTCAGCAGGACACAGCATCCATGTGTGTGGATGCCATGGGACAGAGAGAGAAACAGCAAGAGTTTTTCACAGGGGCTTGTGAGAAATTTTAGGGAGTTGTAAGGATGTGGTAACTTGTTAAGTATAAGCAATCTGCAGGTAGTGTTTTTCTACTTGTCTTTCTGTTCTCCTCAAGGACGGTGTAGAAGGAAGGTGTTTTTGTTAGCCAGCCAATCATACAGAATCTATCATATCACTCTATAAAACCACGTGTTTCTCTTGAATAAAGCCTTCTTTTGCTCCTTCTACACTACTGCCTCCTGCCTGTTCCTGTGTCATTCTCAGCGCAAGAGTGACACATGTGGATCAATTTCTTGTGGCTGTTCCAAGACATGAGAAATCTGTGTGAATTTTGTCAAGGACACCACCAAGCGACACTGAAAAAATCAGTTTTCCTTGCAATGCTTTAGCAAGCAAAGCTGCTCAGCAAAGAGGGCTGCTTGGAAAAGCTCCTTTCACCTGAGATAGGCCTATTGTGGTATGGAATTCAGGAACTTCCCTCCCCCCTTCAGAGCCTGAACCTGGGCTGATCTGAGCCAAGGCAGCTCAGGCTTTCCCTGCCCAGGGGCCAAGTCCAGGGCTGGCTCAGTGTCCTGGGTGCCCACACACACCTTGACGTGCTGTGTGCGCTGCAGCAACCGCCGGTAAAGGTTCCGGGTCTTCTCATACTCCTCTTGCTCAATCTCAAAGTCAATGTAGGATTTCCAAAGCACCTGCAACAGAGAAGCCTCTCATCATGTCCATTCCTTAGTGGAATGGGAGGGGAAAAGAACAGATAAAGGTAAAATTTCCCTGAGAAAATGTCACCATCATATTTTCTGAAAAATCCCTTTGCCCAGGATTTCTTCTCCTAGGAAGCTGAGAAGCCTCCGAGTAAAATGGAAACAATAATTATCTGATTTGCTCCTCCTGTGTTTGGCTGCTTTGGAATGTGGTTTGGACATTGTTTACCAACTGGTCATTGTTTCATTGGTTTCATGTGAATTGTATTAACTTAATGACCAATCACGGTCGGGCTGTTCATTATTATCTTTGAGCTTTCTGTAAGTATCCTTTCTCTATTCTTTAGTATAGTTTAGTATAGCATTTTTTATATAATATAGTATCATAAAATAATAAATGAGCCTTCTAAGAACATGGAATCAGATTCAATCATTCCTTCCCAATGATGGGGAACTCTGAAAATACCACAAGAAAAGGTTCAAGGATCAAGGTGTTTGATGGCATAGGCTGAGATTAGTGCTGAGCAGCACCAAAAACCTGGTGCCCATCAACCACTCAGCTTTCACTTCATGTTTCATCTGGTGGATTATTGACATTGAGAGGAATAGCAGATTTGTCTTAACAAACAAGCTGTGGGTCTGCTGGTAGATAAAACTAGCTCTGGAAGATAAAAGAAACAATGGGAAGCATTCCACTGATTGATGAATGGAAAAAGATATTTTCTTTGCAAATAAACTTTAAGTTTGCTGATAAACAAAATTAGACATTGAAAGATGAAAGAAACAATGGGGAAGAAAAACCCCTAAATTCCATAAGAATTAAAAGGGAGGGTTATACATTAGAGAGAAATCTCTGGTATCAGGCGTATCAGGAAGTCTGTACCTCTCAAGTACCTCAGCCAACGGGGAAAGAGAGAAGGGAAATGTGGCTGGGAAATTGGGATAAAAGGGAGGCTGCGTCCTCCAAAAATTCGAGAGATCCCAGGGGAATGCCCCATGACCTCTCCCTTTATTCAAATAAAGTAAAAGGACTCCTCTGTCTCCTTTTTGGACATAAACCTCTGCTGTTTGTGGATTAATTTTCCTAACAAGACGTTCATCAGCCACACTGTGCAATAAATACCTCACACTCAGTCCCTCCCTGCTCACCTCGGGCATGTCCAGCCGGGGCTGGCCGATAGCCAGCTCGTAGATGGCCCGGGCACGGTCGATGTCCCCAAGGATGGTCTCCAGCTCAGCAAACTTAATCCAGGACGTGCAGTTTTCTGGAGCAAACTCCAGGAATTTTTCATACAACTTTCGGCAACGGTCAAATTCACGCAGCTGTAACTCCAGCTCAATGTAACCTTTAAACAGTTTGTTTTTTGGACATTTACCTATGGATGTCCCCTGTTGTGCATTGAAAAAAAAAACCCAACAAAACAAAACTTAGTGACCTTGCAGGAATTAAAACCCTCACTTGATTTTTTAAGTGTTTGAACTACATTTTGGTTTTTTGCACAGTACCAGTCTCTACCAGCCTGCTAGGTAAGCAGTTCCCAAGCCTCTCATTAAACAAATGATACCAAACAAACTGTGGCCCCACACTGCTCCTCCTGGCACAGAGAATGGCTGCCCACCCTGCCTGCTGGCTGGCAGCAATGGACAGGTGGAGAATAATGCCTTCACAAAGCCCTTTCTTTCTGATATGCCTTAGTCTCTGAAGAAAACTGTCTCTCCTGAGCCAAGCTGTGAGAGGCAATTCTGCATTCTAAGTCTGGGAAACTCTTAAAACAAGAGTTAAGAATGGATACACCTGAGATAGGCTGTAGTGAGCTTGGCCTTGGAGTCACTTCTATAGACAAGTATTGTTTACTAAGTAATGTGGCTCCTGCTCCCTCAAGCCAATGTGAGGAAGTCCCTTACCACAGTTCTCCTGCACAATGTTCCTACATGTTTAGTACCTTGGAATTTATGAAAAATGGAGGAAACCACTGCTTGGGATTATCAGTTTGGTCACTGTTATGGGCCTCCAGCTCTGCAGATGCCACTGGTACTTCAGAATATGCTCAGTTCTTCTCCATGTGCCCTCCGTCACTGTCTGGGTGAAAACCCCATCCGTTTGCTCTTGAAAGTCAAACCATCTCAACTGCTACCAACACTGGCTTTCTCTCAAAATGCCTGATGCTACCCCTGAGCTTACTAAGAATATCTGAACTGAAAGGAAAGGAAGTTTTTCATTTCAAAAGATGTCATTTCTTGCTGCCCCATCACACCCTGCTCTCCCCTCGTGCTGACATTCAGAGTGAACCTGCTCAGCAGCTCCTGAGCCTGCCCTAAGTCCCTGAGATTGCTGTTGTCAGCAGCTGGGACTGGCACAGTTTGGCAGGTCCTTATTTCCTAGAGGCAAACCTCCCATTCATCTACAAAGCTTTTAAAACACTGTTGTTAGAATAAGTATCACTGTGAGCCATCAGCAGCAGCTAAGAACTTGTAAGAGCACTGAGCTGATGTGGGTGCTCTGCATTCAGAGCAGCACTCTGTCGTTTCTGCCCGGGGCTAATTCATCAGAACTAGCTACATTTCTTTTTAAATCATACGTGACAGTAAATGCTGGCCCCTGCAGACTTCTTGGATGCTTTATTTTAAGTGGATTAAATCAGCTATTTAAAAAGGACAATTTAAGATCTTTTAATGCCTGTGTTCCTGTGTTACTATTAGTTAGTGAAGTCAATTATGGCTCTGACAAAAGCTTACCAAAGCCCTTCTGGCAAGGGGGAGGTTTTTCTGGCGAATTTCAAACTGTGCATACAGCAGCCACATTTTAGCAAATGTAAACTGGAAGAAAAAAGAACAAAATGCTATTTAGGCTGGAAAGTCAGTATATAATACTGTACACGTTGCTTAAAAAAAATAAGCATTCTGTCTATACAAGATATGACTGCTACTGCAGGTAATCTCATTTGATCTCAGTGTTTTCCTGCTGAAAGGTTTAAGGTTCATCATCTAAAACAGCCTCCTACGACAGGACAATATACAGGGATGAAAGCAAAAATGGCCAGGACAGAATGCAAAAAATAGTTTAAACCAATCATCAACTGGCAAAACATATGCTATTGCTGAATCAATTAACAGTTAATCAGCTCTTAATAACTGGAGATTAATCTGACACTCAAATGACACAATAGATGACAAACTAGAAAAAGAACATGAACAAGGATTTTCTGACATTCCAAGGCAATGCAGTTGTAAGGGTTTAGCCACACGGATATTTTAGGTAAAGTTCACAAGCAGAAAAAACCCCAGAAAACCCCAATCAATCAGCCTTGAAGACCGATTGTAATGGGGAAGACAAAGCTGTTTTGTCAAACGCAGCTGCCTTTCTGACTATATGTAATGTTATCTTTTTAAGGGCTACTTAGCAACTACTTAGTAATTTGAAAATAGTGGAAAAAAACCCTTGTGCCTCACGTGTATGTGGGCATCCTGACACCTGCTTGCCCTGCAATTTCTCTCTGTGATGCAAATTACAGACATCTTGCACTCTAGCTTGAAAACCATTTTGGAAGGTGGATGTTTTTAGAAACTGGAAGGGATACTTGAAGTTTCAAGCAAAGTCTTCATGAACCCACTAGCAGCTGTTTGGAGCTGCTTACACCCCTGAATGTAGCAGGGGAAGAGAACTGAAGGATCTTATCTGGGGCACTTTAACCCAAAACTCAAGCCAGACTGATGGAGGAGCCATACCTTCTTGTGGGGCAGGAGCTCAAGGCATGCCTGGTACACCTGTCTGGTTCTCTCTGCATCCTGTAAGAACGGGCAGCATGAAAAACACTTTGTTAATGCTGAGATCATGCTGAATTTGAATCTTGCTGTGAATTTGAATTTGAAATTGAAGTTAAGCTGGTTAGAATCAGCAATGCTTATCTAATTAGTATGCACAGTTCAAAGGTGGTAGCTTCTGAATCAACAAGGCTCACATTTTCAAAGCAAGGTTCAGTGCTAGGAACCCAACAATAAAACAAGGAGTGTCCCGGTTGTGGGAGGAAAAATAAGTCTTTTCCTTTAACAGGCACTGAACTTGTTTTCTGTACTCAGAGCAGCTCTAATGTTCCAATAAATACTTGCAGAGCCTCTAAGGTCACAATAGCAACAACGTGGCTGCTTCACAAACAGTTTTTGTTAACTATAAAACTATTTCACAAGTTCAGGTAACAGTCTGCCATGGGCAGTTCAGCCACAGCCACCAGAAATCCCCACTCCTGCTTTTGTTATCAGTGTGTTTCTGAATGAATTGGGGTGCCACCCTGTTTTTTAAAGATTTTCTAAGCCTTCTGATTTTTCTTGTAACAAATTTTCTCATGCACTTTATGTAAAAAACTTATTGTTTTTCATTCTTTTATGGAGAAGGAGAAATTTGATGGACTGTTGATTTGTCCAGTGTCATTGGAGAGGCGGCACTGTCATCCTCCAATCCACTGTCACTTTTGGAAATCTATAAATGTTGGGAGTCAGAAATTAAACTGCCTCTTTTTTACCTTGGAGAGCTGCATGTCTGCATCCTTTTATTTCATGTCCTATAGTGACATTGGGGTAAAACAAGTTTGGTTTTTTCCCTCCCTATGGCACAGGAGGGAAAACTGGAAGGATAAAAACTCTCTGTATTTAAATAGTAAATCCTGTTACTAGTTACACAAAACTAGTAACACAGAGAATACTTAGCTCTTGGTTTTTACAATTAGCTCTTGGTTTTCCTATTAAAATACCAGCAGCTATTTCCTATAAGGAAAGGGAAACCTGGAATTGTCACTACTTGCCTTTGCCTCCAGCTCCTCATAGAGTGCATAGTTAATCCAGAGGTAGATGTACCTCTTCCAGTGGCGTTTCTCCTGGATGGGGGGCACGTTGGCGATGGCTCTCTCGTACACCTCCCGCACGGTCTCGGCGTCCGTGTCGCTCTCCACCAGCCGCAGGTAATCGAACCACGCGTCGTAGTTGTGGGGGTTTGCCTTCCAGAGGCAGGGGAGGGGGGCAACAGCAAACAAACTGCAGTCACTACAACAAATCCTTTACTTAGATTACTTAGATAAGTAAATTCCCCTTTAAATTTCCCCTTTAAAATGGATCACGTAATAAAATGGAATATTAATGAAAACTGTCAGTCTTGGGGATGCTGGTGGTAGAGCTTTTGGGTTATAAGTGGCTTTGCTTTAAATTTTGTTGTTATGTTGCCCTCAGCAATGTCTCAATGAAGGCAATCCAAGTGTCAGAAGGGAGAAGGAGTGATGAAATGCACAGTGTGGACTGAACAGCAGACAGGTGTGTTAAAAATAGGTTAGAAACTGCTGTAAAATAGTTGATAATTATTAAGCATGTACTGTTAGTTTGGTTATTGTAAAAGGGGTTAAAAGGGTAGTTATAAGAATGATAACTATATATATAGTGTGTGTGTGTATATATATATATATAAAAAAATATATTAAAAAAAAAAAAAATATATATATATATATTCTAATTATATATTACACCTAAGTAAAGTACACCACTCCCCAAGCAAAAGGAGCCAACCTGGACAGAACTGTAAAGGGCCAATCAAGTGCCTTAAACCTTCATACAAATGAAGGATCCAAAAAGAAACCAATCCAAAGGAACAAAAAACAGGATAAAAGGGCCATCTGACCCAGGAAATCAGTGCTGCTCCACCTGGAACTTCAGGGATATCACTGCAGAAGAAGCCCCAGTGGTGGATCCTCAACAGGAACGCTCCTCCTTGACCCACAAGCCCCCATGCTTCAGGCCTTTGTTTTTAATATAATAAATGCTGAAATCACTTTCGTACCACGAGTCTGTTCCCATTTTTAACAGGTAGGGCACAGGTGTTTTCTCACAAAACGGTATTTATGCACAGGTGAGGTGTTCTGTCATGGATATTCCCTAACTTAAATAGCAACTACAAGCTAAACTGCATTATCCTTAAGGGTACCAAGCCTTGAGTTCAATCTATAACCCTCACCTGCACAATCTAGATTAGAAAGCAGAAACAAAAAAAGCAGTGAATGCAGATATCATTCTCTTCCCCAGGGATGGAATTCTGGCTCTAAAGTGAACATTCCCTTGGTGTTTTTTGGGACTGATTTTCAAGGGTGTTTTTTGGGACTGATTTTCAAGGGTAACTTGAAACTCATCAGCCTTGATATCACAAAATACTTGTGTCCCTTAAGCACCAGCTGGCTGTACAGTGAGCCTGGAGGGTACCTGTCCACATACCTTCACCTCCTCCTCATACTGGAATCTCCTCTTGCTGACAATGATGTCCTCAATTCCCCTCCTGTCTCCAAACTTCTTCTCAAAGATGGTGTAATTCTTGAAGAGATTCTGGGCATCCTGCTTTGGAATTCTATCCAAGGCATACTTGTAGATGACCCTCACTCTTTCAAACTGAAAATATGAAATATAATTTGAAAAATATTTACAAAGAAGTTTCTGTCCTCCCTGACAGTTTTTCAACGAGTTTTTAGCAGTATTTAATAGAACATAGAACTGTGGGACATTCCAATGTAAGCAATTGTTTTAGAACAAGATTAACAGAGATCTCCCTGAAGAGTAAACTTTGAGGGGGAAAAAATAAACCTGAAAATGCCAGCCCCCATCATCTCTTATTCATTTACAGGTTTAGAATATTTAAACCAATTTAAGAGGTTGTGGTTTGGGGTTCACAGAATGCCTTCAATTTCACAACAGCCTGGGAACCTTAGAGACCGTGAAAAACATCTGGACCAATCCAGTTTTCTATCATGCAGGACCATAACCTCTCAGACCAGAGGTGAGCAGAAAACTGTCCCCCTAACTCAGACTGCAGTCACGAGGTGCTGGGAACTGCAAGTACTGCAGTGAAGGTTAAATGCCTTCAGCTTTGATACTCAAGGAGAAACACTGGCAAGACTCAGATGAAGATCTTACCTCTTTCTGGTTCTCCTCAAACTTGGCAAAGGCCACGTACAAGTGCTCATCCATGTGCTCCTCCCCAAAGAACTCCACTGCCCTCTCGTACACCTTCCTGGCATGGGCAAAGTAGCTGTGCTTCTCCTCGAAGCGCGCGTACTTGATCCAGTTCTTCACCTCGGGGTGAACCAGGACAAGTACAGCTCTTGTTAAAGAAACAGCGCTGCCTGAATGGCACATCCCCAGCTGGGCTCTTCCCGGGGACATCTCCCAGCATGGCACACGTGGGGAACACTAAGTGCAGCTGAGAAGAAGACACTGACAGGTATAAGCATGCAAAAGGTTTTGCGCCTTACTGTGAATTTAAAAAGGGATAAGGGTCAGGGAAAATCTGAGGAGAAACCCGAAACAAACTGTATGAAAACTGCATGAGCAGTGTAGTTGAACAGACACTATTGTGGCAGGAGCAGCAGCCACTGCACTGCACCTGGAGGCTTTCCCTAAACATGCTTTTAACACCTCCTGCTGGCTCCCAGGGTGGTGGCTCATTCCCAGCACACCAGAGGGAAAAGGAGTACAGCGACGTCGCCAGACGTGGAGTAACTTGGGAAGGAAATAAAGAATGGAGATCTTAACCCAGGCAGGAGTCACAAGGCTCTGCAAAGGATATATCTCTCGTAAATGCTTCGTGCTCTGTCCACCTCCTTGTATCTGAGCTCGAAGTTGATGTAGGAATGCCAGGCTTGCTCCTCTGGCTGCCACTCCATCCACCGTTCAAAGACCTGGCGCGAGCCAGCGACGTTCCCCAGCATCTCCTCCATGTACGTGTACTTGTACCTGGGCAAGGGAGATGGAGTTTCTGCAATCACGTGGTGAACACCTCCACTCAGGGATTTCTGGAGTGCTTCCCAAGAGCATCCCTGAGCTCCCCTCACCTATTTCCTCCCAACCCAGAAATGCCTGTAAGCACAGCAGTGACAGGCAGCATCCAGGCACACAAAAATCCTTCTCTCCCAAGGCTCTTGCCACTTAAAAAGTACAAAACCTTTCCAAAAATTCAGCCTTCCTCCACTTTTTTCCAGACTAGCCTGAAGACTTGGAGAAGCAGGATAATCTGCATAACCCCAGGGGGGTCTTTGGGGCTAGAAGGGGACCTCACTGCTCAGCCACCATACCAGAACTGGTTCACCCTGGGCAGGGTGGTGATGGCCCGGTCCCAGATGTTCCGGGCATGGTTGACCTGGCGGTTCTTCATCTCCATCTCGGCATACTTCAGCCAGAGGGTGACATTCCTGTAGTCCACATCCAGGGCACGCTCGTAAATGGAACGGGCTCTGGAAAACACGAGCACAGGGCAGGTAAAATGTGCCTCCCAGGCTTTGGTGTGTGTCTAAAAAGGCTTGTAAGAGATGCCTGCAGCCGCATCATCCTTACCTCTGGATTTCCTTCAGGCTTTCCTCCCATTGTGCGTACTTTATCCAGTTACTGATAACAGTCCTGTTCTTTCTTATGTTATCTTCAAAAGTCTGAGGAGAAAGTTACGCCTGTAAGTCAGAAATCCTTCTGCAGACCCCATTCACATAAAAAAAAAAGCTTATGATATATAACCACTATAATAACCATTAAGAATATGCTTGCTTTGCTTAGGCATTTTCAAAGAAAAAAGCCAAGTAAAACCATGGGTAAATCCACACAAGCAAAACAATTATTTCAAAAGAAGATTTATAACTTGAAGAAAACACCTATTAATTATGTAAGCAATTACCTTTTCAGTGTTCTGAACACAGGCACGGGGGGAGATGTTGCTTGCAACCAGATTTTGTCGAGCAACACATCTGTAAATTGTAGGTTCTACTAAAGAGTAGCATGAAAAAGGGGTTTTAAAGAATTGCTGTCTACCTGGAAAGTCCATAAGAAATAGGGACTACATCTTGTTTAAGTTAAAAACAGTGGAATTGTCGTGCCTTATGTGAGTGCCGAGATTAAACCAGTTTGTTTGGTTTTTTACTGTACCTTCCTCTTCCGGAGTTTATAGTCATTTAGCTCTTCAACATCTGTGATCTTCTGCTGCGGAGGCGGTGGGAGAAGCTCGAGTTCCCTCTCCTTTGCCTCTCTCAGAAGCTGCTCCGCTGTGATCTGAACTTCGGCGGGTGCTTTGTTTTTCACCTGCAAGGCAAATACAAGGGGGGCTCGGCTCACGTTTCCTAACGCAGCACCGAGACCATCAATTTCTTCCGGCGCCTCGCTACGCGCAGTGCCCGCCGCGGGCGGCACCGGAGCCCGCCGGGACGCGACGGCCCGGGGCGAGTGGGGATCGAGGAGGCTCGAGGGGTCGCGGGGGGTCCCCGCCGCTCTCCCCGCCGCCCACCTTGGCCACTTTGGGGATGCGCTGCTTCCCAGCCGCCGTGGACGCCATCTTGCCGCCGCTGCGCGCGCAGGCCCCGCCCCGGCACCCCTGACCTCACGCAGCGCCGCCCGAGCGTCGTCGCCTCGGTAACGGCGACGCGTCCCCGGGCGGCGGCGGCGGCGGCGGCGGGGGGACTGTCCGTCTCGTCCGTGGGGCCGCCTGTTCGGCCTGGCTCGTCTGTTCCATCTGTCTGGTCTTTCCTGTCCTTGGGAGGCTCTGTGGCCGGGGACAGGGCGGGTGAGTGCCCGGCGCTGTGCCCGCGCGGCGCGCGCGCTCCGCGGGGCGCCCCCTGGCGGCTCGGCGGTGCGGGTCTGTCCGCGTGCGGGGGCGTGGCCCGCCGGCTTGAGGGGGGTCGCTCGCGCCCGGGGGTCCGTGAGGCCGCCTCGGGGGCGTCCATGGTCATCCCCCGTGTCTATCCCCCGTGTCTATCCCCCGTGTCTATCCCCCGTGTCTATCCCCCGGTGTCCAGCCCCCGCCCTACCCCGCGGTACCGCCCCTGGCCCCACCCCTGCCCGGTCCGGCCCCGCCCCGAGCCACCGGGGGTCCCCCCTAAGAGCCGCAGCCTTCCACAGCTCTTCAGAGCTCTGCCGAGGTATGTGTGTGTTCGGTGCGCTCTGGGCTACAAACAAGAACAAGAACAACAACAACAACAAAAAAAAAAGCCAACAACAGAAAAAAAAACCCGCGTGGAATCTTGCTTATGCTTCAAGAGAGTGTTTGCATGCGGAGGCGGGAGGGAGCTGCTCTGAGTTCGGGAGGGGAACGCCCTCCTCTGCCTGTTCTGCTGGCTGTCTCTGGGATCCTGCTCCGCGGGACGAGTGCAGGAGGTGCTATAGAAACAGAGCATTTCCTTACGAGAATGGTACACTTTTACTGTGAAAATAGTGGTTTTGCTGCCTGCGGGTGCGTTTAGGAGAGCTGGTGGAGATGCGGGCGTATTTCTGGTTTTTTGCCTTAAGTTAAACAATTGACTGAAAATGTGGCAAGCGGTTTTCCACAGTTGAAGTCGTCTTGGTGCGCTAAACCTCAGCCGGTGAATGGCCCTTTAAAGTTTGTGTTAGTTTTCGTTTTTTAAATCGACGCGTGTTTGCAGAGGATGTGTCGCCTCAGGTTAATTTCAGGACCCGCGCTGGAATGTCTTGTTTGTTTGTGAAAGATGTAGAAGTCCATGTGAATCTATCTGTGTTTAAGAGGTGTGAAAATCTGCATTTCTTTTGGTTTTTCGTTTTAGTTGGGAATTGCGCTGCCTAACAACTGAGCATCACATTAGCATTTGGAGTCACTGTTGGAAGTGGCTGTTGTGTTTGGCAGAGTAGTGAGATTGCTCTGCTGGTCTAGGTGCGTCGGTTTAGGCTTTTTTTTTCTAGTTAGTACTGCTCTATTTTGCACATATATTTAAGAAATTGCGGGAAGCCATTGTTTGGTCGCTTTATTACACGTGCCTGATTGTTGGCTGCAGTACTGAGCAGCTAAAGGGTGTTAGACCCGAGGGGATGGTCACAGGTGCTTTGAGAAGCTGCTGCCCCGTGTGTTCTAAAGTTTCTGGGCGGATCCACAAATCAGCTGTGCGTGGCACATTTTGTCAATTCGGAACCACAAAAAAAAAAAAAAAAAAAAAAAAAAAAACCTTTTTTTTTACTTCTTAACTTTTTTTTTTTTTTTTTTTTTTCCCTGCATAGGAAAGCAGTAGAACTTTGAATAGCCACAGAACTTTGAATTCCTTTAGAAATTTAAGCCCTGCTGTTGACCTCAAAAGAAATTCGAGGAGTTGTTTCGGACAAAGTACAGTTAACTCACCTGAAGCTGCTGTTTAATCGGGAGGTTGTGTCCCTGATTGTTTGCAGCTGAGCCTCCTGACTGCCCACAGCTGAACCTCTCACTGAAGGGCTTTGAGTTTGAAGTTCTTGGTGATGAGCTGGTTAGCAGGCAAATGAATAAATAAGAAAGCAGCTGTAGCCTGTTAAAACAATTCATTTGCTCTGTAGGATCCAGACCTCAGGAGTGATTGCCTGCTGCATTTCAGGTGTGCACTGGACAGGCAGTGCATATCTATGTGGAGGTATGCAGGACCCAGGCACCGAATCCATAGAAGCTGCCCCAATTTAGAGTTGTTATGAAAACTCCCCTGAAATGACCGTGGCGGGCAGGGGGTGGCAGTGGGATGGCTGAAGCCAGCAGTGTTTTCCTTGGTTCTCAGGATAGCTGGTGGGATGGCCGAGGTAACCTCCTCAAGGGAAAATACAGATGTGGTCATTGTCAGAAGGACAGAGTCAGGTGATATTCCGGGCATTATCAGCCTCTTCAGCCCTGTCACAGAAGATGTCTTTGGAAGGATTGATGTCACTTATCTCTTGTAAGTAATGGTGTTCTAGGTTGTCACCTTTCGGGAAATTGCACTGAAAATAGCAGAAAACCTTCTGAGCCTTGACATGGTGTGACATAATGACTTTTTGTGCTGTTTCTAAAAATGGAAAGAAAATCTACTTTCATGTCTGTCACATGCATGACTGTGCAAACCTGGGTCTCTGCCATGGTGGACAAGGTTTGATTCTATACTAGCTTCCTTTTGTAAAAGCTCAGAAGAAATGCTGCAGGAGAAATACTATCAGCAGACAGGCTGTGTGACAGACAGGTACTGGTGGGTGACTGGTTTTTCCCTCTTAAAAGCAAAAATCCCAGTTAACAGCTCTTTGGGGGAAAAGAGATGTGTGAAGAAACATACAAATGGAAGGGAATGTTTAAGTCTTGCATCTCAAATTTTCTAATACAATTAAAGATTTGAAAATCCACCTGCATTTTTATAGTGCTAGAACACAAATATGTGGAACTGAAGCAACAATTCCAAGTTAGTGTGTGGATGATGAAGTTTTATTGAGGTCTGAACCTGGGAACCCTCTTGAACATGACTAATTTTGCTGTTCCAAGGCTAAATTCACAGTTAGTCTCTTTTCTATGTGGAGTTTCTTCAACTTGTGGAAAATTAAATTGTTTTCATAGAGAGTTATCAAATCTTGCTTTGACACTCTGCAATGAGAAGAATGAGGTTATAGCCCATGCTGCTTTTCTGGACTATCCAAACTGGAATATCACCGATCAGGCTGAATGGGAACCATTCCTGAATGAAAACTACCCTGACAATAAGTGCACTGTAAGTAAATTGTGTGATTTTAGTTGAGTTTTCATTTAAGGCTCAGGTGTGGCAAGTACACATGGATGTCTACAGTCTGTTTCCAGTAGCTTTGAGGCATTCAGGATGCAGAAGGTGATGGAGTCCTTGTCCAACCCTGCTGACAAGGGGAACCTTAGTTCTGTAGTGGACTTGTTCAGTGCTGGTGGGGAGGCTGCTGCTTGGGCAAGCTTGTGACTTTCTGGTAGGATCTACAGACTGGAAACAGGCCCTTATGAGTTCAGCACTCAAATGCTCCCCTATCACCAAGTCCAGCTGGGAACTAGATCGTGGGATTGTTAAGAAAATACAGAAAATGTTGAACCCCAAGCACTCTAAGGTGTGCAGCACATGCCATAATAAGGTGTTGGCCCTGCTGCAGTTATCTCTGGGTGTTTTGTTCGTTAATTGCCCAGGGTCCTCTGTGATGTTAAGCAATGGCTTGGAGGTAAAGTGACAAAAGCAGTGTTTGAAAGTGTGTGCTCTTAAAGGAAATGCCACCAGTACAGCCAAAGGGAGTGTGCAAAAAGGACCTGTGATTTCCGTGTCATGGACTTTTTGTCCCTTGAGCAGCACTTGTGGGCAGCCACTTCATTCAGGGTACAGCTGCAGCTGCTCTGCAGGTTCTGCTGTGCTGTGATCTCCCCCCCTCAGGCTGTCTGGTGGCTCTGCAGATCTGATGTAGGGGCCTACAGAGAAAAGACAAGAAAAATTAATTTCTGCTCAGAACCAGTAGTGAAAAATACTGTGAAACAGACAGGCAGCATTCTGTTTTTCTAGAATGAAGTTTATTTGCTGAAGTAGGTGTAGAAGATTCAGTGTTTTATGCTTCTGCATTGGCAGAAGCTCTGAACATTTTCTGGGGTATAACTTGATGAGAGGATGTTGGTGAACTGTAGGTTAAATCCATGCAGGAGTGCTTTTCAAAGCTCAGGTCATCTGAACATAGGATTCTGTGAAGTATAGTTGACCTGTCTTTTTCCTAGAGTACAGAAATAATTTCAGGGTCTGAAGTGGGAGTTGACTTGTGCAGAAAGGAATAAGTGAAGATGCTTTACTGGATTGTCTGGTACCAGCACTATTCAGAAACAGTTGCAATCCATGTCTGGCTTACTTGGTGTCCTCTCAGACCTCAACAGTAATATATTTTTTATTTCTTCCCTTTACTTCTAAGAAAACAAACAAACTGCCTGATGTTTAGGGCTGTCTTTAGATGTTTGTTACAATAGCTTGTTGTCCTGTTGCTGGTCCATGTACTGCAGCCTCTATTGAAATCATTGTTGCTCTTAAATTGCCGAAGTTTGGTGCCTCTAGCTATGGTGTTTTCATTGAACATTGTACTATTCAGAACATCTCAGGTTTTCCATTTTAAGTATTTTTATCTACAGGCAGACCTTCACTGACCCAGCACTTGTAATGAATATGCTAGAGAGCAGCTGATTTAATAGCCCTTGCCACTTCAGCACAGGGGTTTTCCATGTTTACTGGAAGGTGCACAAGATGAAAGTGTCTGTTAGTCTGCCCTGTTTCTGTCTGGTATTTGTGTGTCTAATGATGTCATCTTAAAATATGTAATTTTTCTTACTACCTTCAAAGAAAAACCACTTTAGGATTATGAGAAGCAGGTGAGCTTTTGGTTTGAGGTTTCTTTTTTAACCTTAAAAGAATGTCAGACACCTGTTGAATTTTTAATGTGGTTGAATGCTGTTAGTCAAGAATTAATACTGTTCAATGCGAAATGTACAGTGTATATTGCAGTCAAACAATAATAAACTGAATAGAAAGAAAAAATGTGGCAGAATCACAAAATTATATAAAGCACTTTAATTGCATAACTTTACCCACACATGCTTTGAAGTCACTTATGTGTATTTTACTGCTTCTTGAGTGCAGATCACATATGTTGGAAATGTATATGTGTACTAATACTTGGGCTGATGGAATGAACGTGAGTTGCATGGTGTGTAGACTTTCACTCCTTGTTTTGTAGCCTTTGAACACGCTCTTTGTGCATCTCTTTGTGGCAAAGGAAGGTTATGCAGCTGGATGTGCCCAAGAAATTGTTAGGTGAGTTCCTGTGTAGCCTTGGGTAGTGAGGCATGTGCCTTCTCCTGCTGTCAAATCACATCTGTCAGGTCAAGCAGTCTCACCCAGATGCCCTGTCAGAGATCTGCCAGCAGAGGCCTGGTATCTTAAATATTTCACCACTGGGAAGCTGCTAAAAAAAAAGAGGATGTTTGAAATGTAAAGATTGGGAAATGTGAAAGAAATAAGGTAGGAAAAAACAGTCAAAATTACCCAGATAAATTTCACATGATATTGTTTGTCAGAAATGTTTTAATTGTTGAGCCATGTGGTCTTATGAAGGAAGGTTAGAGATACTGGAGGAAAAAAAGTATATATTAAAAAAGATAGCTGCTGTCTGTCATTGATGGGTGTATTAATGAAAGACTGAATATGTTTGTTATTTGTCTAGGAAAGCTTTCATCTTACTACCAGATCTGCAATTTATACTTCTCTTTATACCAGCTGAGGAGAGGTTAGGTAAGAGCTTAAAACTGCTTTATTCTTGAAGTGAGAGCAATTCCAAACCTAATTAATACGCACTGAGAGCTTGTTGTGGTGTTCTCTTTTTTAATACTGAGAACAGTTATCTGAGAACAGTTATGATGTGAAAAACATCATCTAAAAGTATCTTCTTGTGAGGATCCCATGTGCAAGAGGTAGCTGTGGTTCCATGCTCATTCCAGCAGCCATTCAGCAGTCTGTCCATTCCCTGCAATCTTTAAATTTGCCAGAAACAGGACATCAGAAAGGGGTAAAGATCTCAAAAATCAATACCTACAGGTTTTGTGAATATTTCTTGTTGAATAGAGCTAAGAGACTTGAAATTGGGCATTTTCTCTTACTTAGCCAAGCCAGTGAAGATTGGAAGAGGACACTTTGGTGAGGCTTAGGGGGGCTACTGGAGACGTAGAAGGAAACTCAGATTATTTCCTCTAAAACGGGTACAAAAGTAGAGAATACACATGCTAGGCAGAGAACAGCACCAGGTGTGGAATTTTGGTCCTGAATTCCGACTGATAAACCAAGCATGCACTTGATTGAGCTGAAAAGTGAGCTAGAACTTTTCTGGTATGCCTACTACTAGACATATTGGTTCCAAGTCACACTAAAAGACCGTAGTGGTATGTCAATTACAGAAAACAGGTCTGGAATTCAGGGTTTTGTCAAATCCACCCTGGCAACCAATATCAGCTTTCCTTCAGTATTGTGAGTCCTGAGAGAAGTTCTCCAGAGGCATAGAGAATTGGCTGTATTATTCTTATAGGGATTGTTTTCTACCAATTTCTGATTGCTTTGAAGCTTATTCAGGTTTGGAATGCTGGGTTAATTAGATGACTTCGGTGACAATTCTCACACATTTATGCTGCTGTCATTTAAGCCTCATTGCCTAACTTAAAAGACTTGGAGCATTTTACTATCCATGGTTTAAGTTTGAAACTCCATTTTCCTCAGACAGTTTTGCTGCTAATTTCAAGCTTGCATAATGAAGTTTCTCTGTTGCCTTGACAGGTTTTTGTCATTCAGAGCTGGACCTGGGGAATGTCTTTGAAAGGATCGTGCCTGTTCCACGCTCACGCATGGAGAGACGTTTCACCTTGCTGGCATGCCCGAGGCATTGGTGTCACCCACGGCTGTACGTGCGCCAAGCAAGGTAACACAGCTCCTTGCTTCTGCTTCCCTGAGCACATCTGGCTGGGGGAGACTGAAGCAGTTTCCTTCTTTGGTTTGCAGAACCAGTAGCTTAGCTTGGCTGCTCTAAAGCAATGCTCTCAGCATTGTTTTAACCAAAGGAATGTGTGCTTATAGTGATTGGATAGAACTACTGTCAGTATGCTTCTGCTTTGTGTGATTGGTCAAAAAACTTTTAGAGTAAGTTGTAACATTAAGTTCTTTGTCTGCTGCCTGGGATGTGAGCTGATGGCATCTTCCCATTGTCATAACCATGTAATGAACTGATGCTGGAAAATGAAATAGCTCAAGGCATGTTCCTAGCAGTCCCGTCCTGCTCATGATTTGTACACAGCCCCCAGCTAGTGATAGTTTTCTGTGACAGCCAGACTAGGTAGTTCTAGGATTATGCTGGTTTTGTTTTATTTCATCGCAAGATATATTTTTTTGAATGCTAGTTAGCTATGTAGGAAAACTATTTTTTGTCAGGGATATTTATTCTGTGATCTGCTGGCTGAACTAGACAGCTGTTGGCACTCTTGGTTTTTCCAGCCATGTGTGTTCTGCCTGTACCAGTGTTGCATCCAGGACGAGAGAAATGCTAGGTTTCTGACCCAGGGGCCTGGAGATTTTCCTGTTGTTGTTGCTGTGGAGATGCTTCCTTGTAGTGTGGTTGAAATAGAACATGAAATTTTGGGTTACTTGCTGCCCTCTTCACCGTGGGAAGACTGCTGGCAGGGTAATGTTTTATGAAGCAGTAGTTTGATTTAACTCTTATTTATTCTGGAGTTTTTGCAGGTAGTAAATGTAAGTATTGCTTTATGGCTAGGTAACAGAGTGGTGATTAAATTAGCGTTTCTGACACCTGCAGTGGAGACTGGAGTTTGGGAAAAAGCATATTCCTTGGAGACTCTAGCACATGGTATGGATTTGGGGGGTTCTGTACTGACCAGTGCCTGCAGATGGTGATGCCACATTGAGTGTGTCTAATTGGTAAAGCCACGCTGTTTGTTTATGGCTGGTTCATGCTGCCAGCTTGGGCTGCATTCTAAAAGAAGCTTGTCTTGGAGGTGTTTTATTGCATATATTGAATTTTCCCACATGGGTCTGAAGCAAATCTGCAGCTTGTGCTCCTCCTGTTGCTCGACTTTTGAGCATTTTAAGAAAAAGGCATTAGGCCTGACCTTTGCTGCTTCGCATCCTCCTGCTGTAGCTCTGGATATTTCAATATGTTAAAAATCTCTCTCATACTAACTAGATGTACAATTGTTAGGCTTTTTGAGTCTTTCTTTTGAGTTTTCTTATCACCTATAACTAAGTGAATGGACTTTTATATAGAGAAGTCATCAGTGGGTGAGTTAATGCCTGAAGATTAAGTCTTTCCATATGTCTTGGTTCTGACTATCATGTTTGTCTTTTTTTCAGTTTAGGCTGTGTTTGTTTGTTTGTTTGTTTGTTTTTTTGGTGGCCATTGCATATTGTCAATTCAAATGTTCTTTTGCATGGCTGGAAATGTCACTTAGGCCATAGCAATATACCTGATAAGAGCTGCCATCTTGTCTGGGATTTTGGTAGTTTGTTATAAAAAGTAAAAATTTCCTCAGCTTTGGTGTTACTAGAAAATTGACTGGGAAATTGGTTTTCCTCTGAAATTACACAGTGGTGATACAAAATTCATACTTCAGTGTTGCCCATCAGTGGATAACAGGTAAGGCTAATTTCTGTTTGCAGAAGGAGCTCTGCCTTTCCCTTTCCTCTGCATTCACCTCTGTGCTTCACTGGCATCCATAGTAACAGTCAGTGGGAGCCCTTAGAGACTCCTCTGTGGATGTTGTCTGCAGCCACCTGCCTAGCAACATGTTCTGGGGCAGTGAGAGGAGATTAGCCTAATCTCTGTCCCCTCTTCCCCTGCTTACAGAGGGGGAAAAGCAGCTGTAAACTGATACTTTGTTTAGCCATCGATTTCGAAGTTACTCTCTGTCTGACCTCTATAATGTGAGAATGTGTCAGAATGCAGCCCACTAAGCTTTGATATTTAAGGTTCTTGCTGGTGTCTTGTCCAGATCCTGCCGTTCTTGGGTTTGTGCCCTGTAGGCAAGAGTCAAATTTGCAGCTCTGGGCTTGCACTCACAGTAGAGGAATTTTGTGGCATTTTTATATTGGAAAGCTTACTGGGGTTTGGAGGGTTTCTTTACTTTGTTTAATATTGTGGTAGTGGTGGAAGATACTAAAAACAGAATAAACAAGTTTAAATGGTTGTGTTCCTACAGAGTAGTGTGCAGGAAGATGAATGGGTGTTTGCAGAGTCCCATTGACTGTCACAGGGTCAGGCTTCAGGAATTGTCATCTGCACCTTTGTGTGGCATCTTGTCCTGTGTCCCACAGAGCAGAATGACATGGGGCACTCAAAACACTTGGCACAATGTTCCATTTGGAGGAGGTGTGCGTCTGTTATGAACTCCACAAAATAACAGGGTTCAATTAGGATACAGTCTCATTTTGTTACCCCTCTTTTTTTTTGGTTTTTTGAGGTTTGAGAGCTTATTAACAGATTTGCTGTACTAATTAATTGTGCTGAGGTGGTGATGTTCTGATAATAGAAAACCTCACTGCAGATTTTCCCTTGGGATACTTCCTGTGAAGGAGATGAGGGTAACCATTTTGGTTTGAGGGGTAAGGAATTAGTTACTGTAAGTTTTTATGGAGTTTTCATTGCTGCTGGAGCTTCATTTTAGTTGAGGGGGGGAAAAAAAAAAGCAGGAACAGGGTCAGAATCCAAGGGCTCCTTAGCGTTGGTTACAAAGGTGGTCTTACCCAGAGGTTACATCCATTCTGGTGTGCAGGAGCAGCAAAAGCATCCAGAGACCCCCTGAGCACCTCTCCTGTGCTGGAGTCAGGCAGTGCTTAGGAACTCAGACAGTGTTTGATACAACGAGAAACAGAACCTCTTTTGCCCAGCTGTGTTTTGTTTAAAGCTCCTTCCAAATCCAGACACACATAAAGAGTAGCACTGAGAATCTGTTTATTGTTTCTGGGTTCCTGCCTGTGAGGAACAATGATCTCCAGCTTACAGGTATCACATACAGGCACTTCCCTACCTGAGCAGTGGGACCCTGGAACACAACAGGAGTTTCCCCCAAAACCCCGGGAAGTTCTTGAAGTTCCTGGTTCTCCCTGGCCCAGCACGTTTGTGCATCCCCGACAAGCGAGGGAAGCGCCGCGGGCCGGTCCCAGTTCCCAAGCAGGAAGATGAGGAGGTTTGTGCATCCTAAGCGAAGGAGCCGCTGCCCGTGCCTGGCGGGGCCGCCGGGTGGCGGCAGAGACCGCGCGGGGCTCCGTCAGCCCCGGTGTCGCCGCGCGGGGCCGGAGCCGAGCCCGACTCGTCGGGACGGTCAGGGCGAGTGTTCCTGGGGTGTCGGTGTGATAGCCGAGGTAGCTGCCTGCTCCCGGCCCAGAGCGGGGAGGGTTTTCCCTGCAGTTTGTTGCACTTGTTCCTTCTGGCAGCCCAACGCAGCCGAAGTTTCCTCTCTGCTGTTTTTGGTTGCACCACTCAATTCCGGCATTTTTCCAAGAGATAAATACAAGTGGCTTCATGTTATTGATAGCAGTTGAGTGCTAAAGCTGGTTTGCCACCTGCCTTTGTGCCATAGTCTCAGCATGGGTGACTGATGAATTCTGCCACTGTTCTGGTAAAAGTGCTGGATTTTCTTATTCAGAGTTATGTTGACCCGGGCTATAAATGGGAAAGAGTCTCTGTTGCCTGTTTAAATAAAAATCCATGTAGGTTGGGACCTGTATGAGTGCTCCACTACAGGTGTAGGAGAGTGAGGCAGGAGAATTTTGAGCTGGGGTTCCCATATATTTTCTTAGAGCAAGAGAAGCATCTCCACTGAGCAGTGCAGATTTTGGTGGGTTCTGCTGGCTTTTGGGTTGTCTCTCTGGTGCTGACTCTCACTTTAGTGTGCACTGGGAATGTGTCCTAGCTGAAGTGATTTGTGGGTGCAGGCTTTGAACAAGTATTTGTAATATTTTTCCGTATGTTAATGGAGTAGAACAGAAGTATCAGGGCCTATTAATGGCAGAGCCATAGGACATTACCTGATCTCTGTTTTGTAGGATGGAAGATTATGATGATCTCATGCTAATCTGGACACCTCAAAGTGAGACTCTGAAGGAAACCTATGGTGAATATCTCCTTGTTGATCTCCTAGAACGTGAAGGTGAAGAAAATCAGGCAGCTGTTTGTGAGGTCAGTCTGCCATGACCTCTGGTTTTGTCTGATCGTAGCCTTAGTGATGTCCTGTGTGACAGCTCACTCTAGCTCAGGGTATAAAATCAGCAGCCCACCTGTAAAAAGAATTCATGCTCTATACCCACACAGTGAGTACCCTTCTCAATGTAGTTTGTATCTGTCCTCAGGAGTGATGTTTCTAGTTCAGAAATGAAGCAGCAATTCCCAGTAATTTTCAAGTAATTTGGACAGACTGTCTTGATGAAGCCATGTTGTCATTTTAGACATTTGCATTATAGCTGACCTGTTTTCATTCCTAGCGAAAGCTAAAATTGCATGTGAAAATGTGTAGCCAGTAATCCTTTCACAGTTTTAAGTCCTGAAGATAATTTTTCTTTCTCTTGGCTCAAATGAATTTTTGCTGAAATGTAGACAAACCCAGGAATTAATTTAAATAAGAAAGGAATGGTAATAGTTCTCCTGAAAATTCTTAAGATTTTCACATGTTGGTAATTGTGCATGGCAGTGCAAGCTGATAGGCAATATAACCTCCTTAATTCCTGAAATCTGCTTTTTGTGGCAAATGGTTTTATAAAATTGCAACATGTAATCACTGCCATTGGGAGCCAAATGGGAAACAATGCACCATTAGTGTAATGGCACATTGCAGAGGGCTGTTGCTATAAATAAGACATTCCAGTGGCATGTTCAGAGCTCAATGTGAGACCACCAAAAGGTGTTCCAAGCCCCCAGTTTATCCCAGCTGCTACTGCCACGGCGGGCTGGGAAAGCACCTCCACGCAAACCATGATGGATGCCAGCTTCCCCTGCGGAGAAGGAAGCTGGCAGCCTCTTTTTGCACATATGGTAGATGGATTGGTTAATCAGCCTCTGCTGAGCCTTGGGCCTGAAATTACACAGCAGCCAGGCAACTGTGGCACCCCGGCTTTGTTGGTTACGCAAACAAGGCAAACAAACAATCACTTGTTGTTTGAGGGCAGAAAAATTAAACGTCACACTTTTTCAAGTCTTTATTGATGTGCTGATGGCTTGATAAAACAGCTGTACAAATCCAGCATGTGAGTTTTCATTAGGTTTGTAAAGGCTTTCATTATGTGTATTGAGGAGGAACAAAAATGTGTTTTGATAATGTGTTTCACCAGAAAGTTGCATACACTACTAAAAACTTAAGAGCTTCCTTCTTCTAGATTTGTCCCAGGTTAAAGCCAGAAGCTCTCCAGCATGCCAGTTCTCCCTGGCCCCAGTGTGTGTCATGCTGAGAGCTCCAGCAGCAATCAGGCATCCAGAGTACCATGGGTGCCAGCATTGCAGGGATCCCATCACTTTCATGTTTGCCAGAGCATTTGGGTTTTAAGACTAGCTCTTGGATTTTTTTTAGAACACAAACATATTTGGGGCTTACAAGTGCTGCAAATAATACGTACTGCATTAGGTACTCCTTATACAAAATTGATTTCTTGAGTTAATTTCTTAGGAGAGTTAAATACACCCGTCAGTTTGACCCCAATTTGGGTCCAAATCAGTGTCCAGTAATGAGCCAACTATTACAGCTAACTGAATGCAGGTTCTACTTCAGCTGCACTGTAACTTTTTAAACAAAATGATACATTTTTGGAAGTATGTTCTGTATTTGCCATAACAAATGTTTTACTGAAACTCTAGGTCATTATTTGGCCTTTATATATAAACCTAATACTCTTGCAAGTCATAGCTAAAAAAAGAATTAGAACATCTACTGTAGAGGTCCTAGTACATATGTTACAGGAAAAAATAAAAGAGGATCTTTAACTTTTGCTGAAATAGTTCCTTTATAGTTTTCCATTATGCACAGTCAGAGAGGGAACATAACATAAAAGTTGATGTTTCAGAAGTTTTTTGTTCATTTTTTTTTGCCCTATCCTAGAATGACAGGTTCATGTGACATGGCTTTTATCTTCCAGGTTGGTGGCACTGCCGTAGGATTCATGAGCTTATGTTCTGATGTGAACATTTCCTTGTTTCAAGAGTGTTTTGACTTGGGGCCTTTCCATGGACTCTGTAAGCCACATCCTGAGGATATTCTCAAAGTGCCACGGAAGCCAAGCATTCAAGGAGGTATCTATATTCTAAAGTGCTAAATAAATTCAAGGTGTGTTTGTGTCTAACTTGTGAGTAGGTTTTGCAGAAGGTTGGAAAAGGATATATAGGTTTACTAGGAAGAAAACAGAAATTAACATACCTGATTTTGAAGTAGGATGCCTGGTGTTTTTTTAATTGAGGAGGGGAATTTTGATAGCCCTGGTCTCTGACTCAGAAGTGATTGTTGTTTGTGGGGAGTTGGCCTGTACCAACTATGGGATAAATGTGGGCTTGAAGTTTCAGAAAGACAGTATATGCCACACATCAGCTATCAGATAGAGTTGTGCTGTTAAAGGAAGCTGTGATTGTAAAATCTGGTGGTGAAGTGAGGTCTGTTGGTAGCTGAGCAGCTGGCTAACTGTGCCTGTTACATTGTCCTGTTGACTTATGTCATCTTTTTTTCTTGTGGTTCAGCTTCTGCTCTTTGCTTATTGTTTGCAGTCTCCTGGGTTACAAGATTTTGGGAGATCAGGGAACTGACTCTTTATTCTGCTTTTATATTGGGCCCAATATAGCAACACATGTGCAAGCCGCTTCCTGTGAGTGATAAAAACCAGGAGCACAAATATGTCACCTGTTTGTAGAACAGAAGTGTCATGTAAATGATTTACAGTTGTTGTCTCTATTTTTCAATGTCAAAGGGCATTTTGTGCAGAAGGGCGGCATCTTGCTATCTACTAATTATTAGTGGAATAAAACACCTCCACCACTAGGTTATGTGTCTGCTTTTCTGAACACAAAGCAGCAGGCAAAAAAGGCAACCAGGGTGCTGCAGGGCTGTCACCAGCTGTTACCTCGAAGCTGGCAGTCACAGAACAGACAAGGGAGAGAAACAGGTCTTGTAGCTGCGCCTGTGGACTTCCCTTCCCATGCAAGGAAGCATCTTGCACATAGGAGATGGAGGAAGCTGCCTGTCTCCTGTTTGATCCTGTGCTCCTGCAGCTCCAGGAGTATTAGTTCAGAAGAGGTGACCGGTGTGGGCAGGAGGAGGAATGAGACTGAGAAGGGAGAGAGATCACTCAGGAGCCAGAGCCCAGTCCTGGGCTGTCTGCTCTGGGTGACCCTGCTTGAGCAGAGGCTTGGGCCAAGTGACTGACCACCAGGCTTCAATGTCACAGTGAATCAGCTGCCTGGGGAAGGAAAAATCTGCTTGCAGTGTGAAAAGTCTCTCCCATACCTTGCAGCTATCTCACAGCTGCTTTCATGGGCTTTGTCAACTTATTAGGGTGCTATTTTAAGGATGAGCTGTTCTAGCACAAAAACAAGAGAGTTTTTTCCAGGCTTCCTTAGTTTTTAAATGTGGTTTTCCACAGGGGCGTGTTTAACTCCTTCAAGTGGTGTAACTGGATGTCAAATCTCCAAACTTAGCCAGCTGATTGGCCCTTCAAAACCAGCCCGTTCATTAGCTCTGGCAGGTCCCCACAGGGAAACACCCTGCTCCTTCCCAACTGAAAAAACAGGATTTTGTTAAACCCTGACAATGATCTTGGACGTGTGAGGAGAAACTTGAGTATCATAAGATGAGAGCCTGACTGGTGCTATTCCTAGAAAAAGACACTGGAAACCTAATAGCAAAGTTGTCTTTTCACTGCTCAGGAACATTAATTCTGTTATCCTGGAATAGTAGTTAAAATTTTTGTTGTAGCTTTGCACATTGTAGAATAGAAGAGTTGCATCCCTGTTAAGCCTTTCCAACATAAAGGCCAGCCCATGTCCTTTCAAATCTGTTGTAATGTTAGTCCCATGTAATTTGCATTTGTGGATATTGCCAAGCCATGCCCATTCCATGAAGGCTGCTTTAGTGGCTGCATTGAGAACTTGCTGCTGGATGGTGTCCTGCTGTGAGAGCAGAGCAGGTTCAGTGACCTGACATCCATAGAAGGTCTGGACTTGGCTTTATGGAATCTGAATGCTGGAAATTTTAAAATGTAAGCTGCATTCCTTAGTAATTTTATGTTCCTACATATAAAAAGGTTATTTTTTCAAGCTCTTTAGCTTTAAGTAGAGACCACAGGTTGATATTTTTTTTCCTTTCAAAATGTAATGCTGAATAATAATGAAAGAGTGTACCACAGTCTGTACTGATATGCCACTTAGGTTTCAGGGTAATTACAGTAATTTGGTTGTTACTCTATATGGTGTCATGAATTAGTTGCTAGAAAACATGATGCAGTGGGAATGATTCAAGGGCTTTTCATCAGGCCTCATGGTGAACTGGCTTCTTGATCCTGATGACTGTACCTCAGCTAACAACCCAGCAATCACAGAATTATTTTAATTTTCTTTGTTTGTGGTCTTTACTTGATTTAGTGATAGTATTGCAGTTCTTCACATCACTCGTGTACAGCATGTCTGTAAACAGCAATGCAGCCACGTCTGACAGGAATGGATGGTGGAGCCATTAAGGATTTGCATTTTAGTATAAAGTCAGAAACAACATATCAATATTTACATGACAACAAGAGAGTTGTATTAATTAACTTCTGACACCTGCAAGGCTGTTGGTAATGAGAAATGGAGCTGGTTAATCAAGACGACATTTGATAATTTCTGTGAAGGCTCACATCTGTGATACCCCCAGGGAATCCATGATTCCTAACCCCTGCATTTCTCCTTGTCCTGCATGTTGCATCTGCACTCTTTTCTTGACAGAGAAACAGATTTTGAGACAAGATTTTCTTTTTTCTAATTACTGCTGGCTAAATTATTTTAAACCTTTGAGGTTTTTTTTGTTTTAAAGTGCCCGTTACTGTGTGAAGAAATGCTTCTGTCTATGAATGCAGCTTACATGGGTGTCCCAAGGCAAAGTTCAGAGGGAGAAGGGATGAATTCTGTTGTTTTCTGAAGCTTATTTTGTGTTCTTCTTGGAGCTCAGAAACCTTGATTTCCTTAATGTTACTGGATTTTCCAAATGCAAGGGTGTCCTTGATTGATGTGTTTTCTTCAGCAGTAGCACTTACACCTCAAGAGTTTATTGTGTAAAACTTGTAAAGGAATTACAATCCCTGTTTCTTGTCTCTTACTGCACCAGTAGGAGCTCTGGTTTGACTTGGATTTAACCTGAATTTCAATTATTTTAGGAGAACTAATCGAAGAATGAAGAGCCCTTGCTTGTCCTTGTGATCACCAGAAAGCAAGTTAGCGACATGTGGGATTTAAGATCTCAGTCAATACACTGGCTCCTGTTTTTCAGTTCAGATGGGGTAAAGATTTGACACAGGGATAAACACAAGTTAGGAATTGCTTCCAAGGTTGTTCAGGTCTTATTTTACAACCAATTCCCTGGATTTTTGATGGTTTTTTGGTTTGTTGTTTGGTTTTTTGTTTTTTGTTTTTTTTTTTTTTTTTTTTTTTTTTTTTTTTTTTTTTTTTTGCTTTGAGATCAAATAGTCTAATGAAGCTCTAGCCAAGTAGCTGTAGGAGGGTCTGCTTTAACTGTTGTTAAAATGAAGCCTTTCAATAGAGGTAGCCTGGCCCACTCCAGCTATTACTGTGATTCTGAGAGTAAAGCTCACACTATTAAACCTTGTGCACTTTCTCTTTTACTTTACTCAGATGAAGATGAAAGCAATCAAACAAGTCAAAAGCCAGAGCCTGTTTCTTCTCAAAACTTGGAACATGTTCCTGGTGCAGATGCAGCTGTGCAGGTAATGCTGCTACACCCAGTAGTGCTGCTGGCTCTCAGCTGATACAGAGCAAGGCTGGCAGAGATGAGGACAAGCAAATACTGCTGTTTTCCTCCTGCTCCGTCCTCTGCTCTGGCCCATGTGTGCCTTTGCTGTGGGGCATTGGTCAGAAGCTGCTCTGGCTGGGGTCTGGAGGGAGGGATCAGTTATTGGTCAGTTCCCCATGAGCAGCCATCAGAGTGGGAAGAAAGGGTCACAGAGAGGAGAGAAAGGATGGGGCTTAACTAATGAAAACACTTTGAGTGTTGTGAGCCCTTGTCTGTTATTGTTGCAGAAAGATGGAGCTGTTACCGTTTCCCCCACTGAACCGCTGGTAGGTAATGTCATCAACATAGACTCTAAAGGCTCAGCAGCACCTCTGCTGGAGACTGATGAGGAGGGGGATTTGAACAGAGGAGCTTCAAATGTTTTCAGTATCCGTCTGTTTTGTATTGATAAAGAGTATGAAACTAGGTAAGTATAGAGGAAGAGTCACTGCTTTCCCATTAAAAACCATTTTTAAGGTTATGTTTTCAGGACAAATCAGAAAGTGACAGCACCTGCAGTGGTTAGAGGTCAGAAAAAAATCCCATCTTTCTTGTCTGCTTCTTTTATCTTCAGTAGTAATGTTTCAACCTCCACTTGCAACTTCCTAGCTCTGACAGGTCTATAGGGGCAAAATGTGAAGAAGTCATTTTTATTGGGAAAAAAAATGTGAGTTGAGCTTGTGGAAAAAGGCTGCTGTTTCCCTCTATGGAGACACTCATTGTGAAGCTGGCTAGCTGCAAGAGGAGCTAGATGTTACAGTAGTTTTCATCTCATTGCATGGGGCAATAAAGCTGTTCTTAGCTCTGCAGGTAAATGCTCCCATTCTAAACACTGTCTCCAGTCACTGAAAGAAATTGTTGTTTTCTAGAATCCTCTACAGCTGAGGGAGACAAAGGGGTTTTCTCTTAACGTGATTGCTGCTGCTGAACTCACACTCTTAGATCCTGGTGTATTAGAATAGGGCTATAAATGGGGTTTAGACTTTTTTTTCTAAAATTTCTCTCCACACTTGAATATATTCAGCCCCATCAGCAGAAACTTCTCCAGGAACTTTTTCCTTTTCAATGTGATGGTAGAAAGGAAGATACAGGATAGATGAAGCAGCTGAGCACACCCAGGATCTTCCATGCTTTCAAATCCATGTCATATGTGCAGACAGCAGGCATCAGGATAAGGTCTTGATAGATGAGTTGAACATGTGTAGTACAACTTGAAAAAACATCTTTCTACTCAGTCATTGGTGAGTTGCAACTTCTGAACTCTGGCTTAAGAGAAGTGTAAGAGTAAACTTCACTGTGAAGAAAAATGAGAATTCCTTGAAAACTGGTTCTACTTGTTGAGCAGTTTCTTGATTAAGGAGGGCACCTACCCAAGGGGATCGAACCCTGAATCTGCTGCAAATGCAAATATACAAAGTTACCAAATCACAGCAAAGACACTGCCTTTTGTGTACATATTTCCAAAGTGATATACTCAGTAACAGAGCTCAAGTTTGTTAAGAACTAGTTTAATTAGCGAAGTGCAAGAAGTCAACATAGAAGATCTGTGTTGCACTTAGAAACATTGACCAACTAATGTGTGATGAGAACTGTGTGATGCACTGCTGAGAGACTGTTCCAGAACAGTTAATTGAGGGACAATCCAGTGTAAAAATTCAAGTAAGATAGTTATTGCAGAATAAGAAAGCTTTATATTAAAATGTTAGTGAGGCAAGGTGCTTGGTCTGGAATGATTCCATTGTACTGAAACAGCAATTCAGAGCTTTGCTAGAGATTTATGTCAGTAAATAATCTCATTGTAGGCTTCTTGAGTTCTCTGCTCATAACTTCCTGTCCTAAGGATCTGTCTGTTTTTTGCCTCCTGAGCTCTGTGCTTTGTTTGTGTTTCTGTTCAAGACATTTCTCACTGCATTTATCATTCAATGCTATGCTCCCAGTTTTTTTTTACCTGGAGACATCTGTGGAGCAGTGTGGATTTGAAGATGGGTATCTCGAGGAGGCAGCATTCCTCTCTGAAGACTTTTCCTAAGATTACCTCATGCCGAGTTGAGGAATCTGTAGATCTTGGTGTTTTGAAACATTTTGCTTGTATGTTTCTCTGGCTTGCCTTTACGTGATCCACCTGCCTGCAGAAGAAATATTAGCAAAGCAAATATATGTAAAGGAGGGCACAAGGTGATGCTGGCTGCCTCCTGGAATCTTGTCCTGAGGGAGTTCCTGCTGGCCTTGCACAGCATGGACCCAGAAATAGAAGCTGGCTTGAAGTGTAGGTGTGATTGCATCTTAACCCTGGGGGAAGTTTGCTCCTTGGGAGTTGTTACCTACTAAAGCTGCTAAATGTTTCCATCTCCTAAATCCTGAGCTGTTATGTGGCTGGTCAGAGCATTGAGAGTGAAATGGGAAGGAACTAAACTGCTGGCTTGTCTGGTGATACTTGATACTTTTCTAAGCCCCCTGAAAAATCTCCCACCTCAATTCTTGTGGTCAACAAGGTCCTGGATGCCAGAGAGAAAATTACAATACAGTATAGTTGCAATGTCATTTTCCTTTCCCCTGATTAGCTATTCTGTTAAGTAGTCTTAGTTATGTATTATATAGGTGAATATATAATGCCCAAATCCTGATCTGTACTTGCAGCTTTAAGTTTACATTCAGACATAGATATTGCAATTAGAAATTATTTCTCTTTTAAGTAATATTATTAAAGAGGTAAAAGGGAGCTTAATTACAGTTCTGAAAGGAGAAGTTGATTTATCAGTATTTATAAGGTAACATATATCTGTATGAATTTCTTCAAAATATACATCTTGGGTGGTGGAAAATGTTTTATGAAACTTCAGCATAACTGGGTTTTGAGCTCTTTGATAGCCTTAGACATGGGAGAAACGGCAGGGCTTTGGTGAGATTTCTCTAGTCTTTTTACACTGAAATGTCACAATTTGTTGTCACCATGGAGAAGAAACTGGGACAGCTCTAAGTCAGTGGGTGAGAAGTGTAAAGAAGTGTTTAAAAACAATTCTAAGTATTGATGTTCCTGTTAGTCTGTCAGAGCACATTGGGCAGGTTTTCCTGAGTGGAAAGTCACAGAGCCCTTGGTGCTGGCTGAAAGTACTGTAGAACATAGCAACAACTGTTTGTAACCTAAAGTAATATTTGCTATATACTAATGCTGCTGTGATAGTCCAGGAATGGCTTCTGAAGAGGCTGGAGTCAACAACATGAGAGCCAATGTTTTGTTAGTTCCTCCCCCTGCCCTTTTAGTGAGGATCCTCATGTATTATGTCAAGCATCCTGGTTATTCTTGTTAATAATGATGCTTTAAGCACTAGAAGTCAGAAATTGCTGTGCAGCATGCAACATCAGCAGTTGATTATTGATGATCTATTGGGATTGTCTGATCACCTCTGAATAAATGCTCCTGCACTTGCAAGGATGTCAATATCGTAGTGTACCAGATCATTCTGATATGTGCTTTATTTGCCAATATTTGCTCTTGTTGCAGGTCACTGGATTTTTTGCATTATGCTTTCAGTGTTTTCCCAGTGAGTATAACGAAAGTTGGAATGATTTTGTGTGGTGGGACAGCAGTGCAGCTGGCAGCCAGGGGATGTGTGTCTACTGCTCCAGTGAGTCTGTCCCACATGACTGTGCTGGGCCTGGTTACCCTGGGCTGCTTCTGGACTTCATGGAATGCATACCTAAGTCCTCTGTTTATCCTAGAATACTGGAATGGTTTGGGTTGGAAAGGAACATAAAGATCATCCAGATACACCCCTGCAACAGGCAGGACACCTTCCACTAGACCAGATTCCTCCAAGCCTTGTCCAACCTGGCTTTGGACACTTCCAGTGATGGAGCAGCCACATCTTCTCTGGGCCTCCTCACACTGACAGGGAAGAATTTTTCTGTACCATGTAATCTAAACCTGCTCTCTGTCAGTGTGAAGGCATTTCCCTGCCACTATGTGCTCTGGTAAATAGTCTCCCTAGTTTATGTTCCATAGGGACTTTTCTAAGATGCAGATTTAGAAAAAGAAATTTTAAAACCATGTACAGATCCAGACTGTACCCACATTAAAAACAAATTCAGCAAAATTTATTAAAGGAGATGGAGTTAAAGCCTATAAAACAATGGTAATAAGGAGATTCATAATATTTACCTACAGACTGAACAGTGGCACTGTGGATTCACAGTGCAGCAGCTATTTCCCATTCATGCCCTGTATGATCACTCTGAGGTAATACAGTCCACTTTGAGACTTTCTTAATGTATGCCAGTGTTGTAAAGTCATGTTACAAAATACTGCATGGCAGTGTGCCTTGGGTACCAGAGACACTGTCTTGGCCTTAAGAAGCAGCACACTTAAAAACACTGCTTACCACCAAAGAGTTCCTAGAGAGAGCCAACCCAGAAAGCATTTCAAATTTACATGATCTATCCATCCAACAATGTCAGTCTTTGAAATAAAATGTTAGAATGGAATTACCAGGTGTGGTAAGGAATGTTCATCCCATAGTTTGCTTAAAGTGAAGCCATTTCTGAGCTGTCAGTTCCTTGGTGCTGCCCAGGCAGGGCAGTGCTTGGTGGTGTGCGGTGTAAACCCCCCATTCAGGGCTGTCTGTCCCCTCAGAGGACTTTGGGTAAAGCTTAGAGAAGACTTTTTCTGCCAATTTTATTGCCTGCCCATGTCTTTCAGGACAGAGACTTGTGTGTTATCCTGGTGCCACATCATGTCCCAGAGTTCCCCCTGGTCCGGCGCTTTGTTCGGGCCGTCCCTTCCTGCATGTCCAGGCTGGGTCGGGAGCTGTACGTGTTCCACCGGGCGGGATTGCTCACGTGAGTCGTGCCTTGGGACAGCCCTGCTGTGCTCTGGGCTGCTGTGGGACACACCTGCCAGCGTTTGTAGGGAGTGTCCTCTCAGGAGAACCCAAGCACAGTGAGAGGATTCATTTGGGATTTGTGTATACAGTACTAAGGTAGAGAAGATGGACATTGGTATAGACCAGTGGCTCTAAGTTCCCTGATTGTGGGCCAAGGCCATCAGAGAAGTGTGGTGCTGTGTTTGGCCTTGGGGATGTGGGTCAGGCTGTGTGATACTGGCACCTGATAGCCTGGTGTGGGTTTAATTCTTCAAAATCTGTTATAGCTTTCTTAAGAGAACCGTAGTTGTGTGTTTGTGGGACATACAGATCACAGCAGGAACACTGAGTATCTGTTCTATATAATTTCTTTTTTACTTTAGGTGTTGAATAATTGATTTCACACCTTCAGTTTCTGTGATCCTCTGAACACTTCTGTAGGCTGAGATATCAGTTGAACTGCGACACCAAACCTTTCTTGCTGTGCTTTCTGTTACATGGAATGAGTTTTCCAAAGCTTTGCTTGTGTATCAAGCCTATTCTGGCCCAAACACCAAGCTTAAGTTGTGGTATAGTTAAAGATCTTTTTTTGGTTTTGGTCCTAATGTACCTAAATACTGTGTGGTTTTAGCCAAGTACTTCTAGGCTTAATTGCGTACCTAATCACCTCTGGGGGTACACAAATACTTCATGCAGGAGTTGGCCAGCTTCTCTTGGACTGAGGCAGAAGCTTTTTGCCCTCGGATGAAACTTCTCCTTCTGGGTCCTGAGTAAAAATCCAGCTGGCTGGGGAGAGAGCTGCTGGAGTAATTTCTGGTAATCTCAGGCCCAGCTGCTCAGTAATCCACCAGTAGGGCTGGGAGTCATATGTCCTCTTGCAGTTTTGGGCAAAATTCAAGTTGTTATCAAGGCTCTTTTAAAAAAAAAGTTAACCATCCTGATTACGTTGTGCATATTCCAAATGACACCAGTCCTTTCCTGGAAACAAAATAGGGTCACCAGTAGCATTTTCCAAATCCCCCTGCAGCTTTGCAGGAAAGTAAGGGAAAATAGCTGCTCATTGAGGTTCAGGATCAGAAAAGGTTTGGGAGAAACCAGAGTAAGCTTTTGGAAAGTTTCTGCAGAACAATACCCTCAGGGTGCAACAGCAGATACCTTCTTGGAAATAACCAAAATCTGTGAAAGTGAAAGATCAACACATTGTACTTGCACCTACGGCTTTCAAAAGCATGTGAGTGAAAAGGAAGTCACAGAAAATGGACTAAAAGAAAAACAGGGTAAGAAGAGGGGAATAGGAGGATATGAAAGGGCGAAGTCAGAAGAGGCACAGGCACAAAATGAGCTCTTGATTAGTACAGGTAGTAAAAAGGAATAAGAAAAAGTGTTAAGTACACAAAAAGCAAGAGTGCAGCAAATGGAACTGTGAGTCTTCTACTTAATACTGAAGGAGAAAAAAATAACACATGACAAGGCATAGGCTGAGGTTCTTAATGGGTACTTTCCCTCAATTTTCACTAAAAAGCATAATAATAATGGTGTCCTTGTCTCTGAGCAGTCAAAGGACTTGAGCATCTAGAATGAGTTAATTCATTGCTGGGAGAGAAACGAGTACAGACCTTGGATAGTCCTTCCTCCTGTTCCATAATCCCACTGGAGCTGGTGGATCTGCTTATTTAAAAAAAAAGAGACAGTTTCAACTTTTCACATTTCTGTTTTTGTCATACTGGAGATGCAGTGCCCTGTAGGCACAGCTGCTTTCCCTGGAGCATGGGTGGGACAAAGCTGGTGGGCTGGGCTGGGCAGGGGTGAGAGGAGGGCTGCAGAATGTGAAAAACACCAATCACTTGTTTTTAGAATTTTAAAAGTTTAATAGTAATAAAATGGTTATAAAAATAGTAATATGATTATGAGTAATAAAAATTTGAACATTTGGGGTTAGGACAATACGAGACAATAAAAACAAAGAGTTACAGACAGTCCAGGTACCTCTTTCTGGGCAAAATAAGCCTGAAAAAGGACTCACATTAACAAAGGAATAACTTTTAAAGGCAATAACCTGTTGCATATTCCTACGTCTCATACATTATGCATAAATTCTATTCCAGCAAAGGATATTCTGTCTGGTCAGTGTCAGCTTCTTCTTAATCTTTATGGCATCTTCAGGGCTGAGTGAGGCAGGAAGAAGTTAGTTTCTTCTGGTAATGGAGCAATAAATTCTTTTTCTCTGAAAGATTTAGGTGTCCTGGGGCTGATCTCAGTGTGAGTACCTCATTCCTTTCTTTAAAAAAATATCCCACATACATAGTTTCTGTTTTAACTACAAAAGTTAGATTTTAGCTACAAAACTACATTTACCATACTATTAAATGTTAATATGGCACTATTAATCACTACAACATAATACATATAGTAAATAACTGCGTAGAGCTATATAAGATGCACTTGTCACAAGAGTGAGCTGCAGCTCTCAGCACTGTTGGGTCTTGCAATCAGCATTGGAAATGTGTGAGAAGCTGTGGAAGCTCAGCTGATGCTCATTTAGAAGGTCAGAATTAGTTTATAATTTAGTGACCAAATGTGTGCTTTTGAGCACTCAAAAATGGTCAGTGAATTTAGCTGTGAAATTTCTCATAACATACCAGAATCTTATTTTTTTTTTAAGGTACCAGTGCCATTCATTAAGCTTGTATTCCACAAGATGCCTCAGTGTGACTGAGGCTGAAGAATAGCACATCCACTTTTAAATTGAAAGCCAGAAGAACAGGAATAAAAAGATTATGCTACATGAATCACAACTTTTTATCTGTGGGTGAAATAACATATTTCTTGGAACTGAAGCTGTAGTTCAGCTTCTTGAACAACACTCCCCAAGTGTGGGTTGCACGAGCTGTGTGTATCTAGGAAGGAGTTGCTGTCTTTAACAGATGCTGGGAGGGCTCCTCAGCTGCTGTAGACTGTCAGTGTGAAGTGAATTTTCTTCCTAACTGCTAGGTGGGAAGATGTTTGCTAATAGCCTGTAAGTGAGCTAAGTGCCAGGTTACTGCTGTCTGTAGGTAAGGTGTTCCATGTGTGGCACAGGCATTCTGGTACCAAGTCACTACTGTGTCATTACAAACTGGCACTCCACGCTTAGCAGAGGTGTTGCAGTCATGTAAGTTTATCCTCATGTGTTACTGCTTGAGGCACCAAGGCCTAACACAAAAATTAGCAATTTTATTCTCGGAGAAATTATGTTCCTGCTTTGCTTTGTACCATGGCAGCTGGCTCAGTTTTATTTTTCTCTGTCCTTTGCTCTTTTTTTTTTTTGCCTTTCCCTGTTTTAATCTAGCTCTTTTCCCCATGTACCACAATGTGCAGCTAGAGATTCCACATTCATTTTATGGTTCTTTGCCTCCCTTTATTGCTGACTTTTACTCACTTCAAGACAGGTGGTACCTGGGGTTATAGATTGGGCTGAGTGTTTAATAGCAGATAAAGCAGGATTCTGGAGTTGCCTCAAGTAGATGCTCTAATCTTTTGTATTACCATGCAATAAGTTCATATCTGCCTTTGGAACAAGTGTCATTTAGCAAGCAGTTACAATTTCTGAATGGTGTTGTTGGTGCTTGTGAAGGGTGTGTTGTCTTAAGCTTGGCAGTTGTCCTTATTTTGTCACAGAGTCAGCTTTAATTCTTTTTTTGTCCTTTTTTAGGTCATTTAATGTAAGAAAAGCAGCAACCAGTGACCTACAGGGTGTCAAAATGCTCATTGAAACTCTTAGCTTGAATGAAGAGATGTGGAATGACTCAAAGATATTCACTGAGACTCGCAAGGATCCAGTGAGTATTTGTTGGTGATATGTGTTCAATTCTGTCCCAAGATCAGGACTTAACCCAGGACTGAAGCAGTGGCTGAGCTTGCAGCACTCCTGTAGCAGCTGTACCCAAACAGATGTGTCAGTGAGGAAAGATCTGTGTGGTCCAGAGTCCAGCCACACACCGGGCTCAAACAGGGCCCTCTTGGGAAGCAGGCTGGTTAAACTGGGATGGTGCCTGGGAGCTGCACTGGGAGGAGTGTTTTAACTGGGATTCTGTAGTGAAATACACAGTTATCATTAGAAAAAGATTCTACTGAAACTGGAAATGTGCATCTGTTGCCTTTACTTTGCAGGATGGGATGCCAGTACAGGCTTTTGTAGCAGAAGTTTTGGATCAAATCGTCGGTGTTTCTGTCACTAGGGATGAAATGGTAAATTCAGTTTGTGTTCCATGAGCTCTGTGGTGCTTGGTGCTCCCAGTAAGGCTGAGTTTTGTGCTTGGCACTGTACTTGTGCCTAACAAAGTGTCTGTAAAAATACTGCTTGTAGAAGCTGTCTAGCCTATGCCCACAGTATTATTTCTCTGTTCATAGATAATGATTGACACACAGATGAAAAAAAAAATGATCCTGTTACTTTCAAGAAGCTGCTGCTATGTCCTGAAAGTTTTCCTCCTGCACTTTTTTTGGTACTTCAGCACAAAGCCATTCTGCCTCTAAATAGGTGTTCAATCACCTCCTTCCCTTCTACTTTCCAGGTCAATAAGAAGCTTTGCCACAAATCCTGCAAAGAGCAGTAATTCTTCTTCTAGATTTGCTTTCATAAGTTTTTTATCCAACAGTAGAGTCTAAGTGATTCTGAATCATATACTTGAAAACAAAAGCCTATTCCCTGATGGAGTAAAAAAAGACATTGCCCATTATTATTGAATAGTAAACTTTCTCCAAGTCTTGCTTTTGTGGCATTCTGCTAGGACTGAAAAGGTGGATTTTAGGTTGTTCAGCAGTTCTAATGCTTAGTTTTCACAATAGAACTGTCATTCCTGTTTCTGAGAGTAATTCTCTTGATTGTATTAAGAGCTAAGAGGATAGATTGAGTGAATCAATGTGCAAAAATATCAGCTTATCACTTCAACAGGGAAGACTTGTCAGAGGGCATTTCTTACACAGCTCTGCTCTGTGGAATTCCCTTTTTCAGCTGGAGTTTGATGAGAGGGACAGCCTGGGCTTCTGTGCCTTGAATGTAGAAAAACAGTTGATTTTTTTTTTTTTTTTTTTTCCTTCCACCTTTGGATGTCTGTTAACTTGTATCAGGCATTGTGGGGTAAGGGTCAGGTGTGCATTCCTTGTAAGGGTAAGCTGCAAGGAGAGGTTTTGATACAATGAAAAGATTTTCGAGAAAAATCCGTTCAGTTAGTGCCCTTCAATTGAGGACAGCTCTCAAAGACACTTGACTTCAGTTTTCAAATGTAGTTCCCTGATTGATAGAAAGTAACTGATTGGTTGGTGTTTGCTAAACTCCTGTCAAGGTAGCTGCTGATCACTGCTGACTCACAAATTCCTGATTTTCCAGGATACTGAGTATATTCGATCACATTATGATATTGAGGACTTCATTCATTTTAATCACCACCAGCAAGAGGAACATGGACATCTTTGCCACTTTGTCTTGAATCCTGTATTTCATCACTATGCAAAATACTTTCTAAAGGAGATTCTTCGCTTGGGTCACAAATCTTCTCTTTACTACCCTATTTATCCAGAATATGTGGAGGACAAGGTAAGGAGAATGTGATTAGTATTTCTTGTATTAAATATTGTCATATTTTCTCACTTTATTTTTTCTTTGCTTCCATGAATGACTGTAAACAGGGATTTTCTTGTCAACCTGCAGCAAACTGTGCCTTCTTTTCTTCCTGCCTGACATATTCTGGACCCATGGGCACAACTTTTGCATAGCAGGGCTCTGATCCATGGTGTCCATCAGTGTCTTCAGGAAGTGTGGTGGGGAGCAGAGTGGAAATGGCCTTGGCACCCTGCCCAGCACAAGTGTAATGTAGCCTGAGTAAATGCAAGGGGATCATCCTGAACACCATCCACATGGCTTATAAAAACCCTTCCAAAGGGATTCAGGTATTCTAGACTGTGTTTCACCAAAAGTCAGTAGGACCTGGGCACCTCATTGACTTTTGAAGGAGGGGACTTGCAGGAACATAGGTATCATGGGAGAACTGTAAGAACTGAACTTCCAATGGAGAAAATCCAATTCCGAGAAGAATGTAATTCAGAAGCACTCACATATGTGTTTTGTCATCAGTCTCAAGTCAGAAAAGCAACACAAGGTAAAATTTGCAAGCTGTCTGAAGTTGCTGTTAGTCCTGAGCAATCATCTGGGCTCCTGGAACCTCTGATGGAAACACGCAGTGCACCCCAAGGGCAGTTCATCTCTCAGTCATACCTGGCTGTTTTGAGACAGATGGAATTTTCCCCTGGAGACTGACCACCAGCTCAGGCTTCTGCCAGCCTGGCTGGACTGGGCACCTGGTGTTTAGATGGTGACTGAGATGAGTTCTGTCCTTGGTGACTTGGGTGTTTTTGAAACCACCACTAGCTTTCACATGGGAACTCTTTGACAGGTTAGACTTGGGTTCATTTGCAGAGGGATGTGTTTTCCCATGCACTTTTTTGGAGCTCTAAGTGTTCCCGTGAGGAACCAATGTTCCTGCGTAGCATTAGGCTCTCAGATTCTGAAGAGGCACTCACAAAAATGCAGTTTAATGGCACTGGATGGAAAAGAAGCTAAATCTTACCAGTGATTCCAGGTTTGACTGTTTCCAGGCTACCAGGCTACAGAGTTACTCTAAGATACTTAAGCTTATCTAATATTATTATCTAAAAAGTACTAAGTGTGATATTTTACTTAGTTCTCAACATAGTAACCTCAAGTTTTTAGTATTTGTGGATGGAATGGCACTTGAGTGTAATTTAGTTTGCATTAATGTTAATTCTGTATTTCCTGTAATTCTTCTATTTTCTTCCCTTTCATGTTGTCAGTTTTGCCAGAGGCAGTCATGGTGTAACAGACAGATACAGCTATTTCTAATGATCAAGGCTGTTCAGATGAGCGTTAGAGTTTTGTTCATTTCAAATTTCTGACAGTTTATTAACATTTATCACTTGGATGAACCAGACATTTCAGTCGGTATAGAATTTCTATATAAATTCATCTCCGTTCCTTGCCAGGCGAGCAAAGGTTAGCAGTGAGCAGATAACACAGCTTAATGAGGTCAAATCAAGCTGATTCATGATCACTATGGAGAAAAATATCCTCCTGGGGAAAATACTTGTGCTGAAAAATCCCATAAACCAAACCACTTGTTTATCTGTCATTCCCACAGAGATAGTAATGTAATTACTTTCATAATTATCTTCATTAGTGTCAGGAATTATCTGCAATTCATTTCTCTGCTCTGAGTATGTTTGTTTATTTGCTGATTTTTGTCTCAGATTTAGCCAACAGAACTAAGAATTGTGTGTTTGTGAAGCCATGCAGCAGACATCTGTGATGCACTGCTCTGACATTCTCTCTGCTGAAATATGGATTGCTGTCTTTCAGTTCCAGCATCCCTGTGCTCATTCCCTGACATCTGCCCTTCATTACATGGCTCCCGTGCGGCCGAGACGACAGATTGTCTATCCTCTGCAAGAGCTTGGCGTGAGCGCTCCATCGGAGCAAGTCTCCAAGGATCAGGTGGGTAACAGCAGTGGCAGCAGGCGGGAGGCACGGTGCCAGCTCGTGCAGGGCCTGGCAGATGGGCTGGCATTAACCTCCCAGTGCTCACGGGCTGCTCCTTAATTACAGCAGCCGCGCTGGCTGCCCGATCCCCATCCCACTCTGCTGCCACGCCCGGCACACACGGCGGCCGCTGGAGCAGAGCCCTTCCCGCTCCGCTGCCCACCATGGCAGCGCTTTGTCGTGGCCTCCCAGTGTCTTCTAAATGCTCTGCCTGCTGCTGAGCCCTTGCTCCTGCTGGCTTTATTTAGGTGTCGTGCTCTGCAAGCGGAAGAGTCAACAGCATGACATTGTCTTTCTGGAGAAATTGTTTCAGTACATTTTATTTTTCAGTCCCAAAGTCAGGTTTCTTCCATGCATGACACCCTTAAAACACCAAGTGACTTAACAGCAAAGGAAAAGGTTGTTTTCACTAGCAAATGGTTTTACTTGCAAAGAACTGGTGCAGCCTGGAGGTTCTAAATGAAAAGTCTCTTTAAATTTCATTTTTAAAATAATTTGCACCCTATTCTCTTACATTTTTTAAGTAACTAAAATTTGGCGTGAAGGTGATTCCTCAAACAAGTAACTAGTGAAGCTGAAATATTAGGAAACACAATTAGTGATGGATTCTCTCAGTAGGTAGTTGTAATTTTGTGGAGAAACATAATTAGGGAGCTTTATGTCTGTCTACTAACTTCCAGTTGGCTGAGATGGGCTTCCATATAATATTTTTAGAGCTGTCCTTTTCTCAGTTAGTCAGTAGGTTTTGGCACCTAAAACTCATAATTAGGCAGCAGCTGGCAAAGCAAAATCCAGAACATGGTTAAGGCTGTTGGTCTGGGTTTGGCTTTGTTCAACAGCCTTCCCTTCACATGCACATCCCTGCCTTTCTCTTCTCTGCAGAATGAACTCTGATGCTTTTCTTTAAACTGCTTCTTATTCCTAATCTTTAAAGTGATTGCTCTCTTCCTAAAAGAGCTTATTTTAGCATTTTTGTTGAAGCTGGAAAATCACAGACATCCCGTGTTTGAAAATTTGCAAATCTTTTGTCTGCTCGTGTTCTTACTGAGGTTTTCTGAGCTTCTCTGTAGGTAGTGGCATAATGGTTAGAAATCTCAGATTCAGATTTCTATTTAATAGAATGTGTGAAATTTTTGCTAGGAAGTTATACTGGAAAAACCCCAACTCCAGGCCAGCCAAGTATCCATGCATCTGCCTCTGCATGAATTATAGATTTTTGACAGACTGTGCTCTATCAGAATGGACATCTGGGGCTAAGTGCTGGGTCGTAACTTGAGGATAAAGCTAGTCTGCTGTTGGTGCTGGCTTCTCTGAAATACCAAGAACTTGAAACCATGTAAAGCTAAATTGACTCTTCTGCCGAGTGAATGAAGCGACCTTTGGCCACCCTACGTTGGGAAGCTGTGTAACATAAGGAGCAGGCTGCCATGGGAAACTGAGTGTACTCATGAGTAAGGAGGTGGTGCTGCTTTTAGACCTTGGGTTGCAGCCAGGTACAAGGCACTTGCCCTCTCTCTGCTCAGATGTCTCATAAAGGAAGATTGATCCCCATCAATGATCTTGCACTACCTTGCCGAATACTGTAGTGAAGTTACAAATAAATTGAGGTGTCTTATAAATTAATATAACAGAGTTTCAGAAGGCACAATATTATCTTTCTGCCTTTTTGTAGAGATTAAAAGGCTTCTCAGAGCTACTGTAAACAGTAAGGTGCAATCTGTGAGGCAGAGAAGAATCTGTCTCAACAAGGAGATAAATGTGCTAGCGCTGCAGAATGGAAAGCCTGAGAAGTGTTGCCTTGTGAAATACAGTGAGCCAAGGTGAAACACCTTTTGGTTGTAGAAGATGCTAATGGTCTGGGAAGAGAGGGAGAAAGGACATGGGAGAACAACGTTGTGAGGAAACTGTGGAGAAGAGAGGGAGAAAGGTGAAAGGTAGACAGTCTGGAATAAGAATTAGTGAGAGGATGTCTGAGGCCAGCGCCTGCAGAGGAGTAAGGAGAAAATGTCTCCTATCATCTTTGCTTTGGTCGTTTCAAATGAGATCAGGGCAGGATCTTGCGAGATGTTTAGACTGGGCGAGCAGGGATTCCAGGCATTTGAGACCACTCCTCATTTCTTTATCCCATGTCTCTATCCCAGCTCACCAAGCTGGTTTAAGCCAAGAGGGCTTTGCCCTCTCCTATTTGAAAGCAGCTCCTCTAGAGGTGAATCTGTGCCCACTTTGTTCCCATGAGCTGGAGGGCAGGTTATCACTGTAATTGCTGCTTTAGAGTGCTCTGCAGTAGTGGCAGGATTTGTCACATGAACTACAGGATGAGGATTGTAAATGCAAGTTGATTTCAGAAATGTAAAATTTTCATTGATTGCCTGCCCTAATTGGTTGCTTGAGTATCTGTTGCTGGTAATGGGGATAATTGTGGTGATATTCTTGCTTTGATACCCACAAGATGCCCCTTGATATCTAGTAATCAACAAATCAACATCTGCCTCTCATCTGCTGCTTTTTCAGCTGCCTTCCTCTTGTTCCAGCCCTTCTTGAGCTCTTACTCCCCTTTTCTAGCTGCATAGTGTCTTTTTTCCCCAGTAAGAGCTTGGGGCTGAGCAGCTCAGCAGTTCTGTGTAGGGGCACAGCTCGTGATTTGTGTGTGGATGTCTGGGGGCTGTCAGCAGCTCTGAATCTCAGCAAGTGTGGGTGGGAGCCCTGGAGCTCTGTCAGTTGCTGTCTCCCCAGGACATTCCAGCCTGCTCAGGGCACGAAGGGAATTCACTCATACAGATCCAGGGCATGCACAGACTCTTTCCTGCTTCCTTCTTCCAAAGCCAGAAGAGAAACCATCCATCTAAACCATAGGAGCTCTGCTCTCAACTAATTCCTGAGCACTGCCAGTCCACATGGATCTCGTCTGTGCTGGAGAGGTGCTTTTCCTGCAGGTCTGGATCAGCTGAGCACAGTGTGTGGCAACTTGTTCTTGCTGTCCCTCTGTCAACTTGCTCTATTCTTCTGTGGTGTCTGGAAAAACCACCAAAGGGGAAGTGCCATGTGTTGCTCTCCCACGGATTCCTGGCCTGCTCCCTCCTGTCATGCAGGGAGCGTGAGCTGTTTCTTGTGGTTTTAAAGGAAGCATAGATCCTTCCTCCTGTGAGCTCTCTGTCAGAGCTAGATGTCAGCTGGAGAAAGGTACTCCTAAACTCCAGGAACTTGCCCTATGACTCCACAGCCAACTGTTACCTGTGTGGCCATTTACCTGCAGTTCTCCACTCACCCTGTTCTCTCCAGGCCCTTGTGGCATTTCCCCTGGTTCAGTCTTGTTTCTGGTTTGAGACAGGCTTTTGGTGTGTGTTGTGGCTTATTGTTAAAATGACTATGACTCCAGAGAAGAGCAGAGTTTAGGAGCTCTCACTGCTTCTCCCCTATTTGCCATCCTTTTCATTAATGCTTTGCTGTAGGTTTTAAGGCCATCACACGTTTTTTCATTTATTCTCTTAAACCACAGCTCTCTGCTGCTTCATCTCTGCCTCAAACCCTGTCACCCCCCAAGCAGTGGCTCCATTTCCTGAAGGGCTGTAAATTCTTCCTTACTTTGAGATTGGAAATACATTTGGAAATGCATTTTGCTGCTGATTTTGTGTGTCTGTTCCTACTGAACTCCGTCTCTCATTGCTCTGCTGAAGAGATTTGGATAAATTGGGTAAGACTAGTCTGAGAAGGCACAAAACAGGAGATGTTAAGCTTGCCTCCCATTAAGTCCTGCAGCCCTCTGGAATGACACAGTTGATGATTTGCATCTGGTCCTGACGTGTCCAGACTTTAGGATACCTGTTGAGCAGCAAGTGTGGCAGAGGTGCCACATCCTGGCTCAGAATTGCATTGGCCACACATCTGCTCTGCTGGGGTTCAGGGCACAGACCTGACAGAGCTCCTGCCTACTCATTAGATCAAACGCTTTGTACAGCTGTACCAGAGCAAAAGGAAATCTCTAATTTTTGTGTTCTGGATCAGCAACCAGTGCTGGAGTGCCAACTGGCAGGAGATCCAAAGATCCAAACTCTTAATTCCCTCAGTGTTAAAACAGATTAGATTATTATTCTGGTTTGCACATCTGTCAGTCACTGCAGTCATGTTACATGAAAAACAGTTGGTTACAACAGAATCCTGAATATCCTGTAAAGTGCTGCTGGCCTTCACGATGCATGTCATTATTGGTGGAGTAGAAAGCTATAGGTAATGAAATAATTCTTAATTATTTCTTCATAAATAAACAATTTATAAACTTGTTTGCTTTCTCACCATCTGGGAGCATTCTGTTATCCATCTGCTTCATGTAATTATCAATGTAAGGGAAGAATAGGTGATATAATTAACAAGAATAACTGATCCACAATGAAGAACAAAAATGGCACACATCTGTTGAATTATTTCCTTGTTTTTGCCCTTTTATTATTTTTCATGCTATTGGGTTTATTATGTTTTTATTTCATGGCTGCATTCAAGCTGTCAGGCTCTATTGCACAGTTTAGAATTGTTTTTACTGCTCCAGCTCATAAAAAGACAGAACAGTTGCTGAAGCCCATGAAGTGTTGTATAAATTTAGTTAGTTCAGTGTGAGGTTCAAATAGAAAATGGAGGCCAAGGCACTGCAAAGTCAACAGTTTCCAGTGCAAGTGTGGTGGTATTTTTGTGTGTTAGTCTGATTCCATGATGATGGTTATGGTAAAGGCTATGAGTAAATGGCCTGAGAGCAGTTTAAAATAATAATTAAAACAAGAACATGAGAGGAAAATACATCCTTGCTTTTAGATTCATCCTAGGACTAGTTCCATTTCAGTGCATGTTCACAACTGCATATTCAAATGACTTGTGAATGTAGGAGCCATCCTGGAGGTTTCTCTGTTCTCTGAGCTTTTAATGTCCATTATAAAATTGCAGGATTTTAAAAGAGTATATATTTACCTTGCTTTGTAAAAAGAAAAGGAGAAATTAGCTATCAGGTAAAAACAGGAAAAAAATCTGAAATGTTTTTGAACTTGACAAACTTTCTCTCCTGGGGAAGCTTGTTTAAAAACATAATTGAAACTGATCTATAGGAGTGTCTCTATAGAAAACTCATCTCTAGATGCTGGTGTCCCCTCCAACAAACTCCTGGGGCTCTCCTTTATTTATTTACTCTCTGTGGCTTCTACTTTCTGGTGTTTAGACCTGTTCATTACCAGCTGTCTGAACCTTTCATTAGTGCCCAGACTGAGCACAAGCCTTTACCTTGACCTGTGCAGGCAGAGGAACAGAAAGGACTCAGAACTGATTATTTGACTGTTATCAACACCTTCCTGTCCAGTCCCAGCCAGTCCACAGTGTACGGTCTGAAAATTTTAGTTCAGTTGTAATTCAAAGGTAATAAAAACAAGGACTTAAAATTTTAAAACATGGGGGAGAGGCTGTTCACAGAGACTGCCACAGAACAATCTGTTCTGAGAAATAAAGTTCTTTGCTTCCAACTGCAGCTGAGAGTGCAAACTGCATGTTTTGTCACCTTATGTGTCCAGAGAAAAATGTCAAGAAGGTGGAGAGGGAGAGGCACAAGTTCTGTGAAGCAGCAGAGCCTCTGCTTTGAAGCATATGCCCATCCTGGGCACTGGCCATTCCCTGTTCTGGTCTGCAGGCACAACCACAGGAACAGCCAGCTCTGCTCCTGGAAGTGCTTCTGGAACAGCAGTGCCTGAGGTAACACAGGGGAAGCAGTCACTGCTGTTTTACCCTCTGTCTGCCTTGGAGCTAAGTGTATGCTGGCTTGGTAGAATACCTGTAGCAAATAAAGGTTGATTCTGGCAGTTTCAGCTCTATTTATGTGCAGTTGAAGCACTGGAATGTACTGAATATGGCTAAAACATGGAAAGTTTTTCAGGATTTGGGGTTTATTTTCATCATTAGGCCTCTACTAGGATAAAGAGCAAATACAGCAGAGAGCTTAGGGAAGATGGGCAAGAGAATTCCCTGCATTTTAAATATCAAGGCTCATGTATCAAAGTTAAAACAGCAGAGTTCCTTTGTGTTACAATTTGTGTGTGGACACTGGGATTACAAACAAAGGCTTGCTGGGGATAGTTTTCACTTAACCAGGGGAGTAGTATTAATTTTTAAAGCAGTAACTGTTGCTTAAGATGTTCATGTGCTTGAGTAATGAATTTTTAATGCTTTTTGTAGTATGTGCATGGATGAAAATCCATTATTTATTGTTCTTCCCCTTGACTGGCGAAGGTGATGGTTTTATGGCACCAGTAGGCACACAAACAGGCGTTCTGAAGTGAGGCTGATAACAAATTTCCTCACTGTAAATGTCAGTGGGGTTTGTGCAATGCTGCCATTACATTTTGTTTGGAAGGCTGAGTGTCACACCGTTGTGGGAGGCACCAGATGGCATCATTAACAGGAATGTTTACCACTTATGTGCATGTGTGAAATTAAAAGTAAGATGACCTATCTTTGTTTTGAAAGCATGGTGTCAGTGCTGTACAGGTGTTAATGACATTTGCAGTAAACTGAAATAGGCACTTCTGCTTAGAAACAGGTCAGACTTGGCTTAAAGCTTTTTCAAAGCTGTTTGTTAGATTGATAATTCCAGCTTATAAGGAGGAAACATTTTTTTGCCACAAAAGGTAATGTTTACCATTAAAAAGTGGAGAAGTATGTCTGCTTTCACTAAAACATGATTTTCTGACCCTACAAATCAATCTCCCTTCACATCCTAGACTATTATTTGTTACCTCATGTCCATTATTTTCAGTATGAAATGTTAAGATTTTTATTCTGTTTTTTCAAGCTTTTAACTTTATACCTCTTATGATTTTCAATGAGTTCAGTGTATTTGAATTGCTGCCTCTGTTGCCCTGAGTCTGTACATGAGGTGCCTGTGCTTTCTCTTGCTCTGGCTCCGCTCTGTCGCTGGAGTGTGGGCAGCTGCCTCTGCAGGCTGGCTCAGTGTGCCCAGAGACCAGTGCAAGCTGCCCCTTGTCTGCTGCTCCTGTGCTCAGGCCAGGAGGGTCCCTGTTGGGCTCCTTCCTCCAGGGACTGCTAGGCATGCTTCTGTCTCAGAGGGATGTGGAGCTAATGGAGTCAGTCCTTGGCCAAAGCCCAAGTTTGTATTTGCCACTCTCTTTCCTCCTGCCTTGAAAATCAAGCCATAGAGAGATGACCTGGGAAGCAATGGCTGCTGTCAGAGGACTAGAGCCAGCCATGTGCATCACCCCCTTGCCAGCTTGAATGCTTTGATTGAATTCCTGTGCCTTCCTTTCTTTCCCTTTCTTTCCAGAAAAACAGGGGAGAACTGACCTCTCTGAAAGTGGCACCATTCTGAGTTCATTTCTTTGGCCCTTGAAGCAGAGCAGCAAGCAGTAGTCAGGTCCTTACGTGAGTGTGAACTGCCCAGTCCTCTCTGGGCTGGGGATCCAAATGTCAGTGCTCAAAGGGAAAAAGAGCATCTTTTTACCATGGTAACAGTGGTTCTGTGAGGAAATTAAATAGATGTGTCCATGCTCTGCTCTCTTCTGCTGCTGGTTGGAGTCGAGCAGGAAATCCCTGGTTTCATATGGAGCAATAGGGACTGGCATATGGTTGATTATGAATATAGAGGTGGTGTTTTCCAGAAGCTGAAGATCAGCATTTACCCACATAGGCATAATAATGGAGTAATTACACTGACTTCAGTCATAAAGGCTTTGGGCATCTGTGGATGGAAATATTCTGTAAAGGTGAGCTGTTATCTGTCCGAGCCACAGTTCCTAAACATGAGTTCTTTGACGAAGACAAAACAATTAAGGCTGCACTCTTCATCACTGTTTCTTTTACTTCTGTTTCTGGTGTCTATATAAATCTGTGAATGCTTGGAAACAGTTTTTGAAAACATGTTTGCAGAGATTTCTAATGAGGCTTTTTGGAATGTAGCTAGTATGTAGAAAACAATTCCTAATGCAAGCTGGAAAAGCATGCATTTTCCAATCAGTCTTGTTCATATTGCCTTGGTAAACATTGATGTTTCTTTTTTTAGCTTGTGGTTCAAATGGAGCTTGAAATTAAAATAGCTCTGTTTGCTCACCTTCTTGTTTGCCTGTCACTGTTGCTGAGCTCAGCACTACTCTGCTAACAGGTTTGTTAATTGCTTTCACTGCTTCTCATGGTTTTTGCAGTAACAGTTCAGATCTTGTGGATCCTCTAGAGCAGTAACAATCTTTGGGATTTCTCAGTAACAAATGTTCAAGTAAAACAAAAGCACTGCAGGCAGATATAGAATCCCACAAGCCAGGGCTGGGAAGGCCCCTCCAAGTAGTAGTGAGGGATCACTGAAGATGCCAAGAACATAACAAGCGAGGCTGCCCCGTGTTTGCCCTGCAGTGCCCCAAGCAGCCCTTCTGAATGTGGACCACTGCTAGGTACTTGAACTGCAGCCGACACTTCAGTGCGTTTAGCTGGGCAAAGCCCAAGTCCTCAGGGGCTAATAAAGTCAAGTCTAAGTTTAGTGGTCAGAGTTGATGGCCTTAGAGGTCTTTTCCAAACAATAGGATTCTGTGATGCTGCAAATTCTGCAGCATTAGGGAGCCTTTGCGTGAGGAGTCCCAGAGAGGGCTGCAGCAGCTCTGACACACCACTGAGTGTTACTGGGATAGACTTTCCAGTGCCCAGTTCAGAATACAGTGCTGTTTTCTTCCTGTCAGGGCTGAAATACTTTGTCCAAATTTTTGATTTCATATTTTTGGGTGTTCACTTTCCATGGTTTTGTTTGTTAGAATAAAGCTAATGTAAACCCTGACTTATTGTAGAACAATTATTATAAATATATGTTGAAAACCTACAGTTATCCCAAGGTCCAATGTTTAAAATCAGAACTGAAAGGAGCCTCAAAATATTCTGGATGAGAGTTTGTACCATCAACATCTAATGTAAAGTCGTGGATAAATGTACCATGAATGCATTCCCAAGGCATGTGCAAAGCAAACAGAAGAGCTGGATGTGAAGCTCTATGTGGTTGGAAAGTGCAAAGGAAATAACATGTTTGCTGAAACCTAATCAATATTTCATGACTCTTTTTCCATTGGTTGCTTGGGGAGAAGGATGTGTGAACTCTGGATGCCATGGATTAATCCTGCTCTGGCCTGTGCTGTATTGTGAAATTGTAAGTGAAAGCCATGGTTCCATGCAGGGTGTGTGCTGTCAGTGTCTGGGGGCTGCATCAGTGTTTTAACAAGGTCCAGTGTGAAGGCTCAGAGTGATGGCACTGGCTATGTGCAGGAATAGCCCCATGGGCTGATGCCAAAGGGCCACCCCTGCCAGCTCCTCTGTCCCTCTGCACCTCTGAACAGCACAGGGGTAGGGGTGCCAGTACCCCAAATAATCATCTGATAACCAAAGAAAATCCTCCTTTCTACATATGCCTTTTCTACCAATGGCAATTAATGCTTTTTCCCTTGCATTAGTTAATGATTGCTGGTTTATTTAATAGATTGGATACAAAACAAACATGTTAGTTTGCTATTGACCTGTCAATTAGGATGTCTGATTACCCCTCTGGAGAGCACAGGTAGCTGTTTGTCCTGACATTTTGTTAAAATAGGTGGTATTATGGGACCAGTCCACCTAATTCCTCACTCCCTGGGGCTGTTTAGTGTACTTAGCTGTAGAAAGGTGATTTCTGGAGCATGACAGCTGTTGGTGCTGGGGCTGTTGTGTGGGGAACAAACCAGGTTATATTCTGCTCGTAGGCTGCCTTTGTGTCACTGATGCAGGAGCCGTTTTGTCAATTAGACAACTCTTTCCAGGGAAATTGTATTCCTGCTTTCATTACTGCAGTGCATTAAAATAAACCACCAGCACAGCAGTAGAAGGAGATGTTTTGAGCTTGGCATTGCCTTGAGGCCTGTTGGGTTTATGCTATTTGCTGCTGGTATTCCTGCCTATTTTCATTGATTGGGTACATTACAAGTAGTTTCTTTTCATGGTTTTTACAATTTTATTAATTTATTAAGAGCTGCACTTCAACACAAATATTACTTAATCATTTTTCCTCCAGAAGGAGGAAAACTCTTGCTTTTCTAGAAAGTTGCAAGTCTGTGTGTGCAGCAAAAACCAACCTGTCAGAATTGCTGTCCGCCAATCCCAGGAATGTGAATACTGAGGTGAGGATGCAGAGTCCTCCATGGCTGATTGTGGGACTGGGAGAGCTCCACACATGTCAGCACTGGCAGAGCAACAGCTCCTGTAGCTGGGACATAACCATTTAGCATGTTATAAGAAACACAGTTTTAGTTTGATTTTAAGTGGTGGGGGATGTCTGTAATACTTGGCACTGGTTCTCTTTTCCTAAAATCTCTTCTAAAGATGTACACTTTCAGGGAAATGCAAAGGGCTTTTCCATCTTCTGAAATGTGGAAATGTTACAGATGTAGTCTGTATTATTTAATTCATGATTAAAACCCTTTTTGCTGGCGGATCCTTGTGTAAGGAGTGTTCAACCATTTCAAGAGTACTGGCTTTAAATGGTATGATGGAGGTTCTCTGTAGGGGGACTTGCCTGTGTCCTGTGCAAACCTGGTTTGGAGTAGTAGGGTGGTTCTGTCCCCCACCCAGGCATCTTTCACTGTGGGCCTTTGCTGGCTGCCACACAGCTGGCCACCGTTAAGCAGCCACCCTGGGCTGGCATACTTTTTGAGATATCTTCTGGAATTTTCCCAGGGCAGTCCAGTCCCTGAGATGAATCTGGCTCACCACTGGATGTCATCGTTGCACTGTGGTGAGCTGCAGCTCAAAGAACATTTATCTGGCAGTAAAAAATAATGTTGCCTGACCAAAGATGACATTTAATTTTGCCACATTCTGACTGACTTGCTGTGCAGTTATGCCATCGGGCAGGGAATTGATCCATCATGCTTCCCTAAGGGAGCAGGACAGCACTCTAGTGAGTTACACAGTGTGGTGGGGCTGTGCTGAAACCTCAGCTGTGGAGCTCTACCAGACATGGTAGAGACATGGCATTAAAGATCTCTTGGGGATCTCAGTGTGCTATGTACTTATTGAGAAGACCCATGTAATTACCACAGCTTTTAAAGAAAGTACTCTTCATTGAGTGAGTTCCTCTGTCAGCTGATATATAGAGAATATATTTCTACTGTACTTCCATAGGAGGAATTTAGAGGACTTAATTTTACTGTGCTGTCTCCTATTTGTAGTAGAGTAAAACCTGTTAGATGCCTTAGATTGCTTCCTTCTTGAGTGTCACAGCAGGAATTTATAGCAGAAGTGTCTGACATATAACAAAAGTTGCTCCATTTTGTATTGGTTTTCCCAGTGCATTTATAAACCTGCAGTTACCCATTCTGTGAAATGGGAATATAGGCAACCCATAGCAGTAGGAAAAATGCAAAGTGTGTTGTACTGTGAGATGGAAAGTATTTCCTTGTCTTTCATCAGAAATTTGAAAGCTAAATATAGTCAAGGTGAAAAAAAAAAACAACCTGTCAAATGCAATAATATCTCTTGTCTCTTAGCTGCGTATTCGTTTTGAGAATCTCTGTTAGGTAGTGAGACCCAGAGACACAAGGAAAAAACCCACATGGAGTTTATTCCCCTAGCCAGAATGTGCAGGAAGTGATGTGGAAGCTCAAATTAGTAACTACCAACGTGGTAGTAAGATTTGTGACTGGAGTACTGGTCCTAGTGGTATTGAGCTTTCCTTTTACTTGTGTGGCAACCTGGCTTTCCAGGTAGCTGCTCTGTACTTAGGAAAAGAGAGGGATAATTTTGGAAAGGGAGTTTTCAATTAAACACACAACCACTCAAAACCTAAGTTCCTAATTAATTTACAAGTAAAACCATTTCCATAAATAAACCAGCAAGAGTAAAAACTGCTCTAGGAGGTATAAAAATTGCCTTAGCTGTATGTAAATAAAAGTTCTTGAGGTGTTTGATAAATGGCAGTGAGTGATAGCAGAGGCAGTGTTTTGTCCTCTCCTGCAAGGATTACAGAGCATCTTATTTAGGAGAAACCAGACCATTCAGCTCTTGTAATTTTCTGTGACCTATTAAACATGCACATATTCCTCATGTTTTAGTACCACTTATCTGGTGCTGTGCACAGAAAAATGGTATTAGTCATGTCAGTGAGCCATAAGAAGTTTTGTGTGAATGCAAGGTAATGCATCACTGAGAGTTTAATGATTCCTAGCAGGTTTTGACTGTTTTTTAAATGCATTTCTATGTCTTATGTATTTTTTAACAGCTGAAATATTCTTTGAACCACATAAATCGAAAGCTGGTGCTGGAATCAAAAGTGTGTATCAACACTAGAATTGTGGTTGTTGGTGCATCTGATGTTGGAATCTCTTTTCTGGAAACGCTGATTTTTTGGTAAGTTTTTAATTTTATTTCTTTGCTGAAAAGGATGTGTTCCCTTTTGTATGAAGGGGGTTGTTTCTTGCATTTAATGCATTCCTTGAGTCGTCTCATTGTACTGGATGTTACATGTCTGAGCACGTGTGGATGGGAGAGGTGGGTGCTGGCATCCTGGATGCCTTGGGACTCACAGGATTCCAGTGTGGATGGAGAGATGAGTGCTGGCATCCTGGATGCCTTGGGACTCACAGGATTCCAGTGTGGATGGAGAGATGAGTGCTGGCATCCTGGATGCCTTGGGACTCACAGGATTCCAAGCAACTCCTGGTTGCACATGGACCCTTTAAGGTGAAGGCATGCTGAAAAACTGTGTTGAAAACAAAAACACCTAGAGTTGCTTTGGCCATTGTTCTTAAACTGCAGTCTTGTGAGGGGAGGTGGAGTCAATGGCCCCAAGCGGTATTGTCCTTTAAAGCCAGTTGTCCCTGGTGGAATCCCAAACCTGTCTGAATCCCCCTTTCCCTAAGTCTAAGGCAGGGAAACCTATGGATGAGTTCTGCTGTTTAACAGCCTTTCCAACACAAGGACAGGGTGCTCTCTCTGATGTCTCACTGTTGTACTCCCCAGGGGCTTAGTGGGCAGTCAGACTGTGAGAATGCAGTTCCTTTGATGCAGAGTTTAATCACACATACTAAAAGACTTGCAGAAATGAATATAAAATTCAAAATCTGAACATGATTCTTACAAGATGCAACAAGAACTGAGACAGTTGTCTGGTGCTTTTATGGGGAATGGAGAATGAAAAATTCTGCCTTTTTTTCTTTTTTCAGTTAAGCCAGGAGTTTGTATTTCTATAATGACCATTGATAACATCACAAATGATATTTTTAATACATCAAGAGAGGAATAAGTTTAAGTGCTTTATAGATGTTGTATTGCTGGAGCAGTGTAGAAGAAAATCTCTGCTTCTTGCCCTTCTCTTAGTTCTTGACTTCCTGTAAGGCATCCCATTTCAAGGTAAATAGTTTCCCCTTATCTTCTTGCTCTCAGCACCTTTTAGGCTTTCAGCTCCACCCCAAATTCAGTTAAACCTGACCTTTAGAGCTGAGTCTGTCTATAGTGAACAGGCCTTTGCAGGTGTTGCCCTCGGAGCTCCCTTGGCTGAGCCTTTGCATCCAGTGCTTGAATTTGAACCAAACTGTGGCAGAGTTGCTGCAGGACACATCCTCCTTGAGCTTGTTTTGGCACCCAGCCTCAGACATGGGGTGCTGTTTGGAGAGCCACAGAGCCAGCACTTAGTGCAGTGCCACAAAATTTATATTAATAGAGGGATAAATTTGCAAAAGATTAGGTTTTAATTTTCACATCAGCTGCAAATAGCCTCCTGATCAGTGTGAAGGCCTTTTAAAACAATTTAGTTTAATTTACTCATAATTTTCTAATATTCCCTGCAAAGGTTACATGCACTAAAAATAGCTGGACTGAATCAATTTGTGAGCCCTAATCCTTAAAAAGAGGAAGTAGTTTTCTCATCATTATTCTTCATACTTAATTATTTTACATTACCAGTCACCATGGAAACACATAAATGTAATTCACTTACTGATGTGGCAATTATTGGAACTCGATCTTGCAAGTGTTTTCAACTTCTTAGAGACTGAAGAGATCCATTTTTCATTAAGCAGAGAAATGACCCTAAGAGTGAGCTCTGCTGCCCTGTGGCAGGACACCTTCCACTGTGCCATGGGCAGCACATCCCGGGGGCAGTGCCACAGAGCTATGGCACCACTGCTCACCCACCTAAACTCCAAAGGAGCTTTAGACTTTTCCATGCTGCTCAGGCAGCATGTGCAGGTATATGTTTTCAGCTGTAGAGCTGCTTTTCTTGAGGATGCACAGGGATTTTTTGGTTTTTTGCTGGAGGGCCAGGTGCCCAGTGAAGGCAGCAGTGCTGCAGTAGCAGGGGCTGACCGCTCTTGGTGTGACAGCAGCTCTGGGGGTGCAGGTGTGACAGTGGGTGGGTTCTTATTTGGTTGGTTGGTTTTGTTTTGTTTTTGTTTGTTTTTTTTTCTTCATTCCTTTGCTAGGTTCAAAGGGATGGGCAGGGCAGCAGGGTTGGACCAGAAGGACATAGGGTTACAAACCCCAGTGTTTCCACTTAATCCCAATGCCTGGTTCCTGAAGCAGGATGCAGGGATGGAAGCGTGGCTTAAGGATCATGGAGCTTGCTCCCAGCTCTTGTCACTGGTTCCAGTGCAGGGAACCCACTGGCTTTTATCCACCTCTTTGCATATAACTGTGGAAATTACTATTGTCTTTGATTACAGGGAAAACCATTTTTAATCCGTGGTCTTGAAAACCTCCTTAATCCAAACCCTGATGCAAACAATAACTTCTTCTCTGAGGACATTGGAATGTACAGAACATGCTCCATCAGATAGCCATAAATGAACGGTGCCTAAAATCACAATATTTAATGTGAAGTTTGTTATGAAATTTGTTTCCTTCTCCCTATGGGCACATGAAAATAATTATTGCATTTAAGAACCAGATGGAATTAAGTACATTTTTATCAGAGGCCTGAATTTTTTTCTCAAAAGTAGAATTGGAATCTAGCACAGGAAGCCTGAGTTTTTTACTGCAGGACAGTGTCTCCTGCTGGGAGCTTGGGGTACCCAGGATCAGCTCCGAGGTGGCAGGGTTTGAACAGGGTTCCTGTCAGAGCCCGTTATCTGGCAGCACTGGGGCACACAATATCCCACACATCTGGCCTGTTTGGCTGTAGTTAGCATAATGCTTGATCGTTAATTAGGCTTTTTATCTTTGCATTTGTCTGGGAACATCTGAAGCCTTCCATGTTGCCTGTCACTAATTAGTTGACTAATTAAATAGTTAGTGCTTACTTGCTGATCACAGAGCTAACATGCAATGAATGGGTTAGTGATGCCCACTGTTTTGTCCTGTCTGTCTTTTCCACACGAGCTGACTCACATGTGCTTCCCTCTGCCTTCCCTTCAGAGCAAGGCGAGCCCAGGCCATGTGCTCAGTGTCACTGAGCTGCATCCCTCAGTCATTGTTGCCTTCCATCACTTCTGGTGAGCAGAGCTCAAGTTGTGACAGAGATAAATCATATGGGTCAGAGCTGGCCTTGTCACACAGTCAGCATCACAATGAACGCTGGCAGTGACTGATACAAGGTATAAACAGGGGAGAGGATGTGGGTCAGGAGCAGCCTTCCTAACAGCCTCTGCCAGAAAGTGAGACTCAGTATGGCCTTAATTTATAGTTACCATCTTGCTTTTGAGACTGTCTGCAGTTTTAAATAAGAATATTTCAACTTGAAATATTTGCCCTTGGAACATATGCAAACATGTCTCTGAGTCCAAACTGTTCTTTCACACTTGAAATTTGTAAGTATTTGTAGATTTTTTTTCTTGTTACTATTTATATTTGAATACTCCTTACTTCTTGGTGAGTTTTAAAGCTGATCTTGGAAATAGTAGTTTTCTTATAAAAAGCCTGCTCAAAATTGGAATGAGTCACAAGGGTTTTTATTGAATGCTGGGCTGCATCCGTCATCTCCTCCTGGTGACTCAGCAGGACATCCACAGCTCTGAGCCTGGTAACCTGGTACCTCTGACTGATGCAGTTCAGAGCAAATACAGCAGCATTCCAGGTGCAAGCACTGCACTGAGGTTCTCCAGCTGTCTGCTACAGCTACGGAGGAGATGTTACCACTTTCTCTTCTGTTCATTGGTTTGAAGTCTGTCCCCAGAACTGTGGGGAAAGTGGAGTGCTGAGCCCTCCAGAGCAGTCTCCAGGCTGCCTGAGGGTTGGCTTGGAAGCACAGCAGACTAAGCAAACTGCTGCAGTGGAGAAAAAAGTGACTTGTCTGGCTAAGCTCTGATCCTTCTCAGTAGTGATTACTGTGGATTTGATTCCTGTTTGTGTGTGTGTTACTCACTGCAGCACTCGCACAGCAGTGGGCAAAGTGATGAAGTTTCTACTACACTTTAGTTTTACTGCCCAATTTATGGTACCTTTGTTTGTGGGAAATGGTGTTGATGTCTCTCAGCTGTGGTTTGGAATCTTCAAGGTGATTAAACAGCAAGAGACTGTAACTACCAAGGCCATTATCAGATATCCCTCATTTTCTATCTCGAAAAGTAATTGCCATTTTTGAAGAAAATGAAATGCTGGAACACTTGTGGAATGGAAATTGTAATTTTAGGAAGGAAGTGCTCTCACTGAAGCAGTGGTTAGATAATGCTTTGATTAGGTCAGACTCAAAGCTAACTTAGATTTGGGATGGCTGGGCTGCCCTTGTGAATGCTGTAGCTGTGGAAGGATATGGATGGGTCTGATTTAGCTGTGTGTTTTGAGTGGGCAAGGAAAAGAGCTCTTTAGTTTTCCCTGCCCTGTTTCAGAACAATTCATACTGTAGGAACTTTGCCATGTTGGTTTTAGTAACCTAGATTGTGAAAATGCCACAGATCTTGAGTGAATGCTCTAGTTTTTGTAAGCAAAACAAGTTTCTGGGAAGTGAGAGGTGACTGGAAGGGACAAAAGCAGTGAAGCCACAGGAGGGGGCTGAGGTGTTTCAGAGTAATGAGCTTTAAGGTGGATGGGAGTCCAAAAGAAGAAACTGGAAAAAGACATGTTTGGTAATGTTCAGCAAGAAATCAAGATTGTGGACTGATGTAAAGCCACCTAAAAAACTAGGAATTAGTAAAGGAATTAGAAGGCAACATAGTCAGAGTTGCTGGTGTTTTTAATTATATTGCCTAGGAAAAGGGTCAGCACAGAGGATGAGAGACAAGCAATATAACCACAGTAAAAATAATCACAGAGAAGGAATTCTAGGGCTAATCACTTGAAGGGGGAAGAGTGAGAGGAGTAGACCTAGCAAGAGAATCCAAATTTAGCTGGAGAGGAACGGCTTCTAAGACAGGATTGCCCTGGGTTTGGCTGGGATAGAGTTAATTTGCTTTCTAGTAGCCATGTTTGGAATGAGTGTGAGAATAATATTGATAACTCACTGATGTAATTGTTACTAAGCAGTGAACCATCAAGTTCAAAGTTTGGTGAGAGACCCAGCTACCAGTGGTGGAGAGAGCAGCATTCCCAAGCATCCTTGGAGGGTATTAGTCAATGGGTGAAGGAAATGTTCTTTAGCTCTTCAATGGATTCTTGCTAAGATGTTGAAAATGGTGTCAACAGTGGCTTTCATGGCCTGGGCTTAGAGGTTGCTCTTCCTAGGATGATAGCATCTGATAAAATTACCAATAAACCTGGCAGGAAGTTTCTGAAAAAAAAAACCCAAAAGCACTGTTTCATCAAAATATAAGTTTTTGAAGGAAGCATGTTGTTTTAATACCAGGAGGAAGCAGCTGGGGCATGATGAAATATTTTGCTGAGAGAGGAAGAATTTTCATGGGTAAGTTGTGTGGAAAGCCCCTTCTTGACCCTTGCATTGACAAGTGTCCCAGTGAATACTGTGCTGTTATCCTTTCTTTTGTTGAGCAAATTCATTCACAATTTAAACACTTTTTCCTAAGGTCAATCCAAGGGAGAACTGGCCAATATTTGTTTACTGGTAATTGAAGAGGGATGTCTTGGAAATGAACATCTGTTGGTCAGCAGTGAATCTGGAATCCTGCTGTAATTGATGCCCTCAGAGTAGGTTCTTGAGAAGAGGTGCTATTGGTAGGTGTTGATACAAACAACAAACCCTTCTGCTGCTGCAGCTAAGTGTGGCTGTCTGGGGAGGCAGAGGCAGCAGAGGGAAAGGAAAACACTGGGGCTGGCAAAGGAATTCAGTGGAGAGACAACATGGGAGCACATTGCTTAGGGAGGGGCTGCAAGCAAGGCTGTGGTACTGAGTAGCACATTTATCCTAGAGGGACAACTCGAGTGAGTGGGGTTTCTTTCTAGATATTTGTATGGGCAACCTTTGTTAAGCTGTGTGAGTTTGGTGTGGAGCTGGGAAATCCATTAGTACACCTTTTCCTTTTGGAGAAGTGTCTTCTCCAAGTTACATCCTGACTGCTCTGTTCTTGAAATGTTTTCTTAAAAAAAAGTCCTGGTTTAGATAAATTGTTACATTTGTGGGGGAAAGGAGAACTGTCCTCGTCTGCCTTCTCCAGTGAGTGTGACACCTGAACATGCTGAGTTCCTGTGCCTTAACCACAGGTTATGGCCTGTTGGGACTCTAATCATCATCTCTGCTTTGGGGCTCCTTCCTCTCTGCAAAAATTTAGTGTTCCTTTTTTGTTTCAGGACAGAGAATTTTCTGATTTCAAAGTTTTGTTAATTCAAGACTTTATCACATCTTACTTTTCAGTGTTGAGTGCTGAAATCAGATTTCTTTTTTTTAACATTTTTAGAATGATCTTGAGCTGCCATTTTTATAAGGGCTCTGCTACAGTGAAGCTGAGGATCCAGTGTCATTAGGACTTTACTTTTGGATAGGTTATAATTTCAGATATTATTGTTTAAAGATTATGTACACAGGAGAACAGTTCACATAGTTACCAACTTTAGGAGACAGATAAAGCAGTATCTTCTGTCACTCCTTTATTTTAGTTTTTATTGATAACTGGGAAAATAATCTTATAAAATGCAAGATTTCAAATAAATTGAGATCTTGGGTTCATGGAGACTGCTTTGCTGCATTTTATTTTTTGTAACAAAAGTGGTTTGACTTGTTGTGATAATGAGGGGTTAAATGAAAGCAAGTAATTAAATTATTTGCTCAGGCAGTTTCCACCATCTAAGCCTCCATCATTATGCCACACACAGAAGGAAAAAAAAAGCCCAGATAGAAAGACATCAGGCAAAAAAATCCAGCAAAATAAGCAAGGAATACTCTTAACAAATTGCCAAACACCAGGATATGTGTAAAAACTGTACTAAAACTTTTCTGTGTCCTTTTGATTATGCTCAATCAATTGGTAACCCTGTTTTATTTTGAGGACAAGAGTGTTCAGATTCTTTTTGTAGCTGTCCTCTAGAGCTCTGCACTGAAACCTAACACCTTTTACTTATTTCCCTAGATACTCTAATCCCTCCCTGCTTTACCAGTATCTTTGAGCTGTTCTTCCCTCTGTATCCACAGCAACGTGAATCCCTGCTGGAATTATTTGCTTCTAAAATGCAGGTGCACTTGTTTAACATTGCACTGATTCAGGCTCTTAACTTGAAGACTTTTTCATCAAATGGGAATCTCCACTTTGTCCTGTTTCATGTTGGGCATTGTTATTAGGAGCATCTAAGCCAGTCCCTGTCCTGACTCCACTGCCCATGTCCAGGGCCTTGATTATTTTTCAGTTAAGAGCTTTTAGGCACCGCTAAGGAGTTCAAAGCTGTAGTAAATGAGCCATCCTTTTGTTAGCCTGGAAATAATAAAGCACAAAATCCCCCACCTGTCACCCTGTGGTGACTCTGCCAGTGCCAGCAGGAGCTGCAGCTCCCCTCTAGTGCTCAGGCTTGTCCTTAAGTGCCTGTGTGTGTGTGTGTGTGTGTAAATGTATTTTAAATCTAGGGGTCACATGTGCCAGCTACACTTCTGGAGCCAGGCCTTTGGAACACAAGATAGAACATTTGTTACTTATTCAAAGATTCTGATCATTTGCACAAAAAACACTGACCAAATTCTGACAGTTAGCAGCAGCAGGGGTTTACCTCTGTGTGTGGAGACGGGGCTGTTGTTTGTGTGGAGCTGTGCAGCTCTGTGGAGCTGCAGGGGCCACCCCAGCAGCTCTGCAGCTCTGCCCCTGAACCACCCTGCCCTTGGGGAGCTGCCAGCCACCGTGCTTTGTGCCTGGCTTTTCCTCCGTGTGAAGGGAAATCAAAGATTCGACTCCTTTTGTCTCATTTCATCCAAGAAGATGCTAATCAACATTTTGATGCCTACAAGATGAATGAGTGGGAAACATGAATTAATATTGGGATGCCATGGGAGCGCTGAGGTAGAAGTAAATCATTAGTTAGTAACTTGTACTGACTGAAAGGTCTGATTGAAGCCTCCCACTCAGTGGGGAAGAAGGGAACAAATACATATGACTGGGGAAATCCTGGATGTCTGCGTGGGGACTCAATAGAGGTAGACCATCTGCAGAGGAAAATGGTACATGACCAGATCAATAAAGTGCATCATCATGCAGTCATGCAAAAGAGGCACGTTTATAGTGCCTAGAACTTTGATTAGGCCATCTTTCTGATGCTGGCTCACAAGGTTTCCATCCTAAATATTAACAGTAATTAAATGTAATGTGAGTGTAACCCCTGGATGTGAGCACCTGTTGGTAAGAGACCATGCAGCATGTACAGATGACTCCAGCTCCTCGCTGACATGAAATCTCCTTGCTGTCAGGTTGGGAGGATGTCTAGGGTGTTTATGTAATTGATCCCATGTAAATAAATGCCAAGGAGCTGTGCTCTGTTTTTGTGTGAAGTTCCTGTAGTTGTTGTTCACACCCCACGAGCAACATTCCCGGTGTGCAGATGGCATCACTTTAACACTCTGCTTTCAGCTTTGTGGATCAGGCTCGCTCTCATTTACATGAAGACCATTTTGTATCACTCAGGCAGCATAAGGTAGCCACAAATGAAAAGCAAATTCTATTTACATCCACCTTTTCAGAGTGACCTTAATTTAAATGAGAATCAGGCCCATAATCTGTATAAATATATGCACTCTGTTACATTAAGGTTATTTATTACTTTGTGTTTGGCTTGAGTATGCATGGAGATTTACCACAGATAATCCATAATCCAGAATTAAACTATTAATATGCATTTTGAGAGGGGCAGCCATAACCTTGAAATTCCTTGGTTTAAGTATGACCTTTAACTTTGTTTGAATATATTTTTTAAATGTATGAATAACAAATTAACATTGGTTGATAAAAAACATTCTGATTCCTTTGTACCGTTTGCATCAGTCCATCCTTAACTTACAGAAAGCCTTGAAGATTAGAAGGCTTAATCACTCATCATATTTACTTGTTTTCAAATGTCAGATCACATTTAGTTCAACATACTGTCAGTCTTGTCCCCCTCCTAGCCCCGGCATTACTGAAACTGGGGTGGAAATTGTTCTTCTCTTTGTATCCAGAGACACCTGCATCTGGGCAGAGTGAAGCACTTTGACCCTGTGTAAAGGAATTGCTTTCTGTATCCTCCTGAACATGGAATTCTGAGCTATACTGTTCCTTGGATGTGCCCTCCAAATTTCTTTCAACTGGGCTGTTTGCTTTTCTTTCCACAGGCCACGTCTGAAGTTCAACAACCTGACTTTGATTTCCATTCACGGCCTTCCAGGAAAAGACCCACTGAGCTCCAAGTATAGAAGATTTTTAATTAACAGGTTTGACTTCATGTCTAAACACTTCCATAACTCCTGCAGAAAACTTAACACTCTGTAATTCTTGTGAACTTGTTCTAAATTTTAGATACATCCGTAGAGAGCCCCAAAATACTCCAGTCTGTCTATCCAGCATGCACTCACCTACAAGAGGAGTTGGATAGAACTAGGAGTAGGGAAATAGTGCCAAAGCAGTAACCTCAGGACAGCAATCCACTGTGTTATACCTGGACAGTGGGCCCTGCTTTCTGAGGCTTTTTAGATTGTTTAAATCTTCAGGCTGAAGACAAATGACACAAGATGTCTGCTTGCTTTTTAAATCTTGTTTGGTTTTTAACTTCCATGAGTTTTGTTCTAAATAATGATGAACCAAAGAATGTACAAGAATTAATGTTGGTAATGTGACAGGGACTGACTTTGGGCAGTGTGTGGTGGGATGCAGAGCCCACCAGTGCTGGTGGGGATTTTGCTGGATATGAAGGGAATTGTTGCTGTTGATCAGTTTGGCAGAACTGTTCTGCATCAGTTCTGCTGCTCATGGGCTGTGAATGCCAGTCCCTGGGCTGTGGCAGTCTGTCCCCATTCCCAGCCACAGCGCTGTCCTGCACCAGGGCTGTGTACAGCTGGAGGAAAATGGTGGAAGAGCCTTGTCTAGGGACTGTCAAACACTTTTCAGGCATCCTTGTTTGCCAATAAATATAACAGCTTCCATTTAGTCAGATAATATCTTACCTTTTTAAAATTCACAGTACATAATTCTCATTTAAATACAGTATTTTTGGGGTTTATATTGGACTAAATAGTTGCTGTGGACTCAAACATGACTGTTTTGAACATTGAGAAGCATAGAATTAAAATGGATCAGTTATTGTGAATAGCTGGGGAATTAACTTATACTAAGTTATTTAGATTTGGCATGTGAATCTTTGGAGCCTTTACATTGTATTTTACCAAATCTTTTCCTCCATGAGCTGCAGTGCACTAAAGGGCAGGCTCTCTAAATGACAAAACAGCTCCATGTCTGCTTGCTGAAACTTACAAATGGAATCTCTACAAAGATGTGAAAATAATGTACTGGGAACCTGTTTAAAACCATCTGATCTCATTTTGCCCTGACAAGACATTTTGTAAAAGTAGTTGCATGTATTACTTTTTGTATTGTAGAAAGGGGTGTGCTCAAGTGCAAATCTAGCAAATGAAGGAATTATATTCTCACATAAATGCACATAGTCTCTTTCCTAAGTTCACTGTAGAAAAGAGTTGTACTAACAAAGCATCCTTCCTGACAGAAAGTTGCAGTTCAGAGCCACCTCAACAGATTTAGCTGTTAAATTCTGAAAGTGGATTAAGAGTGAAAATTGAACTCTGCAGGGTATGATTTCTAAAAGCATCCCTGTGATTTTGGAGTGTCAGTCTCCTGGGAGCTGTGCACCACAATTATAGAAGTGCTTTTGAAAACCTTGCTCTGTCCTTAATGTCCATTTTATTTATAGATTTTTGCATTACTACAGTTCAGAATTGTCAGTGGTTTTCTTCCCATTTTTTTCCCCTCTGGTATCTCTGAACACAGAGGATGCAGAGCATCACAGAAGGCTTGGCAATTCAATCCTAAAATTCACCAGGTTGTGAAATCAACTGTATTTGCTCCTGTGGCATCCTGAATGCCAGTTTTGGGAGTTTAGTAGCAACAATTAGCATGGAACCAGAAGCTCTGTATTGGGATGTGTGTCCTGGTATTAACAGCAGAGCAGCAGCTGTCAGTGCTGGTCTCTGCCTGCACTCTCTGCTGCAGCTGCTGGTGCCACAGAAAAGCATCAAATGCTTGAGCATGGGCCCAGCCCCTTCTGTTTAATCACTTCGAGGCCTGTGGGAGAAAGTGGAATATTTTTCATCACTAAGTCTACTTAGAAAGTGAAGTTTTGGGGCCTCTAAATGGCCATGTATTTTCTGTGGTGACTTGAGCTGACAGCCTGGGTGAAGCCCAGGGTCCCTGTACTGGCCATTCCCCTCCTGAAGTCCTCGCAAGGGTGAGACTCAATGTCTTCCATGGAGTTTGTTCACAGTGTTTCTTCTCTCAGTGCTGCTCTGGTCTCACAAACCAGACACCTGTGCAACACCAGCCTTTTTTTTTTGTTTGTTTTTTTTTGCATGTTTAAAACCTGTTGCATTCTTTTTGCTAGATCCTGTAGCTTTGTTGCTCTATAAAGCTATAAATGGGTTTGTCCAGTTCTATTGAAAGAACCTAACTGAACAGGATTTGCCTGGTGCAGGTTTTCAGTGTTGGGGAGGGATGGAGCTGAGCCCAGCTGAATCTGCACAGTGGCCAGCAACCTCTTGTGCATTTCCATGCTGAGCCATTGCCAGTATTTTGTCTTCAGGAATCTTTGTCTTTGCCTTCTTTAAGCAGAGGGTGGTACAAATGCAGTAGTCAGTAAGTGTCTTGGTATTTACTTGGTTGGACATCCTTGGTAGAGACACATTCTGAGCCTTTGGAAATACTTATAATTTTCATTTCTGAGGCATTTAAAGAGGTTTTGTTCCATTTGGATTTTGCTTTAAAATTGGCTTTCTTAAATAGCAGCTTCCAGATCTTTTATACTTTTCTCACACATAGGGATATCCAACGCTTTTTGCTTGGATCAGGCTGTAACATCGCTAAAACATGAGAAAAGCAAACCTTGTCTGAGACTGTCAAAGCCAACATGTGATTTTTAGGGTACTGATTTGGAATTCACACTGTCAGAGCACCTTGTTTGTGATGTGTGCTACGTGCACACCCAGAACATCTTGGAGTGCACCACTCAGAACCAGTTTATTGTGCTTTCAGTATTTGTTATTCTTGCATTGTGGAAAAGTTCTTTTGGAAAAGGGCCACCAATAGGAGACTTGAGATCTCTGCCTTTTGCTTCTATCTCTAACAACTGTTTTCCTAACTATTTATTTTTAAACTTTTTGGACTTATACTTTGGAATACAGATGCTAAAATGGTAGGGTGCATTCCCTGCATTTGTGTCTCACCTTAGCTCTGACTGGTGAAGTTGAATAGCAAAGGAAGGAAAGTTGAGGAAAAGCTGAATGAAGAAGTCTTGTCTTGGAGAATGAGTTGGACTGTTGAATTATTTTCTTTGTAGGTTCAAAAGCTTCTACCTCCCATCAGCCTGCACAGGAAAAGCAGAGTAAAGCATAGATTTCTGATTTTGTTCTTAAATGACGTGATTGTAAGGCCCAGTGCTGGAAGGCCTTGTTTGGGTTCAGCAGAAAGCTGCCAATTTGTAACTGAGTATTTCCTAATGCCTAATCTTTTACCATAGGCTGCAGTAAACTCACAGCAAGGGAGCAGGCAGAACCACTGGGGGCCTGGGCTGAGCTCACCAGATGTCTAATTAATGCCCGCTGTCAGCTGCCGAAATGTCACTTACAGATATTTTTTCTTTGCAGCCACTGTTTTAATGATGAAGATTATGCACAGATGTCACTTTGTTCCTGGGTTAATGTTGTGGTTGGTAAAATGACAAGCATAAACCGCAGTGCCAAATATGTTGTTGTATCCGAGGAGAAAGTGCCTTACGACTACCTGGTTCTGTGCACGGGACAGAGCTACCAGGTGAGCTGTGTGCAGAGAACAGCACAGTATTCCCAGCTTTTCTACTCTGAGTGGTGTTCCTGGGATTGGGCAGGGCAGCCTTAGCACGGGTAGCACCAGCAGCTGGCAGCCCTGTAGTGCAGCAGGTTGTAGGGCTGTGTCAGTGCTGCTGCTGAAGCTGGAGGAGAGGAAGGTTGGACAGAGTTTCCCACCAGCAGTTTACTGCTCAGGGTTGGGCAGGAGACAAAGCTGGCAAGTGTTTTTGCCACCATAACCATTAAACCTGCTAAGGAGCAGGCTCAACTGACATGTGGTCCCAGCCACAGGAGACTTAACTCCAGCTGGTCTAACACCATTTGACCTAGTTTTGGAAATGGAGAGAATTCCTTATCAAATTAATTACTCATCTCATGTGATGACCATGCCTAGGCACATCCATGGTGCTGCCTGGTATTGTAGCACACAGTGAGTTTCCAGTTAGATTGAAGCAGACCCTTAGCTGCGTGTAAGATGTGGAATCAAGTTGAGTTGAGCTCCAGCCCCACAGGGTCAGCTTCCACTCAGACTCCCTGGGCAGGATGGCTTCTGCCTCCTGTATCCCCATGAGGCCATCAGGCCCCATAACCAAATGGGCAGCTTGGTACAGCCCCTTTGTTGCAGGACTTTGTCTTACCTGGGTGGCTTGCGGTAGAAGTTGTGAGCAAGGCTTTTTGCATTTAAAATCAGGAGATGGATATGAGCAATGTGTGCAGTGCTGTACCACATCTCACAGCAGTGTCTGGCTGCCTGTGTGCAGCAGGCTGTGTGGTCTGTGATCCCTTCTCAGACCAGAGGCACACTTAAACAGCAGCCCATGGGCACTGCTCAGCAGAGATGAAACAAAAGCTGAAGTGTGGGCTGGAAAAGTGCTTCTAGGAAAAGGTGTTTGGAGGTAACTCTGACTTGCAAAATAATTTATGACAAGTAACTGCAGTGGGGGAGAAAGCTAAAGATAGCAAGGGAAAAGGCAGGTTTTATCTGCCTTTGAGAAGAAATTCCATCATTATCTATTCTCACTTTCAAGCTATACACAAGGATGAGAAGAAATGAATGGCTTCTGTTTTATTACACAGAGCTCTAGTCCATCCTTTTTGTAAGTTCCTTATTTGGTAAGCAGTCAAATTAATGCTTAGTAAAACATTATGTGTTATGATTTAGAGATTTACTTGTTGAGTAAGATCTTTTGGTATCATGCCTGGTTTTATATGACCCAGCAGTATTTCAGTTCATCTGGCTGGCAGTGAGACCAGGGTTCAAGATGTGGCTCAGTGGTGCTGAGGAAGTCAGAGACGAGATTCCCTTTTTGCTTTGTACAGCTCAAACTGAGTTTGTTATTGTAAAGCAGCGTTACACAGTGAATATGTTACTGAATCTTCACATTTGAGCTATCAAGCAGGTTTTGATCCCTTTCTCTGGGACAAAATCTGTCATTGTAGAGGGTTGATTTTCGCTGGCAAAAGGTGGAGGCAGAGCGATTAAAAGTGATCTATTATTCAGGGAGCTGCTGAGATCCCCTGCTGTTTGTTGGGACATTTCTGCTGTTTGGTGGCAGTCCCTGACGTTTGCACTTGCACTGACAGCGCTGTTTGAAGTGGTCACCCACATCCCATAGGAAATAGGGAACACATGCACATGTGTACACTCCATGTTCCCTGTGGCCTTGGGTGTGTTTGCTGCTGCTGAGTGTGACAAAGGGTTGGAATGTGCCAGAACAGCAGCCCTTGGGTAGCCAAAGTGAGAGTGTCATTGAGTTTTAACATCTCCAAGGTCTGTGCCATATCCACTCACCAACTCATTTCTCCAGGCCTTGGCTCCCATGGGAGAATATGTTAGTGAAGTCACGAGCCAGTGGCCACAGAGATACACAGAGAAAGTCCCTTCCAATCACTTCACTCTCAATGATGCCCAGGACTGCTTGGAGGCAGCACTCTGGATGGAGAAAAACCTCATCCGCTCCTCAGGTAAGGGGCTTCGTTAGCACACACACTTACAGAAATGTTTCCTAGGCTTATTATTTCCTTTATGCCCTGGTATAATTGGTGCCTGATGAATTCTAACAGTCTTTCATCTGCTGTGCTTTGTTTTCCAGATTAATTTAGAATTTTTCGTTATTTTTGATACCCAGCATATTTAGCCGGGAAATAAAGGTTTGAGATAGATTAATTATCTGCAGTTATTATAGAAAACCAAATGAGTCCCAAATGCAAATCTGTCTGGAGTCATTAATTCGCCAGTGAAATAATAATTTAATTAGTGGATGTGGTTTTCTACTGTATAGAAAAATATCTAGATTTGTGGCATAACACAAAGAAAATAAGCCTAAATTAGGAAGTGTCTGTCAGCATTGTATTCAGTTGCATCAGTGACAGATTTTCACATAGAACTGCAAGCTCCTGGTACTTTTTAACCCTTAAAATCAGACGTTTATGCTGATGTGCACCATCCCTGTATTTCCTCAGCCTTGTCGTGTGTGCTGTGTTTGTATGCTCACTAGTTCATCCACTGTGTGTGCACTGTGGAAAATACCTGGGATCATCCAGGTTTCTGAGCCAACTTTGAACTAGGAAAACAGAGACCAAAGAGTCAATGAGTTCATGAAATGTCAGTTCCTGCTGGCTCTGAGTCCGGACAGTTCAGAGCAGGAAAGCTGTCCTTGTGGGGAATTCCTGCTGGCAGAGTGCAAGAGCAGGACTTTCCTGAAGATGTGTTTTACCTGCCTTGTTTGTGGAGCGTGATGAGATTTGGCAGTGTTTTGGTATGGTGCAAGGTTCACACCTGCTTGGCAGTCCTTTAGGGAAGTTCGAAAAGCATTGGGAATTCCTTTATCGTCCTCCAGGTCTTGCTGTGATCAGCACAAGGGTTCATAAACATGGCAGTGTTTCTAGGCCAGCTCCACCTGTCCTCCAGCTGGTACCAGCCCTGCCCACATAGCCTTACCTGGTATCCAGCTGCTACAGCAGCTGACTTTGCATAGACAGAGGAGGGTGTTAGCTTTCCCTGCTTGCTGCTGCTAGTCCTTCATGTAACTCCCTGTGTGCCCAGTCCTGGAATGTGCTCCAGTGCCCCTGTGCAGAATTGTGTGTGGGAGCAGCCGCTGGCTGGGATGCACAGTGCCAGGAGGATCGGTCACTCTGGAGCAAATGGCACAATCACGTTGTCTCACCTGCCTTGGCATGGGTGCACCTGCTCCAGCAGCAGTGCTGGAGTCATGGGATGTTCATCTTCACTTTGTTACTGCTGCTGGCCTTGGCTGCAAGGTGGAGCTGCATCCCTTAATGAGGCCCCAGCCTGGCTTCATGTGTAGAGTAGGTAAATTCACACTGCCATGAGGTTGGTCTGGAGGCACTTTGGGAGATATGGTCTAGGAGAGATGTGACACCTTCCCCTTTCCCCCTGCTCTGGCTTCAGTTCCCTCTCCTTGCTCTTCCCATCATGTTCTCTACTGCTGTGCAGAGTGCCCAGCTGGAGAGGTCTTCCTCCACTGATCTCAGTTTCTCTTATTCCTCACCCTGCTTCTTCTTCCAGCTGTGTTTCTTACAAACATCCTTCCTTCAGTCTTGACAATTGTACCAGGGCTCTGGAAGGGCTCTCTGCTGCTGAGGGCCTGGAAGCAGAGCAAGCACTGGCCCCATGGCTGCCACTGTGATTTACTGATGAAACCCAGCCACCTAATGCATGGAACCTATTACAGCTGTAATTGGGACTAATTGAAATTCATCTCCTGTTAGCTCTGCACTTTCCATGAAAATAAAAGTAGGATGGAAGTAAAGTAAGGAACAAAACTGCTTTAATGGCCCAAAATGAAGCAATTATTTTTTTTCTCTTCACCTAAGCATAGTTTACTGCCTTATTAAAAGTGTGTTTGTAGGAATACTCTTGCATTAAAATTCCAGTGCATGAATCACTAACTGGAGCCACCAATGCTTTAGCTCATACTGGGATTCTCCTTTAGCTTTTGCAAACTGCAAAGATTCAGGTCACATTAGGGTCACTGAAATGTTGTGCTTCTTACTTGTGGAAAATTAATGAGTCTGCTCTGCAGCAGGACAATGACATTCAGGTAATAAATGATAAAACTACTGTAATGATCTTTATTTATGGCTGTTTTTTCTGTAGAAGGTTATTATGTTTACTCACAGATACATACATTTTCATGTAGTTAAATAATAAAAGCATCCTGAGGAACTGCTCTCTGTTCAGTGGACATAATTTCAGTTCATAATGAATATCTGCAGTTTCTAGACCACTAGCACTGTCATCTAAAAAGCCACTAATATTGTAATAAGCAGAAGCAGTAAATTGTTGATTTACAAGAGGTCAATAAAGGAGCATTGCTTTCCCTGATCGAATGCAGTTGTATTTAATATTACCATATAAACAAGAATTTTAATTTTCCTTGAGAAATGTAGAACTCTCATCTGATCTTGTCCATCCCCAAATGCCAGTGTCTACTGCAGGAACTGAGCTTCTCTCTGAGGGTGCTGTGCTGCCCAAGGGTGAAGGGTCTTAGCCCAGCCTTACCCTGCAGTCAGAATGGAGCTTTTCTCAGCTGTGCCTCAGGGAAGCCCTTCTCATCCTCCTTTTCCAGCCACAGCATCCTCTTCACTCCTCATATGTTTCACTCCCTGCAAGTTGAAAACATGTAAATGTACCATGAGGCTGTCAGCAGCTGCACACCAACATCCTGGCCTGCACTGTCAGCACATGGTGTTAATAAAAATGAGTATAGCAAAGCTGGTCTTTACCCACGGGTTCTGCTGGGCTGCTTCTTGCATTACACCCAGCTGTAGCAGGGAAAAACCAATCAGGCTTACATCTGTCTTCTCTTTCGGCACTCTCCTGAGGCCAGTGTAGCTGCAGACAGGTGTCCTGGCAGGCACAAGCTATGGGATAGATTCTTCTGGCTTGGGAAGTCAGGCCGGTGATGGACACACTTTAGCATTCCTGTATTCTATATGATATTTAGGGAAGTAGTAAGATCTCTTTCTTCTTATGTTTTCAAATTGGTACATTTGCAGGTAAAATGGTTCTGTCCCTTGGGTCATTGCTGTGAACAGTAGAAACATGTTTTCTGTCATTGGTGTGCAGTGTCCTCATGGGGCAAGTCTTTTCTCTGGCAGCTATGAAGAGAGATGTTTCTTTGGCACCTACAAGTAGCCAAACTGATGGGGATGAATGAAATAACCTTGTTGTCAAAGGGGTATAGTAGAACATCTGTTAACATTTTTATCCTTAATATTCTTGGGAGCTGGGGCTGTGTGCATGCTCAGATTAGTATTGCCCTGCATCTCATGCAGTAAAACATGGTCCAGTGAGATTAGCTTAGCCCATGAAATAGTACAATTCAGGGCATTGGGGATGCTGTCACTTGTAGCAAGACGAAAATGCCACTGCTGAGACAAATGTTGGTTGGTTGCTGCGCTGCCCAGGTGAGAAACATGGAAGCACTGGGAAGGTGATTTTTGGGCATCCTTGTACTGACAGGACACATCTGAAACACAGGAGTGATGTGGGCACGGGCAGGCAGGTGGAGGTGTTCCTCCTCCCTCTAGACCCTGCCACTTGCTCAGGGCTGGGGCAGCTGAGTGTGGCACGGCTGTGGGATGTGTGGTGTACAGAGAGCTTGAGATCTGGGCTCTGGCCCTCACATGAGGGTCCTTAGCCCCAGGAGAGGAGTTCCATTTTGCCTGGGTTGCTTAAAGGCTTAGTGGATCACACAACAGACAAATGCTTCCTGTTCCAAGAAGAGGGCAGAGGGAATGAAGGGGAGAGGAGCACGTCTCAGTCTTGCTCAGAGGAATGTCGGTGTTTTATATAAAACCATCCTGAGATAAAACACACAGCTGCTCTGCTGCCTCCCAGCTCTGCCTCTCTTATTGTCAGGAGGGCTTTAGCCCTTAGGCTAGAGAGCCCTATCATTCTCACACAGAACAGACCCTCCCCTCCTCATGTTCCTGCTCAGCTCTGACTGTACCATTTGAAGTGGCAGCAGTTCAGGACAAGAATGAGTAGGGCCCTGGCCTGCAGCTGTGCAGTGCCAGGCAGGAGGGATTGATCAGGTCTGAGCTCCCTTCGCCCAGGGCAGGAGGATGGAGCTGGGTTCAGGAGTTGTTTCTGTGCTGGTGCTCTGCAAAAGGAGCAGCAGTTCCTACACGCTGCTGTCATGGCAGCTGCTTGGATGAATGGATGGCTGCCTGCAGCTTGCTGAACTCCCAGCAGTAGTGAGCAGGGATGGAACTGGCTCTGGGCTGGGCATTGTGCCATGAGCAGCTGCCTTCAGAGTTGTGCCGAGCTCTCCTCACCACCAGGGTCAGGTACCTCTGCGGGGCCATCCCCATCCTCTGGAGATCAGGCTTTGGCAGAAAGGAGTGGCAGAACTGGTGACCTCCATGTGGCACAAGGGCTTGTTTTCTATAATTTGGCCTTTCCATGGCTCGTGGGGGTTTTTCTGAACGCTGTATTGAATTTGATTCTGACCGCACTCCCCTCCATCAGTCCTTTGAACAAGCAAAATTAGGGAGAGGGGGAGAACAAAATAAAAATTGTTATTTATTTATTTATTTACCCATAGAGGCTTTTCAATCAAAATAATTCAGATTATGGGGTCAGGATGAATATCATACTTCTGTGTTAAGTACTTGCCTACTTTGTGGGATGTTTTGTACAGATTCTTCACGAAATTATCTTAGCTGCTGTTGCTAGGTAACATTGTTTGCTTCATAGCATCAGAGAAACAAGAGGGTCAAAGAGTGCAATTCCACGTTATTATCATCTGAGTTATACTAATAAGGTTTTCATTGTATGTCTTAGAAATCTTTTGCCCTTTTTTTTCCTCTTAGGGAACATCATTGTCTATGGGAATACAATTGACACATACACCACGGTAGAAGCCCTCTTATCCTCTGGGATTGATGGCTCCCGCATCCATCTCGTGCGGGCTCCGCTGGGCTCTGCCAGCCCTTGCCTGCCCGAGGCCGCCCTGGAGTGCGCGGTGGGGGAGGTCCTGGCAGGGGCAGGCGTGACCGTGCACCCCGACAGCATCCTGGCACAGTGGGGCCAGGGGCACCATGGCCTCATCACCTGGGCTGCCTTCACCACTGCCTCCAGCCTCCTCCACCTGCAGTGCTCAGTAAGTACGCGCTTCCCGTGCCTTTCCTTCAGGCTGGTTTTTTAACGCAAAAGCTGTTGCGTTGTGATTTCGGGGTTTACCTCAGAACCTCGGGTCCCTCCCCTGAAGATTCCTTCCCAGGTGTATCAGTCACCTCTCCTTTGCACTCCCTGACCCCTGCCAAGCACTGTCTGTCAGTCCTAGAATTCCAGAAGGGCATTGAGTGACTGGTAGATTCAAAGGATGTCCTCTCCCCCTAGGGGGGGCATTAGGCTATCCAGGTGTCCTTTGTCCCTTGAGACCTCCCCTCCTGTACCTAGTTGGTGGGCTTCCTACCCCTTCCCTCCCCCTCCTCTCTGGGGCTAAAAAGAACAGCAACCATGAGGTTAGGGAGTTCTGTTGGAGCCATTGCTGGATTCAGAGGCCTGTGGGCCAGAACAAAGCTCTGGATCGAAACCCTCCATCAGAACCAACTCCTTTCCTTCACCATCCCCTTAAAGCTCCTCTGCCAGAGGGAAACCTGAGGAGCAGACCCTCTTAAAGGAGGAGGCTCCATCCCACCACCACCAGAGCTCCTGCATGCCTGGACTTGTCTCCAAGCACCCAGCTGCAGCATCCAGCCAGCCAAAAGTGTCTCTGGGTTAAAACACCACAGTGCCGCTATTTAGTTCAGCAGCAAGGGCCAGACAAGCTCAGGCACGTCCCGTCCGACTGTATTGGTAAATTCCAATAAAAAGCAAAGCCATCACATTTACTGCTCCCTCACAGATTTATCTATTCCCTCGTTGTCTCTAGGATATTGAACGTTCGCTTGTTAGTCTCAATGGTTATTTTTTTACAAATCCAAATAACCCTTTTGTTAATGTCCTGACTGATTTGGAGTAAAATGTATTTAAGTCACCTGACACACAAGTAATTGTGACTGCTGAGTGACAAATAGTCTTAATTCATTTTCAAAGTAATTCTAGAAATCCTTTTCTTATTTAAATGTGCAGTTACTCCTGTCTATAGCTATGTGCATTTAATTGTCATAGTAGAAGCCAAAAACACTGGGATAGCATGTAACTTAATGAAAATATATTTTAAGTGAGTTCCTTTCCCTCTACATCAATGATTGCAGGTTTTTTTCACTTCCAGTACCAATATCTTATGGAAGCTATCAGCATGTTCACAGCTGTGGCTCTGCTCTGAGACTGGGGGCAGGTTCTAGCCTTTCCTAAGAGTCAGCATGGTTCTGTTTTCCTTTATTGGGCTAATACACAGGAATGAGTCACTTCGAAACCTGCATCCATAGGGAGCCACCAAGACCCTCCACACTCCCTGCTGTGCTTGCCCTCCTCTGTGCAGCTGTTGGGGTTAACTGTGGAGAGGGTGAGCCCTGTGCCTCTCCCAGAGAGCTCCCCAGGTGTCGGAGTCCCTGCTGGCCCCCCTGCTCTGCAGCCCTTTTCTTTTTCACATAGGGATGGTTAAGCCCTTTGTGTTGGGGGAGAAGACCTCACACAGCACTTTTATCCAAAGCTGTCTCCTGACTTTGGTCTCCATATCAGTAGTGATGTTCCTCCCACTCTCTCCCTGTATGCCACTTTTTAAGTTCTCTTATTTTTCCTTGAAATCTCTATTTTTATCCTTCCACAAAGGTCTCGACATGATTCTTGTTTTTGCAGCTTGTTATCCACTGACCAGCTCTGCTCCAGCCCCCCCCTTTTCCCCACCACCTTGTCTGCATGGCCTACACTGTTCCTTCAGATGCCTCTTGCCTTGGGGTTTCTTTCTCCTGCCCATTAGTGCCCCATGCTCCTCCTTCCTCCATCCACGGTCCTTACTTGTGGAGGTCTCTCTTTCACAGCCTCTAAGATGAAAGACCTCAATTGCTTGTGATGTCAAGGGCTTTGTATTCTCCAAAACCAGTTCAGCTGCCATGCAAGGCTCCTGTGTCTGCCTCCAGCCCTGTGGGAGGCTGGACTCAGAGGAGGAGCGGGCTCTGGAGAGCAGCTCCACCAGGAAGGCAGCTGCATTCATGAGAGACCAGGCTCTGCAGGAATTGACTCTGCAGCAGCTCTGGGCCTTTTGGGATTTCAGCAATATCAACTGTTGACTGGCAGTTCTTGGGGACCTTATTTGTTGAGTCCTACAGGATAAAAACAACAGGAGAAAATCTCTTCTTTCCCTAAAGCAGCAGCCTCCCTCTTCCCTACCTCCTGCCTAGGCTGACAGATGGCTCCCACCTGGAGGTTGCAGCCCTCCCCTCTAGTGACACTGTCCTGCCTGTCAGCCAGCAGGATGTGGGGCTGTGTGGTCCTCTTGCCCTCATGGGCAGAGCTTCCTTGATTTTTGGCTCCCTGAGATGGTCAGAATTCCCTTAGCTGTGCATAGTTTATCTATGAACAAGCCCAGGGGCTCTGGCTCCTTCACTGCTTATGCCAGTGCTGCTAAAATTTCCAGCTCCCTCTGCCTTTTCTTTCAGCCAGTCGAGTATCTGACATTTGCCCTTAGTCCCCAAGAAAGCTCTTTGGGGGTACAACTGGGTAACAACTTTACCCCAGTCACAGATTTGTCCTGAGCTGGTGCTAAGGCAAGGACAGATTACAGATGCTGCTTTGGCCTGGCACAATTAAGTCTTGGGCTGCTCAGAATGAAGGAATGAAAATCTCATCTGAGACCCTTTCACGCTTTCCTCAGCCAGCAAAGGAATATTTCTTGCTGGAGGGGCAGCAACTTGTTGTCTGATGGTTTTAAAAGCTGAGGGCACACACAGTATGTGTGCTGAGGGCACTGAAACTCACTCCTGTGAGTTTCACTAACATGGGAAAAGCTTTGTGTGAGGGCTCTGGGATTTCACAAACCCTTGGAGCAATAGAACAGTCAGTCTTCATCTGGGCCCTTTGCAGACTGTGGTCTTGTTCAAAACATCTCTCAGCCTTGTCATTCTTATTCCTTTCACCCCTCTGTGGCCAGTGGGCACTCTTGACTTACACTCATTCAGGGATCACGTTCTGCCCGCTCTCAGTTTATCCTTTGCCAGAGAAAGCTTTGAGGATGCTGCTCGTGGTTGTTGCTTCTTCCCCATCTGCTGTCTGTTCCCAGCACCACCTGCTTTGCAGTGCTGGCCGAGCTGCCCCAGCTTCTGTGGGGGGAGAGGAGCTTGCTTCCTTGTGCCCCAGGACAGGGACTGTGCCCATACCACGAGAAAACAAAAGGAGAGAATTAGCGCTTGATTTTTTTTTTTTCTTTGAGACTTAAAGCAGGAATTTATGGATTTAGGCTCCTTGGCCTCTGCAGCTTCCACTGAGTGAAATTCTGCTGCTATAGCTGGAATGAGGATGACATTTCCTTCTGAACAAGTTTAATTTCTGATCTTTCAATTCATTGACTGTCCCTGTGCTGGTTAGCCAAAGTAACTCAATTTGTTGGTAAACAGGCTCAACAGTTGGGAAAACACTTGTAATACACAATTATCCCGCAAAATTCCAGATACATTGGTGCTTTTCTGTTCCTGGGGGTTTCAGGTTGGCTTGAGCATTTGAAAGAGAACAAGCTTCACAAAAGGTTCTTGTCTATGTTCCATGCTTGGACTAACACAGAAAATACGCAGAGCCACTCAGACTGTTTGATGTGGCAAATGTTGGAGTTTTTAAGCTAGCTAATAACCAGAAGCAGATGAGTCTAGTTTAGTAATTCTCCTTTCTGCTGCCTTAGTCTTAACTTTGGTAGTTGTAAATGCTGGATCAGAAGGATCTCTCTGCTGTGACAGTGTGGCTAAAAGGACACTGTATTTCAGATTCTTGTTTTGTAAAATAGCATTCAGAATAAGGTCTGGGTTTTAGTATATGAAGTCAGCCAATAAGTAATATATAATTATCTTCACTTATTTGCATCTCTTTTTAGGCATTTTTTAGCTTTGCCTACAGGACCCTGGATTATGACATCTTTAAGGCTGTCAGTGATGCTTGCCTTGTTTTTGATGGAAGAGTTGTGATTGATACTGAATTCCACACCAATGATGCCAGCATCAGGGCTGCAGGCCCTCTGACAAAGTTCTCCAGGAGATACTATAGGGATGAATTAACACACAGCAACTTCAACTCCAAGGAGATTGGCTTTGAGCTTGCTGCCTCCATGCTGAGTCTCTTTGAGTCAGCCCCTCAGCCCAGTTCCGGGCCACCAGAAGGCTCAGACAGACTCATCCCCATATACAGCAGGTGTAAAGTTCAAGGTATGTCCAGCTGGATTTCTGTCACACTTCCATCCCTTCTCAGGTATTTTTGCTCTTCTATAGTACAGGCAGGTCTATCTCACCTCAGGTGCCATCTCATGGCAGTACAGCACTCAACGCTCCTTATGAACTGGAAAAAGATAATGGCAGAAGGAGGACAAACAAATACTTTATTTTCTTCATTGTTAATGACTTAATAAATCTCATATTTTCATGTATGGCAGGTGGTGTTCTTCCTGGAGGTTATAACTACTTGCACATTTCCAAGCCTGGAATCCCCGTGCCCTTGGATGTAGAACTTGACCCATGTGATCGTGTAAGTTAAATAATGGAGCTTTTCTTCTTTTTTTCTCCCTGTTTGTTTGAAAAAATGTTCCTGTTTAGGGTAGCTGGTTCTGGAGGCACAGTACACACCAGGTTTAGCTGGAGAGAAAACCAGGAGCAGTCACAGAGGTAACTGAACCTCTTGGGTGTTCCTTTCCACATTTCCTGGTATTTGGCTTTCTCCAAAGACCCCTGGTTTCCATGCAGAGGATGCAGGACAGTATTAGCAGCATTTCATGCTTTCAGCCTTCTTTGCTCCCTGCACTATCGTGCTGCAAGTGCATACAGATGATGGCAGTCTGGCAGGGAAATTCAGCTGATTTTTAGAAGAGCAGGAAGTATTGTTAAAGAGATGCTCTGTGCTGCTAGAAAATAGCAAGTCCTGCAGCTGTGAGAGCTGTCTTGGAACAGGGCACAGGGAAGCACTTCCCATGCTGGGCTACATGGGAGATTTTCCCAGGATACAAACATGGGGATGTTTCTCTTACTGGAGAACCTAACTTGAGTCAAGAAAAGGACTAGATTAATGTATTTTAAAGCCAGAGAGGACTTTCCACCTAGGCAAGATCCTCTGTCACAGAGATTCTATTCTACCTTTTTCCTTGGGAATTTTGCATCAAGCCCATTTTTGCAGCTGATTTTAAGAGCAGCTTTTAAAAAGCTACTTCAGTGCTTATTCTAAAACCTGAACAGCAATGAAAAAAATGGGCTTTTTAAAAAGAAAATGGTTTAGGTAGAGGAATCAAAGCATGGCTCACCTTGCTTTTCAGATCCAGGATGAGCCATCCAAAGCAGCATGTAGTGGAGAGCAGAAAGGACTATCAGAGAGAGGAATAGATTTTGATATTCCAAATTGCTAGCATATGATTAGACTTATTTTGCTGCCACTCTGATTACCTGCTGATTACCTGAAAAGGGACGATATTTTTTAAAGCCACTCCAGAAACTTAGTGTAAAAATCCTAAAAGAATTTTCTAAGAAAGAAGTAAGAGAAGCTAGTGAAAGGTACTAGCTTAGGTGTGGAAATACTAAAGGTTTCTGTAGCCTAGCAACAGGTTGTAGAAATGTATAAAACTGTGACAGGAATACAGCTGGAAAAAATAGCTTCAAGCTATCTGATCATCCCACTGCAATGTGAAATTTGAAGGAAATTTTTACATTTTTGTCTGAGTGACTGATTTAAGTGGCTGAAGCTAAATGCTACAGTTTGAGCATGAACATCCAATATTGGTGTTCTTTTATTGACAATAAACGTGGTATGTCCTGTGTGTGCTCTGTGTCATAAAGGAGGCTGAGCAGAGTTCAGCTGAGTTACCCAAACAGAGCTATCCAGTGTTGTATCCTCCTGACTCCAGCTGCTGCTCCAGGAGGTCACAGGTCCCTGTGGATCTGGTGTCACACTGCCGGCACAGCCGGAGGGCCTGGGTCCCCCAGGTGTCTGCAATGACAGTGGGATGGGCAGTAACCAAACCAAACCACATGGAAAATCTGTGTCCAAGCCACAGCAACATGCCCAATGAACTGCTGTGCCAGGAGTGGTCTCTCAATTTTAACAGCAGGGTTGAGGATTTTAATCAGTGAGAACTGTGGGCTGGGAAGCCCTCGCTGACCCTGTACGTGTGCCAGGTCAGGTGTTCTTCTGTCTCCACAGCTTTCCTGGTGTTTTCTGTTCCAGGGGACAGAGATTGTAACTGGGGAGGCCAGTCATGGGAATTACTTCAGGATACACTTCAGCAGATACAATATGGTGGACAGCATCACCTGCTTTTCCAAGGAACCCTTCCCTGTCTCCAACTACATCTGCTTGTACGGACAGCACGAGCGCCTCCTCAATGACCTGTACTACCGCTGGAGGGCCGGGCAGCTCACAGACCTCTACAGGTGAGAGGAGCTCACTGTTGTGCACAAAATTTACCTTCTGGCAGAATTTAAGGTTTGTCTTATTGTGCTTTGTCTTTTGGCTGTTTTCCCTTGGAACAAAAAAGGTAGAAAAACAGATTTAAAGATATTTTCCATTATTTAGCAAAATTGTCGGTAAAAATACAAGTCCCTAAGACCTTCCTGGAAAGATCTTTGTGTCTGAGATTTACTTGGAGGAGCAATGGTTTACTTGATTATCTTTCATCTGAATGAGCATTTCAGTGTCTTTATCACTTTTGTTTAGAATATTCAGTAGGTTAATCATTAAGCTGAACCTGAACAATCCTTTATTACCGAAGACTCATGTTTAAAAGTCACTTTTAAAAGTATTTTTGCTTTGAATCAAGTTTTTAAGTCAGAGGTTTGTAGGGAGATTTTAAATAATTCATGGTGATAGTCACACTCAACAATTTGCCTATTTTTATCTGGTGAGAGAGACTGAAGGGCCTGGTTAGTTCTAGTCATGTGCCATCTCCTCTGAGAGAATGTTTCATTGCTTTTGATTTTCATTTGAAGAATTCCCTTACGAATGGTGCTTTGGAAGATAAACTGTCACGGATGGAGTAGTGAAGTGCTGCCTTACATCAGCTGGGTAGAGACAAAAAGCCAGGCTCAGGAACAAATGATCAGTTTTTATTGTGATACAAAGCTGATAGTGGTGCCTGAAACACTTCCAGGTTTGATTTTCTTCTATTTACAAGTGATTAGAAGAAAGGCACAAATGATACCAAAATTTTCAGATTAAATGTTGTTATTTAGATAAGTTTGTAAAAGTTTGCTGTGAAGGGTGTACTGTGGTCCAGAAGATACTTGTGAATATTGCTGCCATAGGGCTTGATTACGATTTATAGCAAACGTTGGGGTTGTTTTACAAGAAAGGAACGGGGCACAGCAGACATGAAATTCACCTGAAATTCACTGTCATTGAGTGTTAAAAGAGGAACTGAAGGAGGGTGACACAAGTGCATGAGAGATGGGCTAAACAGTTGATTTCCTCTCCTTGTCATGGCTCGTGTTGATGGTACATTTGGAGCACTAGAAGAACTCCTTAGGCTGTGCAAGGTACCATCAATCCTTTTGGGGGGCATTACAGTGTGCACACCCAGTGTGAGCTCACCTTTTCTGTGAACCATGCTGAGGTGTGGTCAGGGGCATTTGTCAGATGCACCAGCAAGTTTCACGCCAGTAGTAACATCTGGAAGAATAAATCATCCTGCTTTGGGATTTCAGCTTGCAGCACAAGTAGCAGTATTTCCCTGACCTTGACCAAAGGATCACTAGTGTGCTGCACAGAGGGATACCATGTATCAGGGCCTCATCACATCCCTTCAGCTTTCCTTAATTAGTGATGATGGACTAATTTTGGACTTGTCTTTTACAGCCGTTTGACAGTGATGTTGTTTGGGACCTTTTGCCTCATTATTTTATCTCGCCTCTCATTAGCCTGTGGCAGAATTCCTGAATTACAGTTGCCAGGTTTTTCTTATCTGTTTTTTTTTATTGCCTCCAGTTGTTTTCAGTCTTCTTTCTACCTTATCTTTAGATAGATTTGTTCCTTCTCTTCTTGCTCTTTGGTCATATGAATGAAATCCCATATGTTGCTCTGCAGCAATGAACATATGCTGCTCTTTAATCCTTGCTTGTGTGGTTCTTGTGGCATTTAAACACACACACACACACACACAGAGACACTCCCACTCATCCCAGCTTGGTGTTCCTGTTACTCATGTTCATCCTGTGAGGAGGGAGCATTCTCCAGCAGGTGTAATAGGTAAACTCCCTGGCATCCCCATGGAGGAGTCCTGGCACACAGCAAGCTGGCAAAGAAATTTGATGCTTTCAGAAGGAGATGGAGCAACAGAGGAAGGCTGGCAGTATAATGTACTCTCATAATATATCACATCTGTGGCACATCTACCTCCCCACAGTACAGTGTCACATAAAATGTGCATACATGTGTGTGCAGTGTGCAATAGACACTGTTAAAACCAAGCCACAAGTAGACTGTTAGAAAACCCATTGAAAAATGGTTTAGCATCTCTTGTGAGTTGTCCTGAGACTTTTATGTAGAGAAAAAGGAGTACCTGGTTGGTTTTTGGTACAGAATAGGAAAATGTATTCACTGATTTCTATGTGTGTGATAAAACAACTGTTTTTGGCCTTGTTCATGTGGTCTGTAAGGATCCCACATGAGCACAAACCTTATGTTAGGACTGAGTGCCTGTCTTTGGATTTCAAAACCTTCCTTTTAAACTAGTACCTGTTACACTTGCATCCACATCTACTGGCAGGATGGGAAGTGCCCTTAGTGAAATGAAAATATAGACTGTGAAAATGTGATGTGCTAGTTCAGCTTGTAAACTTGATAGTTGGAAACATCTGTTGCCCTCCTCTCTTCTTTATGCCTCTCTTTTGGGAAGAGCCTTCCTATGAGGCAAGAAAATGCAGTGTTTTAATCTTTTGGTCTGCATTTAGATTTCCCAGCATGGCATCTCGTTCCAGGAATGGACACAGTGGAACAGCTGTCACCTGGGAGCTAATTTATTTCTGTGTAGCATGCAAATTATCTTTTAAATAATTAGAGACTGCACCTAGCAGTGAATTTCCTCACTGATTTGCGTTCGGTGTAAGAACTGAAAGTTAACCCCATGGTACTGGATTTCCTGGCCAGAATGTGCCACTCTCAAATTAGCTTTAACAACAGGCCCCTGAGATCTAGCAAACTTGACAAAGTCATTCTTTCTGGTTGTGTGCCTGGAACCATAGCTAATGGGAATAATGAGAGAAACAACATTTCCTTTTGTCTGGAGAAAAGTTCCATTGCTTTGGGTATGAGTTCAGCAGGATTTAAAAGCTGCAGGATCTGACCCACAACCAAAGGAAGGATGGGTCACTGCTCTGCCTCAGTACCTGGGCTCTTGGAGGAGGTAAAGCAGTGGGCATACATTGCCCTCCCTTCTAGTTGCCTCGTGCCATGCAGTGGTTGCTCTCCTGGCACTTGGACCTGCAGCCAGTGCATTTCTCAGCAGAGGGGCCTGCCAGCGCAGTTCTTCTATGCCAGGGCAGGAAAAAATTTAGGAGCCAAAGACTCATCACCTGTGAGCTGAATGGCATTACTCACTAGATTTGGAATCCACTTCAGGAAGGAGTTTTCTGCAATTTTTATTCATTTCCCATCAGGCTGCATCTCAGAAAGTCAACTAGAATTTGAGTCCTCGAGAGCAAGGTTCTTTCTTGCAGGGAATTTTCTCCTGAAGAAAAAAGAAAGCAAATTCTGGTGGTGTGCCCTGAAGGGATACCATGCTGTATGCCATGCTCCTGGCCCCCCTCACTTGCTGAAAGGCCTTCAGATTATTTCCATTATTATTGCCCTAGCAGCAGATAAAAGAGAGGGGTGGAGAGAGAGGTCTGAAGCTTTTTTTCTTTTCTTTTTAAGTTTATAGATTTACTGGTCATCAGTCCTCCACACTACTTCACAGAGGAGGAATGCAACCAGCATTCCTTTTGTGTCCTCCTGAGTTGAAGGCAGCTGCAAGGCAGTTGCCAAGTTATGGAACATGTCCACAGAGCAGTGGAATCTCCCTCTGCTGCATCTTAAGTACAAAACAGATAATTAGAGGGGTCTCCTGATACTTAGCAACCAAACAGAAGCTCACTGGCATCATGCCTTTAATATGAGATAGAAGTGGTTCATGTAAGGTTCATTTGGCATTAATGAAAATCAAATCTAACATAAATGCATAAAAATCTGACCCACTAGTTTCTAAAATACTTAAGGAGCTTGTTTTGCAAATGAGGTGTGAGTGGTCCTTTTTACTTGGGATTTTGTAATTGTGTATTAATGAACTCATTGGCAGCCATGACCTGCAGAAGATGCTGGTTGTGTCTCACTCATGTGGCACTCACAGTAGTGGTGAGGCGAGGGCAGCACAAGACCGGGGCACAGGGTCAGGCCTGGGGAGCTGTGCACAAAGGCAGGGCATGTTTTAATGAGGGATGAGCAGAGAAACCTCACAGGCATGGTCATCCAGGCAGAGCTCAAAACCACTTGGTTATTTTTTGTTTCAATAGCTTTGTTTCCAGGACTTGTCAAACTGGACAACTCCTTTGCTCTGCACAGGGGTCTTGGGCACCATGAGGGGGAAGAAGCCCCCAGCAGACATAACCAGGGCTCTTTGGCAAGATGCAGCTGGGAGAGTGGGTTTTATGGCAGTACTTGAGCGTAGGACAAAATGCACAGGGGATTTAGGGGAATTGTAGTCACAAAGCAATGTTTTTCCCCCAGTGCCAGAATGAGGGTAGGATTCAGTTTTCACTGAGGAAGAGAACAGGTGATCCATGCATGGATCTGTGGAGATCCATGCCAGGTGGTTCTCAGCAGGCCTGCATGCTGCTGTCCAGGAGCTGGGCACCCTGAAGAAAATCACACAAAGTGACACAGCTTCAACTGCACAGGTACTGACAAGCCACAGAACATGAGGCTGCCAAAAATGCTGCAGGAATATGTGAAGGGAGTCAGGCTCCCTTTCCCTGAGAGGCTATGGAAAATCCACCCAGAATCTGTAAACATGGGTAACAGCACCAGATGTTTCCCTGGCTGCTCTCTTCAAGCCCTGTCTTTTATTTTCACATTGCATTTTCATATTTGCTGTACAAACTAAATGCCCAAAAGTACTTTGAGCTGCATGAACTGCATTCACTTATTTTGAAGTAACCATTTGGGTTTTTCCACTGAAGTTCACCTCCTACATCCTAGTGCTCTTAGCATTAGGCTGAAGGTGATCTGTTAAGCAGCGTCATTCAGTGAGACTGTTAAGCAGAAACATCACACTGGATTGTTTATTGACTCAATGCTAATAGAGCTCACAGTACAACAAATGCATTAAGGAAAAGAAGAACACTTAATGTTTTCAGCATTATTGTTGAAAGATAGAGAGAATTTCATTACTTACAGGCTGGACAATCAGTGATTATTTAAACATGAAATGCATGCTACATGGAAAAGCTGGTTTTAACCCAAGCTTTCTGAAATGAAGAGTGGTTGTTTGTTAAGAGGAACACTAGAATGCCCTGCTGCTGCTGTCTGGAATCTGCTGGATCCCACACCATTAGCACACTGGGATTACATTTGAGGGACTCCACCTTAGGCTTTTGTTCATCAGGCAGACGGTGAGACCTTTTTTCTGCAGGGTTAAAAAGACCAGAAAGGAGCTGTAACAGGTAGTGAGCATAACTGAGAGGGACTAGTGCTGCTCTGTACCTTCTGCAGCCTAATTAGAGGGAAATATGTATGCTTTTGCTGAAGAGAGAGAGAGAGACAGGGTAAGGAGAGAGGAACACGTTGAAGGGATATCAAAGCACTAACGGCTTTTTCGCTCCCGGAATTAACTGCTAACCCCGCAGTGCACTGCTACAGCTGCACTTACAGAGCAAATCGATACAAATGGCTGGAGATTTCCAGATATTAAGTAGCTTTAAAGGAGCAGCTAACTTGCCAATGAAGAGCCATGTTACTAAGAAACCCCACATTCAAATTAGTAAGTTAAAGCTTGTCAGCTGAACCCTGCCACATTAATTTGCAGCCAAACCTTGCTGATTCATACTAGTAATTATGCAAACCATTATGAATGATTGAATCCATAAACAGTTGCAGAAAAGCAATCATACTCCTGCACACAGCCTGTTTGATGGTTTTGTGCCTCAGGTTTAATTTCCTTTAAATCATTTTCCATAATACATTATGTGTGAAAAAACACTACGTGAAAAAAATGCTGTAAGCCTGATTTCAGGGTCAGCCACAAAGTGCTCATAGAGAGAGCACAGACAGCAGCTTTAAAGAGCACAGAGGATAGAAAGTTCAGACAGCAGTTCAATGAGTTGGTACACCACAACTGCTGTGATCTACTAAGGTGTCTAAACTTTGCCAAATACCATTGCTGAAATAACAGAGTCTCTCCTGAGGCCACTTAGGAGAACAGGAAAGAGCTGCATTATCTCAATACCAGGATCTGCTTTCTGAAGGTGCCTCTGGGTACAGTGCTGTAACATTTCCAGGATATTAAAACTGCAGCAGAGCTGATTTATCAGTCATGATGGATCACCAGCATATTGGGAGGGAGGATGCTGGTCAGTGGTGCAGTGTCACCCCCTGACGTCAGCAGGTCCCTGCAGCAGCCCCAGGGAGGCTGGGTCTGGGCTAGCAGGAGCAGTGTCACCCTCAATGAGGTCTGGAGTCAGTGGCCATTTTTCCAGAACAAGAATTGCTCTGGTTTGCCATTGCAGTAATGTTTAAAAGGGGATTGTAAACCATGAGTTTTAAACCAGTCATCTTCCAAAGACAAGACATTACAGGTTCTGTGAGAAGAGGTAAAAAAGCACAGGCTTCCTCTTCAGGATTTGCTTCTCAAAAGGGACAAAGGAAATGTCAGCTTGTGAATTTGTGAGCACTGTTGTTACTTTGTGAACCTGCTCGGTGGATTCACTCACAGATTTGTTGTCCATAAGGCTGTTGGTTTCACTAATTACCGGGTGAGAGCAGTAACAGAGTCCTGGATCACTGAATTTAACAGGAGCTATTCGAACACCTGGACAAGCAGGTGTTCAGGGAGCAGAACTGCAGAGCAAGGAAGTAAAGACCCTTCTTGCTACAAACAGGCTGTTGGTTTGCATTTGCTGTTCAGCAGTTGTAGGTGAATGTTAAGAAATTGCAGGTCAGGGAATATGTTATGTCCTTTGTGCTGAAGAACAATGCTCTCAGGTGGTGCTCTAGGGGATTTTTCATAAATTGGTCTTGCTTTTTACCTATGTAAACAAGCTGTCTTTTAAAATTATTGGTCATATGAATGCAGGAAATGCTCAGTGGAGCATTTATTTATATTGTGTTTAAATTAACACACTATGATTCCTGGTCCAGCTATCCAAAGTATATCAGGAAACATTTTGTATCTTTTGTTGGTACTAGCGTATCTTTGTAATTTAGAGTCTTAAAGACATGCATATCTTGTTTTCAAAACAACACATTTTGAATTTTTCTGGCAAGATGGGATGTTCCATCTTGTGTGCTTTTGTTGGAGAAAAGACTTTTGTTCATCTGCAAGCTGTAGTTGGGAAGTATTGTCAGGATGGCCTGAAAATTGAAATTGCATTGCATCCCATCCCTCCACAATATTTTACTCTTCCCACTCCTGAGAAGTGGAAGTCCCTGCTCTGTGTAGGCACTCCTGGCGTAATTGTGTTCCACTTGAGCCCATGTCAGCTGAACAGCTTCAATCTCCTCCGTGCTTGTTCTCCTGGGGTGATTCCTAGGATGTGTGAGCAGCAGCCTCTCTCTGCCTGACTGGGCTCCCAGCTTTGGCCATCACGTGCCAAAGGCACCACTGAGAGGCACCACCAGAGCCATCCACACATGCTGGAGAATGACTTGGTATGTCCTGAACTCTGAGGATTTGAGAAGGGATAGAGTATCCTCCAGATGAACAGACTGGAGAACTTTGCATTTATTTTTAGAATAAAATTTCAACCTAGGAAGGTGAATGTCTATCTTAAAAATTCCTCGTGTTGTACAAAGTTTGGGAAGCTACAGAGAGGGAAGGAGACTCTTCACTCCTTACAGATTACCAGGAGATTAAGTTGATCAGTGGCTCTGCTTGTATTGTGTACTAAAAGCCATAGTGCTGCTCTGTGTGTGCTCACAGTGCTGGTGCTGAGGGCACAGCTATCACCAGAGGGCCACTGGGCTTAATGGCACCGAGGGCAGGGCACTGGTGACTCATGGATGGCTTTGGGAAGAAACAATTGGGATTTCAAGAGATCTGTATTCAGGATTGCTTAGAGACATTGAGAGCTGCAGATTCAACCCACATCATAGGCTGTCAGAGTTCCTGAATTTCCCTTGAGTGTGTGTGTTGGTGGAAGAATGGGTAGGAGGGATGCGAGGAGTCTAATTTGGGTTTGTTGCTTCCATCCATGCAAGTTCTGAGTAGCAAGCATAAGAAGAGCCACGGACACATCATCGTCCAAACCTGTAGTCACTGACACTCCACTCTGCAGAGGGATTTTTCAAAGGCACCATCACAAGATGCCACTTGCCCTTTGAGCAGTGGAAAATCCCCTCCTCATCCCAGCCTCCTTGCAGCTAGAAGGCACCAGAGCACAGGCACAGCTCAGGGGTCAGGACTGATCCCTGGAACTAGACCCTGGGCCAGAGCATGGGGCATTTGGCATGGACAAGCTCCCCTGCAGTTAGGGAATGTACCACAGAGCTGAAATCACTCATCTCTTTTTTTATCTTTATAACTTCCTTTTTGTTTCATCCTTGCACAAAACAAGGGTGTTATTCTGAAGGTTTTTCATTCAGTTTTAAAGATTTTCTGGCTTCACACCTTGCTGCCTGTGCTATATCCCCATGCCACCAGTCCTGACTCGGGTGGCAGGTCAGTGTTGGGTCCTCACTGCCAGGACATGGAACCATCTGCCACAGGGGCAGAAGCTCCTTCTTCAAATGTGGTGTGTTCCTGCAAATGAAATGGAGAGTGACTCTAGGCAGCTCTCGGGTGGACAGCCATGTGTACACTCATTTTTGCTTGCTAGCACTGCCCAGCTCTGTCCATTTTATTTATATCTCTTGCAAAGGGAAGGATTCTGTGCCTTCTGTACAGGATAGCACAAAATATTTCCTTCCTCCTTGCCTCTCGTCTAATGTTGGCTACACTTCACAAATGAGGCAGAACAGACTTGAAATGTTGTTTGTCAATGAAAGGTGAGACCAGCTCCTTAGCAACGCAAAGGATGTTGTTCATTGTCTTCTGCAGGAGCCCATTCCATCCCACCCGTCACAAACGCCTTCCCGCAACCGCTGTCATCGCCAGAAAGGCTTCCAACAGGGATCCCCGCTAGCAAGTGACCAAGTTTGCACACCCCTTATGTTCCTGGCAGACACTGTCATCTTGTACACATTTAGCCTGATCACTCTGGCAGGTTATGAAAGACTAAATGGTGCAAACACATGTGGCAGATGCCGTTCTTGTGATAGTGGAGGAGCCGCTGAGCCCCTGTTGGGAGCGTGCCAGCTCCGTCTCGTACACTGAAGAGCTTTATACTTTGAAGCCTTCCACGGCTTGCCCTGAGGGACTGCTGCTGAAGTGGTAATAAAACTCAGAATAAGCCTCAGAAAGTCAACTTGTTGGTTTCAAATGGGGTTTTTCATTATTAAGCTTCCCTTTAGCAGCCATATGTAGAGCTGCTCTGTCAAAAGCACCGTGTACCCCCCGAGAAAGGTGATTCAAACTGAAAAGATAAATAGATGGAAGCACAGAACTGGCAAAGAAAGTGAATTGTTTGTGTGAGCTGAATCTCCAAATGGCCCTTGGTGTTCTTCAGGTGAAGGGAAGTGAAGGAAGTCTGGGAGTAAATTTCGGTTAGTAGGAGCTCCTTTTGGCAGTCTATCTAGAGAATATGGACAAGGCATTCTCTGCTCCTCAAAACCAGGCATTTTATTTGCATTAAAGATTCCAAACTGGGTGGCACATTTCAGATTTTGAGCATCAAATCTGTGGATATTGACCAGAACAGTAAAGTTGTGGTTATATGTGGAGCCGGTGGCAATAGCAGGAATATGTAGCACCCCTGAAACATTTATAAAGAGCATTAAGTGCAACACCTCAGTGAGGCAGGTAAGCCCCTTAACTGAGGTAAGGCAGTTGGGAAGGTTGCCCTCAGTTGAGAGAGGAAATCATCTGCTCAGGATTATAGTCTTAAGATGCCAGCTTGAAGACAAAACATTTGGCCAGCAGAACATGGCTTTTTATCAGTAAAAATAGAGTCTTTAATTACCTTAATGTATTCTTGTGTAACACCTCCCTTTCTCTCTTTGCTATTTATTATCAACAGTGAGTTAAAGGTTTCTGTTGGGTGAGGTTTTTCTTCTGAAATTGAAGAGGTTTTAAATATTACTGGATATTGTGTTTTTCTCCAGCTCTCTGCCCACCTTTGGGGTGTGCAGTTACTGAAACAAGGATCCTTAAAGCTGAGGTCATCCTAACCTGCATATCCAAATGAGCAGGCAAACATCAATCCCAGTATCTCCTCGGCTAGGCAGCACTTGCTGTAGCAAGGATGTGATGCTTGGAATGGTGTCCATAAATATTTATGCTTTGAAAAGGTCTGTGGGGGGGAGAGAGAGCCCTGCTGTGCTGCAGACCAAACAGATTCCAAGAGGCAGCCCCAGCCAGCCTGGCACTCAGAGGGGAATGAGGGTGCTGGGGCAGAGAGGGGCCAAGCACGTGGACATCCAGCCAAGCTGTGCCAGGTGCACAGAGCATTTTAATGGGTCAGAGGGAGAGCTGAGGTGTCTTTCAGAGCAGGAGGGGGAAATCCTTCCCTTGGATATGGAGGAAGTAATATCTGCAGAGAGGAAACTGTACATTAGTTCTCTGTGGACAGATCTCTCAGGATTATTAAAACTGCGTGGCGTGTTTAAGTTGCCTTATGCAGGTGCTCACTTAAAGGCCACCTAGCTGAACCAGGTGAGAAGGTTCCTGTGCTCCAGAGGGCAGTGCCAGGGTCCTGCTGCCATTCCCAAGGCATGAGTGTTGGTGGCAACCACGCAAATGCCCCCTCTTCCATCTTCCCGGGTGAGCCTGCTGACATCTGCTCTGTCATTATGAAGATGAGCACGGGGCACCTCCTGACCACTGTGAGCATTAACAAGAATTACACTCCGAGTATCTCACCCGAGCTGTAAAATTTATCTTTCATTATAGAGAGAAGTAAATCACAGCTTTGTAATGTGGCTGCCCCCGGTTATATTTACAGCCATGAGGTTCTACAGGGAGCACTGCCCTCTCAATCCTTTTCCTCCTTTTTCATGGAAGAATGCTGCTGTGAATGCTGTTACTGAAAGAAAAAGTTACAAGAGCTTCCTCCTAGAATCGGTTCAATTTAGCTTCATCACACTGGTGCAAAGAACATATTGCAGCGCTGTGGTGGCCTGTTTTTCTGGCTTTTATTAATCCAGAAACCTTAATGATGAACAACATTTGTGTCATTGTCTACACAAATTTAATTTGTTTATGCAGTAGTTCAGTTAATCCTGCAATCTGCTTTTCTCAAATGAGGACAGATAATGGAGACACCGTTCTTTACAGGTCTTCAGGCTTTTAAATTCTGATAAAATCAGGATTCTTCACTGGGTCTTGCCACAGCTCTGAATTAAGCCACTTTAAATGTAATTACTGAAGCTGGCTGTACATCAGGAACATCCATTAAAAGAATTGATTGACCATGCTGTTACAAGGAGGCATTTTATGAACAAACGATCCTGATGGGTCCAGAACTGTAATTTATAAAGGCAAAAAAGCAGGTAAATACTTTATTAGTGGTTAATGAGAGGTTCACAAGATAACTAAATTTCTTCTTTTTTACCCAGCTACTTCAGGGAACCTTGGTCCTTGGCCATCTATCACGATCGGTTTATTGATCTGCAGAAGGAACTGCACCAAATCCTGATGTCAGAAGAGGTAAGAAAAATGACTGGCGAGTGCATTTTATTATTTAGGTAATTTGTTGGTGTTGGTCACTTTGATTTCTGTTCCCATCTGTATCCTGAAGCTTTATGTTTCTGTTTACCTCTCTCTTCAGGGAAGCCAGAGCAGACTGTGTACTTCACAGTGGGGGTCACCACGTACAGCACAGTGTTCAGTTTTCTGCTTTGGGTGTATTCTCAAATCTGCCAGCAGACTCAAACTTGTTTTGGTGTCCATGACTGCATTTTTGCATTATAGCTGTAATTTTGTACAAGTGGAATCAGGAGCCTGGCTTATCCACGTATCCCCCTTGGGTTTAGGAGTGTTCCCTAACAGGAATATGCTATGGGCCATCCTACACCTCTCTCAGCTGAGCCTTGGGTAGGTTTTTCAACACCTAACTACAGGGAATGGCTTTTGTAGTCCAAAGGGTGAAAGCAACTGGCTTTTTCAGTGATAAGTGGATATCCTGAATAAGGGTGGAATTAAAATGTTTGCTAATGCTGTTTTACAGCTTTGGCCCTAGCACCATAACAGAGGCATAAAGCCTCAGCAGCCGGGAACTGCCTGCCCAAAATCCAAAGTCACTGTGCTCCATGGGGAGAGCTAAAAACAACAGCAGGTGTCAGGCAGCCCCCAGAGCTGCCTTCCCCATCCCCTGAGGAACTTCTGGCTGATCTCAAAGTTTGTGGTCCGATTTCGGTGCTTCCAACCCAGTACCCGAGACCAGTTCACCCTGTCCCTGCTCACAGTGCTCTGCCTTTGTTTAACCCCATGTGGTTCCAGATGGTGGCACTGGCTTTTAAACATGTGCTTACTGAGTTTTTAACTGTGCAGAAAACAAATGGAATTGAGTGTAAATGGAGGCAGGGTGGCAGGAGGAAGTGGAGCCCGTGCCCACCCATCTTCAGAGCCCAATGCTGCTGCATCCCAGCTGCAGCCACGTGTGCTCAGCCCTGCCTTGTCCCCAAAGGGCTCAGAGCTATTTGCCTCCTGTTGTCCTGACCCAGAAAGGGCCTTGGTGGTAATTTGGGTTCTCTTGGAAGACCTCTATAAAAGAGCGCAAAATTAAGTTCTGTGCAGAATGAGGGGCCTGATGTGAAGTGTTTTTCTTGCCATCATTCAAACTTGTCATGCTGTAAGTGTGAACAACTGAAGAGAGAGAGGGATTTGTGCCCTACAAATGAAGGACTTGCCTTACCCTGTCCTTGTGGCAGCAGTCCTGACACAGTCCCTCTGCATGGCCTGAAAGCAGCTCTGTGTGAGTCAGGATTCCTGTGGACATAGGTGATGGTATCTCCATCTGAATGAAAATTTGGCATTTTGGACTTTTTTTTTTTCCCCACAGTGATTTTAACTATATTTACTAAATGTCAGAATTTATGTTTTCATTGGGTGTTCATTCTGGGCACATTCCCAGATCCAGAGCTGGTACCATGTGCTCTTGGAGTATTTCTTAAATGCCTCAGGACTGGTTGTATTTCTGTATGAAGTAAGAGACTTTGCCTCCTGATGCTCATATTCTAGCTCATTTCAGTATGCAGAAAAATTACACTAATGAAGTGTAAAAACGAGGGAAAGAGATGTTTAAGAGCTATGAGCATAAATGCACAGAAGTCAGATATTTCTGGTTAGTTTCCAGAGAAACTGGAAATCAGTGTCCTCCAATAGGGGTAATATTTACAGAGATATTTGCTAATCAAAGTACTAACTGCATAGAAAAGCCAGTTATGTTCTGGGGACAGGGGCCGTGCATTTAGCCTGTGTTGAAATTGTCACCCGAGGCTGCCCTGGCAGCGCAGGGCTCTGGCAGGGCCTCTGGCACGGGGCATGTTTACCCCTCGGGGATCGCAGCCATGTGTTTGTGGCGGCGTGCGCAGCTCCGGCGATGCAAACATGCAGATGGCAGGGCTGGGGGCTGCACCTCCATCAGCTGCTGGATGCTGCCGCACGCCCTGGGCACACGTGCCGTGCCAGACCTACCGGAACAGCACTTGTCGTCCATCAGGAATAATGGCCTGGTGCTCTGGCTGCAGCTGGGCCGTGCTGAGACTCGGTTAAAAGCCACAGTAAATATAGGGCACGGAGCAGGGGGAAGTGTGGAATTCCTCTGGCAAAACCCCTCTGACAGGGGTCCCACATGGGTTTGTTCCACATAACCGTTGCACCTGTGGCCAGTTATTTGTGAGGGAGGAGAGGTGAACAGTCGAGCACTGCTGGCCCCAGGGTGTACTCAGCGTGAGCCCCATTCCATAGCCCACTGCTGCCTGTATCCTAGCCCCGACATGTTTTCAGGCTATTTTCAGACCCCACTGCCACGCTCCGTGTCTCCGGAGTGTGCCCCGAGTCCTGTTTGTCTGTCTGACAGCTCTGTCCTGCAGGTGCCCTGGCAGCAGCCTAGGCAGAAACCTGGCCTGCCATCACTTCGGGAACCTGTCCTGCGTTACCTGCGCCACCACCGTGCCCAGCTGCCCATGTACGCCCCGACCGATGCCTACAGACTGGTCTCGGCTGCAGGTAAGAGAGAGGCAACGGGTCTCGGGCCCGTGGGCAGGGGGGTCTCGGTGTGCAGCCCCAGCAGTGACCGGGGGTCTCAGCCCCACCAGTGAACGGGTAGTCTCGGTGTGAAGCCCCGTCGGTGAAGGGAGATGTCGGTGCGCAGCCCCATCGGTGAAGGGGAGTCTCGGTTCGTAGCCCCGGCGGGGAGGCGGCGGCGGCGCGTGCCCGCGGGGCCGCAGCTGTATGCTAATGGACCGCGGGCCGCCCGCCCCGCCCCGCCGCGCCGCACGCCTGTCCCACCCGGGCGGGCGGGGCGGCCCCTCGAACCCCCCCCGCCGCCTGGCCCGGCCCGCCGGGGGGGTGTCCGGGGGAGCGGCGGCCCCCGGCGCCCCCCCGCTCGCCGCCCTTTGTGCCGAGGGTCGCGCAGCTTTATGCTAATGACGCGCACAAAGGCGCGCGCGGGGGGGCCCCGCTCGCTCGCGTGCCGCCCGCGTGCCCCGCGCCCCCCACAAAGGGCCCGGCGGGGGGCGGGGAGGGCGCTGCCCGCACGCGCCCCCGGCCTGGCGGTGGCTCCGCTCCCCCCCCCGGTCCCGCCACCTGCGGGGCGGCTCCGCGACCCCCCGCGCGCAGCCCCGCGCCGCCGCGGACAAAGGGCTGCGGGAGCGGGGCCGCGGCCCGGGGCTCTCCCCGCCACTGCTGCACCTGCCGCATCCTCGGGGGTTTCGGGCGTGTTTGCTTAGACACCGAGCGTGGGGACCCTCTGCCCGTTCCCCATCGCAACTCGTACCCGACGTGCAGCGTTTCGGGCTGAAACCGAGGGCCACTTTGGCTGTCCCTGGTTATACCGGGAACCGGGCCTGACCCGTTAAGGTTAGAGTAACAGGTTCGGTTACCAGCGGGCCGGGACTATGGCTCCGCCTGCCCCGACCCCACAGCAGAGCGGAGTTGTTCCGTTCGCAGGGTTGCCGGGCTCGGCCGGGCCCTGATGACCCGTTCGTTATTCCTCCCGCTCGGACAGACCCGTCGTTGGCCACCTGCTGCCGCCGCTGGGCAGCACCCCCGTCGGGCAACCCCGCTCCCCTCTGTGCCGCCGCCGCCGCCACAAGCGCCACTTTCGCCGCCTCCTGCGCCGAACCCCCCGAACCCCGGTGCCGGCCACCCCCGCAAACAGTCCACCGCCGGGAGCGGATGGTGCTCCGTGCCGAGCTTGCCGGCTGCGCGGCCCGGGCTGGCGGGCGGCCCGAGAGCACCACCCGCTGCCGGCCCCGCTGCCGGCGCGGGGGGCGGCACACAAAGGCCGCGCGTGCCGGGCGGGCGGGGGCGGGGCCGGGCGTGTGCCGGTCCGGGCTCAGGTGCGGCCGCGCCGCCGCCGCCGCCGCTGATTGGCCCGTCCTGCCGCCGCCGGCCCGAACAATGGCCCCGGCCCGCTTAAAGGCGGCGGCGGCCGCGCCGCGGGCAGAGCTAGGAGCCTCCGTCGTGGCCGCCGCCGGCCCGGAGCCGGCGCGAAGATGCCCCGGGGCTTCCTGGTGAAGCGCAGCCGGCGGCCCACCCCCGTGTCCTACCGGGCGCGCTGCTGCCGCGAAGCCGCCGCCGGCCCGCCGCTCCCCGCCGGCGCCGCCCAGCCGCCCGCCTGCCCCGCCGCTCCGCCGCCCCTGCCGCGGGACTCGCCGCCGCCGGTGCCGTTTGGGACGCCTGATGCCGCCGTGCAGGCACTGTACAGCCCCACGCGGCCCGTCAGCAGGGACAAGTACCTGGAGCGCGGCTTCAGCCTGGGCTCGCCCGTCTCAGCCGAGTCCTTCCCTGCGCCGGCCGTACCCGGCACCATGGACCCGATCCTCTTCGCCCCGGCTGACCTCAAGCTCTGGGCCGCTGCTGGCCACGCCGAGCCGCCCGCCGCCCACCCTGGCCCCGGTGGAGTCCCCGCGCCGCCCGCCCCAGCCGCGCCGCCTGCCTCGGGCCGACCGCTGCCCGCCAAGCGCCCGCCGGCTGCCTCCGAACCTGGGCGGCAGAAGGCCCCGTCGGGCAAGAAGACGAAGGCCATCCGCAAGCTGACGTTCGAGGACGAAGTGACCACCTCGCCCGTGCTGGGGCTGCGCATCAAGGAGGGCCCGGTGGAGGTGCCGGCCAAGGCACGGGGCGGCTGCGCCCGTCCGCTGGGCGAGTTCATCTGCCAGCTCTGCAAGGAGGAGTACGGGGACCCCTTCGCGCTGGCGCAGCACCGCTGCTCCCGCATCGTGCGGGTGGAGTACCGCTGCCCCGAGTGCGACAAGGTCTTCTCCTGCCCCGCCAACCTCGCCTCCCACCGCCGCTGGCACAAACCGCGTCCGCCCACCACCAAGAGTGGCCCCGAAGCGGGCCGGGCACCGGCCGCGGGCCCGGGCCCGGCCCCGGCGGAGGAGACACCGAAGGAGGCGAGCGGTGGCAGCGGCAGCGAGCGGGACACACCGAGCCCTGGCGGAGCCTCGGAGGCGGGCTCCGAGGAGGGGCTCTTCGAGTGTCCCCGCTGCGCCAAGAGGTTCCGCCGGCAAGCCTACCTGCGCAAGCACCTGTTGGGGCACGCTACACCGGCATCCACGGCAGCCCCGGTACCCTCACCGGCCCCGGAGCCCAGCGCCGAGGAGCTGCCTGCCGCCGAGTGCCGCCTCTGCCCCGTCTGCGGGGAGACCTTCCCCAGCAAGAGCAGCCAGGAGCGGCACCTGCGCCTCCTGCACGCCGCCCAGGTCTTCCCCTGCAAGTACTGCCCGGCCACCTTCTACAGCTCTCCCGGCCTCACCCGGCACATCAACAAGTGCCACCCCTCGGAGAACCGGCAGGTCATCCTGCTCCAGGTGCCGCTGCGCCCTGCCTGCTGAGCCGCCCGTGCCTTCCCCGCCGCCCCGCGCTGCTCCCCCGGGGCCGCCACACGATTAGCTTTAATACGGCTTGTGACCTGCTGGAATCTGGCTTTACACTTACCTTCCCGGGGTCTCTCTCTTCTTTTTTCTTTTTTCTTTTTTTTTTTTTTTTAATTTTATTTTTTTTTAATTTTATTCCTTTGCTCTGTTTTTTATCGATGTGAACAGATCAAACTGCTTGAGAGAAACAAGCGTTTCCTTTAGTGTAGCCACAAATGCCTTGACTCTGCTGTTGATGGTCTCCAGAAAATGCTGTAGAAACTGCCTTAACTGTGACATGCCAACTTTCTGTTTCTGTTCGTTTGCCCTTTCTAAGGTAGCTCATGAGTTGTCTATCTGTATATGTTGGTTTGAGTAATTATGTTATTTATTCGTTATTTATTTATATTAATTATGAAGATTGATATTATTTGATTGCAGATATTCTAATGCGCTTTTTTTGTCTCCCCACCTGCCATTTCACTGTGCATTTTAGAAGATCTTTTTTTCTTAAGGGATCTGCTAAAAAGGTTTTAACTTTTATACCTAGAATAACACATGATCTTAACCATTTTATCCCGTGCAACCAACAGCTCTTACTTTTAGATGCAATCTCTTTTTCTACACACATTATTTTCTTAACTGTTAGCTATTTATAGAGTGCTTCGATAGAACTGTTTCAACTGTATAATTATTTACTATTCGAATAAAATATTTTCAAATTCAAGCATGCCCCCACCCCTCCTGCTTCTCCCTGCCGGGCTGGCCCTGGGGGCTTGGGGAGGATGGGGTGGGGGGGCTGGCACCCGGCTCTGCACTGCAGCTGGCAGGGTGCCTCCATAGGCACCAGCCTGCTCTGTGCCGTTTGATGAGATTAATTAAAAAGGAATTAAAGGGAGGAGAAGAGCAGGGTGCAGCATGGCTGCTCTGGGGGAAGGCTGCCCCCCAAGCAAAGGGGTCCCCTGGCCATGGGCTGGAGCCCCAACTCTGCCCTGCTCTAGTCACCTTTGGGCACAGTCTGCCCTGTGCTCTGCTGCTGGGGAGAGCTGCCAGGTGCCTTCCCTGGAAGGTGTTGCAGGGAAAGCTCAAGGAGAGGCAACACCTGTAAGTGGAGAACTTGTAGAAATCCCTGCCTACGAGGGATGTGCTGTTTGCTGGGTGGCTGCTGTGTGTGCTCAGCGCTGAGGTGTGGGGCTCGGCAGAGCAGCAGCACCCTGCTTTGGCCGTGAGCTGTGGAGCTGGTGCAAGGAAGGCCAGGCATTTCTCTGCTTCTTGGCAGGGCTGGAGCCAGCTCCTGCCTGGTCCTTTGTGCCCTGCAGCAGGGTTTCTGCAGCAGCCTTTGATAACAGTATATATAGATATAAACATATCTGTGCAGATACATCTATCTCTAGGGCTTGTGTTTGTATGTGGGAATCTTGATGGGTTTGGTCAGAACTGTTGTAAAATCTGTGTAAGTGGGGAAGGTGCATGCTGGGTTTGTGAAACCCCTCTCACAGACAGGTGTTCAATGCTCCTATATGATCTCCCCCTTTGCCAGCAGGAGCAGGTACAGAGCCAACTTCATGGCATGCAAATCTGCTTGGCAGCCCCAAGAGCAAATCCCTGCTCCCAAACTGGTGTGTGAAGGGCTAGGGGGCTCTGAGGGCTTGGTGTGGACATAGGGGCTGCTCCATCTTGGGGTAGCAATGGCTTTGAGATTTTGGCTCCCTGGAAGAGGTTTCCAACCTGTTCCTGCCATCTTCTCTCACCTAAGGATTCCTAACCCTCATCCTGATTCACTGTGGGAAAGGCAGGTGGTGGAGGTTCCTGGAGGAAAGTTTCCAGGAACGGGCTGAGTATTTTATGACAAAGCAAAGCTTGTAGAGAAAGAACATCTTTCTAGACAAAGATTTGTTTGGGTTTTTTTTGTTTTTGTTTGTTTGTTTGTTTGTTTTGGGGGGGTTTTTTGTTCAGTCAGGCTAAACAGTACCAGTGTATGGGTATGCTCCTGTTGTCTTGATTCTTTGGAAATCGACTTGGTAGTACCAGGGCTGACTTCAGGCCTAGGCAATGCTGTGGTTTTAGCTGTAAATCAATACACTGGAAAATAACACAGCCAGAGAGACACAGGCAGCAAAGCCTGCCTGGCAAGTGGTGCAGTTTTGCCTTTCCTGGCTTCCCTGGCCTTGGAAAGCCCCAGTTCCTGGGCTGTTGCAGACGGTGTTGCAGCTGTCCGTGGAGCGGGCTCTCAGCTCCCCGAGGGGACTTTGCCAACACACATGGCTGTCCTCTCAGGCCACTGGACACCATTTCCAGACCATGCCCAGCACATCCTCCGCAGAAGCCTAATGGCTCCATCCACACTGTCACAGCAGTGTCCCTGCTGAAATCTGTGCTCAAAGCCTGTGGCATCAGCAGGCCACAAAACAACAGCTTCATAGTGCTGTCCATTTCCTGATAGTCAGATAAATCCATGTCTCTCCTGCTAAGAATCAGCTGAAATTTCTAAGGGCTAGAATTCCCCAGGTTTTTTGAACTGTCTGGGTAACCTATGTCACTGACGTGTTGCATCTCCTGCTGAGCAGGAAGGGGGATTAGTAGAGACTCCTGTGCTTTGGAGGAGTAAGGAGAGGTGACAGTGGAGCTCACTGGAAATGGCTCTGTTCACAAACATCCTGTAAAAGGGACATCATTTGCTTTTGACATCCCTGGGCTGCAGCAACCTGGGCAGAGCTGCTGTGCCTTTGTGTCTGCAGCCGTTCTCCCCTCATCTGCACCACTGGGTCCTTGTGAGACTGAGCCCTGAGTGCCCAAGGGGTTTCTGGAGAGGTTCCTTGTGAGGGTGAGCCCTAACTTGAGGAGTTTTGCAGGGAGCCATCAGCATTTGTTTTGCATCTCATGCCACCTGGCAGTGAAGGGCATTGCACCACTGTGACAGGTTACAAAGCCTCCCGCTCACACCAGTATCCTTTGGACAGTATTTTGGGGATGGATTCTGGGATGAACTCACCAGTTCCTGCCTTGCACTGTCCCACTATCCAGGCCCCCAGCACTGGGCCTCTTTCTCCTGCTCTGTGTCTGTGAAGTTCCAAGCCCACTGTGGCGTGGTGGCTGTTCCAGGGGCTGAGCAGTGTGGCTGAACCCAGAGTGCTCTCAGTACAGTCCCTGGGAATGCAGGTGTTGCCTGGTGGGTGCCATGTCCTGGCCACCTGGCAGCACGGCCGGCCAGCACTGTGCAAACAAAGCCTCCTGCCATCAGCTAACAAATCAATTGCTGATGGCTCTCAGTGCATCCAGCAGGAACAGGTCTGGGCACCATGGAAAACACTGATCCTACCCCAAATATGACGCAGTGGAGGCAGCTGGTGCAGAGGTTGCTTGTGCTCTGTGCATTCAGGCAGAGGGGTTTGCCTGCTGTGTTGGAGCCTTCCTCCTCTCTGAGCACGCTGAGAGCCAAATGTGTGGTCTGGGACCGAGTGATGTGAGCACAGGGAAAGGAGCTGGGAGATTAGACAGAGGAACCTGCAGGGTCCTGGGAAATACAGCATAGACACCATCCCTGCCCCATGGGCTCAGAGCTGGTGGGGAGCTGGGGCAAGCTGCTCCTGCCCACAGGGGAAGACTCTCTGGAGGATGCTTGTCCCCAGGGAAGGTTTTTGCCAGTTTTGGTACCAACACCATGGTCCCCCATAGCCATCAGTGCAGTAGGGCATCTGTCAGCTGCCTCGCTGGATGCGCTCACTGGGAAACACAGCTGGGCACAGCTCAAGGTTTTGGGGGGCCCTGCCCAGCACCTCCTGGTCTGTTTCTGGGGTGGGCAGCTGGGAGGTATCTATGGGGTTGGGGGAAGCCAGGAAACAGGACAAACATTGGCTTTTGCCTTGGATTTCACTCTTCCTCAACAACACAAGTCTGTTTAAAAAAAGGCATTGCTGTTGATGAGCTGGGGAATGGCTCATGGAGTCACAGGTGTTTCTCTGGGGTGTGCCATGCCTGCAGGGTGCTACAGGGTGCTGTGGTGTGCTGGTGCCAACACACCTCCTGCCCCATTGCTCCCAGGTCAAGAGTGCTGGGTTGTGGTGAGTGTTTTAGGCTGGGTGGGACAACAGCTCCCTGAAGCACCCAGGCATCTCCCCATGGTGAAGGATATGAGTTTGCAGGTGCATCCTTGCAAATGGCATTAAACACCTCAGATCCTTCCATGCATGTAAGAAGCCTCATTAGGGCTATAAATGGTTTAAATAAAATGTAATTTACTGTCCACATAACAAAGGTCTGCCTCTGGCAACATTTGATGCATTAATCATTGAGATGGGATGTGCCAAGCATGGGCTGTCCTGTGGTACCAACTCCACCCCGGACACTGCCAGGCTTGGTTCTTACCTGTGCCATTGGATCCAAGTGCTGGGCTGCCCCCAGCACTGTTCTGACCATGCTGTTTTCTCCTCAGCAGGCAGCCAGGGACTGAAGCTGGGTAGAGCTGGGCACAGTGGCAGCAGCAGGAGCCCCACACTGACACAGGAGCCCTCCTAGGAGCGCATCCTCCTGACACGGTAATTGGGACATTATTTGCAGCAGCCAGGTCCAGCTAAACCACCTGTTCCTCTTTAAAAAGAACCACTGTTTTAAAGCTCTAATAAAGCCCCCTCGCAGCTCTGAAGGCGAGGGCATGCACAGCCCAGCCTGTTCCTGCCTGGCTCTTGTGCTGTACCGCTCTGCTGAGGCTTTTCAGCCTTCCTTAGGGAATGGGGAAGGTGAGTGAAGGGAGGATTTAACCAGAGCAAAGGAGCGTGGTTCAGCTGCAGGTTAAAACAGGTTCTGCTTTCTCAGGGTATGGGATCACTGTGTTTTTATTGGCTCATTTTTACAGTTTTTTAGAGGGAAATTACCTGTAGTACAACACCGGTTCAATTACAAATGGGAGGAAAATGATGTACTGTTGGGGGTGTCTGAGGTGGGAGGTTTTGGTTTAGTTACACACACACAGAAGAAAATCAGAATTTATTACATACAATAAATTATATTTTGCATTTACACCTGAATCCTTGGAAGTGTCCAAGGCCAGGCTGGATGGAGCTTGGAGCAACCTGGGATAGTGGAAGGTGTTGCTGCCCATGGTAAGGGTGGAATGAGATGAGCTTTATTGTGCCCTTCCAACCCAAACTATTCTAGGATTCTGTGATAAAATAAATGTAAAAAATATATTCCTTTTATAGCAGTATATTCAATATAGATGATTTATATAAGTAAAGTTCAGAATATGTAGGTAATAACACAGGTAATGTAATAGGTAATAATACTACTAGATAATATGTAGGTAATTTGATAATATATTACAATATATATTAATGTAATAATATGTTAGATATATTATATCAAAGCATATAATATTATACAATAGATACTAATATATGTCTGTATATATTGCCACTTAGACAATGCATATTAAATATATTATCTACAGTACATAATATTATCTATGCATTATACATAATTACTAATGCATTACCAATGTTGATGTAATGAAACACTCTTGTCTGACAGGAGGTTTTGTCAGCTCTGCAGCCAGGATTTGTGGAGGACTGTAGTGCACTGAATACACCATGATGCACATTATAAATGTGCCAAATATTACATATTCATTATATCATGTTATATAGAATTCATACATTGCTGATATGATTTATATGATTTTCTTATATCCATTTTAAAGAAAAGTATACTGCATGTATGTGCACACAGTATTACAGTTTGTAAAGTAATGTTATCGTTTTTGTCATGATATGTACATAGAGCTGAAATATATCCCAGGGATGTGTGCATATGTAGATATACTTGTATATGTAAAGGTAATATGTTGTATTTATGTAGCCTATAACCAATTTTTGAATAAGATTATTATCCTTATAGTCAATATTTAATATTCATAACCAGGTATTAATAGGATAAAAATATAGTGCATATATTATATAATACATTGTATAATATATAATGCATATCACATTATATATCTTGTATTATACTGAGATTATAGATCACAGATTGCATATATTTTCCTTAATCTAATAATATATGCACATTGTATCTGTGTGTATTTAATACCTATAACATATACTCTAGCTAACAGAAGCATATAGACATGCATAACATCAAATATTAGATATATATTTTGAAATACTGTAGCATACAATATATAGAACATAGGATGAGATCCCTAATATATTTGCTGTAGTTAAAGAGAGCATAATAATAGGTGTAGGAATAAGATAATACCTATACAAATGTTTGTAAAAAATGTTAGGCATCCTTCTAAAGCTGAAGGAAGGTATAACTAGAGGGGATATTGAGAGGAAATTCTTGGCTGTGAAGCTGGGGAGGCCCTGACACAGGTTGCCCAGAGAAGGTGTGATTGCTCCATCCCTGAAGTGTTCCAAGGCAGGTTGGACAGGGCTTGGAGCAACCTGGGATAGTGGGAAGGTGGGAAGTGTCCCTGCCCATGGTAAGGTTGGAATGACATGAGCTTTACGTTCTTTTCCAACACAATCCATTCTGGGACTTCATGGTAAGTATAAACTAGCCTTTTTATTTATTTATTTATATATATATATATATATATAATTTTTAATGCCATTTTTGTAGTGCAGAGCTGGGGGTGCCTTGGGCCCATATTCCTGCCCCATTCTGGGCTGGCTCTGCCAGTGCTGCTGCAGCCCCTTGGCTATGGCTGTGTCCTGCCTGTGTCCCCAGTGCCCCCAGCCCCCATGGGTGCCAGTGCCAGGCTGGGCATGCCCTCTGGCCAGAGCCTGCCCTGGCCTGCCTGCTGCCAGGGTGCCAGCCCTGGTGAGGGGCACAGCCGGCTGAGAGCGCTGCCAGCACAACCCCCGAGCGCACAGAGCAGCCAGCCCCAGCCTGCTCTCCACTCCCTCGAGGGTGGTGGTGCTGGGCCTGGGGCGGGATCCTTCTTGGGAAAGGTGGGTGGAACTGGGTTCCCAACAGCTCGTTAGTGTGTGTGCAGTTACTTCTGCAAAGGGAGCTTTATCTGGAGCTAGCTGGATTCACTCTCCATTTCTGGTTAAAGCACCTGAAAGCAATTTAGGAGAGGACTTTGCTGTGGCTCTTCAGCAAAGGAAGGGAACTTTCCTTTGTCTTTTCAGACATCATAAGCCCCCTGCTTAAGGAATGTCGCTGTAGAGTACACAATCACCACTAAAAACTTCTTGATTTTAATGTGGGTGGTTGGGTCGTGAGACATTGCAGGTAAGCAGGTTATGGACAGTGGCTTCTGGGGGCCCCAAAAGTCTGTCCCTCTGCTTGGCACCGCAGGCAGGGCCAGGCTGGCAGGAGGTGCCACCCTGTAGGGTGGCAAAGGGCACTGCTGCCACGTGGGGTCTTCAGGGCACGAGCGTGGGTGCCCCTGTGTCAGTGACCGTGTGATGAAAACTCCTCAAGAGCACTCCGGTCTGGGAATGCCGCTGCCTGCTCCACACCTGGCGGCTGTTCCTGCAGAGAGGGACAGAATCCACATCCAGCAGGGACTGTCCCTGTCCTCTGTGAGCCAGCCCTGCACACCCATGGCATCCGCAGCAGCCAGGCCCAGCAGTACCACCAGTGTCGTCGGAGTTCCAGCCCCAGCACCTCCCACCCGCCGCCACACACACCACACAGGTACTGCCTTTTATTGCTCTGGGGAGAAATTTTATTGTGAGCAAAGATTTATTCATTTTATGAGGGGTAACAGAGTGGCTTTGTCATCCAGTTCAGGGTGCAAAACCACAGTGGAGTTTATACAAATTAATAGTTTTTTGACATCAGGAAAACATGATTTTCATTGATGTCTTAATTCTTCCCTGAATTAGAGGTATATATTGCTCTAAGGAGAAAGGGCTCCCTATTCAGAAGGATGCCTTTGAAATTGTTTCAGACCAGCTATTGGATAACTAAGTGCCAGACAGTCTTGCCTGTCCGGCCCTGAATGTAAAATAAATTAAAATACATGTTTTATTTTCTAGGTTCCTTCACTGACAGAAAATCAACAGAAAGCAAAACCCAACGGTGGGGTGAGGCAGAAAATCAAACCAGTTGTCCAAGCCCTCAGTGACAGAAGCTCCTTCCTGCAGCTGCACCAGGTGAGTTCCTGTGGGGCACCGAGGCTGAGCTGCTGCCCCTTGGGCACAGAGCTCACGGGAATCACTGGCCATGGCTGGAACGTGCCCCACAGGCACAGGGTGGCCTCTGGCCAGGTGCTGGCACTCAGATGGTCAGACAGACAGATGGCCGTAACACCAAGTGTAAGTGCAAAAACAGATGGGGGCCTAACGGCACATTTCCCAAAAAATGCAATCCCTCTGCCTAAAGCAACTCCCATTCTGTTGGGAGGTGTGCATGTGTGTGCCCAGGAGCAACCAAGCAGCAGCAGGACAGGGCTCTGTGGCTGCTGCATCTCAGATTTCTGTTGCTTTAAAATACCTGGGATTTAACTATAAAAAGTTTCACCCCATCAAACTATGACACGTGGTAAACCAAAACACATCAGCTACTGCCAACACGAGCTCTGCTCACTACAGCAGGTGCCAGGAGGACACCCTAAGTCCTCAGAAGCCTTCAGCTGTGTTGTACTCTGGCTAGAGGCAGGTCACAGCCTGCTGGGACAAGGTGAGGAGGTTACCCACTTCTTCACACTATGCTGGGAAGGGGTCATGGCAGGAGTGTGGCTTTTGTTCTTCTAAAAGGGATTTGCTTATTTTTGTTTCTCTAGGGAGCAGTTCCAGTGCACAGCCATTGCACACACCAGAGAAAGGCCACAGCACTCTTGCAGTGGGACAGCACTGACGGGAGAGCTCCTCCCTCATCCACCTGTGCTCCAGCAGGGAACATTTGCTACCTGGCCAGTCACAGGAAAACCTCTCTTTAGAAGAGATTCCCTAAAGCACAGGTAAGTGCTGCCTGGAATGACTAAAGCAATGCTCTAAGGGTACAATAAATAACTAGTTTCAGTGCTGGTTCACCTCTGGCTGCAGCACCTGCACCCAGGGGCTTGGGGCCCTTGCTCACCTGTTGCCGGTGCAGTGGTGATGGTGACACAGGTGACATCCAATCCCCAGCCCTGTTTGACCAGACTGGGGAAGGGCCATTTCACAGAGCAAACCCCTCACCCAGCCCCTTCAAGACGTATTCACCCAGACTGCCCATTCTGATCTGTGCTCAGGTGCCGTGGGCTGCCCCAGCCATAGCTTTGTTGTCCAGGGCCTCAGTGGACACCTCAGGTGGACACCTTGCTGAGGGTGCTGGAAGAGCAGCAGAGCTTCCCCGAGACCCTGCTCCTGGAGGCACGTGGCAGCAAGGGCGAGGGTGGCTCCACCAGCTCGACGCCAGCTGTGTCAGCGAGGTCAGCGCTTGCACTTGTGGTGAGGCAGCCTGGAAAACAGAGCAGGCAAGGTAAACCCAGGTCAGGAAAAACAGCTGTGTCCTCAGAAAAACCATGTGGCACATCTCAGCCCCTCCCCTGCCCTCTTCCCAGCCTCTCCTGGGATCACTCAGGTGAACTTGACCTCCAGAGGAGGAATTTGCTGTAGGCAGCTGAAGAACTGCCATACTGCACTTCCCAGAGAAAGCAGGGATTTCTCTTTGCCAGCTCCCAGAAGTGAGGAGCAGTGAGGCCATGAGAGGCTGTCAGTATCCAGATGAGCACTGAGCCCCCCAGCATCACCCCCTTTTGGTCTGCACAGCCCCTGCAAACCCCAATGGCTCTCAGGGCCCCAACAGCCCCATGGGAGGGAGGTGGGAAGCTCCTATCCTGCCCACTTGAAGCTCCAACATAAAATACTTCTGTGTGGGTGATATAAAACTGTTTTTTGCTGTGTGTCATTAAACTGTTCTTGTGTATTTGGCCTGTTACAGAGAGCTGGCACAGAATTCTCCCTGGAAGGTGCCTTAACTTCTGGAAAAATTCTAAAGAATCACAATTTCTTCCATTACATAACAGGTACCCTTGTTACTGGTGCAAATGGTCACCACTGGGAGAGAGTTCTGGGGGGCTGTGGATGTGGGGGGGGTTATGCTTAGTTGTTGAGTGGAGTCACCTGTTGGTTATTTCCTGGAGGCCAGGCCTGCCCAGGCTGGCTGAGGGGGAACAGGTGAGCACATGGTCATTAAACCAAGCACTAATGACCAAAACCAGGTGCAGCTTCTGTGAGGGACACGCCCTGCCCTGCTCCTGAGGGCTTGACCTGTCCCAAGGCATTTCCCAGGGGGAACACTGTTTCATCAGCTCCCTAGGGAAGCAGTATTTTTAAAACCATGTTGCAATTCTCTCCCAAAGTGTAAATACAAGTTTTTTATTATAGGTAGGAGGGAGGAACAGCCTTGGACCCAGGCAAGGAGAGCACAGGAATGTTCTGAACCTCTCTGAAGGCTGGCACCATTGGCACCCCCTCTGAACCTCCTTGAGGAATGGTTGTGTTTTGAGGCACAGACCTACTTCCAGTGCAACAACTGACTCCATTCTCAGCTGTGCCTGGCCAGACCACAGCTCTTCAATCCTCCCTTCACCTTCCTAGCCCAGGTAAATCTCAAACGTGCACAAAATGCCCCAAAGCACAGCCAGGGCCTTGGGTGAGCTGGCCCTCGGGTACAGGTGAGCAGGGCACTGTCCTTGCAGGACAGGTGGGGATGTGGCCACAGGTCAGTGTGGCAGCAGGATGAGCCCTCAGCTGCTGTCTGAGGACAAAGACTCACCCTGGCTCTGGGCTGCACTTCCGAAGTGAGGTGTAACCTGTGCTTCTGCTCGAGCAGCTCTGGGTGTCTGAGTGACTGAAAGCAGGAGTGGAACAGCAGCAGCACAGCCCTAAGTGTGAGCCCCCTCAGCCTGCCTGCAGCCCTGCGTTTGCATCTCAAAGACAGCCCTTACTTACCAGATTGGTTCTTTGAGAAAAGTGACTGAGGGGAAATAGCACATTTTAAAAAGGTGGAAAGTGTGACTTAGCCTGTAAAGGCATTTTCTGTGAAAAATGGAGAGCTGTCAACTTTGGATTAAAACAAAACCTGTGGTGCTATTGGCTGGGGAGAAAAACGTGGGGGAGGGAAGGGCTTCGAGGGAGGTGTTGTGCTTGACATTCCTGCAGTGAGGCAGAATGGCAGATGGTCAAAATAATAGTTTTCTCCAAATGGACAAGCTGAAGCAGCTCAGAAGTAAAAAATAATTACCAGGCGCGTATCGCAGGACGTAATACTGCGTGTGGATCACGGGAGGCATTACCTGGCACATACAGAGTGTTACTGTTCACAGATCATGGGAGGCATTATTGGGGCCATTACTGTACACATATTGTGGGCATTAATGTACAGGAGGCATTATTGTGTTGTTTGTAGGAGGCAGAACTGCACCCTAGAGGCAGAACAACGTGCGGAGCGCAGGAGGCGCGCGCCAAGCAGAGGAGGCAGAACTGCACACGGAGTATGGGAGATACGAGGTGAACGCAGAGCATGGGAGGCACAGCAGAGGAGGTGTGAGCTGAGCATGGAGCACAGGAGGTAAAGCTGAACATGGAGCAGAGGCAGCAAGGGAGGAGGAGGGGAAGGAGAGCTGTTACTGATGAACAGCAGCAGAGGGGTATGCAGGAAGCATCGCTCTTACCTGTGGCCGTTACTGTACCGAGAGCATTAACACTCTAATCTAAAGGGAGAGAACAAAACCATGTCAGTGCAGGACCAAAGGGGGGGAACAGGACCATGTCAGTGCAGGACCAAAGGGGGGGAACAGGAGCATGTCAGTGCAGGACCAGCACCCCGAGACTGCTGCGCTTGCATCAGCCTGACACAGCACACCCTGCTAAAGGCAGGGAGCTCCCTTCAGGGACCTGCAGAAACACACACCCATGCACTTTCTCCTGGGGTCTGAGGACTGAAACAACCAATGGAGGGAATGTTGGCAAAAACTGGAATGAATATTCATTGTGCTTCATCTTCTGTCAAACCTGCTGCTGTGGGATGGTGGTGTGCAGCTGCTTCATGCCTCAGCTCCACATCCAGCACTGTTGCTGGTCACACCATTTGAAACTGGCTAAAATTTGAGGCTTCATAGAGACCTAGATGTCTGTGACACTACAGCCAGGTTAAAACTCCAGGAAGTGAGCAGCATAGTGATCCTGGTGCCAGAAGAGGAAGTCTTTGAATGCATAAAACCTGTCCATGAGCAGTCACACACCTGCACTCAGACAAGACACACACACACAGACACACACGCGCACACAGACACACAGACACAGACACACACACACAGTGGAGGGCCCCTCACAGGTGAGGCTGCTTAGAGAGCAATAAGCTTTTAAAACACATTTCTTGCAGGAGGGATTAAAAACTGAATTAAGATATAGATGATAGCACTTTAAATGCAAGGTTACACTGCAGGAAGGCAGAGAGAACTGGTGTATTGCATCTTAAATCCAGTCCAAAGAATAAACCTGGTTCCTTCCCCAGGGCATGTGCTCTAGGAATGGCATTTTAGCCACTGCTTATGAAGCAGCTGAACACTGCTGAAAGCAAGGGTGGTGAGTAAGACCATGACCTGTAAGGATGCTGAAGATTGGTACTTAAGAAGAACCATGAAGTTTTCACATGGGCTGTGAACTGTTCCAATCCCCTATTAACCTTTCAGCCAGGACAGGTCTGTGGGAATCTTTGTTTTTCTTCCTAGTAAATGCAAAGGTAATAAAATTGCAGAGAGAATCATTGTCATAAATCTGCACAGTGTTCCTGCTTCCAACTCCCAAAGACAGGCTCCAAGTATGCTGTAAGCAGCATCCTGAGCCTGCATAAGAAAACCCATGGATAACTGAAGCTGGGTTAATCAAAGCCACACACTTCCTCCAGTGCCCTGGAAAGCTATAAGTGACACAGTAAAGAGAACCTGACACTACAGGTTAATAACTGTGGCAGAACGAACCTTAAAACAGCATCCACAGCTCCCAGCTCAGGTGGGAGAGCCTGGCACCACTGTGGGCCTCCATGGTTTAAGTGCCTTGGAAATAAGCCTGAAATGTACACATTGAAGTTTAATTACTCTCAAGTTGGAGCAGCTGCTGATTAGTTTTGCAAGGCTCAGCCTCAGGCAGGGGGACCCCACCAAGTGCTGGGGGTTCTGTGGGTGTCACAGGTAGGGCAGCCCAAGCCCTCACCATGAGGCTGCAGGACAGCTCTGCCCTGGTTCTGCTCTGCCTCTGCTGCAGGTCTCTGCCAGTGCCTCAGTGCAGAGGGAAAACGGGAAGGGGCCACATTGCCTGGAGCCTTCTGCGAGCTGACAGCTCGAGCAGCTGGAGCTGTCACCCGGCAGAAGAGACGGCCCATCAAGCTCATATTTTTGCCCATCCCAGCCCTGATTGCTAGGATAAATCCTCCCTCACTACCTCCTCTCCTGGAGAGCATAGCTGGGGGAGCACCCTCTGAGCCAATTAATTACATGGAAAAGGCAGGGGGCCAGGCTGAGAACACTGATGTGGCTCTCACACCCCCCCGCTGGAACATCACGCTTGAGAGGGAAGCAGTCCCAGCACCTGCCCAGCCTCAGGGGACAAGTTCGGACTGTCCACCCTCGGTGGCACAAGGGACAGCCCCAGCACACTGGGCAGGCAGCCACTTCCTTAGAGCTCTGCAGGGATCTGGGCTCCTGGGCATACACTGCATCAATCAGCCTGCTTGGCCACAGGAACTGGAGGGGGACAGAGCTGCTGCCCCAACAATTTGTGGTACCTGTGACCTGTCCTGCTTAGTGCCAGACCATTCCTGACCCTCATGGGGACAATAAGGCAGCAGCCCTGCCAAACAGGCAGCAAAATTATGGGCAGAACACTGATAAGCAAGAGCACACAGGCAAGGAGCAGCTCCCACATCTTCTGGTGCACTGCAGGAACTTCCCAAGGGCAGCCCAGCTGTGGCAGGCTCTGGTCTGCTGGGATGAGGAACTACCAGGATTAAACAGATGGCAAAGCCAGACAGGTTCCCCTGCTTCATCCTGAATAGTCCTCACAGGGAAGGAGGAAGAAGAGAAAGCCCTTGAGTCCTGCCTCCTGTGGTAACTGTCCTGCCTCCTCTGCTCCACTTCCTTCAGCTTTTCCTCTTTGTTCACTGCCTGGACAACCTGCCACCACCATGGCAGTACCAGTGACTGCACAGTGTCCCACCTCACCTGCTGAGCACCACGCCCAGCAGCCCTCACACATGCTCCATGCTAGCAGCAATTCCCTGTTCTGCCTCTAACCAGGACAGTCAGGAATTTCCTAAATCTCATATATTAGAAACAAATACCTCTGTTTCAGGCAACACTGACAGATTAAACCCAACCCCTGGCACACTGCATGTGCTCTGATACCATGGCACAGCTACTCAGTTTCAGATGTTTATGTTTTTAATATTCCCAGGAAAATAGGCAAAAATACTACATATATATATACACACACACACACACACACACACACACACACACACACCATGGACACAGATCTGACAAAACACCCTACAGAGCTTCAAGGAAAAAGACAAAATGACAAAAACCCCAAAGTAGTAAAAAAATCCCAGAAAAACCAAACTAAAGCAAAATTAATCCTTAGCTCAATTACTGTTACAAAAAGCATCAGTCCTGTTTAAAACAAGAATTACTCTGGGTTTGATTTTGTTTCTGTCAAAAATATTTTAAATCTGCATGTCCAATTCAAATAATCCTTTTGCTTTAAAGTGGGAAAGATAAAGCTCAGCACTGAACAAAAAGTGATTTAAAATAAACCAGATCATGTTTGCTGTACATTCAAATATTTTCTACAAGAACTTTACACATGCAAAAGTCCAGAGACAAAAGAAAAGCATGTGTCACCTTTGCAACAAAAAGGCTGCAAAATCTCGGTTTTATGTAAATCAGCAGGCACAGCTCCCAGGGCTTTAAAACCAGGGAATGCTGAAAACCTCAATAGTTCCTCGACTCAAGTGTTGCGCTTGGGCAATGCCATAATATTCATTTAAGAATCCATTTATCAACAGATACCACATGTCCAAGTTTTCCAGCACAGTTCTTCTGATGATCTACTGAAAAGGATTCTTTAAAAACATTAAGCTGGAGAATCCAAGATGCTTTCTCTGCCCATTCCACACTACCCATTAGCAACTAAAAAAGCCAAGATTTACACTATATCCTCCCTGATAACGCTGAGCATTGTGCTTTATTTTCCAAGTCATTAGCATGCACAAGAATGACCTCATGGTGAACAGATGCACTTGGATATGGCAGTGATTAGATCAGTCCTCTCAGCAGTCAAGTGTGCCCGTTCCCATTAACCCCTGAGGCGCCGGCAGCGCTCCGCTAGGGGGTTCCCTGGAACGCAGGAACCTGCCCTGGCCAGCACAAGCCCCTTGGACAGGATCCTTGTGGTGGGAAAGCTATGACTGCGGAGTTGTCCTGGAATATCCAGCAGCCCCTTTCACTTCCAAAGGTTAACACCGTGCTTCTGGCTGCTGATCTTACACTAAAACAGACCAAAGCCCCAAGGAGCCACAGAGGCAGATGAAGTCAGGGTGCTGTTCTGCCCACTTCAGCTTCACCCATTTCTTTTAAAGAACACACAAGTATTTTGTTGAATAACTATGTCTGGTTTTGGCTGAGAGAGCAAGAACAGCAGCTTAAAGGCTGTCCACTAAAAGGAAAGAAATCTACAGAGGGAAAGAATGAGAATAATTCAATAGTGCTGGATTATGGAGGATTTCCTGGGCTGCCTCTCAAACCCTGCCTAATTAAAATACAGCATGTAATGCACCAGTTTAACAACAAAGGGCTGTATTCCCAGCTTTTGTTCCTAATCTGCACATCCCCTGCGTGAGTTTGGAGATGGCCATTCTGCCTATGAGGCTGCACTTTCAACGCTGAAGGTATCAGGGCTATCTATAATCCATACAGGGAGTTTAAGGCTCTGCTCCTCAAAACAGCAAAGGACATCAACTGGACAATCTTCCTGCAGAAAACGCAGCACCTGCAAGACTGGTGACAGGGAGACTCAGCCAGGGCAGGAAAACCACATCCCACCTGAGTCTGGGGATGCATCACCAGGGGCAGCATCAGAAAACACAAAATCATCCAGTTCCAAGAATTATCTCATAGTCAGCGATACCCCAGTATGTCACTGAGAGCTGTGTTTGATTTCTCCCTAAGCTGTGGTAACTCCTGAGAACACTGCACTGTGATAAGCAGCACTTTACTCCCTGTCTCTGCTGCACACATGCATTTGCAGCACTGACAGCATCACACCTGAGGGGCATTATAAGAATCAGGTCAGGTGAGAATTAATCTTTCATTTACCTGAACAGTTTATGCTCAGCAGAGTCAGCAGTACCAGCTGGCTTGTACTACCACCTGTGCCAGCTCCATGCATCCCACAGAATCATCAAGACTGGAAGAGATCAACAAGTCCTGTGGCCAACCCAGCACCACCATCATCACCCCAATATCATGTCCTGACACCTCTTGAACACTTCCAGATACAGGGAACCCAGTGCCTCCCTGGGCAGCCTGTCAGCGTCTAACCACTCCTTCAGTGAAAAAGTGCTTATTTTTACTAACTGCTCCCTGACTCCTTTTTCTCTGTTTCAGAATAGAAAAATGCCCCTGTATTCCAAAGGGGCAGACAGGTGATTCCTGCAGGTGCAGGACAGGTGGATCTGTGCCCGGAGCAGGCCTGGCTAGGGAACAGCAGAGCTACTGCCAGGACTGCCTCCAGCCTCCCTGCTGACTGCTGAGGGGCATCTGATGGAAAACACATCCCCATGGCCACAGCTGACACTGCCCCTGCTCATCACTGAGTAAATATGCAGGAGAATCAGAAGGTAATGTGAGGAGGCTCTCTGAAGCGGAGATTCTGACACCAGAAGTCATGGCCGGCCTCCAGTTCATGAGCGGGAAATTAATTCTGAGGTTCAGAAGTCTGAAAATTGGGACCTGACTGGGGAAGGCTTTGCACTTAAAAGCAATTAAAATAATGAAATCATACCTGGGTACTCCTATTTAACAGTGTTCTGAAATCCTCGGCTAATGGGAAGCAGTTTAAATGTGTTTGGCATACACAGCTTATCCCTCAGAAAGTGGGGCTCTGGAGGGCTCTGCCCTGTCAAACCACATGTGACACAGCACCATGTACTAAGAACAACATGAAAATGAAACACAACTATGCACAGAGCAAAAACAGATCACTATATCTACATTTCTATTTGCTGATACGTCAACAGATAAATGATTCAAGTGCTAACAACCAGCCCTGGGCACGAGCCGCGCTCCTATTGAAACAGGCGATTTTTTTGTCTCAGACTTTTGGCAGAGTGTATAAAAGAATTTAATGCACAGCTGTTCTACTTTTTAATGTAGGAAACATTAATCAAAGCTTTAAGTTATAAGCTTTCCTAGCGTTGTTTAGTATTCCAGTTCAGCAGAGATCAATAGATCCATCCCATGTTCCCTGACGCCTCTCCAGGACGAAGAGGTGCGATTATGTAAATGGCCCTGGCTTCCTCCCCCTCCTGCCAGCGCTTATCTCCAAAGCCTTCTGCCTGCTGCTCCTGGCCACCACTGCCCGGCCAGCACAGCCTCTTATCTCCTCACAAAGCTCCAAGCACGCCAGGATTGGAGCCAGCAACGCCAGACAATGCTGCACGGCTGGTTTTATTCCTAAGTGATTTATGTGAGCAAATTTAATTTCTTCCTTCAGTGTTTCAGTTTAGATGGAAGATATCTGCTAACAAGTCAGGCTAAAGAGAAATAGAGCAGATGTCCTGCAACGTTTATACAGGTTGGAAATAATCTATTCAGCAATCCAAAAGAGAAGCAGGGAATGATGAGAAAGTGCCAGAGTCACCCTAAGAGTGTCAACGACAGATTAAGGAATCTTTGTAAGAGAGTCCAGCACACAGTGACTAGATACTTTCTGGATGCTGGAAACAAACACATTTTGAAGGCACTAGAAATGTACATTTCAGAGCCAAAGCCCCCTTTCAGGAGAGGTTCACTTAAACTTAATCAAACCAGCCGGACAGCAACTGTCACTGCACACTAACCTAACCCTCCACAAGGAACATGAGGAGTAAATTCCCGGAGTTCGGCACAATGCTGTCACCTCTCAGCAGGCAGATGACTGATGAGCACTGATGTGCGTGCACACACACACACACAGACACCACACACCCACAGCCCCATCACAAACCCTGCAGAGGCTCCAGGCCAGGTGCTGCAGGGCAGCCTGCAGCGCACTCGCCTGCATTGAAGGGACGCGCCTGCATCCCGCACGCCGCTGCGATTCCCTAACAGCACCCTGGTCCTGCGTTTCTTGTGCATTAATCCCTGACCCTGGTAGCTCAGCAGCATAATCCCCATTTAGCATTAACAGCAGCTTCCCCTGCGAGGAACTATTTCTGATAAGTGAGCCCCGATTCAGGCCTCACTTTTGAACAACATATTCCCAGCTCAGCAAGAACCCGGAGTCCTGAATGAGCCCGAGCCCATCACTGCGAGAAAGTTCATTAACCTTGCTGGAGTTGGAGGTTAACAGGATAGCTGAAGAAAGGAGCAGTGTGAATAGCTCTGATGCAAAACAAATTAAAATGAATGTCATCATTCCTTTTGATATTCATTAGTTGATTCAGAGGAAGAATAGTCGTCTTTAAATTTGCAAGCATTTATCTACAAAAAACAGGTGTACATCTGCTGCTCAAGTGCTTCTTTGGGGCTACAGAGAAGAATAATGTACAGAACTCACCAGTTCCACCGAGGGAGTAGCTGGGAGAGGGAGAGAAGACCTGAGCGGCGAAATCCTCAAACGTCATCACTTCCTTATGGTTCTGGATGATGGCTTCGAGGTACAGAGCTCTCTCCTCGTAGCTGCGATGCCCCGTTAAGGAAAGGTGTGTGCAGAACTCAAGGCTGTCCCACGGCATCCCCGAGCACCAGCCCCCAGCCCCACATCCACCCTGACCAGGCTGGAACGGGCAGGGAACCAGACCAGAACTGCCCAACAGTTCTGAATGGGAGCAACAAGGAGGGGATACATTCAGGGCTGGAAATTCAGGATATCACCTCTTGAGCTTCCTGACTTAGAAGCTGGGAGCTGCTGAGTACAGGAGCAAAGCCCCAGATCAAAACCCACCATCACAGACAGGCTGTGGCACTATGGGAAGCTCCTGGCACTCAATATTCCTGTTCCAATGACCAGAAAAGTAACTAGATTGGAGAAAAAAAGCTACAGGACAGAGGAATACACCCCCCTCCCCCCACATTTATTTGATCACTGGACTTCTTAGAAGAAATTAAGCACAATAAACCAATTCCAAAAGTGTGACGGTTGTATTTAGGGCAGGTGCTAGAAGGTGCAACCTTATGTATCCCAAATAAATGATGCACAGTGGACAAACCCAGCCCACAACTTGCATGCATTATGGCCTGAATAATGCAGACAACAAAGCGAGCTAACATCGAGACTATTGCCTTTTAATTAAAACTCGGCAACCTGGAACACACAGCATTCAAATGTGTAATCAAAAACCAGTCACCAATAAAACTTACAAGCGTAACAAGCTGAAGCAACTTTCCAGCTGTCTTAATAGGACCCCTGCTTGCGGCAGCCTTTCACAGCGGAGAAAGCAAATCTTCCCCTTTTGTGTGCAGCTTCTGTCTGCTCAGAAGGTGAATCATACACTTCCAATAACAGGATAACGCCTGGGACAAACCTACAATGGGCTGGAGAGCCTCATGTATGACTTTATGAATTAGGGCTCGCAGGAGCCAGGATGACATCTCATTCTCCGTTTCCTCAGTGAAAACAAAAGTTTTCAGCGCCTCATTGTGTTTCTGTTATGGGGAAATGCACTCGAGCTCTGCAAGGCTGTTCGGTGGGAGCAAAGGCCAAGCTGAATTTAGAAATTAGGAGCAGGAGAATAACACCAGTGACAACAGAATGCAGGTGAGGGTATTTAGAATTGAAAAGCATTACTAATTAATATTGAAGTGCCATTTGTGACTTGCAGTACATTAACAAAACCACTCTGAAACACTATTAAAAAAAAAAAAAATCAGAGAAAAGCAGTGCTTAAAGCCAGGAGACAGTGGTCTAGTGTCGACCTCGAAGGGAATAAGCAAAGCACTTTCTCATTGCACCGAGCGTTCCTGCAGGCGTGGTGGCAACAAAGGGAAGAGAAAGAAAGGAAGAATTTTGCATTTAACGCTCGCAGAGGACGATTGATATGTGATAAATCTTCTTATAAACTTCCCGTGGAAGCCTAAAGAAAGAAAATCAATAGCCAGCATTTCAGCGTTTGCACCTGCTGACAGCGTTATTTGCTCAGTTTTCCTGCCTTGCCCGAAGCCGGGGAGAACGCATTCCTGACAGCGCCAGCCCGCAGCGTGCGGGGCTGCCTCCCCTTTATGGGCTGAACTCCTGATGACTCTTGTTAATGAATAGGCTGCCAAACTTCCTCGGAGAGGAGGCACACGCCTGGGCCCAATTCTAAAGGGACTGATGGATGCCATTCACTCCTCATTATGGAGATGCTGATTCCTCGGCGCTGGGCTGTTGCCAGGGCCGTGCGGAGCGCGCTGCCGGGCGGGCGAGCGCCGGCCGGGGGTGGCGGGGGCTGCGCGCCCGTCTGGCAGCAGCCCCTGTGACATGGAGCTGGCACGTGCTGCCGCAACGGGAGCGGACCCGGCCGTGACAAATTGCTGAAAGGGCTCAGCGACACCGGGGGCTAGCGACCACCTGAGCCTGCGGGCCGGCCGGCAGCGCTCGATTCATCGCTCGGCCCCAGTCGGGGCTGCTTCCAGCCAGGCTGGGGGGACGGGAAAAGGCTCTGCCTGATAATGTCCCGCTGGGTCCCGAACGGCTCGGCACATCTCACACGGCAGCCGGGCTGCCCGCTTCAGATAAATGCTGCGCGGAAACACTGCCCAGGTTTGCTCTGCGCCTGGTAAAATCCTATTGATGAGCTGGAGGATGCTGCTCACCACACAAAAGACTGGGAAAAACCGCCTGGACAAACAGCTGAGCAGCTACGGGAGAGGCAGCTGAGGAAGAACACTCCAAGATGGGGAGAGCCCTGTAGATCCACCAGCGCTTTGGAGGCACGCAAGGAAGACCCCAGCTTAGCACCTCTCCTGCAGGCTGAAAATCCAGAAGCAGTGGGTGCAGACACCCCCAGTGCAGCGAGGCCTCTTCTGCACACCCCAGCTCCACCCACCAGTCACCTTGGCTTGGCACTCCCCGTGCCCTCCTGGGCTCCCTGGAGCAGCGGGAGCACAGCAGCTCCTGCCATACGGGCAGCGAGCGGGATGCCCGTGCTTGTTTGTACTCACGGCTTAATCAAAAGGGAGTTAAGTGACTGCAGCAAAGTGAAATTAAACTCCCTGCTATCTCTGTCTCAGTATACATGCACATTTGGGAGAACATTTGGGATTCATTAAAAAAAGAAAGAGTCAGCTGAAATTTTACTGAAGTTTAGGAATTTGAATGTGGAGGCATCATGAACAAGCTGTAAAAAAACCCTCTGGAAAACACCTCCATCCTGTAAAAAAAGCATAATGAGGTTTCCTATTTATTGCCCTGTAGGAATGACTCTATCCCAAAAATCTCTGGAGCAATACTTCTGTCAGGGCTGCCCCATGGAAACGTGCTGTGCCTTCAGCCTAAGAGCCAACCACAAAATATCACTGAGTTACAAACATTAGAACCTCACTCTGAACCTCTTTAACCTGACCTTTGTGTCACAGCTCTACTGCAAGCTGTCACCAAGGTGCCCCCAACACCAAGCAGAATTTAGATCAAGTGCCACACCAACTACTGGTTTGAAAATGCAACCATGGATCAGCAACCCCTCAGCTCTGAGCAGAGCTGGGAGGGAGCCCCAAGTGCCTGGCTGGCTTTCCTAGAGCAGCCTCAGGGCTGGAGCGCTGCAGGGAACACACAAATCCACTGCTGCAGCAGGCCTGGATGCAGAGGATGGGGCTGTGAGCTTGAACCCTACCCTGGTGGAAAGCTGGACAGCTGGCTGCCCTGATTAACTAAGTCCCCCATTATCTGGGGGCTTGGGGCATCCCCTGAGATCTGCAGATAAATGGAGTTATACCAGACCCTCAAAGAAGCTGATCAAAAGCTCCTCTTTTAATATGTACGGCAATTTGACCCACCCCTCCACGGCTTCATTATTTTACATTTTGCTTCTGCCAAGGCAAAACACCAGAGCAAAATGTTTTAGACAGACACAAACAGGGTTGGGTTTTTTTGTTTCATATGAAATAATGACATTAAAATAATGACAAGGTGTGAATTATTGATATATATTGACATATAAAACTGTGGGAGAGCAGGAATTTAGGTCCTATTTGAATACAGCAATCAAATCTCATTATTTGAATATTATGAGCTTTTAGTAGTGTTTTATCAGCATACCAATTTTAACATTTCAACCACACACTGAAGGCTGTTTGAAAAAAAAAAACCAACATATTAAAATGTAAACATCAGCTATTTGCAAAAAACCCCATCTTATTGTAGCAGTAGGATGACCTGCAAAGTGAAACACACAGGACATCCTTCCAGATGGAGGATGCAAAAGAAGACAAAAGGCAGAAGCTTTTGAAAATTCACTGGAGAGGCAGATACCAGCCAGCACTCGGCTCTTACCCACCAGCATCACTTCCATGTTTAACCTCTACAACACAGAGCCACTTTCAGACAGGCAGTTTAAAACATAATGACCTTGAAAACCCCTCAAAGTCCTCATAATCTGCGTTCTGCAGGTGGCCTGAGCCATCCCAGGGCCAGGATCTTCCCACTGTTTCCCTCCCTGCACACAAACACAACACTAAACCATATCAAACTGCCATGCTGAAAAACAAGGAAATATAAAGATGTTACTCAAGCAGATCCTGAAAATAAAGAACTTTTGCTTATTAATCTTAACTCCATGCTGACCTCCAGCAAAGCTCTCAGGGCCCCACTCCTGCTGATGGCAATGGCCAGCCCATCCTGCCCCACGCTACTGTTTGAAAATAAAAACATTTTGGCAACATTTATATACTGTCACCAATACGTGGAAAGAACAGTGCGCTCAACTGACACAGCGGGCAAATAAAAGACAGGAGTGTTTGTGGGTTTGAGGCCAGGCTGGGGAGAAATGCCTGGCTGCTCTCCATGGCCCACAGGTCGTGCCAACACCACAGGGCACCAGTGCCATGACTGGCACCCAGGACACTGCCAGGGTCTAGGGGAGCACTTGCTGCAACGCCTGTTCCTGTGGCTCCAGAGGGACCCTAATGCGGCCTGCTGGCATGGACCTGCTGCAACTCCCATCTGCGATGTGCAGCCCACCCAGAGAAGGGCTTTTGGGGCATCAAGCCAGTGGAGAAGCTCAAAGTACAGAGGGAGACAGCTCTTTCCAGCCCATCGGACATCAAGGCTGGCTATACGTCCACAATGCCAATTCCTTCTTTATCCAATTAGAGAAACCTGCAGAAAATCTTTGAATTTACTGTTCACTGCAAGAAACATCTATTTCAGTTTCCTCCTGATTGTATCAGAGGGCCCAAAGATGGTTAACAAAAAGGGTTTGCTCCTGATACTGCAGCAGCGGTTTGAAAAAAAACAAGAACATAAATGTTTGGGACTTACCAAAGCAGACTAAAGTCAGGACCATAAAACTGAGGTTAGCAGAGATGTGTTGGCTGATGACCTTTCTGCACCTAATTGTCCTCCCCAGCTCTGAAGAGGATGGAGTTACTGTGCTTTTAAAATGTGGTATTAGGCAGTCTTGGTGTGAAACTCAATCTGCTTGATTGGGCTCGCCATCATTTACGGTCTAGTGACCACCACCACCGCATGAATTTCACCGAGAACTTTTGGGGGAATTTTAGTAACATATATCTTTCACTAAACAGGTGCAGTTAAACTGTACCTGTCAGCCACCGCAGACTTACGTGCTTGTTATAAACCAAAGCATCTGAGATGGAAACTTTCCAGTGACGCCTGCCTTAAATCGGTCCGTGTAACACACGAGACGCGCGCGAGCAGAGGCTGTGTGACCGAGGGGGTCTGTGGGCCCTCTCTCCCCACGGCCAGCCCCCATCACGGCCATCTGTCCACACTGCAGCCAGGGGAGCCAGGGCTCCCTTGGCGGAGCAGGGCCAGCCTGTGCCAGGGCTGCTGTTCCTCCTCCTTATCCAAAACGGGCAGATGATTCTCTGCTGCCAAAACCAAGAGCTTGTCCTCTCTGCAGCATAATTTTCTGCTGCTGTGCCACCAATCACACTGACAGGCAGCCCTCTGTGCTGGGGGCGGATGGCTGGAGCCCAGAACACCCCGGTGTGGAATAGACCTGACTCTCCCTGAGACCGACAGGTACAGAGAGGTCTGCAAATGGATTCGTCGTTTGTGGAGCGTTTGTTTTCCCAGCGCCTCAGCACGGTGCCTATAGCTCTGCCACCTCCCTCCCCACACGGGACCTGGGTCCCTCACAAAAATCACCAAAGAACCTTGGTGCTGACTGATGGAGGTGGGCCTCAGGTCCCAGGGAACCTGCGAGTGCTCCGAGTCACAGGGCACGCTGCCACAGCATTTCCCAGCGCGCACGGCGCGAAACGGCGGCTCCCACGCAGACGGTCGCCAGTAATTGCTTTAAAGGGGAAAGTGCAGCAAAACAACAACAGGAACACGTTTCACACGGTTTCAAAGCATCTCTGTGGAAATCAAGCAGTGTAACAGCAAAGCCATACTGAAGGTGCCCTGAGGCTAAAAGCTCCAGCTCACGCTTGTCTGTGGGGAGCTCCATGCTGGCGCCTGGCTCCTGATGCTGCTGGGCAGCGCGGGGCCCAAGGTGTGCTGTGAGCACCTGTCTGGCAAAGGGCTTTCCTACCGCTCTGGGATAGCAAGAATATGTGGCACATTAGTCATGCCAAGTGCTTCAGGGGAGAATCTTGCATTTATTATGAATAAGGCAGAAAAAAAGCTTTCATCTTAATTTCCAAGCACTCCTGCAGGCGGGAAGCCCTCGGGAGCAGACACACGTACCATTACAGACCCACAGCTCTATAGCAGGAGCAAAGGGACACTGGGTCACCCCCTGCTCCCATACCACTCTGTACTGTGGCAGCACCAGAGCTCATCCCTACCCAAAGTTTTGTAATTCTACCAGAGCCCCTGCAATGCTCTCTCCCAGCTAGCCATGCTTGTACCTGCTCTGTTAAAAAAAGAGCTGGGCTTGCACCTCATTCCCTTTATTAAGTTTGTTCCCATTAAGCATGTTCCTCATGTGCTAGAGAGGTGACAAACCACACAGAATTGTGCCTAAAACACGGCACTCTACAGTTTGCATGGTGCAACCAGCCCTCTGCCCATCCAAGGTTCAGCTGGCCACTGCATTCCATGCTTACCACTGTACTAACATGGCTTGCATGAAAATATTCAACATAATGGCCTGTTACCAGTTCAGAGCTGCAGGAGCCCTGACTGGTAACTCATTCTGCAGGGCACACCGAGATCTAACCACCACCAAGAGGCTGCTTATGAAAAAGTTCTGTTTTGTGACACCTGGGCACAAGGTTTTCACCAGCAAATTAGTGGGGCATGATTCTCCCCAAATATACTTTCTCTGGAAGTAGCCATACAGTTCCCTACTCAGTCCTGAGAGATAAAGGGACAGGAGTTGCCCAATTGAAAGCCACCTTCCCAGTGCCCCAGAGCAGTGATGCTGAGCTCCTCTCCACTGAGGGCATCAGGGACAGCAAGAACCCACGCTGGGACCACAGTGAACAACTTGGCGGGGATCCGCACTGTGAAATTCCCAGTGGAGCTCACAGGGATCCAGCCAAACTCCAGATCCCAAGGTGGTGCAGCCAGGACAGCTGGGCAATGAGATCCTCCCACCATAAATGAAGAGGAGCTGCTGGCAGGGGGATGCTGGGCCAGCTACACCTTCCTATCCTGTACCCAGACATGCAGGAAAGGCAAGGACTTGCCCACAAGGTTTGTGAGTTTATTTTATGAATTATGTCCGTTGATGAAAAAGTGCTGTTGGAATTCACTTATATCTTTAAATTTTATAATTAAAAAAAAAAAAAAAAAGCCCAGAAAAGCAAAAGACAGGGTTATAAAGGTTTTTGAACTGGTGCTGTTATGCTTTGGTCATTGCACATACACAAACACACAGACTTGCAGTGTCTCCAGTTTAACAGCCATGTATATTTAACATTCCTACACTTGTTCCCACTCCTCTCCCCAAACACAAGGATATTCTAAAGCCAGAAAAGTCACCAAAAGAGTTCACATGCCTCACAAGATCTGTTCCACAGTGCACTTGGAGACAAGGAACAGGTCAAGCTCCATCACAGCAGTACCCAGGTGAAGGTACAGTTGGGAATCTCCTGGGATAATGCCATACTCCAAACCATTCAGAACCTGAAGGTGCCAGCCTCTGCAATTCCCAGCTTTGAACCTAAAGTGTCAGAGACAGTGGAAGGGGAGATAATGCCAGACTCTTTCTACAGGAGAATATGCCACAAAATTGTTTACATACAGTCTAAAACAAAATTGTTTGTGCTGCCATTCATGGGGTGTGATTCCCCACCCTGTGGAACAACTGCAGTGACACTAAGGTGGCTTTGTGTGCTCAGGAGACCAGGCTCACTGAGCTGCTGCTGAGCAGCACACAGATACAGGGATTCCTGGAATTATATGGAATATAAATGCACATGCCAAATGAATTTGTTGCTAAAAGAAGCTCTATTTAGCTTTAACTGAATCACAGGCAGTGGAAAGACATCTCAGAAAGGGGCACTTCTGTGCCTTGGATCTAACTGATGGACTGTCAAACTCACTCATTAAGGAACAAGTCTTTTCAATTTATAAATATATTTTATCACCTACTAAATGTTACCAAACCCTGTCAGTTTGATAAGAGTATGATGATCTGGCAGCTACAAGCAGAACAAAATACAATTACCCAAAGTAATTTTGCCCCTTCTAGTTTATTACAGATCTTTTCATTATTTCTGGGTCTAACACTGAATGGCTCAGTTTCAGGTCTATTATGGGTCTATATATTACATTTATTACAATCAGGGACAAGTAACTGGGGCTTATTATCACATCCATTATGAGTGACACCATTTGCAAGATGCTTAACGCGAAACAGACTTGTTGCTGTGGTGAGACAAGCTGGGAAATTGCTCCATATTAGAGGGTAGGAAGGAACAAATCAGAGAAAGCCAAGCAAGAAATCAGCAGGGATTTCCCAGCTTTAAATTAAAACCAGTATAAGGAGGATGGAGGTTTAAAATTATCACCTGAGACATTTGTGGATATTCCAAAGCAGGGACTGAGCATGGGCAGGCACGGGGCTGTGGGTGGCATAGACAAACACCTCGCAGGGCTGACCAAGGGCTCAGCAAGGGCTCCATTTTTAGTGTCCCTTTCCATGCTGTACCTGTGCCCCCCAGCAGGTTCCTCTGGCCACGCTGACCAGCGGCTGGCACGGCACAGCAACACCTGGCACTGCCTCCAGCCGGGCCCTGCAGCAGCTGAGGCCAGAGCACCCTGCCAGGTGGCTGCACTTCAATGACACTGACTGTCATTGTAGGGTTAACAAGGAGCACGGGGAAATCTTTTATTCATATAACACAGAATGCCTTCTGTTGATCTTTGAATAATGTTGCTTAAAATCCATTAAATGAACATGCCCTTCCAACAGACAGCCCACAACAGGTAGAGCAGCACGCACTCGCTGCCGGCTGCCTCGGCCAAACGGCATCCCCAAAAGCAGATGATTAGGTCAGCATTTAAAATAACATTTTTTCCCCTGAAAGTGACCTCCCAGAAGGGAAACTGGATTCCACTTCCACAGCACAGCTCAGCCAGTGTGTATGCTGTGATGGCTCCCCATTTTCCCAGGAGTAAATTAAAATTCTGGTGCATATTTATAAAATCTGATTTTTTTAAACTTATGAGGTGGGATGTGTGAGTGGAGTGGGAGCAAAACTGAAAATAAAAGTGACTCCTTCACAAAAAGGCAAGTCAATGCATTGATTTCACTGCTGTTAACTTCCTCTAAATGTTCTACTGGTTCTGAAAAAATTTCCCTGTAAGTTTCAAGTAACTCAGGGTGGCCATGAAGTCTTATCATTACAATTAATTACAGGATAAGTTCCTGAGTGAGTGGTGCAATACACTATTAAACAACCAAGTTCTAAATCCAAGCACAAGAGGAATGATGGTGGAAGTGGAGAGAGGGCAGTGGGGAGGGCTGCTTCCCTGGCTGCACACCTGAGCTGACAGCCTGCTTTAGCACCCAGGACTGGCCAAGTTCAAACCAGCTCTGAAAAGGAGTGAGAATGAGATCAGAAACCAGACTATGGTATACAGGTACATATTGTATACAGGTGTTATCACACAGGGGAAGGGGAACAGAAGTGCTGAGCCCCAGAAAGTGCAAAAGAAAATCTCCTGCCTATTGGAATAAATATGGCAGAAACAAGAAGTGACAAAACGCGAGGTAGTCTCAAAGAAAAGCTGAAGTGCTGCTGGAGCCCTTCCCAGCTGAAGGCATTCTGTGTATTCAGGTAAAAAGCCACTGAAGAGCAGTGCAGGAGCAGAGCAGGCTGGGGCTGGGCCCAGGAAGCTGCACATCACCAAGTGGGAGGTGCAATGACCTGTGCCCATGTGAGACCCCCAGGTGCTCACAAGGTTGGGGGTCACACAGATAGACCAGGCAGAGCATCGGTGAGCAGCTGTGCTGTGCAAGCACTGGGGCTATGCACTCCTGCATCCCCGAGGTGTCTGGGTTATGGAGCACCCACTTCCACCCCAATGAGATTACGGCCGACTCGCAGAGCGGCAGCACTTTGTTAAAATGGACAATTAATCTGATTTAAGATGGCAAATGAGCGAGCCAGTGCTGCTGCACAGACAGCTGTGATGGGAGGGGGGGAATCCTGCAGGAAAGTCACCGGTCCCTGCAAGCCAGCGCAGGCAGGAGAGGTGGATGGCAACTGGTGACATGTGAGCTGCTCCAGTCATTTTTCCAAGGCTACCAAAAACCTGCCCCGGAGCCCCCGGCGACAGCCACTCTGCTCCGCACAGCCCCTTCCATCTGCTTCCTGCCAGGCCCTTGTGACACGTCTCATTCTGCAGCCAGCACAGAGACGCTCCTTTGTGAGGGCACCACAAATCACCGCACAGGCCGACCCTTCCCCGGCACGTGCCTGCAAGCACCGTCTGCAGCTCCACACAGCACAGAAAGGAGCCCGAGGCAGCGTGTGTGCCCAGCAGTTCCGTCCTGCTGCCCAGGTGGCACAGCCTCCCCACAGCCCCAGCCCGAGCACAAACCTGGGGAGCTTCCGCTGCAGCTCATCACTTCCTCAGTGTTCTCGCTGCTGCTTCCAGCCAGTGCCCTTTAAGCTAAACTTCTGAAGTTCTTTGACATCCTTAACTGCTGAGTCATGTCGGGTATAAAAGGAGATCGTGAGGATCCCAGAGAGAAGGCACAGAGCACAGGATGAATTTTTAATGAAGCATCAAAGTTGGTGGAAGGAGGAGAAGGGGGGATTTGCAGCGACAGCGACCCAGGGAAGAAGCTACACAGCAGGAACACTGTATGCTGCTGTCAGGTTTTCCTGTATTCAAGTTTTATTCCAGGTTTTGTTTAACTTACTGTCTCAAATTTCACCCAGTTTGAAAAGAAAGGCTTTTATCATTCAAATACCAACTAATCCGTCTTCTGCGGGACACAACCAGCGCTCCACTCGCTCCTGCCCAGCTACACACTGTCTCTTCCCATACTTACATTCTGAGGAACCCAGGAAATCATTTCTTCCCAGTCAATTACAAAAGGAGAATTGGTGTCTTTTGCCATTAGAAAGGCTGTGCATAGCTGCTCATTCTCCACACACCTTTGTCACTATGACTGCCGTCACCCATGTCAGGCCCCTGCTACATCAGCTCAAGCTGGCCCTGTGAGCAGCCTGCAGAATTTCATCCATTAGCTGGAAAATGCCCACTGCAACCCAAGATGAGCCCGTCCAAATAATGTCACTTGCCAAATAACTTGGAAATACATGACAGCCTTGTCTTTGGGTGTGATTTCAGAGCCTACAGTGAGTGCCTCTTGCACTGCCAAGCTTTCCAGTTTGGACTTGTGGCGTGTGACTCAGTGTAACAGCAGGAACACTGGCACACAGAAGTGGGATATTGGATATTAAATATTTGGCTTTTTTGGCAACACCTCTCCTCAGTGCCTGCCCTGGTGTTTATCTGTGCAGGCACACTGCTATCTGATCCCCTGGACAATGCCAGCAGTCTCACTGCAGATGCTGCTACCTTGCGCGAGGTTGGGCTCTGGGGTGTTAGAATCTGCCTCTCTGAGGCAGACACTGCTCTGCAGCCCGAAACAATGCCCAGCACTTCGCCATGAAAAGAGAGAAAGTGAACATTAGCACATCAAAGGCCCCTTTCTGAAAGAGGAAAAATTGCACGATGCACACTTTAATCTTTCTGACAATCTATGCATAGCCTGAGCTGAATTCTATTTTTCACACAAATGGGAATGCTCCATACGAGCACTTCTGTACCAACAGCAACAAGAACAGAGAAACACGAGCTAGCACAGACTTTGAACTTTTAAAATATGGATTAACATGCAATAATATTTAACAGCTGATAGAACAAGATCCCTCTTATCTCTCTTAATAAACCCAAATAACATCAAACATTTTACAGGCAACCTACAGAAAGGCTGCTAAAATATTTTAATCTAAAAATAAAAATAAGTTAGTATTAAACAAAATACAGGTAATATTAAAATCTTAGTGTAAATGGCTAGTGTATAAAATCAGTTACCTGACGGAGAACAGCCTTAAGTGTAATTCCCTTAATTAGCACTTCCATTTAGCTAACTAAAGGTGGAATGCGACCCCGCTTACAAGATTTAAAAGAAAATATTGCTAAAATACATATGCAGCATCTAAACTCATTCTGTTGCATTAAAGCAGAGATTTGTGCCTGTAGGTGTCCTTGGAGTAGGACTCACATCCATCAGCCCCGAGAAGTAAACACTGGGGACATCTCTGCACATCCAGAAAACCAGAGCACAGGCAACAGCACGATCCCACCAGGGAGGGGCAAGAGGTCCCTGCTCGCATTCCTTCACCTGGATGCCCTGTTTGCTGCTCAAACCTCACCAAGATTGTCTTGGTGTGTTAAACAGAGTCCAAAGGCTTGTGGAGAGCAGGAGAGAGACTGCCCAGGAAGAACATCCCAGTTTTTTTCATATAAACAGAAGTGCACCCCTTAAATTTTAGCTGTAATGGAGTGGTATGATTTACAAACACACCTTAGTAAATGCACATGCTGAATAGATTTGTTTCTGACTAATTTTCAGCCAGAGGAACAACGTGTTGGAATAACTTCAACAAGATCCCAGCCTTGGACTTGCAGAACATCAGCAATGGAGAAGAGGCAGCATCATGACTGAGCCCCACACACCTAATACTGCACACAAGACAGCACATTCCCAGATAAAACACCTGCACTTCCCAAAACACTGGAGAAAGAAAGCCATTTTTCTTGCAGACCTGCCAGTAACTTAAAACACTTCAGTCCTAAAAAGGAGCAAGGGAGCACACATGGATTTGCCAAGCGGACTGTTTGAAATGTGGGATCAGTGGTGAGACAACGAGCTGGCCCACAGAAATATTGGAAAAGTAATTAAAAGTAGCTGTTCTGGAAATCTCTCCACAGAGAAGCCTGCCTGTGCCTTGGACACCCACCGTGCCACAGACCAGCACACTGAAGTACCACAGAACCACAGGCTCTGTGCACTTGTTTCACAAAAATTATCTGCAATTTACAGGGTTTGCATTGCTAAACATGGCCCCAGGCCCAAGACCTTTATTTCCCTTCATATTTCGCGTCTTCAGGATACAGCGTTGCTCAAAGCACTGGCTAAAGCACATACTGGGGGAGGAAAGAATGGCTGGACCGGACAGATGGTTGGCCTTTGGATGCTGAAAGGGATTTTGAGGGAGTTGAGCAGTATGACTTAATTCTTGTCCTGAATATTGAAGGTAAACACAGATCAATCCAAATGAGGCAGAGCACAGCTACAGCCCTACAACCACAGTCCTGTGTGTAAAAACCAGCAACAGATCACAAATGCAACAATGCACAAAAACACCGACACTTTCTTTAAACTCCTGCCACTGGAAATGCTGCCTCTCCTGTCTGCTCAGCGAACAGAAATTGAATGAATTTTTTTTAAAATGCAATGATTTATTCTCTGCACACAGATCACTGACTCAGCATTTACTGTACAGTCAGAATGCACAGAGGTGAAGCAGAGAAACTCTCAGAAGCTTGAGTCCTGCTGATTTCTCCCAGTCTGGGAATACAGCAGTCCCTCTGACAATTCCAGCAGCAGGGATGGATTCTGCTCCATCCTAAAAATCTCCTTCTAGGGAATGCTACATACAACTAGCAAAGCTGTCTCAGACATGTGATGCTCAAAATGTAACAAAAGGATGAAATATGAGGGCAGTAAAATGTGTGTCTGTAGGTATCACGTTTCTAATGCTCTTCCAGTAAGTACTACCATGAAAAATGAAACATTTGGTTTACTGATGTCTGTGTATTTTCTTTAGCAATACAACAGAAGATTCAAACCCGTTGGTTTGGGCAGTAAAGAACACTGGAGACCCTGTGAGGCATTTGTTTGCAAACTCCAGTTTCACAGATACTGTAATTGATGCACAAAGTGGGAACAGAAAGTAAAATCTCTCCACTTTGCTTTCCGAGATCCTGGGACTTTGTGTGTTGACTTTTGGGATTCCAAACCGCACGTTGCTGTGGCATTTGAAACAAACGGAAATGCTGGCATGCAAATCCTATTCAGCAACTTGAGAATACTGAGGGCTTTTACAAGGCAAAGAACACGTTAAAAGTTCATTAATTAACCAGTGCTTGGGAACAGATGGAATGGCTATCTGGGCTCTAATTACTGCAAGTTGGGACAGAGGTTCACAGACCTTAATGAGGTTCAATAAAATGAATGATTACACATCAATCACAATTAGAGAAACCTGTAAGATGAGCTGAATTATCATGGCAACAAGTCATAAAACATAGGAGCACAAAACCCAACAGGTTCTGCAAAAGCCTAGAAAGGAAAGGTTTCTGAATTCAAACACTTCTCCTGGACTGGAACAATCCCTCTCTCCTGCCAGGCTCGGAGAGTTAACGATGAGGGTTGTGCCCTCCCTTGATTACTCAGCCTGGCAAATGTGGGTGTAACTGCTGTTCCTACAACTTGAAACCTTAGGATAATATAGACTTGTGTTTAATAGTTTAAGACAGAAAAATCTTCTATTTCTTACCACTGGGGCTGCCTGTGGGAAAAGGTGTCTTCAGAGCCTCACATTTCCCAGCTTTGAGGCTGGCAGTAGGGAGAGGAAGGTGGTGGGCTGGACACAGAAACTTGAAGTGCAAAGCCCTGTTCACTTATGATCTGGGGAGTGTCTGAGCATCAGCCTCAGGGTTCGTTCTCCAAAGTGCTCTGGGTCTCTGTGATCCTGCCTGCACTGCCACACTGCCTGAAGGTGCCAGTCTGGCAAGCACAGTCCTCACAAGCCCCCTTTGAACACCAAGAAGCCAGTCAGGGTCATAGGGACAGCACAAGTTCAGGAAAGAGCTTTCAGAAACACAGAAAAACAAAGGGCCTGGGAGCTTGAGCTCTCTCCCTAAGCTGCAATGGATTCATTATCATGGCACATTTTTGGTGTTGAGGCTTTGCAGGACTGAGACAGGACTGAGCTAACCCCAAGTTTGTTACACAGGTGACACTAAGATTTCTGAGAAATAACTGCTCCCCAAACAACCCTTCAGGGGTTCCCAGCTGGAAGGTGTGCAGGGGAAGGCCTGTTTTACTTCAGGAAGCTACAAACCGTAGGCCAGCAAGGTGTCAGATAATCCACACTGTCTCACGAGTGAAAATCAGCCAGGTGGGTGACCCTAAAGAGGTGCCACAAATCCATCTGTTCAGCACAAGTTACAGATACAGTTCTCCAAAAAACTGGCCCAGGCCAATTCAGAGAAGTACTAAAACCCAGAAAATTACCTGAGACTTTGTTTAACAGCAAATACTGTACATGCAAATACTGTACATGCATACTATAGATTGTTACTAAACATTAGATTTAGGAAATCATCAAAAGCCATCTGCTCCTGTTTATACAGTAGAACCTGACAGTTAAAAGCACTGGGAAATACACCCAGAATTACGATGCTGAGGAGAAAAACCCCATAAATTGAATATGCCAGCCAGAAAACCTGCCACAAAACGTAGCTTTCTCCTATTTCTCTCACTTGATGTCACCACGTTCATGTCTCCAGTGACAGGATACTTTCAAAGCTTTTCAAATGCAGGTGGAGGGGAAGCCTTTCCTCTCTAAAAGGCAATGTAGGATTATGGTGCTGCCCATCAAACTATCTATATAATATAGCAGGCACAAAAATTTTTCTATGCCTGCCTCCTTTGGTATCAGCTGCACAGAGCCAGTCAGGCTGGAGGGGACTCAGATCTGTCTCATCTCCTCAAAGCACGGCCAACACTCAACTCAGCCACTCATTTTGAATAACAGAGAAACAAAATCATAAAGAAAATACAAATCTAAGCTTAAAAATGTTTTTCCTATTTAGAAAGTTATTCCTTAACTTTTTCTTAAGCAATATCAGCATGCATGGCTGATGAGAACCACACACTGAAGTCAGAGTCTCTTCAAAGAGAAAAAGAGAAGTTTGAAAAATGACATAAACCTGTACTGGCGATCGCATGTTTGTGTTACCACCAGTCCCTGGAGTGCTGGGAAGTACCCATGGAAATGCCCACATGTGGATCTGCTCTCCTGCAGCCTTTGAGCCTTCCCACCGCTGTTTCTGGGACAAGGGAACAGCCCTGCTGGATGGAAATTGCCTTTCCAAGGCCAGCACCTGGGCTTTGGCCCTGGTGAGGACACAGTGCATCCCACCAGAACCACCGTGGAGCGCCCCAGCAGCCCTCAAACCATTCCCTAGGAAAGACCCTTCCTAAATCCCTGCCGGCAGGAGCCTTCACCTGCTGCAGCGCTGCCCGCAGGGGACCCCGTAACAAGTGGCTCCTGGGGAGCCTGAGCACCATCCTGGCCACCTCGGAGCCTGGCCACAGGTCCCTTTGTTCCTTTGTTCCGCCGGAGGGAGCGGGAGCGGGCGCTTCCCGCAGCGCCGCCGCCGCTGCCCCGCACTCCTGCCTCCCGCACGCTTTTTGTCTCGGAGCACTCTGCGCCAGCCTTTTCACAACCTACGTAATTCCACAAAAAGCAACGAGGATCTGCTTCGGTTTTCCCTGAATTTCGCAGTTTAATTTGATGATTACACTGCAAGAGCTGAGACGCAGCCTTTTAATCTAAATGACTCGGGGTAATTTAACTTGATTTTATTAAAACATCGGAACGATCGCCATACGTTCCGCACAAAGGAATAAGACTGGAAGGTTAAGAATCAGCATCAGGGATACCAGCAGCTCCCTCTAGTTGGAAAGTGCATTATTATTGTCCCTGAAGAGCCAGTAAATAGCAAAGATCCCCGAATACTACAAACTGCTTATACCAAGCGGCTTGGGAACTTGTGCTGGAATATGTAATCCTTGTAGATCCACTGGCTACAGTGCTTGGATTCCCTCCTCTTAAATGAAAAAGACCTTTTATTATCTGTGGTGGTGACTTCAGATTAATTTTTTAATACGTTAACTACCGAAAAATTTAAAAATCCCAGCATTTGACAACGAATCCACTTTGGAACAAAAAAACCTGCCGCACGTTATAGTGGCAATTTGCAAACCGGCTTTCACTGAAATTTAAAGTACGCGTTAGAGCGTGCATATGCTTTAAATAAATATAGGGTTTCAGATATTGATCCAGAAGCCACCTCCTTACATTTCCATGGCTTTGAAACTAAAGAAGAGGCTTTTTAGCCTGAGGGGTTAAAAGTGTGGGTGTGGAAGTGGGCTTTTGTTGGAAAAATTAGCAATGCTATGAGTCATTGTGCATTAGCGGCAGAATAGTTTTGCATCTTGTATGAATCCAGACACCATATGCCATGCGAGGCCGGCCGGCGCTGCCGTGCCACGTGGGCATCCCCAGCGGAAAGGCTGTTGGAGCGCAGCGGCGGCCGCGCAGCGCGGCCAGCCCGGCCCGCCGGACATTGTCGGGAGCAGCAGGAACAGCTGGTAAGCCAGCAGAGCCCCGCTCGCCCGGCCCGCATGCTAATGAGCCGGCCCGGCCGCACAAAGCCCCGCGCCCGGGGGAGCGACCCCGGGGCCCGCGGGAGCTCGGCCCGCGCCCCCGCCGCCCGCTCCGCCAGTGGCACCGGGAGCAGCACTGCCGGTGGCACCGCCGGCCCCGCTGCTGCCAGCGCCCCTCACTCAGCACAGCCACAGAAACACAACTCGCTCTGCTTTTCACCGACCTGTCTGTGACAAAACCCAAGCGGGAATTCACAGTAAAGTTTCTGAAAGGCACAATGGAGCTTTAGCTACGCACATCCCTTCAAAGTTAATGGGGGGGAAACAGCAAAAATTGCTTTGAAAAGACACAAGAGTGTGAACCCCTCGCAAACCGGCAAGAACCACCACAAGATGGGATGGAGTATTTGTTAGTAACCCGAATATACCAATTTTGCTTCTATCAAAAAACCAAAGAACGAGCAAGCGCCTCTCATGAAACACAAATTGGAGGCTCTTTGTGTAACCCCGGAGAAAACATGAAGCACCGTGGGACAGGTGTTTGCACCTCTGTGTACTCTGCACCTTCTCGTGAAAGGGATATTTACTGCTCATAAACAAAGCCCTGTACCGCTGCAAGCTGCCTGCAAAGCATCCCCATCCCGGGCTCCTGGGAAGGGCCTTGTCAGAGCACAATTACACCACCCAAACCACACCATTTCCAGCAAGATCAGAACTTCCCAGTCTCTGGCAGGGCCTAAAGAGGCATGGCTGTGTGGTTTAGGACCCTTGTTTGCAACCAGCACACACATACGAGTACACATGTCATTTAGAAATCCAACGTTGAGTTTGTTTTGCTGGGTTTTTTTCCCTTGACACATATCACACAGTGAACTCACTTTTCATTTAACAACACATTATATTCTCGATGTCACTTAACTCCAGGTTTGTTTTTGGAACTCTCCATTATATCAGCCAGCAAAGAAGAGCCTCTACTACTGCTGGGGTTTATTAAGTGCTACTGAAGAGCACAGAAACTCCATGTCAGAATCAGCCTGGGACTTCAACACCCCTCAGCAAACCTGGCAGCCCCCAGCCGTGGGGGAGGACAGTGGTGCCTCAGGTTACAGTGACAAAATAAACTGCATGGTTGCCGTGCAGCCCCCCGGCTGCTCCCTGCCACCCCAGCAGTGCGGGTACAAGCTGTGTGTCTAACAAGGGCCCGCCAGCAGGTTCAGGAAGGGACACGAAACAGAAAATAGAGAAATGTGATCCCATTGTGTCTGCACAGTGCAGCAGCATGTGGAGTTTAGACCTGCAGAAGCATTTCATACTCTTTAGATATGCACCGACGGGACGCAGTGGATTCTCTGCGAGTCCATGAAGAGCTCTATGAATGAGAGCTGAGGAGCCGCCTCCACAATCCCATGTAATGCCACCTAAAAGCTTTGCCTCGCATGACTTATTACAGGCTGGAGCAGATTAGAGGCATCGATCGCTGCCTGGAGAAGGTTCTGGCTGTGAGGAGGGAAGGCAGAGGAGACAGCCAGCCCGGCCATTGATCGGCTGCGGCAGGGGCCGCGCAGGATGAAGGGCAGAGCTGCCAGCGCCTCAGCCCCCCTCGGGTCTGGGCACCCCTGGCCAAGGGCAGTGAGAGGGACCTGCTGCTCCCCACAGACACTGGCCACTGACAGGCACTCGTGCCAGCCAGGGCCGGCCGCTCAGCAGCAAACCGTCAGGTGCCATGTCACATAAATTGTCACAGCTCCTGTGACACATGCTTTAGAATTTCATAGCCATTTCTATCAGCATCGATATAGCTGGAGGGCACCACTTCTTGGGATGAAATAAAGGGGACAAACTGTGAACCCTCTCTGAAAGGAATAACAGGCTTTCCATCTCATTTCCCCGGCAGGATCAAACACTGCCTTGTACCCACAGCAGAGCTCCAAATGCCAGTGCCACAAAACACACACTGAGAGGGACACAAAACGTGTGTGACACCACACGAGCCTCCAGAACATCTGACAGCCATTCACACAATTAAGTCCATCATAGCAAATACCTTTCTTTCACAGATAAAGCAGGTAAGCAGATTGGGCACTCTCTATTAGGTTAATCAGAAATTGGCTTAAGCCAAGAAAGGGATTTAATTCAGAATTTGAAGCTGATGTTCTTGGCTTAATCTTCTTGGTTCCAGATATTAACACATCTAGGATATATTAGTATGTCAATATCTGGATGAGTTGTAATGAATTAAAGTTATGGATTTCTTTTTTGTTATGTGTTTAAACGGAGTTTTGGCTTTACCCCAGTGAGCTGCTGGCTGGCACAGGTCAGCAGGCACACCACTGCCATTACAGTGGAGAAAACAGTGAGAGAGTTACTCATGTATCAAATTACTTCTCCAGGGTAAGGGCTGTGTTTTCCTCAGGTCCACAAAAAGGAGTGCAAACTGGGAGCTGGGAAACGGTGACATCCAGTGCTCAGACATTACTTAAGGAGCTCTCATCCCCACCGTGCTCATTTGTGCTTGTCCCGATGCACAGGCACCTCCAGAGCCCCGTGTCACAGCAAAGCAGAGTGCAGGAGTCAACAGGCAGCAGGAGATCAAACCCCTCTGCTGCCCATAAGAACAAACAACTCATCCCAAAAGTGAGATTGTGCACAGAGATGATTTCATCATCAGTGTCTTAAAAAGCCCCAACAAGAGCTAGCTCCCTATTTACCCATTCACAGGAAGTACATGCAGTAGCTTGGATTGCTAAGAACATAACTTGGAGACTACCAGAAGTCACCGAAGAACACAGGGAAGCTGGTGCTGGCACACAGGACACATTCCACTCTGCCCAAGGCAGATTACAAAGAGCTCCTCAAAGCTGAGGTAACATTTCAGACACATTGGGGTATTTCCTACTTTTCTCTAAATTCACTTAGCATCCCAGTCAGGAAGGACTGAGAGTACAAGAGTTTTTTGAAATGGTGGAGAAAAAAACCCGAAGTGGTAAGATACTCAAAATAACACTGAAACAATTTTTAAATTAAACCAATTCAATCCAAGGAGAAAAGAAATGGCTCCATTTGGAAAGATAACCTGGGCAGTGAGAATTGCATTTCCCTGGGCATTCTAAGAGAAGCTTTTTGCTCAGACATCATTCTCTCCAAATCCCAGTGTCTTTCTGGAGACCAGGACTGAATTATGGGCCAAACAAAAGGCCTGATACCTGCCAAACTAGCTACATTTTCATATCTGAAGGTTGACTAGCACCTGAGCTTAGGAACTGTCAGCTTAGACAGCAGTTGCCAAATCAGACCTGTAATACTTCAATCCAAACCCTGTTTTCCCCCAGTATTTATCCTCAGACAAGAGCAGCTCCCAGAGAGGAGCTCTGCTGCAGCTTAGTGCCATGGCACTCCAGATCACACAAGTGTTCAGAAATCCTTCCCAGCACACAGCTTGCTTCACACAAGGTGGAAGAGCATTCAGAGATGCACTTTTACAGCCCCACTCCCACCAGTTCTTGAAAAATTCAGCATTGCTGGAAACAGAACAGACCCTTGCTTAGTTATGATATGTAATTAATTGTTTGGGAGAGAGGTTGTTCTTTCCTTTCCCCAGCACATACAAAAGAGGCTCAGATGCACTCAAAAACCTGCATAAATATATTCCTTTTAATACAACAATTGTAGTAAGCCTAAATATTATTTTCTGTTATTGTAAAATTTAAGTCATCTTATTACTTATGGTTTCTGTAAGTCCCAGTCACATTAAAAGTCAGACACTGCCTGAAAAAGCTGCCTGGAGAGGCTGCTGGAGGCACATTGCCTCATGCTCAGCAGTTACTCAAGGATGGCAAGAGTCCCAATTAGCAGGGGCTGCAGCCACTCAGCCTCTGTGCTCCATGGCACCAAGGAGGAACAAAATGGGAATTTGGAACATAAACTGATGCACAATCATCCCCGCCCATGGAAGCACTGCAGCAGCAGCAGAGACAGCACTGTTCCAAAGACAACTGAGCTGTGCACGCAGCACCCTGGGAGTGCCATCACGTGCCCTTCGATGGACACAAAGAACCTGTAGCCAGAACGGCTCTAAACTGAAGTTTAAATATAGTTAATTGTTTTTTAACAAATCTCTTGCCCTAATGAATTCCTTAAAACCAAAAGCGTTACATAAATGTAAAAAAAGATTTTTAAAAATCTGATGTGATCTGCTGTAGTTACCTTCCTAATTTTCACAGAGATTTCCAACAGAAATCTGTATTTGGGCACGGCAGTGGAATTTGTGTCATCATGACCAAGCGGCTGCGGGCAGCGAGATGCTCCCGCGGCTCTGCGGTCCCGGTCCCCATGGAAACCAGACTCAGATATTGTCCTCCGCTCGATGGAGCACCAAGTCGGGAGCCTTTTGTGCCTGATGAGATTTCTTCCACAACCTTCCAGCAACAGACCCTACAGCTTCCTCCTGACTCTTTCCTAATTGAGATGCAAATTAATCTCTGTGGCTGATTACACTTCCCTTACAGCCCCTGACAAGTGCAGCTGTAGCCGGAGTTTACAGACTTTCCAACAAGTGACTTCAGCTGTCACTGCTGGCAAGGCACTGCCCCGGCTTCCCAGCACCACCAGGGCAGAACAGGGATGAGTCCCTGCAGGTACTTCACAACTGCCACTGCTCCAGCACTGCAGCACCTCATCCCCATGGAACCCACACGGACACCAGATGAAGTGTTTGATCCGTTGTAACCACACCGGAGTCCAAACATCTTCAGCTACTGACCCTTAGCAGGGATGTTGCCTTTTAACATGACCCACGTGCCAAAGAGAAGCTGCAGATCCTCCTCGGCTCTGCCTCACTCCGGCCTGCATCCCTCATCCAACTACAGTTATGACTGGTGTGTGCCAAACACCATCCCTCACTTTGCCAGGAATGTTGCTTTCTATTTCTCCCTCTCACTGACATTTTTTGAGTTATTTCCATCTCCAGTCTGATAATGGCACTTCCATTTACTGCTTGCACTGCTGGGTCTGCTTGCCTCCTGTCCTGCTCGCAGCAGCTGGCACAGCAAACACTGGACCTGAGTCACTCGCCCTTTGGGAGCTGCACTGGACAGGCCCAAACATCACCTTTACACACCTACACACTCACATTCCAGCTGCTGGCTGTCGTGTATCTCAGAGTCTGCATTATCTAGGGAATGAATTACAGACAGCTTTCTCTCCTGCTCCAGTATGGCCCCAAAGGGATCTGCCCACCACATCCCCTCTGTGCCACTTCAGGAGTTTCTCAATCCACTTTCATTTATCAGACAGACAAGTGGCAGTTGATTCACTATGGACAGCACAGGTGCAAAAGCAGACACAAAAAAAGGCGAAAAAGAATGTGGGGACAGATGCTGCCTCAGACCTGTGCAGAGCAGTGCCCTGTGCAGCTCTGTCACCCCAGGGATGCACAGGGACCCTCAGGGACACCCCCTTGGACAGCAGGAGCACGGCCAGCTGGTGAGTGCTGCTCACTCACAAAATGCTCAATGCCAAAACATGGGAGGACTCCAGCTGGGAGTGAGGGGATGGGATAGCTTCATTCTTATAACTGCTGCTACTTATGTCCATTTTAATACACTGTTACTTTAGTATTGAACACCGAGAAACAGATTAAACTAAATTCTGCACAGCACAGTTTCAGGAATTTGTTAGATTTCTCTCAAGAAACAGAGGAAAACACAGCAAGCCTTGACTCACCTGTCAGGCATTGCCACGGTCTGCACAACCACCACCATCATTTGCTTTACAATGAGGAAACAATTAGTTATTAACACAAATCTATCTAACCGCAATGAAACTTTTAATTTCTGATGACTTTTGCAAAGTATACTGGATAAAATTTATTTATTTTAGTTTAGGTTTTTAAAACAAAACCCCAACGAGTACTTAGAGGATATTCCATGTTTTAAAAATGTGCATCTTAAACTAATTCCTCAACGTTCCTTCAAAGGTCAAAACATTTCACAAACTCTTTCTCAAAGTCGTGTGATTAGAAAAATACTCAAATGAAATGCTCCCCAGAGAAAGCAAAGTGCAGTGAGTGGTTGTCCCAAGGTAAGTGATGTGATTAGCAAAACAAGCTATGAAATCTATGATGGCATTCTGAGAAGATCCCAGCATGGGTGCAAACCAGTGCTAACACTGCGGGTCTGTGTAGCACCCAAGAACCACAGTCTGTGCCACAACTCCTGTCCCAGAGAATCACATCCTCCAGTTACCTTCCAGCCACTGGAAAACAGGTTCTGAAAATACCCAAACACAGGCGTGACTGGAAAGAAACTGGAATTTGGGACCTTAAACATCTGTATCTGAGGACAAATCCCATCTGCCTTATTACTCTAATCAGTCCAAGTAAAGTTAATTGGCTAGGATAAGAGCATGGCTGAGCTCTGGCTACCAGCCTGACATACACAGTTCACCACTTCTATCAGTGTGAAAGCAAGCTGGGAGTTACCATTTCTCACAGATCAAAGCCCAAACCCACCAGCAGCGAGGTGGAAGCTGCTGGTGAGAGACTCCTGTCCTGTTACCATTCCAATTTGGAAATGGTACACCATTTCCAAATTGGAACGCTAACGGATGGCAGCTGGGTGTGAACCACTGAAAACATCCAGCTGCACACAAAGAAAGCTCTGACCTTTCCTAATAAAATCAAACAGGGAGGATTTTCATCCCAACCTACCTCTCTGCAGGATGATGCTCCAAGTGAGACCCCTACCAAGGGGAGCCTTGCCCCGTGGAGAAAGGATACAAGCTCTGGTAGAGTGGGATGAGGGACTTGACGGCTCTGCTGGCGTTGATGCACGTGGCACAGATCAGGCTGGGCAGCAGCTTCGCCGTCACGATGGCGCCGTCGAAGAGGGGACCGAAAAACGGCACCTGGGTGCCCCAAAACAGAAAAGCAGGCTTCAGAACCACTGCAGGAGACTGGTACAGCATTTTGCCTTGAAAACAGTGTGATCACATTGTTTTCCACACTGAGACTTGCAGAGTGACATTCATCTCCCAGGCTGGTGAGTGTTTAAATCCCCCATGACTGCCCTCAGCACACCACACAGACACACGTCTCAGAACATTCTGCTGGCTAAGCACGAGCTTGTACACATAGAAACGGAGGCCATCTATGAATTTGCAATCTATGCAATCTAGGCCATCTATGAATTTGAATTTGCAATGCCTTTGGCAGTGAATATTAGGAGCTGTTTTCCATCTGGGATCCCAACAGGAGATCCTGATTCACTGGCTGACTCCAACATTGGCAGGAGGCTTTGCAAAGACTTATTTACCTCAGATAATCCTCTATAAACTCCTTCCATGGACTTCATAGAAAAGAAGAAAAACCTTGAGCTGGTGCAAGATAAGGAGTGTGGGTCAAGGTGCCCAAAATGCTGCTCCTTCAGGGCCACCTCCACAGGAAACCCCTGTGTGACATCCTTTGGTGACCTAAGGCTCTGCAGATAAAGACCACACTACGAACAAGAGACGCTTTCTAAAAATAAACCACGTTCAGAAGTGCAGACACAAAACAGACCTGAGCCTGCCAAACCCAGAAAATTTTGATGTTTAAATGCACAACTTTCAGTACTTGCAAGTACTCAAATTCATTTCCCCCTCAGACTCAAAATGAAAAATCCAACCCCCCAACTAAAGCCCTAGACAGAAGCCAGCAACAATTATCAATATTTAAGCTACGGATTTTTTCCATCTGTAGAGAGGCTTATCACATAAATAAATACCCTCTATTATTCTTCTCCAACTGCTTGTGGGTGACTGTGACAGTCATTCAATAAATGGACAAAGGGAATAATATAAATCCCCTGCATCTAGGGAATTCCTCTAATTAGAAGTGGCAATGAATTACAGAAGAAATTTTGGTTTAATGTAACATCTGGAAATGACAGCTGTCTCTGCACACACTTATTCTATCATTCCTTTACTTAAATAATTACCCACCCCCCAATAAAACAGAAAAGTGTAAAATGTTTCCATAGTGGTTCTGCCTTCTTTTCAATTTTTTTTTTATTTACTGCTAGCATTACTATCCAGGCAGTTAGAAGGGAAGGGGACAGAGGATAATCAATGCCACCAAAATGATAACATTATGGAGCATCAAGTTTTGCCTCTCTAGGCAGCAATGTTTTCAAGTGAAATTTTTATCCCATGCTCTGTCTAGAAGCATTGACAGCAAGCAAAAAGAATGCAAAAGTACAGATAAGGAGGTTAAGTACATACTAGTATTGAAGTGATACCACCACACAAATACCAGATATGTAAAGTCAGATCAGCAGATGCTGCCGGGGCAGGGAAATTCCCTGCTGGGCTTTTTGGACAAGTAGGTTTTGCTTACAGCACTTGCATTCACGGTTTTACACTCACCAGGAGCTGGGGAGCGGGGCAGACTTTCTCACCACTGAACCACAGAATTTACAGATGTAACCCAGGGACAGGGTGAGTGTATCCTGGCCAGGGAGAGCAGCAGCAGAGCCGAGGGCTTCGGAGCCCGCCTCGATCCGAGCCGGATGCTCACAGGGCTCGGAATTATTCATTCCCCAGCACACACAGTGGCCTCGCCAAGGGTCATTAAAGTCACTGGAGCTGCATCTCCTCAGCTTCCATCTGCACGGGGGCCCTGCCCTAACAAGGGTTGGGGGGCGGCCAGCGGAACGTGCAGGGCGCGCTCCCCGCTCGGCTCCGCTCCGAGTCCGGCACCCGACACCCCGGCCGGGCAAACAGGGCTTCAGTGGCCACCACAAACAGCCTGCTTTGACAGGAATCAGTTAAAAAAAATAGAGGGAAAGATCCCCTTCTGCGAGTACTCCAAATGTCACTGCAAGTTATCCGTGAAGCAAAAATTAATATTCAGCCCACTGCAAACACCTGCTTCATTCCAATTTCCAACAGCAAAATCATTATTTCTGCTGCCCGCAGTAAAAGTAGGCAAGGTTAAATAAACCTTCTGAGCACAAAGACTTCCCCTCTACAGCAAGCAGCACTAGTTAAAAGAGTGGGGAATGGGTAAATTATTGTACCAAATGGCTGAGAATTAATCTCTGATGACGAGCTGCAATCTAACGAGGCATCTGTGTCCCAGGGAACCCGCAGCATGTCCCTGGCGGTATGTGCAGTGCGGAGCTTGCCTGGCATGCTTTGTCCCCTCTCGCAGGCAGCTTTTCCTCTCATTGTTCCCAATATCCTCGTGCATCTGTGACGCGTGGAATGCATTCACACTAACAGACTTACTATTGTCTTCCCTCCCAAGCTTTGTCGGGCAAAGACTGCAGCACAGTTCCTGATAATTATATTGCTTAATTAATCAAGACAAAAAAATTTGCAAATCATTGCCGGGTTGCCAAGCAGGGAGATCAAAAATGAAAACAATACAAGCTGAAGCAATATAACAAAAGTAACAGCTATCTGATCAGAAATTCTTCTATAATGAAGCTATTAATGCTAAAGCGGTTAATGTTAACATTGCTCCAGGTGTCTCTACTTGGCTGCAAACAAAAAGGCTAACATTATGGATATAAAAGGCCAAATGTTGCCATGGATTCTGTAACCTGATAGAGAGGACAGCCTTTTCATTCGATTAGGGAATGCAATTTAAATGCCAGGGACTGAAGCCAAACAACAGACATTTCTCTCTGCAAGGCTCGTTCATTCACCCTGGGGTCAGTAGCTGGTGAACAAAAGGTCAGCCACACTTGCCCTGGAAATGTCTGGATTAATTTTATTACATTGTAATGGTTTGTACTTTAAATGTAGGGATAACACTAAATTTCCAGTTAGCTCTTATTCTGGCTGCCCGTCGGGTGGTTTTGACTAATATGCAAGATGACACAGCTTTTCTCCATCGCTCCAGAGAAGTCTCAAGCGTGTTCCTAACGCTAAATTCTCATTTCCCTGATGGAACATTAAAAAAAGCTAAAATGCTCAAAAACTAAACTGCACAGCTCAACACCAAGCATAAAAAAACTCCCAACAACTCACTATTAGAAAATACTCAAGTTTGAAATGTGTACTGACAAAGCACTGGTTGTCAGTATCCAACAACTCCATCACACACAACTCAAAAAACAGCATCTACACCTGGTCAATACGGGATATGATGGAGGCATTTACCACAGTTGGCTACTCCTTTGGACAAATATTGTCCCTCCTATAAAGAAAAGGGTATTTATCACAATTACTACTTTCACAAAGTATATTTTACGCATGTTTTTGCATCCATAATGTACCAGACGAGCATTTACTGCAGTGGCTTTCTCACACATATGCACAGATGTACAGACACACACCTCTGACATTTTGCAAAAAAATACATTTTTTTTTCCAAAAAATGTCTCAGCTGTGAACCTCCCATACTTTGTTTGATGACAGGATGCCCAATGTCTGCGTCATCCCACCCAGTCAGGTGGCAATGACAGTCCCACAGACATGTGAGGTTCTGCTTGGGGCCGTGTGGACAGCAGTGAGTGACCCAACACCAACAAGGAACTCAAACCATGAATGGTTTGAGGCTTTCGCTGCCTCAGAGGACATTCACAATGGCTTAAATACTGTTCTTTGCCCAGTAACTTCTGTGGGTTGAGCGTTCTGGAGTGTTTCACTCAGCACTAAGTACGGCTATAAAACGAATGAGCAATCACTCTGATCACCATGAGTAAATCCAGTTTCAAAGTCAGCTCATTGCTCAGCTTATCCTTCACCGGACACGGACGGACTGATTTGGGAAAAAACAACCCCCAAACTCTAAACCACTGAGCCCTGCTGAAAGCAGCAGAACTGCTGCTCGCTGGCACGGCCCAGCAGAGGCAGCGAGGCACCCAGAACGTACCTCGGGTTTCTTCATGATCTCAATGAAGAACATGTGGTTCTTCATGGGGTAGATGACGATGAGGACGTCCCCGAAGTCGGTGGGGATGATGCCCCTGCGGTAGTTGCGGGTGTGCTCGGACCACACGATGTGCACCTCGTCATTCCCCAAGTGACGGAGCTGCAACAGCAAATTGGCTCTTTATTAATCCCAGTGATAACCACGCTGCACCAGGGGTCACGGCTCACAAATTGAATTACAATGCTCGATAGCAGGAATATTTCATTACGGAAAAGTTAAAATATTGTTTTTCTCCAGTTGCTCATGAAAGCATCGGCTCAATAATTTGCTTCATTTAGAACCCATTGTTGTCTGATGGCTTAATTAAGTCATTATCAAACTAGCCATTAGCATGATATGTAAATGTACATTACCTACAGTGATTTAAGATGGAAAACTGAATTACTGCAACAAAGCATTAACCAACGGAGCATTGTATTCCAGCTAAAATAAGGCAGCTGTCACAGAAATATGAAATGCCTTGACTCAGAATGTCAAGAAACTGCCTGTCATGAACCACTATAACTGAATTTATTATCCACAAACATCTCCTCACTGACTATGTCAGGAGGGGTCTCCTGCTGAAACATCAGCAAAATATCTGGGTAGTGTGAAGTACAGAAAAATGGGAAATACTGTGGGAGTTACACCTTTTCATTTGGAGCAGAGCTGCAAGAAATACGGATAAAATTTAAACATGACATACACAGAAAGCATCTGAGAGCCTCTGTGTGTGTGTGTGTGTGTGTGTTTGCTCTGCTGCTGGAGGAGCTGGAGGTGATCTAACAGATGGCAAAAACTATTTGGCAATCACGTACAAGCCTCACACAATGGTTTCAACTGTAAGCTTTAAAGTTAAAATGTAATCCACACACACAATGCCAGCTCCAAGCATAAAGAGACTTTAAGTCCCACTTAAAGCTTAAAAGACACCCCCCCTCCTCCAATTTGGTGCTACCCCTGGAACAATGTGCACAACAGACCGAACAAAGAAGCCAAAACGAAGCTCTGCTACTTCACTCTGTGTAGGGGGAGAGAAAAAAGGGAAAAGAAGGTGGTGATTTTCACTGGTAAATAACAACTAACCCCAACACGCTTTGGATCAGCCTACACTGTGCTGATGAGGCTTCCCTATTCAGAGCCAGGCAGTGCCTTTAGAAGGAAAAACTTTCACTCCTACGAATTGGTGGCAAACTGGACCCCTCAGTCACGAGAGAAACGTGGCAAAACCAACACACTGTGAAAAATTTTGCAAAGTTACAACTGTGAACTTGGCTTACATTTCATGTTCCTGCAGAATGAAGAAAAACTCAGTTCCCAGAAGGACTGAGTTTCTCAGTATATTTTAAATTAAACAGAAGATAATAATTCTGTTTTATTTACACCCATGAATAAAGTTAATTTTAGCTCTATTTGAAGAAAACATGAACCATTTTTATCTTGGAAAAACACAGGAACATGAACAACACTATTACTAGAGCTTCTTACATGTACAAAGCAAGTAGAAATTGCTGTTCTTGTGGTCACCCTGATATCTGTGCAGAGGCTTAGTAAAAACAAAGCAACACACAAGAAAACACTCATGTTGGGAATGCCACAAACTGACACGTACCAAAGGCAGCAGGAATTCACACACAGGACAAAACCCTGATCTCACTCTCCGTGACCAGGTGCAGACAGGTCAGCTCCAAAATGATCAGAAGTGAGATGCCAGGTTTAGTCAGATACACCCCTAAAATCCATCTGGGTGAGCAGACCTTGTGCACAGCAGGTCCCAGATGCTGAGGATGCCTGGCCAGGCTGTCCCACACTCCAGGATGGGCCCAGCTCAGCCCAGCTGAGCTCAGGGAACTCCCAACAGGGATTTGGAAATGCCCAAGTTTGCCAGGCTGAGCCCAAGCCAGCTCTGGCACTGGCTTCCCTGCACAGAGAGCCTACAATGGTGGCACCCAGCAAACCTTCCTCTGCTGAAGGAAGCCCAAGAAATAAATGTGAACACAAAACTCCAATTCACAAACCCAACTCAGCTCTTCTGAAGAACAGACTCTGTGCTGCTGTGCCTCCTACGGCTTCTGGGGTGAGAAATAGCACATGCTGCTATAAAAATAGTCATCAAAATATGTCCAAGTACTACTTCAGAGACCCTTTTTAAAATCCCAAGGAACTGTTCTGATAATAACCAAACACTTGGTACTGATATTGTACTGATATAGCGCCCTTCAGAACAAAATTCAGTGAAGAAGGGAACTCAGCTGTACCAACACTTGCTGTGCTCATGAGTCTGCCACAATTCCCAGCGTGTGCCAGCAACTTGTTTTAGAGCATGAGTTACTGCCCTTGTTTTGAAGTCACACATCCTTAAGCATCACAGTTACAAGGTGTAATGTTACAAGGAAAAAAATTGGCATTAATCAAAAATATTTGTTACTGAGAGGTAACTCCATTGATAAAAAGCCGTTACAATAATCTCATCAGTGACAATAAGCCAGCTGCTATTTTCCTGTGTTGTTTATTCAAAACAGCAGCTGTGGGGCAAACTCAGTGCCCTGAAGGTCTTCAGCAAGTTGTGCTGAAATGTCCAAAGCCCCATGGCTGACGCGTGCGGAGCCAGAGCTCCAGGCTGTGCTCCCCACCCAGTTTAGGGGTGGGGGGAATAAAGAGAAAAGCTACATTAAAAAATCCGAAAGCAGACATGAAATCAGACTGGTTTTAGAAGCAAGCCCCAACAGCAGTCTGGAGCAATGGCTCTGTGCACACTGAGGGAAGGCTGCTCTGGCACTGGCAGCGTGTCCTCTCCGGTGCACAGGAATTTTCGGTGGGCACTGGAATTGGCCCTGGTTTGGCTAACAGGGTGCTGGGACAGAGCCCCAGCCCCAGGCCTGGGTCAGCCCTGCTGTCCCTGCCCAGGGCTGCACTCTCCAGCCCTGGGAGGGCAGGGGCAGCTCCAGCTCCAGCCCTGGGAGGGCCCAGGGCTCCGCGGGTGACACTGGTCACGGTGCACACCTCCGGCATGACCTCCTTTCCCTCCTAATTGCATTACACAGCCAGCTGGCTCCAGAGAGGAGTCGTCTGTTTGACTGAAGAATTCCTGCTTTTGGGGAGGCATGGCTGCTACTTTTGCTAAGTAACAGTGGGGCCTGACATCCCCATTGTCTGGCTGACTGTGTGCCCATCCTAAAATCTAAGTTTTATTTGTAAATTAAGCAAGAAACTTCCTGCCAGAGCAGGGCTGCCTGGAGACTGATAATGTGTGCCTTTCATTCCCTTTCACTCTCACTGTATCACTGCCAATTTGTTTTTCTGCTGCTCGCCAGCCCGAGGCCATAAAAGCCTTGTAAGACATAAGTGCAATTATAGTCCTGGAGTCAAATGAATTGGACAAATCCAATAGCACAGCTCTGTCCCCACTCCGCAAACCCCTACAGCAGTCAGATTAGCTGCTAAAAATCTAATCTAGCCCCAGCTAACAAATTTCTGCAGCAAAGGAGCAAGAGTTCAGTATGGGGTTGCAACCAGATTTCTGAATTGAAAAAGTTCTGCTCTGACAATGGAGAAGATGAAATAAATCACTGAGAAATTCAGCAGCACATCTTTAAACCGTTAAGCACAATTTGAGCAGAATGAGACAGGGACTGTAGGATGCCACTCCTGGGATTGATTTTCACTCCTGCTACAAGACAGGCAGATAAAGTTTGGAACCAATGATGCTGAACCCTACAGCAGCAAAAGAGATCAGCTGAATTTTGTCTACTCCACTATGTAAGATTTCTGTCGGGGCCAAGACTTATTTGGAGAGGGGTTTTTCTTTCTTCTTTTTTTTTCTTTTGTTTTTTTTTTCTCTTCCCTCCTGAATTAGCAATATAATGCCAGCATATACCTCAAATAAAAAAATGCAGACTGCAAATCACAACTCTACTGCACAAAAACAAGGGGCCAAGCTCATCCCCAGTGGAAATGCACTTATTCTGGGAAATTCATACCAGAACTCAATTTATCGCTGCGTGCAGTAAAAACAAAGAACCACGATAACATATTTAAGTAAAATTACTGCATCTGCTGAATTCCCCAGCCCCCAGAATTTATGGCCTTGCTATGGCTCCCCAGGGCAGCAGGTGGTCAGTCCTTCTGTTCAGCTGGGAGTGTGCTGACAGGGATGAAGCCTCTCTTGGTCTGAGGCAAAATAAGCAGAGAAGAAAAAAACCAGCAATCACAAAGATTTCAGAGATTAGGGGGACCTTAGATCCCAGAGGGAGGGCAAGAAAAAAGAAGCTGTGGCCCCCATTGCATCCTGATGAACTTCTCTCCTCCCAGCACCACTATCCTGTATCACCAGGTACAGCTCAGCTGTAGGAGCAGGAACTGAATGAATGCCATGGGCTTCCATCTTTTTCTCCCACACTCCCATAAAACAAAAGCATTGATGGCAAGAAGTAATAAATATGAAGAAATTATCTTTTTAACCTGGACATTCTGCCCCAACAATGTGAGGCAAGAACCTAAGCCCAGAGAATTGCCCACCTTCCAGAAAGTGCAGTGCTTCTGAAATGCACCTTTTCTCCACTCACAGCTGCAGGTGTGAAAAATCTGTCAAGAATCCTTGCTGATCTGCACAGAATTGCACATCTGCTCACAAAAGAAGCTGTGACAAACTGAATGAAACTGTTGTGAGTGGAACCATGGATGAGAACACACTGAGAAGCCCTCTGGAAGTCATCTGGTCTGAGCCACCGCTTGCAGCTCCTCGGGTCCATGAGCCTGCTCAGAGATTTGTCCTTCACTGGAATTCCCAGCTTGATCCCTGCAGGGTTCCACTCCTGGAGCAGATCTCAGGTTTTCTGAAAAGCTCCCAGAGCAATTCCTTTGCAGTTGCTTTCTGCAGACAGCATGTGCTGGAGCTGGCCTGGTTTCCTGGCACTACAAAACTTGGAGACTGACAGCTACTAAATGCTTTTGGTTTCTGTTTCTCACAGAGAAGGAATTCTCTTAGAGCAAACACAGAGAAGGCAAATAGAATAACGAGACCCTCAGTGTCTGTGATAACCCATAACATAGATGAAAATAAGGAGAATAAGTGGACTGTTTGCAGCTAAATCCCATTCTTCTCCTTGTGGTAGCTCTGCCACACTGTGCTCTCCTCTCTCAGGTGATGAATTACTCAACAGCCAGACCATATCCCAGTGTCTTTGCCAGGCTTCCACAAAACCCAGGACTTGGAAGGGAAGGTTGGACTAAACAAATGGCCACGGTTTGTGCAGGAAAACTAAGTCTGGGAAAGACCTGGCAGGAGTTCTCAGACATGCATAAGTGTGCTGCAAAATAATCTGCCCTTCATATCCATGTGAAATAGGATAAGAATCAATGGGCTTAAATTGAAGCAAAGTAGGCACTTCCAGAGAATTTTTTTTTTTGTAGTACAAGAAGTGGAGCATAGGAATATGGAATATGTTGCCTAGGGCAACTGTAAATCATTCATCACTGGAGTTTTGGTCTAGCAGCTGGACAAATACTGGTCAGGAACAATAAAAACACAAACAGTCCTACACTGGTATGGTCACAGAGACTCTACAGCCCTGACCTACACACCACTACCCCACTGCTCCATCCTAAGGCACACAGAGTACTTTTCTTCACAGCCATGCATCCATGAAGGTAGCAAGTTACATACAGAAAGAGAAACATGTGATTTTGCTGATTTTCCTTTTTTTTAAATGACAGATATCACAATAAAAAAGACAAGGTCTGACTTTACACTGGGCAATCTTTCAGAACCAGTAATCAGAGATTCCACCTTTATATTTCAAAGAATAGCACACATCATTCTGAATCCAGCTGGATGACTGCTGCAGCATTACTGATGCATGCCAACAGCCTCTACAGGACAAGCTGCCCATCCTAATTAAAAAGGCAGAGATTTTGTATGCCCCAAAAATCTCTGAGTCTAAGCAGCAGCTGGCAAACAGCATAACCTGAAATCGCTCCTTGCTAGGAAAGACAGACCACTGTGTACCAATACCAACAGAATTTTAGGCTGGGTTCTGGCTATCTGAAGCAGAGGCTGCTTGTCAGACTTGTGCCTAACTGGCTGCTGTCTTGAACTCTGAGCTGGCTGCTTGGGCTCCTGAGCCTGTCAGCCCTCTTTTGCTTTGCTGTTCCACACAGGACAGTTTGATGATGCTGCATTTGGTTGCTTTGTTCTACCAACCTACGGCAGTTTTGGCAGGCAGACAATGTACAAATGAAATTATTGCTAATATTATTACCCACGGTGGCATTTGAGGCTACCATGGAAATGTTAATTGTGTTTCAGAACCCAGAATTTAGATGCCATTTAATTCAGCTAACCCAGCTGCAGAAGCACCACGTGGCCACGCAGGGACAGCCTGCCGGGGCCAGTCAGCAAAGGCTGCTTCCAGCTCAGACTCTGATGGACACGCTTGGTGACTGCAGTGCTGTGAAACACTCTGCAAAGCCTTTACCTTTTTGGTCAGTGAGTCGTCTGAGTCGGAGGGCATCCTGGTGGACACGTGGAAGATGATCTCCACGGTGGAGGTGGCGTAGTAGGGCGCGGTCTGCCCCGTGCTGCCGTTGCGCTGCAGGCCGCCCATGAACCCGCCGTGCGTGGACAGGTCGACCTGAGGGAGCCAAAGGCACAGACAGCAGCCACCTGAAAGCACTGACACATCACCAGGATTTGCTCCTAATGAAATCACCACCCTAGGTTTCCATAGCCATCCCAGACAAAAAGAAGTCTTCCCCTACAGCTCTGCGATCTTTCAGTTAGATTTGTCTTTCCTGTGCCTGTATTTGACATTGACTAAAAGTAAATCTCTCTGAAGTAGGTTCTGAGTCATTATCTACCCAGCTATTTTACCTTCTTCCAGCAAACAGCAGCTAGGAAACAACAGATTCTGCCACAGACTGCTGGCTAAGGGCTCTGTGGGGCTTGGAGCTCCCACTGCCAGGAGCATCACAAAAGGTAGAGGAAAAACCAGAAAAACCACAGAAGAAACTGAAGATTTTTACAGAAAAAACATCCTTAGAATAAATTATTCCAGAAGTTCATTCAGAAGAAACACCTCTCTGAAGTCAAGCCTGAGTCCAAAGGCTTATTTGTTTTCCCAACAGCACCAGCCTGAGGATGCTGCATCTCACTGTGGCACTTGGATCCTTAAATGTGACATGCAGCTGCTCTGGATTTCCCAAACACCAAAATGTCCATGGCATTTAGATTATGACACCCCATTTTGACAAAGCAAATTAAACCCACACATGTTATAAAGAACTCCTGTGCTGAGTGTGCTCTGACCATGGCAAGAGCTAAAAGCAGCTAAGCATCAGGGTGTAAGAAATTTTTTTTTCTAATTAAAAACTGTGCAGTGCCACCAGCAACAAGGCAGCTTGTCTAAATTATGTTACCTCCCAGCCCAGCCCAGCAACAAAATCTTCATAGGCCTGGCTTCCCCTGGCGTTGGCCAGGATGGAACACTTGTCCTCCTGTCCCTCAGCGATGTAGAACACGGCGATCTTGTGAGTCTCACGACTGCCACGGGATGGAAAAAGAAATCAAAATTAAACAAGCTTCAACTCAAAATTATTTTTCAGATCCTCCAGCACTCCAAACATATGAGCAGGTGCCCACATTTAGCTCTGTGTGTGTAAATTTCTTTTATGCACACAAATACATCACTCACTTTCAGATTTCCCCCCACTTTTTTTGCCACCAAAACCTCACTGCAGAGACACCCCAGTTCTGAGAGCAGAGTCAAGCCTGCTCCTCCTGTACATCAGCCTTAGAGCTGCTGCCCAAATTCCAATTACAGGGTTAATGACTCAGATCTGTGCAGTACTGCAGAGACAGTGAGGAGGCACAGGTGTTAATGGGAGCATAATTTGACCTACAGAATTTTAATTACAGGGTGATGACATACAAGGCAGAAAAGGCATTATTGACTTTCAGACCCTGGGCAAAGTTTTACAAGGCTGACAGGGACAGTTGGCTTATCTGGAAACATGCAAAGTGCATTTGATGTGGAAACTGTTGGGATAGAAGAAACTCAGAACTCTGCAATGCTGCAGATGTTTCTCCAACAGCTCTATGTCAAGTAATGAAAAAAACTCACAAAATTCAGAACTTCATTCTGCCACTTCCTGGCTGGGGAGCACACCTGGGTGGATCATGCCTCAAAGTACTGCTCCTGACACAGGGATCACTCCATACAAAATACTGCTTTGTATCAGCTGTACCCAGGTCACAATCAATTTGATTCCCTCCCCTCTCAGCTAAAGCAAACTTGAAAAAAATCTCTTATTCTTTGCCACTGATTTGGAGTTCTCTGTACACAGAGAATGTGCCAGCAGAGGTGGATTTTCCATTCAGGCTACAGAACTCTGGAGAAACAAACAGTCCAATTTTCACACCAATATTTGTATTCAACAGGAATGAAGTTTTGGTTCAGGTGACTCATTCTTCCTTGGGAAACACGAACCTAATCACTGGTGTGCTCAGTACACATCACCTACCATTGGCGGGAATCCAGATTTTTCAGTTCTCGCAGCAACTTTGAATTTTTCTTCAGCAGATGAAAGCTTTTTCTAAAAATAAATAGGAAAGGTTTGAAGGCAAATGCAACACAGTGGAGACACAGTATTTATCATCCAAACAGCTAAGAGAATTAACATGAAACGATTTCTAAGAATTATTGTTATGCACAATCTATTGGTGTGTATTTCAAACAACCACTGAAGCTCAAAACTCTGCTCTTACCCCCAGCTATATGATCCTCGCTTTCTTGAGTGTGTTGGGGGTAAAAAGTGGGGAGAGTATCCTAAGCACATTCTGGATCCTCTCTTCCTACCTTCTATCCCAGGAGTTCATTCCCAAGTCGTTCAGCAGCAGCCGACAGAAATAAAAGGAGGCTTGGGGCTGGGCAGGAGGCGGTGGCTCCTGGCGGGCCACGCTCATGCTGCAGTCCGAGCTGCACTTGAGGATGAACTCCCTTTCCTGGGCGCTCTGCTGCAGCAGGGCCTCGGTGATGGCCCGCTCCTGCTCGGCGCTCATCCCGCAGGGCGGCGGCGCCGGCTCGTTCAGCTTGCGCTGCGGGTGCGGGAGGCACTCGGGGCTGCTGCTCCCGATCCTCTCCAGCAGCTGGTCCAGGGCATCCTCTCCCTCCTCCACCTGGGAGCCATCGCTCTGGGAAAGGCCACACCGCTGTGGGTCGCTGGAGATGGCGAAGGCAGCGGCCGTGCTGTGCTGCGGCAGGCAGCCCTCCAGAGGCCCGTACAGGACGCGGCCATCCCAGGAGTACTTCCCCGAGATATCCCGCACGATCACCCGCACGTCTGAGGGCGCCGCCGCCGGCTCGGCGCCCGCCTTCTTCTCTGCAGGGATCTGGAGGTAGGAGATGAGGGTGCTGTCGTTGAACACGAAGAGCTGCAGGTTGGGGCTGCGGAACACTTCCGAGCACAGCTCGGAGGACTCCACGTAGGAATTGTCGTGGTTCTCGCTCAAGAGGCTGTGGAGGATGGCGGGGCCCCCGCTGAGCGGGTAGTGGCTCAGGTGATTCACCAGGTGAGTCATGACCATCCTCGCTGTGAGAGGGATCAGTTCCAGATTCCTCCTCCTCTTCTCTGAAACCATCAGGGAAAACACAATGGATCAGTAAGAGCAGCAAGAGGCAATACAGAAGGAGCACCTGCAGATTTCTGCCACGCTGCAGCAGCTTGCTTATATGACCTGCTGATCCTTCCTGTTCAAGGAAATATTTCCAACAGCTTTCCAAGAAATCCTACCTAGCCCACAGCTTTATTTTGCTTCACCACATCCCCAGAGCCATCAGAACAGGAGGGTGACATGGCAGAAAAGCCAAGGCAAACCAGAGATGTCACTGCAAAGCAATGCTCCTCCATTCCTGGCAGGTGGGAAAGTGAGGCAGGGAGAGACTTCCTGGATGCTCAGATGGTCCCCTCAGCACAGGCACATCCATCAGCTATTTCATGAAGTGACTATGCTCTGAGCTACTGCTGTGCCTCCACCTCTCCCATGGGAATGTTACTCCTTTTATGGCCAGAAACCTCCTAATTTCTAGGTTTTTTCATATTCAGAGTAAAACTATTTCTCTGTGGTTTATGTTTAGAAGATGTAAAGGGAAGGAGTTTCTCTTTCCCTTTACAACTTCTAAACATAAATTTGTTCTAAGGAGCAGCGTTGGCAATGAACTCAAACATCCTATCACAGAGGCAACTGGAATTCTTCCAGAGAGTCGTGCCCAATTCTGAAGGAACAGTTGCTACGTGCAGGAAGGAGAAGCATGTTTCCAGGGCAGAGATGGAGCCTGGAACACTATTTTCCACTGCTGCACACACACACTGGCCCAGCCCACACTCTGGGCACGCCCTTACCTTCAGCCACGGTGAGCAGGTTGCCCAAATCGGTGGAGGAGGGGCACTGGGCTGGCTCTGAGGAGCTCCTGATGTTCCCCAGGGGCAAGAAGGGGTCGTAGTCAGAGGAGGAGAGGTCGGCCAGGCTCAGCACATAGTGGCTTTGCTGCGTGTAGGTGCTGGAGCCATTGATGCAGCAGTGCAGGACCTGCGGGGACACAGAGCCAGTGACAACCTGGGACAGTCCCCAACACACCCAGCGAGCAGGACCCCCAGTTCTGACACACTACACAACCCACCCATGTCCAAATTCAGCATTTCTAAATTAACAGTCTCCATCTGCAGTGATTCTGTGCTTGTAACAGTTCGCTTCAGGGCTTGTTCTGTATTTTTACAGCCCACTTCAAATAATCCAAATACTTCTGCAAAGATTATTTTCCCTGGCTCGTTGTTTTAAGCATTTTACCTTTGTCTTCACCATCCCCTGTCTGTTCTACGTCTCTAATCTTATCTTCTTAACATTTTGCATTTGTAACTTCTCACCTGGATGACATGATTTTCTAGTGCTCAACAAAGCTGCTTCTGTGCCTTCTGGGTGTGTGAAAGACATCTTTAAACAGCCAGGCAGAGTAAATCACCTTCCTTCCCCCTACTCACTCTGTAAATATAATCCAGCAAAGGAGCTCTGGATGCATGTTGATCCTCCACAGCACCAGCAGACACGGGCTCCAGCAGCATTTTCATGGGCAGTGCCATGCACCAGTCCAGCAAGCAAAGCAGCAGTGAAACTATGAACTGAACAAGAACACGGACCACAGTGCTTGGGTACACTCTATTAAATTCACCCATACTTTAGGGTATGAATTGAAAAGTTTAAAATTCAGCTCTGGTTTGGGGAAACCTCATTTAAAACCCCCCTCAAACAGCACCAAGAATGGAGACAGGTCTTTGCAGTGACACACCTTCTTATCCGCTTCCATGGAGGAGTGTTCGGCACCGGGCAGGAGGAACGCGATGGTGGCCACCAGGATCTGCAGCCAAACAAACCAAGTGTCAGAAAGGCACTCAGCTTCTTCCTCTGCAGAGACAGACCTTCCACAGGGTGTGGAAGACAGCTCCACAGGGTGTGGAACAGGTTCAGTTCTCCTAGGTGCACCCAACTGCCCGTGCCAATCAATGAGAACATTTTACTGAGCATTCTGCACACAAGTCACTACGAACGAGGGACCTACACTGGTCCAGGGAGTGCAGCAAGTACCTCCCTCACAATAAAAAAAAAAGGAAGAGGTAACAAAATCACAGCAGCCCAAGGAAGGGATCAAGACAACTTTGCATTTAACTTTGATTTCCATACAAACATTTTAAAGAATCTGACATACTTCCGTAATTTTCCGGCACAGGGAGGATTCATACTCCTGAAGCTTCTGCCAGTAAGACACCAGCAGCTGAAGGACATCACAGGCTACCTGGGCTACCACCTTGTTGGAAAACTGGAAGAAAAAAGGTGATTAGAAGCCAGATAAAATATTCAGGTACAACACACTGCATTCAGTTTTTTCTACATTTCATTATTTTGCATCTTTGCAAAGAAAAAACATTCTTGTTGTGAGATCACATGGTCAGCATTAGGAACCAGCAGGTTTGACACTATCTGGGAGATCTTTTATGTGAGTTTGCTGGGGAAGGAGTCTAAAGGCACACAGGCTATTTTTGCCAATATTCTGCATGCTTGCACAGGACACCACAGCAGCAGCCTGTGCCTCAGATTATCAGTGATTATTTGCAAAGTGGAAATGCCTTTTTTTCCCCAAAGCACAGTGATCAGAGCCCACCACAGCAACACCTTCAGTGTCACACCTATGACATTGATGGCTTTCTTCACGTGGGGGTGCCTCACACACTGAATTATTTCAGTGCCTCAGATTATCAGTGATTATTATTTGCAAAGTGGAAATGCCTTTTTCCCCCAAAGCACAGTGATCAGAGCCCGCCACAGCAATACCTTCAGTGTCACACCTATGACATTGATGGCTTTCTTCACGTGGGGGTGGCTCGTGCACTGCGTGAGCTCCTCACAGATCCACACGCCGAGGCCACAGATGGCTATGCATCTGTGTGAAAAGGGAAAAGGGAGCTGGTCAGGAGATTTACAGCAATAATTAGGGGGGGAAAAAAAAAGGAAAAAAATGCACAAAGATGAGATCTCTCCCCTCCAGCATGACAGGCCAGCATCTTCATAGTGCAGAGTAAGGCTCAACTTCATAGGACCAAATCACATGGCAGCAGCAGAAGATAAACAGCAAGAAAGACTTTTCCAAGCCATAAAAGGTTGGACTTGATAATGTTAAAGGTCTTTTCCAACCTAACCAATTCTATGGTATTTTCCCATTTCTTTTACTTGGTATTTTACCTTGCAGCTTCACATGGCTCCTCTGTGGCATTCTTCAATAAAATATTTATGAGGCAACACTAAAATAACAAAATAAATTAGAATAAGCATCTTTTTCATACATCTACCTTAAAGTTGTTTAATTCTGACATAGTTACAAGTGAAGTCACTTTAATTCCCCATCTGTTATTAAAGCATCTTTACCTCAAGCCAGTTGTATTTTGTCAAGGGAGAGACATTGATTACAACTCAAACATACAGGCCCTTGAGGACAAATCAAATCAGCTTACAGCTAATGTACAGGCAGCAACAGGAAATCAATTAATTTACAGTGTCAAGGGGCAGTTACAAACAACAAGTGGTGGTCACTCCATACAAACTGTAGTGTTCAGGTTCTAATCAAAACATGATATGAAAAATTTAGTGTATTATTTAGTAGAGAAAAGACAAATCTGTCTTCATTTTAGAAGTAAGACACCTCCAATGACTCTCCAAGGCCTGATGAAGAAGCAAGAACAGGAGCCAAGCATGTGAAGGGATTTCTGCATCCCCTTTGGTTCTGCCTGCTCAGGCCACACATGAGAAACTCAGAGATTCCTCCCCAGCCATCCATAATTTTGAGCAGTGCATCACTGTGGTGCCTCACATTTATCAAAAGCAACAGAGGCTTGTGTAAGGGCAACCACTTGGGCAGGAATGAAGTCACTGCATAAGGAAACCAGGTTAGGCTACCTAAGGATTTACAATAAATGTGGCTTTACCTTCAAATCTGCAGTTCCTGTAATGCTCTCACCAGCTTCTGAGATGGGTCCCAACTGTGGGATTCCTTGGTAAGTGTTTGGAAAGCACACAAGAGCACCAAGGATGGTGTGAGCTTCGGAGCGGGGAGCCTGGAGAAGGGCGAGCAGGCAGAAATAGTCACTAAAAAAATATTCACTAAAATAGTCACTGAAAGCCCTTCACCACACATGGAGATGCCTCCAGCTCTGAGGCCAGTGGGTACTGCCATACTCAGCCTGCTAGATTGACAATGCACCATCCAGCTGTCTCAGGGAACACAAGCCAGAAGCTTTTCCTCTGCAACTCCAGCAAGAGCTGGGTGTGAGCAGGACCTAACACACACCTTCCTGCCCCTGCTTTCCCTGCTGCTCTGCTCTCCTGGTGAGGCTGAGCTGGCTCCACTCCTGAGCACATCCTACATCCTTAATACTTCCCCTCATTACCCAAGCTGACAATCAGCCATTTGATGCCAACAGGAAGTACAGAACCCCCTGAAGAACAGCTGAGAGAAGAGTTGAAGCACTAACCCAGCACTGCTATGAGGTGATCCTGCAGCACAGAGAGGAGTGGGTGCAGAACCCACTCACACTTGCTGCACAGGTGATACCAATGTGCAGAGAGATTCCTGCTCCAACAGAGCCATCAAAAGCATCACAGCACAAGCTATAAACACATTAACTACTGTATAATGTTGAAAATGCAACGTACAGCCAGTTTTATGCACACAGGAGAAATGGAAGAGGGCGTTTTGGTTTATGGCTTTTCCCTGAAAAATTGAGCATCCACTTCTTATTAGCATTTAAGCTTTGGATCAACAGTGAGGCTGACCAAGCTCTTTGAGGGCTGATGGAAGAAGCGCGGCTGGATAACCATTCCAGCTCTGCTGAAACAGGAGAGGGCTGTGGCCCTGCACAGGGCCACCTGCTCAGCCACACAAATGTCAAGAGCAGCAGCAAAAGCCCTGAGCCAGAACAGACCAAAAGGTCTCCTGTGAGCTGGTGCTTCACATGCAACACAGCTTTCCTGCTTCTCCCAGGACTGCCAGACCTTTACCTTTATTTTGGCAGCCCCTCATTGACTTGCTATTTTACTTATCCTTCAATAATTTAATGGTTTAGAGTCACATTTCTGTTAGTGCTGACACTTAGCCTGAGATGCTGCCTCACCCAGAGAGCTCCTCGCTCTCTCACTGTCTGCTCGCTGCAGTAGCGCTCACGGTGCTCTACAGGTGAGCGGGACACGCTTTCCTCACGCCTCAGCCTTTGGATCAAACACCTCTGCAGCACCAGTGTGTTGCCTTCTCCCAGGATTTCCCACCCCAGTATCCCCCCAAAAAGCCCAGTCAGCGTGGCTGTGCCGAGCCAGCCGCGCTCACCTCCGGCGTGTCCGCGCTCAGCACGCGCGCCGCCGCGCTGAGGAAGTCCCCGATCAGCATTGTGAAACCAGGCAGCCCCAGGAAGAAGAACCATGGCAGGCAGTGCTTTATGACGGTGTTCACGATGTCCTGCAAGAGAAGGCACCTGTGAGAAAAGCCAGGAAGCCCAGAAGGAAAGGGAGAGTGTCAGAAGATTTAACTTTGAGGTTCGAGAAGATTTAACTTTGAGGTTCAAGAAGATTTAACTTTGAGGTTCCCTGGTCCCACTCTGATTGAGGTGCAAATTCCCAGAGCACTGTGTGCCAACTGACCTCCACGGAATCACCACCTTCCACTTCAGGGGTGTGGAATCACCAAAGTGCATTTGGTATTTTGGAAACATTTGTACCCCTAAATTCCTGTTCAAGGCCCACACTGCCATTCATGTCTCTTCGTGCCTAAACAAAACCATTCTGTTAAACAAGACTTTGGATTCAAGCATCCAAACACTGAATGGACTCAAGATGAAGCACTGCAGCAGTCCAGAGGAGTGAGTTCCTCAAATCTCTCAGAATTCCATGCCACAAGAACATGAGCTACCCCCTCAGGCATGCTCCCTGCTTCAGGTGCCCTGAAGGAACAGAGCAGCATCCTCAGCTTCGCTTGCCATCACCCTGCGGTACAGAACACATTCCAGATAAGCCTTTCATCTCAAATCCTTCCACATTTTAAGTCTTCACAGTCTCTCCAAACCAGAGCAAAGTTCCCATATTTGAGTCAAGATTTCTTCCCTGCAAGCTTTCAGCAGGTTTAAAATTAGGCATAAAATCCATACAATCCTTTACCTGTGACACTGTATTTGCTGAAGAGTTACATCAAGCTATTTCTATCCTGAGTAGATAATTATTTTCCATTCAATAAAATTTTGAGAAGTTGCAAAGGAAAACCCTTTTCCATGTCCATCCTTACTGGCTTCATGATGTGTCAAAGACAGCCTGAGCTAGAGACCCCCATAATGTCCTCTCAATCTCACGCAGAAGCTAAAGCTGTCAAACACATGCTCAATCTCTACAGCAGAAGCTAAAGCTGACAAACCCAATTTTCTCTTCACAAAGTGATGATTGAACATCTCCACTATTTTCTCAAAACCCTCTAAACACCTGCACAGCTCCTTCTTAGTGTTCCACTAAGTGTTTGCAACACCAGTATCCTATGAAGAAACTGCTATATATTCAAATAAACAGTATTAGTTTTTAACATAGTAGCAGATAATGCTTTCACTTTCCTGAATAAGATAAAATGCCACTCAAGTTAATGTTTAAACTTGTTTTAATCACTTCCTTTGATACATTTCAAGTCAATATGGGTCAATGCAAACATTGAGAAGCAGAGCAGATGGATGCAGCCGTTCATAAAGCGGGTGGTAAACCCTCGGTCGGCACAGAACAAAGGACATACCTTGTTATAATTAAGGGCTGATTAACGCTCTGTGCGGGTCCAGCACAGCACACCTGTACAGCAGGGCCAGGTAAGGCTGGGCTGGCCCTGAACAGGGCAGCAGATGGGAGCAGGCTGCTGCTGACATGTGCCACAATAAAAGAGCCCGGGCTAACCTGGCCGGGGAGGCGGTGGCACAGGGAGCTGCTCCAAACAACTGCATTAACTCCTGTCCTCACCCCAGAGCTCCCATCTGTCACACACCAGGGCACGGATCCCTGCACACAACACTTCCCATAGGGGGGCAAGGAGAACCACAAAACATTACTGTCACACACAAATGCTGTGACAGCACACACGGTCCAAAAGGCTGCAGGGATTTACTCGCCAGTTACGAGATGTAGTGCTACTAAAAATAAATCATTTTCCATTGAGAGAAACCTTTCAAAAATCCCCTTTGAAAAGCTCTTGAAGCAGTCCTCAGCTTCCCTTCAAATTCCCAGCACAGGCTACTGGCTGTGATGACACACACCCAGGAGGGAGAGCACGACACAAACCTGCTCAGCCGGGCTCACCCCAGGCACTGAGCACATCACCCTGGGCACTTTGGGTCACTGCACTTCAGCTGGGCTGGGCAGGCTGTCCCCTGCCTGGGGAGGGTCAGCACCAGCCCAGGACAGCGCTCACAGGTAGCCTGCCAGGTTTGTCCCCTTTCCCAGACAGCAGAGTGCCCAGCTCACAGCACCACAGGATTTGGGGCAGCAGTCTGGGGGCTCAGGGAGCTTATCAGCAGAGAGAGGCTTGTGAGAGGGCGAGGGAGCCAGGACATCTGTGCTATCAGTGATAGGGCAAAATCAGGTAATTCAAACAGAGCCGGGCTTCCTTCCCTCCCTGCAAACGTAAACTCTGGGTAGCAGCTCCCAGCCTGGTCAATGAATCACTTTAATTGAATGCTATGTACACAGCAACTGGAAAACACAAGCCATAAGAAAAACATATGGTGATGGCCGTGGAAATTGGTTTACTCATTCTGCACAGTGTTGTTGCTTTACTTCTTTCATAATTGACCTTTAGAACGATAAATGTGTAAAATAATTTTGGTTTATTATGGCTCCAAACCTTTCAGCAATTACACAAAATGAAAATTTAAAAGGAAGTATTCATTCTGGAAGCATTTCCATTGTTTACATAATTGCACAGCTATAATTTAGTGTTCATGTTGTTAAAGAAAAGTGAAAAAAAGGACCATTATGGACTATTTCAATTCAGAATGATGCTCTGTGGTGTTAAAGCTGGGGAAGAGGGGAGAGGAGGGGGCAATTGCCTGCATGTTCTTCTCAAATGCATTAACCCTATAAATGGCATCATATTTCAGTGTAGGTTAATCTAGTAATTCAAATTATAAGGTTGTAAACATCCACCGAGTAAGCAAAATAAATTTATGCAAGTTCACTGAAAGGTCAATTGCAAAAATATTCTTCACCTAATTTTTGTTCAAGATTTTGCAGATTACAGGTGTAACCAAATAGCCCGCCAGCTGCCCTCCTCATGTTTCCAATTGTCCCTCCACAGGAACAACATGGATTTTTCACTGAAAGTTCATTCTGTTCCTCACCAACAGACACCTCACTGGCAGCTGAGATCTACGGCACGGGAAAGATTACTAACTTACAGAAGGCTTAAGACTTCCCTTTTCTGCTTTAAAGGAATAAATGCTTCCATTTACTTAGTCCAAGTCTTCCTACCTACCATGAAGTTTTAGGTAAGAGTAAACTTGTCAAAAATTAAGTTGCAACACAAATTTATGAAGTATTTTGACAGCCTTGGGAGATCCAGGATTAATTTATCAAAAAGCTCCATTTTAAGGTGCCAAGTAAAGCCTAACCCCAAACAGTTACATTTTATAGCCCAAGTCCCTCAAGGCTGGAATACAACAGAGGGAGTTTTTTTAATTTCTCCCATTTTGGAGCATGTCTGATACTTTCACAAGTGGGGAGAGCAATAGGATAAAGGACTAGAATAATTATTTTGGTCTGTGCACACACAGAGCACACAGTGGATACAGGCACAAGGGTGTGGGTGCCAAGGCCATGGCACTGCCTGGAAGGTGGAGGTGGCTTTGTGTCCCCACACAGATCTCTCCCAAGCGCCTGTGGCAGCACTGCTCTGAGCTCTGACAGACAGAACACAAAGGCAGAATTTGGGTGGGATGGATGCAACTTAGGAAGGGCAAATGAATTACAACAGAATAAACAGAAAAGAACAAAACTACCAAAATCACTCCCGAATGCACAGTTCCTGCAGTTGGCAGGACCTGGCTCCCCCTTGCTTCCAGTCAATCTTCCAGCTCTTTTATCCAGCACTTCCCACTTAGCCTGGTCTGGGCAAGCAGAGGGGGATGTGAGAGTTCCTATGAGACCCTGGCATTTGGACTTTTGTTTGTCCCTACTGGAAACATGCTGTCTGTTAACACTTTTTCAAAGCCCTCAAAGCACATAATGGGAGCACACAGGCAAATTTTCCACAGGAAATGAGATAAGGGGTGGATGAAAAGAGGGAGAAAATCATGGCAGCCATTGGAAAGAAGTCTCAAGAAGCTAAAATAGGGGAATCTAAGCCTTAATAGACTACATTAAGATTATTTCATTTTAAATGGCAGTTTAAAGAACCTAAACAGCACGATGGTTTCTGTACAACTAAGAGGCCTCGTGTGCAACACCATCAGGCAGAAAGCCAGGCAAGAAGCACCCATGCCACAGGGGACAAAAGCAAAGCTACTCACTTATTGCACCTTTACAGGGCTGTTGCTGCTCCTGGCTGCTGAGTGACAACTGGGCAGGTGGAGGCACTCAGTTTGTGGTGACTGGGAGTGGGGCTGCAGCCCCAGCTGGGTACAGCTGTGAAAAGAGGTGAGCAGCACTGACAGCAATGAGCCACGGAGTGCCCAGGTGTGCTGAGCAGCCACCAAAGGGAACAGAGGGCACACAGGTGTAGTGCAAGGACATGAGTGGGATAAAAAGGTTCTACTGAAGAACAACAAAGTGCTGATGCTTGAAGCCTTCTTTGCTGTCAGTTGTACCCCCACCATCAGGCAGAAAGATACGAAAGCCCACAAATGCTGGGTTGGTGGTTTTTGTTTTTTTTTTTTTTTAATGTCAGACCAATGTTAACACAAAGAGGTAATTAATGACTTCTCTGGTAGCAGCTCTGCTGAGAAATGCTTCCTATTACAAATTAGCCATTTTCCACACAGTGAGCTCCAGTGGGTGTTTCTACAGAAGCTTAGAGCTGGTGTAACTTCGTTTCTATCATCACCTATAGTGCCTTTGGAACAAATAAAGAGGCTTTGGGACAACGGGCACTGGTGCCTCAGCATCTCTACTGACAGAGCTTCTCATCCACAGCATCCTTGCACTGCTAAAAGGAACTGAACTGAAACAAAGCTGCTGAGTGCCCTGGCTGCAGCCAGGCTGTGCTCCACAGGCAGGCCTGCTGCTAGTGCTGACATTTAATCACCCAGGACATCTGCCAGCTTGGCTGGACTGTGGTGATTTCCCTCTTATTCCATATTTAAAGTTTGTTCTGCTCTTCATATCACTGAACTGAAACAGCCACCAGCAGAGTCTCCTCCCTTAGCCATCCATTGTCCTTTCCACAGAGAGCCTCTGAAGTCTCTACCTTTGATTATGTTCTCAAAAAACATAAGTGTCCTCCTCCAGAGGTCCTCTGGCAAGTAAGCATGACTATACTTAAAATTTATTTGTTAAACTCACTCTCAAAGTCAGGAATACAAGTGACCCCCTTGCTCACTTTGCAGGTGACCTCTGAGTGCCAGGTGACACCTCAGCACTGGTGACAGGTGGCACCAGGCACAGTAACTGATGCTCACCATGGTCACAGGGTGAGACTGGCCAAAAAATGACACTGAGCAGCAGAGGGTTGAAACCCAAAAAAGGACTGAAAACCTGGCTCTTTTTACAGTGTCCCTACAAGGTAAGCACCTCACCTGCACTTCCTTCTCATCTCAGACTACGAGCAGAAATTTAAACAGAAATTTACACAGAAATAAGAAACGGCAACACAAAAATCCACAGAATTCTTAGGAGACAACCATCAGCAACCTCAAAGGATTATTTAAGTGCCAGAAAGACTCAAGCTGAAGAATCCCAATTATGCCATTCTCTGAGAGGTGATGATAGCTTTTGGGATTGTGCTTAGGTCCTTTTGTTATTCAGCAAAAAGGAGGAAGCTGTGGAGCAAGGAGACGCTTATCAACTTTTTCAGGTGAATGAAGCAGAAAGTACTGTTACAGTAAGCAGCCAGCAACAGTAATAAAACAGCAACAATAAAATACATTTCTATTCCTGGTTCAGGTATTTGCAAAACCTGTGCATTGCAGTGTCAAATTTTGGGTTGATTAACAAAGCTGCATTTATTACCCAAACCAAAAGACACACCTGGTTGCAGTTGCTCCAACAGGAGTTTTCTGACCATCAGGCTCACCTGGCAGCAGAAGGCAGCTATGCCCAGTCAAACTGCAGCAGGCTATCCCACAGCATCCTTACCAACCACTCCCCAGGAACACTTCCTGATTTTCAACCCCCTAACCATAGGTAAAGTAAACCCTCATCGTGGTAGTGAACATCCCAGTTCTCTTTCCTTCACGCTGGAGGCCAGGGAGGGAAGGCTGTGAGCCTAAATGAATGTCATTCATAAAAAACACGGGAAAAAAGCCCAGACTAGGCCAGCAGCAGAGCAGTGCCACAGGCTGGAGCAGCTCAGGAGGGAGGCACCCCACAGATGGTCACTTGGCCCTTGACCCGGGGCCCCTCCTGTGCTCCCTGACTGCAGCTCGCTCCCTGCAGCCGGCTTCTCCCACCTGGAGAGGTGATGCAATTCTTGCAGAGAGTTGTTCACTTCTCCAGGGATGTTTGTTGTTAGACACTTCCACATGGACAAATTAGCTGCAGCTCATTACCCTGCTGTCTCCTCTGCTGAGCTAATTGCTACATCCCGGGCTTGGAGAGCCGAGGGAGCCTCCTATAAAATACACCCTCCTCACACTGCTCTTTTACACACCCCCCAAGAGCAGGCTGCAAAGCTGTACTCATTTATAGCATATTCAAAATTGGATTATTTTGTTTTACTAGCAGCACCAAAAGCTACAAAACACAGCAGCAATTTCCTATTTTCACATCCTTAAGTGAGTGAGGAGTGAAAAGAGAAATACAGTTCAAAAAAACATTTGTCACGCAGACCAAAATATTGAAAAGCATTCAGGTCAAAGAGGTTCCTGATTGTAATACTTTTAATTATGTAACCACCTAAAAAAGCTCTTCTGAAGTAGCCAAGGTGATTGCCTGGAGCTGGGGTGTTTTTCTGTGGCTTTCCCACATAAATGCTAGAAGTTGCACTAGTGATCCATACAGAAGGAAAATTCCTCCATGAGACACCTCCTACCATTCCTTCTGTGAACACTCCTTACAAGGGAGAAATTTATGCCTGTGCTTAGCAGACAAACCCACTCTGTATTAAAAAGGCCACCCTACTTTTACTTTATTTCTGAAATCCTGGAAAGCATGCTAGGATCCCTGTTCCAGTGATCCTGTTCCCTGTCATTCCACACGTTTCTATGATAAAAAGGCTCCCACTCTCTTGAGCACCCAGCAAGCACCTTGGAGCCAATCGAGCTGGAAATACAGGAGCAAGAATAAGGATCCTGCTTCCCATCAACACCTTGCTCCAAGGCACTGCCAGTGAACACCTGATCCAGTTCCACAGCTAAGGAAAACAGGCAGGAAGGACACACAGAGAGCAGCCAACCTGCGGTCAAGTGTGCCACCAAGAGGCAAATGCAGCCACAAGAGTGGGGAGCAAGAACAAAGAGCAGCAGCCTGCAAAACATCCAGGGAAACCACGGAGGGATTGCAGTGGGGGATGCAAAATACCCAGGGAAACCATGGAGGGATTGCAGTGTGGGGGATACAAAATACCTGGAGAATCCTGGAGTGATGGGCAGCTGCAGCAGGACTTCCAGGATTTTCCAGGAGAAAACCCCTGTCTCTCTGTTCTTATCTATTTAAAAGGAGTGTTTTCCAAATGCTCTAACTTTTCAGGAGGGAAACCAAGGGGCAAGAATCTGGTAACAATTTCTTCTTTCCCTCTATCACCTCAGAAACAATCAAACCTGTCTGGTTCCCTAAAGGCACAATCAGTAACTCCCAGAATTTCCTGAGCGGTCCCTGTGCCCTTTGTTGCCAACCCCAGCAGAGCTCCAAGCCCTCGCTCTCATTCCTACAGCTACAAAAACATGCAAGTGCTCTTAGACAGTCTTTATTTTGTCCAAAGAATATTTCTTAGAGTTTCCATGAGCACTGAACTGTTTCTGTAAGACAACCATCATTCAACAGTCCGATTAAGTCTTTTCCTCGCCTCGCACCAAATGCTTTATTCCTAAGGACAGGGAGACCCGGAACAACTGCTGTGCCCACAGCAGCAGCAGGTTTTGGCAGCATCTCCTGCTGCCCTGGCACGGTTCAGCAGTGGGACAGGAAGCAGAGCTCGTACCTGGTCCTGGCTGGTGAGCCCCAGGCGCATGACGAAGTAGAAGTGCACCAGGAAGTCCGAGTTGGGCAGCAGGTCCTGGCGCCGGCTCATCATGGCGCAGAGCAGCCGGAACGCCTGCAGCTTGCCCTCCTTGTACTCGCTGGGCAGCATGGCTGCCTGCAACAGCAACAAAGCCTGCATCACTCCTTGCCTCCCCCACCAGCCAGCCCATGCCATGCGTGCCCTGCAGCTCTCCCACAAAGCGTTACCTCAGCTCCAAAGAGCCTTTGGAGAGCACATGCTGTCTTGGCCAACAGTGACGGTAGAAGTTAAAAATAAGGCAACTAAAGGCACACCCGTTCAGCTCTGATATAGAAGAAAATACTCCTGTGTGAGAACTTCAGAACTGACCTTGAACAGCCATGATGCAAATATCCTGAGAGGAGGGATCAGGATGGGAGGAGAGGGAGTTGACTGATTGTCAACGCTGATAGCGAGGTTGTCCCGGATCTGATGGTTTTTAAAGAAGAGTGTTAGTAAAACCAGTATCTTTTTTTAATGCTCTTTTTTTTGCATTATTATGTTTTACTTTTACTTTATTTACATTCAGGTACTACACCTGGGGCTATACAGAGCTCCCACTTCAGCCAAAGCCACCAGGAAAGTTTGGTCTATGCTGCTGCTCTCTGGCCAAAGCAAACATTGCCAGTTTGAGTCACACTGTGGGCCTTTACATAAATACCAAGGTCTGTACTTCTTTCTTCTTTGCTACAGTTTCCTCACCCCATTTAAATTCTCTTGTCATTGGACAGGATTCTCTATTGGGAGTTTGCTGCTGGAAACCAAACAAGACAAAGCTTCCTTTACAACAGAGCCCTCCCATACCACGTTCATGCTCCAGGTGCTACCACTAAATCCCATTTAATAATCATTTCCACAACAAAAGAAATGTGTTGCTATCATTAGCTCTAAGTACCACATACCTTTGCAAGTTTAAACCACAGCTCATAAAGGTAGCCAAAAACTTTTGCATGGATTTTCGGTGACTGTATGTTGTTCACATCTCCAAGAATTCCCAGGATTCTCCTCCACAGCACAGCAGCAGAATCAGGATGCCAACCAATAAGGCTTCCACCAGCAATTATACTGCAGTCATCAGCCAGGAACTCACTGCTGTCTGTAAATTTCAAGTGTTCCATTTCCACAAGTTAGAAATGCAGCCGAAGCATGAACTTGGTCAACAAAATCTGGTCATTACTCCTCCTAACCATCTTCCATAGCACAACAACTCTCTCCCCCACATCTCTCTTTCATTGCTGGAGCTGCTTTTGAGTCAAAGGAAAACATGGCAGCAGACGTAGGCAAAGGGGCTCGCAGGTGACAGCAGCACAGGGCACAGCACTGCCACACCACACTGTCCCCACCCCAGAGGGCTTTTCAGCAAGGAGGCAAATGCAGCTAAATCCAACATTCAGGTACCTGAGGGATGTATTCAATCAATAACTGCCTCTTACAGGTAATATTTCTGTATTTATAAAAGTTCTTTTTTTTTTTTTTAAGGTCACACAATGTAGCAAGACCTGGCAATGCAACTGGACAAAGGAATAAAAAACCATGGCTGAAGAGTCTTGAGGAATGTGCTCAGGCATCACCACTCATGCAGAGCAGCTCCTGAGAGAGCAGAGCTTGGAGAAGGCTGTCAGGGTAATGGGATTTATGCTCTTAAACAGTACAAATCCACACTGAAGTGCACATTTTAATGACAAGAGCTGGTAGCTGCTCTCCTGTCGCAGGCAGCAGCACAGCCATGCTGCTCCAGGCATAGCAGCAGCAACCAAGGCATGGAAGGAAATTGCAGGAAACCTCTACACAGGCAAAAGGAAATAACACATGTCCTCTGAGGACTCAAGGAAGGTTAGTGAAATAAAAGGCATTTTAGATGCTTTTATGTTCGAATATAATTAAGAACAACTTTGGAGATTTTTCCTCCTTTTTGTTTTGTAGCATTACAAAGTCCCAAACTGCTAAACCACATGTTACTCATTCAGCACATTAGAATGACCTCCTACATATCTGTGCTCAGCGAAGTGGCATCTCTGCTGCTCAGTGGCAGTGTCAGTGCTGTTCTGCCTTACCCTATCAGGTTTCCACAGCAGAGCAAGCTGTGACTTGGCTGAGGCAGGAATGCAGTCAAGGGTACTTTGGCTCTGCTGGGCAATGACACATCTGTTAGCCACTTCTCCTTTCACTCCACATTACCTGCCAGGTTGCTACATGTGGTTCTTTCTCTTTGTACCCCCAAAGGAGCAATTCTTGCACCACACCAACAGTGAATTTATCACACATGATTGTTCTTACCATGGGCAGCATTATCTTTTTGTACAGCAGCAGTCCCAGCAGTTGGACTAGGTGTGCTGGTTCATTAAAGCACAGATATTTCAAAGGAAAAGTCAGCATGAAAAAGTACCCTTGAAATTGTATATCCATTAGGAAGGCAGCCTCTAAGACATCCCTACATTACTGCATTAAGCTCCTGACCTAATACCTGACTTGCACTACCAGATGAATGGTACCTTTATAAATGGTAAAGAATGAACCACTTATTTCCTATCAGTCAGAAAATACAGTAAGACATTTCCCCAGACCACGCTGCTATGAAACAAAACCTGTTCAATTGATACATATATTAGTGTGCTAATGGGCAGATCCACGGGTGCCCAGCCACCACAGCCTGGCTGGGCACTGTAAGAAGCCCAGTTATTTTCAGCTGGGCGGGCGGTGGCTTTCTGGATCATCATTTACTGGCAAATCAATGGTTATCCAAACCCCTTCCACTCTGAGTGAGCAGGATGAAGGGTCCTTGGTGCCCTGTGCCACATAAGCCAAGAGAGGAGCACAAGCTCCTCTATAGAGGACACAGTCTCAAGCTACATCAGGGAAGGTATAGGCTGGATATCAGGAAGAAAATTTTCACCAAAAGAGTAACAAAGTACTGGAATGCTCTTCCCAGGGAGGCGGTAGAATCACCATCTCTGGATGTGTTTAAACAAGACTGGACATGGCACCTGGTGCTAGAGTCTAGTTGAGGTGTTAGGGCATAGGTTGGACTCGATGATCGTAGAGGTCACTTCCAGCCTCATTATTATTCTGTGACTCTGTGAGGCACAGGTGTGAGCTCACACCCAGCGTGGGGCCCGTGGTACCTGTGAGGTTGGCGGGCTCCTGCGAGGGGCTGAGCTGGAGCCAGCGCGGTGCCGCAGGATCCCCGCCCGCTCCCGCCACCGGCCCCGCCTCGGGCTCATCCTCGGCCGCCTGCCAGGCCACCAGGGCGATGTCCACGTCAGCTCCACAGCCCAGGGACGTGTCACTGCTCACGCTCTCACCTGCAAACAGCACAGTGCTGCTCACACCTGCAGCAGCAGAGTGCTCCAGAGAAGCATCTCGGCTGTCTGCACCAACATCACAGCAGATTTCAGGTGCTGCGCTTGGCAAAAGCACTCTCAGGCACTCACTTTTCTCCCTCTCTCTGTAATACCCGTGAGATTGCTGCAAGTCTGCTTTCAGATCCAACTCAGCTGTACTGCTGCTCCTCCGCATCAGCACCTGCAGGGAAAGAATCCATCTCAGCTTATACTGCTCTGAGCACTACACCACACTCCAGCAAATTTCACACCCACACAGTCATTAGAAATTAACCACAACCCGGTCAAGACATTCTCATGAATATTCAGAGCACCCAAGTGCTTGTCAGTGTCCTTAGGAAAACATCAGGCTTTCCATTTCATCCTTTATCCTCCCTTTCACCACCTCAGTTTTCACACCAACAAGCAGGATTTTTTACCTATGTTTTTCAAACACATCTGAAATAATTTGTTAAGGTATAAAAAAAGTCTTTCAGCCTTCATATTTCACAAAGATGATCAGGCTAAGTCATTTATTGTTTCAACTGTTCAGTCAAAAGTTGCCATTAAAAATGTATGAAGTTTGCCTGTGCTGATGTCAACTCACACTAACATCTGCCATGCACGGCTGGTGATAGGAGCTGTGCTGAACAGAAACATTTTCATCAGTGCTTTAAACCATCAAACATTTATTCCAGTGTACTGTAGCTCTGTAATCGCCATGAATTATTTATCTTTTAAAAGTTACAAACCTCTTGTTGATATTTCAAAAAAAGACCAAAGCCTTGTGTAAGACTAGAGCAGAGATACAACTGCAGAAGCAGCTGATGAGATCAGGAGGCACAAACTGATCACACCCAGCAGGACAATAACCTGCTACAGGGCTCACTTCCAGATGCCACACCAGAAATGGGATTAATCACTTTTCACACTTTCACCTCCTAGAGTTTCTGAATGCTAAAAGGCTTCTGATTAGAAAGAAAACACTGCTAGGGTCTCCACAGACATTACTTTTAGGTTTGCCTTACCTGCTCGGCTTCATGCTCCTTTACATATCCCTTATTTTCCTGAACTGATTTGGAGTCTGACGTTGAATTTCCAGCCTTTTTACCTAGAAGTTTCAGAAAGGAAACAAGAACTATAAACATCCGCAGGATCAAAACACACAAGAGGTTTCATGTAAATTTCAGCTATGTTTACACGTCTCATATTTATAGTTAATGGCCATACAACACTTAAATGGGATACAAGAAGCTTTGAAAGATCCTTCAGAAGCATAACATACTTACAGGAGAGGAACTAAACTCCAACTGCAGCTCAAATACACAAAATTCAAATGCAAGTCAGGTGAAAAGTCAAAGAGTTACATACAAAGTGCACACACATTACAGGTTTCATTTTTGGCCTCCCTGCTTTACAAAGGTCACATCCTGCATTGACAGTCTCTAACTTCTTTTAAAAAGTTCTTCCAACAACTTACCAACTATGCAGCAACTAAGAAAATGGCTAAAAATACATTTTAGAGGAGAGCTGGAAACCAAAGCAATTAAGAGCAGCATTTGTGAGGCTGAACTAGTCTCAATTTTTCTCCTTGAAAAACACAGTATTGCTGCACTTTATCAGAATTACCTTGGAAAAAATCAGATGGAATCTGATCTGCAATATCTGAAGTGCTGCTGCTTCGAGTTAGCTGCTGCTCTTGGTCTGCAAATGGGCCTGCAGCTTCTGTTCCTTCTGAATTTTCCAGCTGTTGAGATTCTTCAACTTCTGTTGATTTAATTACAATACAAAATATTTGCAGGAGCTCATATGTACAACTGTGAACTCCTCACCTAAGCTCTATGAAAAAGAGACCCTTGCAAATATTTAAAATTCCCAAGATAAAATTTACAAATTACAACTTAAGTTCTCTGAAATATCCTTAGAAAAACTGTAAAGTTTAGAGATGCATGAGCAGCATAAAAGGTCTAGAAAAGGAGAGAAGTGGTTTTGGGAGTTAACAAAGAGGAGCAGGTCCCATGAACAAAGCTGGGTTTTCAGTGCTGGAGACCCCAACTGGGCTCTGGTCATTCTTGAGACAGAAAGAGCAGAGGCAACAGAACTCCCTTAAATGCAGTGTGGGGAGAAGCTGGCTGTGCTCCCTGAGTGCCTCCAGAAAGAGGGGAAGGGAGGAGGAATAAAGGAAGGCAAAACTTAGAGAAAAAAAAAGCTCTGAGCTACATATAACTTGGGTTTAGCTTGTGAGGACAAACCCAACCAGGCAACTTTTGGTTTGGCTGTAACTGCAAATGAGAAACAAAAAGAAGACAGAGGCATGAAAATTTCCAAGAGAAAATAAACTGACATGCTGGGGAAGGAGCAACAGGAACTCTTGAGATTGCAGAGCAACACAGTGCTTTGAGAAATTAATTTCTCTTAGCATTTGGGAAAAAAACCCCCAAAAAAGCTAGTAACACTCCAATGTTTCCATCCCACAGTGTGCAAGTTTTAATATTGCTTTACTGCTTAATAAACACTGTAGGTATTCCAGAAAGTTATCTCAGGAGGCACGTGCACAAAAATGAACATTTCTGGCATGGACTGACTTCAGCTGACTTTCAATGTTTTACAGAAAGCAATAAAATAAAACATTCAATGCAATTCACCAACTGGAACAATTTCAGCATTCCCCCCAAAATAACTTGAGATGAAAACACACCAAAGTTGTTTCACTGAGCAGGAATCCCCAGAGGGCCATAAAGCACCAAGTACAGAACTCTCCTTTCTCTTGCTACTGCAGGTAATGAGTCTGGGCAGGACTCAGGAGTCACAAATCCCTCCCAGGAAGCAAAACATGGGAATTTTTACTTTAGTTACTAGGCAATATAGACCTAATTGCAATTGATGGAAGTCTTTAATATCAACATGAACAAAAATTGCTTTGCTTGCAGTGCTGCAAACATTCTGAGAAGAACCAACCGGACAGAAAGGGAACAGACAGAGAGCAGTTTAAAAATATAAAGAACATTGATATCAAAGATGACTTTAAAGTACAGTACCTGACAGTCTGTGAGAGCAAGAAGTGTAAGAGATACCAGGGAAGAGAGAGCTCACAGTGTGAAGCAGAAGAGGTACACTTTTAGTGGCTGGCAAAGCCTCATAAAGATGGACACAGTTGCTGATAGACTGGCTTCGCTTAGCTTACAGGAAAAAATAGAGCAATAATTATATCAGGAACACAGTGAAATATTGCAGTTCTGAGTGTCACAACACAACAAAACCCAGAGTTTTGGGATAAAGCTTTTCAACAGTAATCCCAGGGGCTTCTCCCCTGAGATGTAAGTTAATATTGTGCAACACTCTCTCACACTGAAAGGGTAATAATCAGGAATTTCTGGTCCACAGCAAGTGTGGAAGTGCCTTTTATTTGAACACACACTAACAAGAAAAGCCGTGGATCAACACTTCCAGGTTCTCCCTACTGCTCAGGCAGGGTGTCAAAGGGGAAAATGCTGCAGCAGTAGAGAGAACCCTTCACTGGAGCACAAACAGGGACTCACTGAATTTAGAAATAAAACTCAAGACTGAGCTGGCTCTACTGCCAAAGCACTCTGTGATCCAGGCTGGAGGCCCTGGCTCAGCCATGGAGCCACAAACCACCCCGAGTGTTCTCCCTCATTCCAGCTCTCCTGGTAAGGAACTGGGGAGGGAGCTGTGCAGCCCAGCAGCTCCTGCTCAAAGCAGGGGGGCTTCCACAGGAGTCTGCCCCAACAAACCAGCACATGGAAACATGCTAACAAGATAAAAAGAAAAGCCAGGTTCAGGCTGCTGAAAAGCTTGAAAAAACCACGATCTGTTCCATGTCTGGGGTCTCAGTCATTACCCCAACATTCCTCACCCCAGTCTCCCTCCTGCTTTGATCTTTCCAGAAGTAAACATGAGGGAAAAACCTCATCATGCCAAGAAAAAGAGAGCACATAAAACAACTATCAAAGGATAACATTATTTATTAAATATCTGGTTTACCTTGTGCTCCCAGGAAATAGTTGTACGCTATCTGCCTGACAGTAATAAATGCTCTCTTAGGAACTGATAAAAGTAGCAATGTACCTCTAGAAAAACCCCTAACATGAACAGGTTTAACTCATAATTCAATGTCCTGTAACTTAAAACTTACATAGAGAATTTCCCAAAATTCTTTGCGATTCACACTGGCCAAGACACCCCGACACGGACATGCAACCTCTCTGTTGGGGCAGTTAATTACTGAATTGCTTTTGGCAGCAGCCACCTCTCAGAGGCAGATTTAAAACCTGAGTGTTACTGAGTGCCTGGGTACCAAAGCACCCAGCTGTGGTCTAACCTGTGGCTCTCTGACGGACAATGTTTCTTGCTTTCTCCACTCCCGGGGCCCCGGAGGTTGTGGCACTTCTGAATCTCATCGGCTCCACAACTTCAGGGTGACTTTTCCAGCTTAAGGAAAAAGATCTTCCTACTACAGCTGTCTTCTGAGGCTCTAAAACACCACCTTAGGACAAAGAACACAAAATTTTCTGGCACTGGATGCTTTGGCATGTATTTTTGCTGAAGTACAAATGGACTCAAACATGGCAAATATTAATACTTTAAACAACACAGGTTAACTTTTACTCTTAATCAAAACCAACTGGTAGTTCAAACTATGTGCATCGATCTCAAGGTGGCATGCAAATGCAGCTAAAATACTGTCAATTAGAAACTTTACTAAACATACACAGAAGGGAATTTTTACAGAGTTGCCAGTGCCAGCCAACAGCACAAGAAATCACATTTAATCTCCGCCATCCAAAAAACCCTGACTGCAGGTGCAGACGCCATCCTGCCCCCAACTACCTCTCCTCCCCAGTGAAGGATGGCAACACACAAATACCAAGTGCTCCACATTTAATTAAACAGGTTCTTACACCAGATTAAGCAGTGTTTAACATTAATTTAATTTTTAAGGTTAAGCTGCAATATTTAACCAGTTTGATACAAAAAAGCACTGGAGCACAAAGACGAACCTTTGCCTCTCTGCTTTTTTTCCTTCTGCTCACTGAGCTTGTCCAGGGGCAGGTTTGTCATCTCCACACCATACACAGTCCTGGCCAGCACTGCTGTCAGGGAGTCCATGATGTTGGCCCACTCATTGATGAGCTCCTCCCAGTCCGTCAGGGAGGACAGGACACTGAGCAGCTCATCCCACAGCTCCCGGGAGATGTAAACGCTCAGGTTGGCTCTGATCCAAGCCACAATGAGGGTCTGAGGGAAGAGACACCAGTGCCACCTCAGGCAGGGCTGATGAGTTCAGCACACCAAGCTCAACCCACAGCTCTGACCTGCACATCAGCACGGGCTCTTGGTGAGGCACAAGTGATGGGCAGCGCTATTTTCCCTCAAAACCCACTCCCAGAAATAATGGGGAAAGTTACTAATGAAGGAGATTAAAAAAAAAAAAAATCAGGCTAAATGTTGTCTGGCAAACTGAAATAAGATACTCCATAATAACAGCAGAATGAATGACTGTCCTACACCCACAGAATTACTGAGCCCTGGGGCAGCACTTCACACCCAGTTACACTATCCAGGCTGGAAGTATAGTAGGAAGCATAAATGTCTCTTTCACTCAGTGTGACTCAGTTTTGACTTGCCAGCTGGACTTTCAGGAAAACAGTTACTTGATTCTTACACTTTAGAGACACACACTGAAAATATCCCATCTGTGCTACCACAGTTTGTAACAGAGCCCTGAAGAACAGAGCAAACCCAACTCTCCCTCCATTAGCAACAGTTTACAAAATAATTACTAGCAAAACATGAGAAACCCCTCCTTCACAGTAACACAAGTAGGTTCCATAGTACTCAACTAAAACTGTGGGCAGCTGTGACAGAGCAAACCAAGCAGCCCCACTCACTCACTCGGAAGAGCAGCCCCGCCATGCTCTGAGCAAACATGTCCTTTGTCTGGTTCTCCTTTGGCTTCTGCATCACAGCTTCTGTTATTCTGAGGAGTATCTGCAGCATCTGCTCCCTGGTTCCAAAGCAAAGGTGTTCCATTAGTTGTACCTGCTCATTAATCCTGCAGCAAAGCCTTGCTTATTGAGAATGCAGTCACACTTTGGAATTCACAGATCATTCGTAAAATAGCTTGGTTGGTTGTGGACTGTAACAACTTTTTCTCTTAAATGATGGTATGTTAACCTTACCACGTCTTTCTGTTCATGGACAGCTCCATTATCATACGCCTGAAGATGCTGAGAACAGCCTTGCAGGCATCCACCTGCTCCTTCAGCAGCAACGGGACCTCAGTGCATGGCTCCAGCAGGAAAACGTTCGCCGAGTTTGTCAGGAATACCTGGCATTGACAGTCCATTTACACAGTGTTAGGAATGAAAACAGGCAAGACTTAGAACAAAACACCTGTGCTCCTTCAGTTAAACCTTCCCCTTTCCTTAGAGGAAGTTTCATGTTTTACCCATCACTTTATTTTTCTGTTATTCCAGCAAGGAGCCAGGTGGCTCCCATCAGACACCCACCAAGGCTCAGTATGTGGTTTGTGGGGGTCTCCTCTGCTTGGGCAGGCAAGAGGACATTCCTCCAGCCACTCATTTCCTGCCATCATATGCTTAAACAGCCACCAGTATTTTCAATAAATGAAGCTCAGAAAAAGTAAATGCATGGTTCTGATTAATTCCTAGTACTCACAGGAGGAAAAAAAATACCATTCTGTGTTAAAATACAGATCTCTGGCCTTAAGACATGGTCATGTGGTTTAATACATGTTTCAGAGTGACACATGAAGTACACAAACAGTGTCTTACAGAACCAATCAAGCCCCAGTAGTTCTTTTCCTCCATCCCAGAGATTCTAATGGAATTTGCAGTGCAAGTTCTGTGGCCAGGCAGGTCACAGCCCCACGTGTCCCCCTCCCACGCAGCTCCCACCAGCTCACCTGCAGTGCAGCCTGAGCTCCAGCCTTCACATCCCTGTCCTCATCCTCCAGCACGCAGCCCCTGCTGACGGCGCTGGTGAAGGAGTAGGTCCTGCCCCAGCTGGAGGAGCGCTTGTGCCCGCAGGGCTCCGAGGAGAGCTGCCAAACACAGCCTGGTTAGAGGCAGGGCACAAAGGAACACACCAAACTGAAACAAAACCACCCCTGAGGTCAGCAGCAAAAGCAGGGGAACTGGTGTGGCATGCACTCATTTCCACAGGGAATTCCTGGCTATTATTTCTTCATAATTTGAAGGCTCAAAAAATTTGAAGGCTCATAAAAGCTTTAGAAGGTATGTTTCTCAAAATATTTTTCACCATTTTTCATAGTCACTAATTGTAGTAACACGTGAATTTATGTCTGAAAAACTATAAATTCTCTACAAAACAAAGAAAAACCCTGCAATTCTCACTGTTTTACAAATCAAACCTCTTATTCAGTACTAGCAAACTTCCCTTTAAACAGTGTCGCAGCATCAACAGTGTCAAAGAACTTTTAATATCCTGTTCTGAACCATCAGTAAAAGATGATGCACAGGAACTGTATCTACAGGTAAACATTCTAGATTCAGGTGTCCAGTTACAACATACACAAGCTAATACATATTGTCAAGTTTTTAAGCACCACCAAAATGAAACAGTTCTCCCTGCCTTAGGCCAGCAGGCAGTCAATTTTAGCACTGCAAATCCCATCAGTGTTTCTTTCATGAAGTTTCTGCTGTCATACTTACAACATGCAGGGAATAACCACAAATGATGTTTCTCAAACCAGTTGCAACCCTCCCCGCACTCAAAGTGCTACTCAGTAAGTATTTCAACTGTGAGTCCTTAACTAAAAGCATTTTTAACCCCTATTTCCCCCACTCTTTATGTTGCTACTCCTCTACAGAGTGAGGTGAAAATCCCCATATTGCAGCGGACAAAGTAAGGAACAGGGATACCATACATGTTTACCGTCTGTTTGCACTGAGGAGTCTTCCAAGGGAGCAACAGCATCCTGGCTGTCCTCCTTCTTGTCTGGCTCCTCCATGAACACAGGTTTCTCCTGCAGTATCCACTTCTGGTACACTTTCACCACCTTCCGTGTTGCAGAGATATCAGAAGGAGGCAACAAAAAAGCCTGAAAAGGAAAGTTCACAGATTGCACTCCACACAGGACACAGATGTGCTGCATACAAACACACACACCGCCACCCACACTGCCATTTTAAGCAGCAAGCTTCAGTTCCCTCAACAATTCCATAATCTGGTCGTTAAACTAGACCTAGGAAGGAGCCTGACCTCAAAGGCTGTTGCTGTGACCAGCGTGGTATTTGCTGGGGTCCCTGGGACGAGTGCGGAATTCATGAATCTGACTCCATGCTCTTAGAAGGCTATTCTATTCTATTCTATTCTATTCTATTCTATTCTATTCTATTCTATTCTATTCTATTCTATTCTATTCTATTCACTATACTAAATAGAGAAAGGATACTGACAGAAGGTTACAAAGCTACAAAGAATGATACTGAAAACCTCTGACTCTCTCCAGAGTCCTGACACAGCCGGACCACAATTGGTCATTAAGTTAAAACAATTCACATGAAACCAATCAAACAATGACCAGCTGGTAAACAATCTCCAGACCACATTCCAAAGCAGCAAACACAGGAGAAGCAATCAGACAATTATTGTTTTCATTTTCTCTGAGGCTTCTCAGCTTTCCAGGAGAAGAATCCTGGGCAAAGAGAATTTTCCAGAAAACATGACAGCGACAGACCAGCACCCAGGGTGTGTCTCCCATAGAAACAAGAAGCAGGGCAGCGAGTGGCCGCGGGCAGACCTGGCGGAACACCTCGTTGACGAAGTTGACGTATCCGCGCGTGGAGAGCAGGATGCCCTGCACCATCTCGTAGACGCCGCGGTGCTGCTCCTCCACGCTGCACAGGCTGCAGCTGCTGAGCCTCCTGTCCGACAGGCTGCTGCTGCTGCTGCTGGAGTGGCCGCGCTCCTGCTCGCCCGCGGGCGCCGCCGAGCCCTCCTCCAGCTCCACGCTCTTCTCCTGGCCCGCGGCGACTGTCTGCAGGCACAGCACAGCCCATCACAGAGTCACAGAATAATAATGAGGCTGGAAGAGACCTCTATGATCATCGAGTCCAACCTATGCCCTAACACCTCAACTAGACTCTAGCACCGAGTGCCATGTCCAGTCTTTTCTAAACACATCCAGAGATGGTGATTCTACCACCTCCCTGGGAAGAACATTCCAGTACTTTGTTATTCTTTTGGTGAAAAATTTCTTCCTGATATCCAACCTATCCCTTCCCTGACGTAGCTTGAGACTGTGTCCTCTGGTTCTGTCAGCTGCTGCCCAGCGGAAGAGACCGACCCCCACCTGTCTGCAACCTCCCTTCAGGGAGTTGTAGGGTGCAATAAGGTCACCTCTGAGCCTCCTCTTCTCCAGGCTAAACAGCCCCAGCTCCCTCAAATGTTCCTCACAGGGCTTGTGTTCCAAGCCCCTCACCAGCCTTGTTGCCCTCCTCTGGATGTGCTCAAGCACCTCAACATCCTTCCCAAACTGAGGGCCCAGAACTGGACACAGCACTCAAGGTGTGGTCTCACAGCACCTAGGACAGGGGCAGAATGACCTCCCTGCTCCTGCTGGCCACACCATTCCTAATGCAGGCCAGGAGCCACTGGCCTTCTTGGCCACCCAGGCACACTGCTGGCTCACGTTCAACAGGCTGTTGACCAGTACCCCAAGGTCCCTTTCTGCCTGAACACTATCCAGCCACACTGTCCCCAGTTTGTAACGTTGTAGGGGATTTTTGTGGCCACAAATGTGATTTTTGTCACCCCCTGCAGCAGCACCCACCACACTCTGGGATCCTCACAGAGAGCTTGGGATAGCCTGTCTGGCACAACACTCAGGGCACGACAGATTTCACTCTCCTGCTCCATCCAAGAATTGGCCACACCACACTACGAGAGTAAAGGAAGGCACAGTGGAGAGGAATCCCCAAGTCCCTTTATCTTGGGGAAAAGATGGAGTGTAGCCCTACACATTATAAGGCCCAACACCTTTTTGCCAGGTTTTGCTCTTGCACTGCCTGTGTTTTGCAACCTCTCAAACTATAGGAATGTGCTCTCTGTTGACAGAGTGACAAAATTATCTTTTGTCTTCTCAAAAAGGAAAGAAGCTCAGAAGTTTCTCTGATTAAGTGAAAAAGACACTTCATAAAACTTTGGAAACTTCACTTCAAACTTAAGGATAGCTAATTAGACAGTAGCTAAAAAGTCCTGCTTGGCAATTTACTAGAAAAATAAGAAAACAAAGAAACGAATTGCTTTTGTGAGGTGTTTTACCAAGAGCAAAAACTTCTTGCACCTGGCTCAGTTTCTCTGTTTGTTATTTTGCCTTTTATTAAACCTTTTTTTTTCCAACACTACAACAGCCATCCTGCAGATTTTATGCCTCCAATAGTAGCTGAACTATCTTGGGTGAGTAATAGACCTCCAAGAGCTTATGAAACCTGGCTCAAGAAGGCTACTATTACTTCAAACTGTGTTGCTTCTCTGCTGAGCCCACAGCTGACACTCACCTATGGTTCAAGACCAAATGTAAGCTGAGATTGACCCTAAATTCTTAACAGGAAACTGGAGAGTCTCTCAAAAGCATTGATTTATAAAATTAATTGTGAGGTATCTAACACCAGAGGAGTCTCAACCATGAGTTTATAAATGAAATATTTCTCTAATATCTCATTGTAAACAGCTGCTATAACTGAGAGGAAAACAAAGCAGCCTTTGATGTCACTGGGAAATGGCCCATGGAACCACCAAGTATGACAGTTTACAGAGTAAATTCCAAAAGTCTAAATATAATACTGCTGAAGCTGGTAATGAAACAAGTTATGAGGAAAAAAAAAACAACCTTCTAGTGGGTTACCAAAGGGTTTTGCTTGGAGATTCCCTCCTCCACCAAAGAAAAAGAAAATCAAATAAACAGCTACATCATGTATTCACTAAGGGGTAGCATTTCTTTGTGCTTCAGCTGTCAGTGCAGTGAGATCACCTGCAAGGTTAGCATGCAAGCAAGACGAGAGGTCAACTTTAAAGCCCACCTGAATAATTTTAGGGAGCATTTCTCCTCCATTTTTTGTATTCTGAACAGCAGTTAAATACTTCTTTTCAAGGAAGAAGGTAACAAGCCACTTGATAAAAACCACTCGAGCTGCCATGTAGGGGATTTTGGTGCAATAGACACTCTCATTGTTCCGTGTTGCAGCAACATACACCGGCCTCGGCCTGATATCAGGGATATCTGAGGGGACAAAAAGGAAGAGAGAATCAAAGTGGAATCTTAGCCATTGCTTCCCAACTCTGGCTAAACGTACTGAAAACGTCACGAAAAATTAACAGATGCAAGGACTGACTGCTTTTATTTTATTATATTCTATCCTAATTTTATCGCTCCTCAGGAGAACGTAACAGCACAGCTCTTTCCTGAGCTTATCACTTGCATCACTCAAAACAAAGGAAAGCAAAAGAGAAGGGCTGCAAAAAGAAGGGCAAAAGCTGAAACAAAGAACCAGCCCTGTTAGAGTGTAAGTTGGTTTTACACTAAACCAGGGAGAAAAAACTCCTCATCCCACAGAGCTGTAGCCATACACCAGCAGGTAACAGAGATGCTGCCGAGAGCAGGCTCTGGTTTTTTCTTCCTCAAAGGCAAAACCCACTACTTACCCAGCACAGGTTTGTAGAGGTTGGTTAGCTTTGTAAAAGATGGGAACAAGTGAGGAAGATAGTATTTTCTGAACAAAGTAAAGAGAAACTTAAACCCAGTGTCTTGGTTCTCCTTGTTCTTCCACTCCAAGCTGGCAGCCTTGGTCACAGAGTTAGAAAGAAACAAACAAAAAGTTTTAAGTTAATGAGTTATACTGACAATTGTTTGCCCCTGAACACAAAAAAACCAAGCAACTACACTTTAGTAAGAAAAGAAAAAGCAGCACAGTCCCAAAACTACCTTTACAAACGGCAGTAAGAATGGAAAGTAAGAATAGAGCCTCCCCCCAAAGCCAGCAAGCTCAGTGGAAGCCAGTGGATTTGAGCTGTTCTAACCAGAGGAGGACAGCAACTGTCCTGTTCTGCTCCCAATAAATCTGCTTCTTACAAGTACGTTTTGACAAAGTCACTTTGAGCTCTGCTTTTATCATTAATATTTTCTTTGTCAGAATAAACACAAATAAACAAACACTGCACCCACTATGCAAAAGGATTTGTAGAGTAAGCAGGTTTCTTTAGACCCCACACAGGTAACAAGAGTATAAAAAGAAGAGAGTGACATTTTTGTCTTTAACTGAAGTGTTGTGAGACTCTGATATGTAAAACAAAGGGTGCTGTGGAGAAAGCTGATAATTTCATACAGCCACTTTTTAAAATAAAGCATTTATTCAAGATGACAAAACCCTTTCCAAATATTATTTTGGTCTTGCCTTTTCATACTAGAAAGTGTATCTCAAAGTATTTAATTATAATTTATCTCTTTTTAATAACAAGGCTCTTTAATGTTCATTGTCTGCACAGCTTCCACTTTATTTCAAATGTTGCTTAATTTGTACTTTTAAAATATATACATTATCTTAATTTATTTCCTGTACAGATTCATCTGATCTACTTCTAATTAAATTTTATGTACATGTTACTTGCATCCTTTTAAAAACATCACAGAAGCCATCTCTCTTTATCTCTTCCTCCAGTGGTCCTTTACATTCCTTTTCATCTAGGTATGTGTCCAAAGAGAACAAAATGAATCTTTACCCCACATCAATTTTCTAAATGCAACCACAAGCACATAAAACAGTCAGTTATTCTGCAAGTTTGGATAACATTCATTAATTCTTATCACAAAAGTGTGACAAACTTCTTATTTTCACCAAAAATGGCACGAGAAAATACCTCTGGGATGATTTTCCACTTAAGAGTAAAAAATGTGCTGGGGAAGGGTAAAGTCAGCTCCACACAGATGCAACGTAGGCTTAATTTTCTACCACAAATACATCCTCCAAATATGAACATTTTCAAACATGCATCCTCCTCACCTGAATTACCATGTATTTTAGCAGGAGCTGGAGAAAGTAGCAGGTCTGGTCTTCTGCAATTTTCTCTCCAGAGACAGCTGGCAAAAGCGGCGTTATTTCTTCTGGAAATATCTTGGCTAAAATCAAATATTTTAAGGACAGAACACATTAAAATACTGAAATAAATTATTTTCTGTAAAAGATTGATTTGAAAATACCAATTAGAGCACTACCAAGCTGTGCAAGTCCAGCAGCTGCTTTGGATGTCCAAAGTCCTGGCACATCTCAGTGAGGATGACACCAGACTCCCGGTGGGCTTGGAAGGGCTGACACCAGCAGTGAGCCAACAAGGAGGAAACCTCCACAATCTGCTTGAGGAGCAGTACAATGCCCCTGCTGCTGCTGCATCTGAATTAAAACCACCCCAGAGCCAAAGAGCAAATCCTGACTGCTCAGAGGGACAGGAACAGGCGGCTCTAGAGCCGCACCAGCCCAGCGGCCGGACACACACTGCAGCCAGCTTGGAATTCCAGGGGCAGCTGGCAGCACTCACTGCCCCCTCCTCCCCGAGAGGCACCCCAGGAGAAGGCTCACCAGAAGCACCCACTGTCCCCTCCCTATAGGAGAGGCACCCCAGGAGCACCCACTGTCCCCTCCTCCAGGAGAGGCACCCTATCATTGAAATTTCGCCCGACTGGCAGGGGAAATGATGAGGAGGACTCCATTGATATCAGAAGGCTAATTAATTACTTCATTATACTATTATTCTATACTATATTACACTACATCTAAACTGAAACTGAACAAGAACTCAACTGAACACAATCTGCTGACCGACAGCCTGGACACACACTTGGCCCTGATAGGCCAAGGAAACAAAACACCATTGCTCTGGGTAAACAATCTCCATACTGCATTCCACTTTGGCACAACACAGGAGCAGCAGATGAGCTACGAATGGTTTGGATCATTCCTTTCTCTGCTTCTCTCAGGTTCAGAGGAGGGCCCCCCAGGAGCAGGCTCACCGTCGGGCGCGGCCGGGGGGCTGACCAGGCTCTCCAGCGTGCAGGGCCCGCGCGAGGACGGCAGCGGGGGGAAGCCAGGCACCAGGCAGGCGAACATCAGGATCTGCTCCTCTCCACAGTTGGTCTGCAGGGCTTGCAGCCACAGCAGGAACAGGCGGATTCCTTCACACCTGAGCTGCAAGGGGGTGTGTTTGGGCAAAAAAGGGCAGTGACACAGGTCTGTAAGCGCAGTAACACGGGTAAATAGTTCACAACAGGCAGGGCGAGAGCTTCATCCCAGCTAGGTGCTGCAAGGTCATGCCATCATACCAAGGGTATTCAAATTTTAAAATAATCCTAGCCCTAATGCCAGAGAAAGCTCAAAAAATTATGTATTAAGCAATATCAATACCTAATTAAGCAATTGGGTATTAAGCAAAATTATGTATTAAGCAATATCCTTCTCCAGGTAACTTCACAAAGGTCATGAGAGCAGCAAAATGACTGAAAACACACATTAAAATAATCAAGGACCACAATAATAAAACTTAAGTTTAAAAGATGAATTAGAAAAAATTACAAAGCATAACAATCTGGAAAACACTGCCAGTGGAAAACTGCAAAGTAGCATACTTCACAGGAATTTAAGTGAAAAGAAATATGAAATCAATGTGATACCTTGAGAGAATTTCCAGTGTGCAAAAGCTTCTTCAAAATCGACCCTGGATTAGGAAATTTAAGTAGACATTATCAGACACTTCCCACCACCTTGTTTTCAAAAATATTTCATAAACTCCTACTTTAATTTATTCTGGGGCCACTGCACTGGGTTTTAAGACAACTATGGGGGGGAAGCCCCCAACTGAATCTAGCTACAATCACCACCACCCAAGATTAACTGTGATGTATCTTTCCTCTAGGTTTCCTTCAAAGGACCATGTCTCAAATTATTTTCATTAATAGTAAGAGCTGTGAATTATACACATTCCTTATATGGGCTCCTTCCCATTTAAGGAATGTGTGTAATGGCAAGATCTCACCATTTCACAAGATTATATAGAAATTATTAACATACATAGGAAATTCACATTAATGCACATGAATGTTAAGCAAAAGGAAATCACAGGGCAGAGGTGTAAATAAATGCTCTGCCAAATTTTGTACATCCCTTTTTGGACACAGATAAAAAATTTTGCCACTGTGAGCACTCAAGAGAAGCATAAAGAATCTATCAGCTACAGAGCAACCAACTGGAACCAATTTAGTCTGGACTAGGGCAGCTGAACCATTATGAAGTGGCCAGACAGATGTCTCCTCTTGTTTCTGTCAGTGCTGAGTGGAAATGTGACAACAGCCCTTCCCTTGACCTTTAACTTCCGCTCATTGTTCTTCTGCAAAAGCAATTCCTTGTTCTGATGACAAAAATGGCAGCTGGTCAGACAGTGCTGCAAACCAATCCCAATCAAAAAGTCCTACTTGGAAGGAATAGAACCCCCCATAAAATTTTAATAAGCAGCATAAAAACCCATTGGTGCCACACTGGTGGCATTTGGAAGCAGAATTTGAAAAGCACTGACAAATCCAAGGCACCTGATTCAGAGGAAATTATCAAGTTAAACCACTTCACTGGACTTCAAGGTGTTCTGGCCACCTAAGACTGCTCTCTGCCAGACTCCTCCTATTCCCTCCCTTCTTCCAGAAGCATCGATACCACCAGAGTGTGGGGAAAGAACAGTCTAGGTCTGAGGAAGCCACCCCTGAGTACCTTGTGTCTGTCATGGCCAAGGCCATATTCTAACAGGATGCTGGGAAAATCCTCCCTTTCATGAGAATCTGGGAAAGACAGCTGGGGCCAAACTTGCACAAATACCATTCATAACTCTACTCATATATCACTCATTAAAAGAAAAACTGATCTGAAAAAACTACTAAAAAGTCAAAAAAATTTTTTAAAACAATTTCTTCTTACCTATACTGCGAAAATGCCATCGATAAAATATCCTCTCTGGTAGTAGCTGCAATATTTTCTGCAGGAAACAAAACCAGTCAAATTTTCTGTAATAAAACTGGTTCATCAGGGGATACAGAGAAACAGATGCACTACATAAATTGAGATGGGAATAAATACAGTGTTTCTTTTTAAACTGCTGGCAGCATGGACGAGGGCTCGGCCACGGGTGTGGCAGTAGCGCAGCTCACTTAATGCTGCTCCACCTCACAAAGGTCTGGCAATACACAGGGCTTCACACAGGTTCCACACAAAAAATGTCTCCAACTTACAACTTTTCAGCCATTGAAATAATCAGGAAGATATATTTAAACAGGAAACTAGTTTTGAACACTTCCGTTTGGAAATCAAATGAAATTAAACAATGTTAGAAATGACTGACAGTCAGAGTTCCTTGCAATTATCAAACAAAATGACTGGCACGAGTTTCTGCACAACAAAGCACCTGTAAGTTCTCAGTAATACCACATGCAAGATGTAAATGGATGATAAGTCACCTAAGCAACAGTGACACGTTTGAGGATGTTCTGCACACAGAAGCTCACAGGAAAAAACAAAGCATCACAGCCCAGAAAGTAGCTGGCACTGTGGGCCACCCCTGGGAGCCGAGTGACAGAGTCACCACCACTGCCAGAGTGTGTGCTCGAGACATGGAGCAGGACAGACCTCTTGCTTTTGACAATAAAGGGCTTCAGAAATTATATTCAACATTCAGAGCAGTCTTTTTGGACATGGAACATTCCTTTCTCCATGGCAGAGGATGGCAGTCATGACAAGTTTGTGGATATAGGGAGCTAGACCTCGGGGCACAGACAGGCTGGTCCTCCTCCACACCTCCACCATAGCATGTGCTCCCCACACTGTAAATAGCATTTCTGAAAGGTTAACCAGAATAAAAATGCAAACCAGGCAGGTCCTTTCCATGTTCCTTGTACTTTGTTTCAGTGTCCCTCCCCCAGCTCCCTCCTCAGCACACCACGGCAGTGGGACCCCAGGAGCAGAGGGTCCAGAGGTCGAGCTCCCTGTCCGTGGGCAGCAGGAATGCTTGGGATGAAGGATCTGACTGGCTAAAAATGAGGCCATGACTCACACTGGGGCTTTACCTGTCAGTTAAGCACCAGGCTTCTGCCAATCAGATTGCAGGATCCATGGACAAAGAGTTATCGTTATCCATCTAAACATTAAAACACTGGCAGCCCACCACTCCTCCAGACTATTTCTGGCATTAATCATTACTTAACTTGGCACGGGGCAGAAAGGAGTCCTAAGCAAACCCAGGAGCACTTCTAACCCAGCCTGACCCAGGAGCTCTGCGTGGGAGCTGGGTCTGTGCCCAGACTCACCACAAGCCGTGTGCCCGAGGTGTGCAAAGAAAAGCTCCAGGAAACAAAACCCTATGGCAAACCAGCAACAAAAACTGGATTCAGGTGTCACACAACACACTGCAGGAAGGAAGCTTCACACATTGGCACATTTATCATGGAAAACCAGACAAAACCACACGTATTTTGTTTCCATTGTTTTAGTCTGTTACACAGTTTCATCTAAATTTGAACACGAAGTTCCCTTCCAGAAAGTGAGCTGTGATAAGGTGCAAGCTGCGTAGGCTGGAAAAGTGCAAAGCTTCATAATAAAGACCCATTTGAAAAAGAATTTGCTATCAATTTTCACACCCAAGTCTCAGAGAATTTTAGGTTGTATCCAGAGAAAAGCAGAACAAGAAATGCTGCTGCACAGTTCAACAATGAGCAGGAAAAACAAGCCTAAACTCTAAGCTGCACAAAACTGGGGGGGTAAGGGCAGAAAACAACAAGCTTACCATTCTTTGGTCTTTACAAAACACAGAATCCAACACCCTTGTCAGGTGACTGAATCAAAACAATTCAAGGGTTCAAACCATCAGTAAGAGGACAGAAGTTCCTATCTGAGAAAAGCTCCCATATCCCAAAGTCTTTTCACACAGCAAAAATAACATAGACACTTAAGTCACTTCCCTTGTGTTCTCCTTTTCAGAATCTCAAAACCAGGAAAACAATAAATACATGTATTTTGAAAAAATGCAAGGGTGAGACTGACCACCTGGCATGGTCCTGCCCCACAGCAAGCAGGCATTCTCAAAAAGCAACCTTGTCCCCCTCCCGCATGGCAGACAGCACAGCTCTACAGCAGAGCAGGGCCACTCTAAATGATACCAATGCAGAGCCCACCTCTGCTCCTGCAATGCAACAAGAAGTCACCCAGGTGCAAAGTCTGCATCATTAAATATAAACTCTGAAGGTTTCAAGCTCAGCCCCAGTCCCACCAGCACAGCTTCCAGCTGGTGATTTTTGCCCTGAGCACTGCAGTCCCAGGCTGAGGAGGTGTTGCAGCATGACACGAGACTGCACAAGTCGTGAACCAGCTCCAGTTGTTCCCTTTGCAACTTCATGTTTCCAGCAACATTTTGTACACCCTCCCCACCCCTGGTGTTCTAAAGAACATGCACTGCTATCGCTATGTAACAAATGAGAGTTTTTTCCCCTCCAGCCCAGGCTGTCAGCCACACTGCTGTGAATCCGAGCTGGCTATTGACATCTTGTTCCTAGTTTCACACTACACTAATAAGAAATATTTTAAGAAACCCCACAGTGCAAAATAATATTGCTTTTTCAGAAAACACATAGATCTATTTAATGCTTAGTGCTTTGCTGCATCTATATGGTAATCCATTATAACACACTTGAAATAGAAATTAGGTATTACTACTGATCAACACATCAGGGTATCTGTCAGTTCTTTTAACTGATTATCCATAGTTCTTTTTCGTTTGGACTTCCTGCATGACTAGGAATAATGTTAAGTTTAAATCTTAGTTTACACAGGATGCTGCTTTTCGACAGCTGTGTCTTTCTCTTTTATTGAAGCAAAATAAAAACCACTGAGGCTCATATTTTGACAGATTCCCTCTGACTAAACCAAAACTGCTATTTCTTTTCCAAAGCCCTTTGCTTTTGCCCCCCCTGGCTGAATCCCACCATGACTGGCAGCTCTGTGCCCATCACCAGCTGCAGGACACAGGGCAGGCTGGGCCAAGCCTCACCTGGGATCCCAGAGGATGTTTCCCAGCTCCATGGCCACAGGGGATAATGAACACTGCTGCTCTGCTGCACTGGGTGTGCCAGGCCTCTCTTGGATCAATGACAGCCACCCCCAAGGTGCCCTGGCTGGGCAAACCCACTCCTGGAGGCAGAACCAGCAGCAGTGCCAGTGGCAAGTCTGCATCACATCCCCTCCAGGGGAATGGATTCACAATTTCCAAGAGTCAGTGGCGGGTGGATCTACTTTAAGCCAAGACATAAGAGCTCTCCCAGGCCTCTGTGCTCAAGTGCTGCTGGTGGTTTCAGGCTGTTCAACTACTAAAGCTTGTATCAATTTCAGCATTTTCCATCTCCCACTCGCAGACTCAGACAAGCCAAGAGGCCAATGGAGTCAGTGTGCCTGCAGCAGCTCAATCTCAATGAAGGGATACTCCATTTATTGCATTAATAAATTATTTACAGTTATTTGTTGAGGGAAAATGTCTGCCCAAAGCACACAGGGCACTTATCACTGCCCCAGGCATAACGAGAAACAGTACCATCTTTGAAGTAAAACATGTAAAACATAGAGCTAGAATTTACCACAGAATGCTGTAAGAATAGCAGCAATGTTATTGGAATTATGGCAGAACAAACTGTAAATAGTTCCAAAAGTAATTTTCTATGTGCAGAAAAGTAGAGCTACAAGCACTTTCACTGCTATAAACAAAAAAGCCCATTTGTTACTCTACTGAGCTTGAGACTCAGCATTCACATCTGCACCAAGAAACCACAAACTCCACACAAAACATGGACCTGGGGAAGCTTTTCTACATCTGAAAATTCTGAGCTTAAAACATTTGATCCAGTGAACTTGTTAGATCAGTGGAATGAATTTTATGACACCATCAGCACGACAGATGTGGCTGTTCTTAAGTAAAGAAAAAAATTATAGAGAATGGGAAGAAACTGATCTATGTATCTCAAAACCATGGATCTGCTTTTCCTTCATTAGAGATTAAAAAACCACAGTGTCAGAGGAATCAGTACCTGATTCTGCAAGAGAGAAAAAACACTTTACTATTAAAAAAAAATCCCCAAATTTTCACAAACAGATATATATATATATATATATAAAAAACCAACATATAACCAACAATACTGATACTGGTGCCAGAAAATGGACATAAACACAGTGCACCTCCTGGCAGGTCTGTGACACACAGGGCTCAGAGCCACCCTCAAATCTGAGGTTTTGAGCTGCTCCCTCAAAAGGGAACAGGGACACAAGGAACAACAGCAACCTGTTCTGCAAATAGAGAGAGCCATGCCTCAACAGAAAAATATTGTGTGTCACATAATTCTGGGCTTTTAGCTGAAACAGGAAAAAATAACAGTACTGCTGCTATATCATTTCACAAATATCTATCTGGGAAAAGACAAGGCCAAAGCACCTTATAGAGTTAGAGCCACGCATTTTGCAGGATTAATTGCAACAGTTAACCCTTGGCATTCCTCCCTGCTGGCTAACATTTCTTCTTTGAGTAACATGTTGTTTGAAGTTGTTGCTGTGTGGCCAAGCTGTGCAGCTTATGTGTAAAATTAGAACTTCCACAAATTACCACCAAGCCAAGCCAATTTCCAGAGGATTTGTGGGAAAAGCTTTGCTGCCCAATACACACACTAGGTGTCACTCCACAACAGCAGCACAGTCCCACTAAACCTCCAGGAAAGGCAAAGGCAGCAATTCCCTCATAAATATTTTTATTGATTTTTAAGCTGTTAACCCTCAGCATGGGGACTCAGCATTTGTTAATCCTAAGTAACTACCCATTTAGCTAATTAGCAGAAAATGCAGCATCCCCCTGCCGCCTGCTGACATCACACTAAATATGGAAAGCTTAACAATCAATTAGTTCTGTTTCCTATGGCTTAGAGTATGAATGTTTCATCACTTGGCATTTCTGACTCCCTGTCCTGTGCTGAGGCTCTCGGGCTGTTCTCACCCAGGGTTAGCTATCCATGGACTGCACATTCAATCCAGCAGATCCCCACCATGAAGGGAATCACTCTGAATCCCACACAAACATTGGAAGGATCTCCTCTCCCCCAGGGTGACCAGGCTGTTGCACAGCTCTCCTCCACGGGGACCCCAAGCAGCCCCTGCTTCAGACACAACCATCCATTTTTTCTCCTTCAGACAGCAAGTACTCCCACTGCTTTTAAGGAGTTTTAAGGGGTGGATACTGGCCACCCCTTTCCAAGCCTTGGGAATGCCCAGTTATCCCCTCCACCCAGATGAGCAAGCACTGGCTATTTCCTATCCAATGGCACAGGCACAGAAATGTCATTCCTTATTCAAGGCCCCAGCGTATCAATGAGCTTCCATTAACCTGCACAGCCTTGCTCAGCTACACAGCAACACCTCTGCTGGGCTGGGCACTGAGGAGGAGGAGGAGGAAGAGTTTCTATGCTCCAAACAGTCCTGGCAAATTTGTGAGCTTGTGTTCTTTGGCACTGCCTCTGGCACAACCCCAGAGCAGACCCCTGCTAATGTCACAAGGAGCAGAAAGCACAGCTCAGATCTCAGAGTGAAAATCTGGTCTCACAGAGGGGGAAACGAGGGAGAAGAGGAAAAGGGAGGCAGCAAAGTGAGAATTCCAGACCACAAAAGCCCCAGGATTCCATGTCATCATTCTCATGGCCATTTTTCCCACAACAGGCACATTAGGCTAAACAGCATCATTCTCCTTGTCACTATAAATACCACTTCAACCACAAACTACTCATTAATGCAAAACCATGAAGGCACATACTTCTGAGGGTCTGGGGGATGTTTCAGAGGGAGTGAGAGGAGTTGGGAACAATTAACCTTTAGCTTCAATTTCTAGAGTCCTGCTGAAAGTTTGAAGGGCTTTTTCCTACCAAACAAACCCCAAAAAATGATGTTTCTGTGATGCAATACTCCGGTAAAAAGTTAGTAGTTGGAGTAACAGAAAAAGAAATAAAGAAAAGAGAAAGAAATCAGTAGATGATGTGTGTTTAACCTTAAGAGAGAAATCTAGCCAATTGTTTACCTAATTAACTGCCAGAGTTTTTTGACTAGAGACAGGCAGAGCTTAAGCTGAGAATTTCAGTGTGCATTATAAGAACATTTTTACGTGTCAGGCTTTCATCTGGTCCAGTGATATTTTCTCACATCCAAATATATTTAGATAACTCCAGGCAAACCTTGGAAAATAATCTATCCCAGACTATTCTCGCTTAAATTAAAGCAATCCTAATTTGATTATGCAAAAGTTAACTAGGAAACATCTCCTCCCCAGACACTGCCAATGCTCTGATGGCCAGTGCTGGGCAGGAGGGAAGGATATGGGAATTAAAGATGTTATACTGAATGGAAAAAAAAAAAAATCAGCATTTCACACACTCAGATCAAACTGATATGCAGTAGCTGACAACTCCTGTCCTTTTATTTCCCTTGAGCTGCAAGACCCAACACTGCAACCACAACAGATGCCTCCAAGTGAGAGGAGCAGAACCCAGCCTCCTGCTGTGACACAGGCAAAACAAGCACAGAGGAGGGGAAAGTGCTGCTCTTCTAAACTGGCCCTCCATGAAACACAGGAACAAACTCTTGTTTAATTACAACAGAAAAGAAACAACAGAAAGCAGACCTCCTGAAAGCCTTAGCCTAACAGAGCCAATGCAACTACTGGTTGCAGTAGTGCTCCCAAATTCCACCAAAACCCCTGGCTTGTTTTCAGAGCATCAGCTCCCAGATGCTCAGGACAGAGGTGTTCTTGCTGGATTTCCAGGGCATTTTGATAACACCTCTTAACTCAGGTGACTGACACCTGGTTTCACCCCTCACTGCAAAGCACTTAGTAAGCACAGAATGACAGTGAGATTTAAAACACAAATTAGTTTTCATGGTATGGAAAACTTACTTCAAAAAGAAAGAGAATGGAGTCCAGCTCCTCCCTTTGTGATTTATTCCCTGCAAGACACAAAACAACATTGTTTGCCAGAAACATACAATAAAAGACAGCAGAATGAGGCTGTTGCTGTTCAGCTAAAGTCAAAGATGACACTCAATTTATTTCTCATTTTAAAAAAAGATCCCAAGTGTGAGCTGTACCCAGGCTGCAGTGCCTCTCTCTGCTCTGGCCATGTCTCAGCTGAGCACAGGGAGCTGCAGAGCCTGGAGCAAGCTGAGAGGATGGCAATGTAAATGCTGAAATGCACCCAGAAATGTGATCAGCTGCTGCTCTCATTTCAGAGAGTGATTTTCCACGCTCATCTCTCCTGCTACCATTAAATTAAAGTGATTAACACTCACACTGTACTGCAGGAAACTATTAGTGTAAATACAGAAAACTGAGCACCAGACAACCATTGGACAGGCTTTAATGGAATGCCCTGGAGCACAGTTATGGAACACTGACCAACAGCTGCTGGAAAAACTCTAAAACTTACCTTTTTGTTTCAAGCTGTTTTCCAGTGTTATAAAGTTTTCATAGAATATAAAATAAATTTGAGAATAATTGTTGTCAAAAAACTGCTTCAGGTCACTTCCATCCACAATATCTGAAAAGAGAAACAGAGCAATTACACGAGAGCAGAAAGACAAGAATTTCAGGCACTCTGCAACTTGAGCATTAGAGAATGAAATAAATGCAATACAAAACTATTTTAGTGAGTTCACTGAGTATTCTGTACTAAACAGTCGGTCCATCCTTGCAAAGAATATCACTGAATTTATGAGAGTCTTCAGTGGGGCTTTGGCTCATTTGCTTTTCACTAAAAATTTTTAAAAAAAGAAAAAAAAAGAAAAAAAGGAAAAAAAGAAAAAAAAAAGAACAAAATAAAAAAAAAAGATTGGTTGAGTCTTAGCTGTGTAACCAAATGGCCTCTGTACCATCAAAACAAGCAGGTACTGCTGGAGAAAATCACCAGCAAGAATTTCAGATCAAACCAGAAAACAGCATATTCTCAATTCATTTCTTAGAATAATGGTAACTTGAGCACATAGCACTTTCCTAAGTGTTAACTTGGGTCTGAAATTTGAAATAAGTTTATTTTCTACAAAGAAAAAAGTCCACAGTTTTCTAAGCCTGACGCTTGCTAAATGGACATTAATTTCCTCCTTTTATTCTTTACTGCAACTGATTTGGTAAAGGAAAGTTGGGTCATTTCCCCAGAAGAAGGTGAAGGGCCAAAATTAATATCACATCTCCTCATTGAAGCCTCACCTTGCAAGAAACCCATTTCTTACCCAAAAAAAAAAGCTGATTCCAGCAAGAAGGCTCAATAATATCCCACAACCATGGAAGAAACAATAACTTTAGCCCTGGGCAACCTGATTTTTATTTAAATTAGTACCTTTCCAGCAGTAAGGCTCTGCTTGGCTGCTTGTACTATGGAAACAATTAGAGCAGGGAAACTCTTTAACGTGATATTTGTTTCCTGCAAACTACTGGTCTGAATTTGCAAGCTAAGAGCAATTATTCCTCTCCATGAATGCATCCTGTTAAACACAACTCCAGGGGAAAACAAGGCTTTCATTTACAGGGATTTCATATGAGGGAATGAGGTCATTAAAATCTAAACAAAAAGGAAACTTTCCCTCTAAATTGCGACGGGAAGAGAAAGGAACTGCCTCACCAAGAAAGCAAATCCTCCTTTTTTTCTAAATCTGGCATCTTGGTGGTGACTCAGGGGTGAGTGTGATTTGAGCTGCATCCCTACAGCCATAGCCCTTTCTCACAGATGTGTTTAACTTGCAGCAGGGCTCATTCCTGCTTCCTACATGGAAAACATCAGGGAAAGTTTCCTGTGCCATTTATCACTTGAGATAACAAGATAAAACCCTGACTTTGGGGAAATGCACTGCCTGAAGGAGCATTTAGAAGCACCAGAGGAAATGAGGCAGCAAGCTCAGGGCTGAACTGCAGGAATTTGGGTTTATTTTTAGATTTACTCCCAGACAGCTCCCAGGTTACTACAGCTGCACATAGGCACCCAGCACTCACACCTCAGGCAAGCACCAGCAGCCATCCCAAACCCAAATAATTTAACCCTGTCCCACACAGGACAAGCTCACGAGTCTAGCTAACACCTGACAGTGGCTGCTGCAGCAACACTCAGGAAACACTGAGACACTCACCAGGGTCACACCCTATTTCTTCTCTATAAACAGGACACGTTGGCTCACTGGATAACTGTCAGTCACACTGACTCGCCTTACTATTAAATTTAAAATTTAGGGCAACACTTGGGTACCACTTAGTAAGAGCCTGAGTCTATTGCCAAACTCTCACTGCTCTTCCTCATACTAAAAAAAAAAAAAACCCAGAGGGAACGCTAAGCCTGTCCTTAGCACATGGACTTGCCTTTTATTTTCCTGTTAACTGCCAAATGTTACCACAGGCACCTGTTAGAAACCATCCCTTAATTCCATGAACTTCCAAAGTCACTTTATGCTATTTTCTCAAAGCTCTCTTAATCCTCAAGTACTTGAAAAATTAAAGGAGATGAAGAGAATTTTGCAGCCACACCCTGGTTAATGATAAACTTTTATGACCAGCCTCACCCGAGAAATAATGCACAATTCTTGCTTATCTTCAAAAAAAGTATGTCAGCATGAAACAGCCCGTTACCAAAACACCCCTCCAACTGGACCAACTTCCAAAATGATGTTAACACCTCAAATTTCACACAAGCTGTACAGAACAATCCCAGCCCTGAATTCAGCAGGAAGTCTGCACACATCCCCTTCTGACTGTCAGTAAATGAAAGTTCCTACCCAGCCAGCATTGGTCCTGCAGCTGTACAGAACCACGAGGCCAAGCAGTGCCAGAACCAAAACCTCACTACTTTCCTTTGTTATCCCATCTCTGATCAAGGCAGCTCCATGGAAAGCATGGGCTTTCCTAACACGTATGCTTTAAGGGCAACAATTAAGGATTGCATTTGGTAACCTTACCAATTTCACATTTAGGCTTAACTTTGTGTGTCTCCCACATATTTGCCCACTGTTCAACAGAGAAAAGACTGAAAGCACTGGACAAAGCAGCATCCCACATCTGTTAGCAGCAGCACTTCTGACTCCTGTGCCCAAGGAGAAAACACTATGGAAAGAGAAGTTTCAATACAAAAAGGATATTTTTACCCAAGAAGAGCCACAGAAAAAATTCTTAAGGCACAGTGATCCATTTTTGTCCCACCAACGTACCACAGAAAACACTCTGGGAAAAAGCAGAGGCTTCATTTATGGCCAGGCAGTGGGGAAGAACCAGATCTGTACATCCCCCCCACTCTTTGTCAGGCCATTGCTTTTTAAGTTTATCTTAAAAAAAAAAAAAAGTGCCACACTACTGGCACTTCCACAAACTGTATTTAGAACTTTACTAAATTAACAGCAGTTCTGGCCATGAGTACGTCTCCATAGCAATAAAGAAATAAGGGAAACGTTCTGGTCATTTCTCAAACACAACTGAACACCCAATTTTAAGTCCTGGGTAGCATTTTGCCCTGACACATGGACAGAGCACCCCACAGAACTGGAACTCAGATCCTAAAGGCCACTGGAGGCTTGAGAGAGGTCATAACCAACACCAACCTAAGTGGAACCTTTTCTTTCACTTTGGGCACTGGACAAACTTACAGAGGTGCCACTAAGGGACCTGAAGCAATCCAAAGCTCACATGAACCCTTATTTATGGAAACACACATTCCTTTTCCTCATCCCTCCCCTATGATCGTCTTCCCTCTGATCTGTATCCTCCTGCTCCAGTGGGATCACAGCAGAGTAACTGACATTTTGTTTACAATGAAACTCCCGTGATTTAAACTAACAGAGGAAGAGGAGCTGGCATCTCCCAAGGAAACAGGAGAGCAGGAACTGCTATTTGGGGAACGTGTGGCACTGTGGCCCAAGGGAAGCAATTGGAGAGACAGACACACACATTCCTACCCCTGGCCAGGGCAAGGGCAGACACATTTGGGGAGAAGGGAAAAAAAAAAGAAATCCAACTACTTTTGAGCCTTTATACCAAAAGCTTTACATGCTGGAGTTTTTTTTTTTTCAACTCCCACACGTAGAGTTTTTTTCCGTGCTGAACAGCACCATGGAAGACACATTGGTGAGGATTTCTATCAAGAAAGCATCTTCCAGAAGCCACTCCCGTGCTACCTTGAATGTTTACACCGGGGCTGCCAAGAGCAGACATACCCAGAGCATACCCAGAGCTGCTCAGACACTGCCTGCACTGACCACTCGGCCAGCTGGACACATGACAGCCCCTGCCAGCCCTGCAACAGCCTTCACCTGAAACCAGTGCCCACAAACACCTTTAACTGAGAAGTCCAGACCAAATCTACCTGATGCTCTGTACCCCAGCAGCTGCTCCCAGTCAGCTCCTTAAGGAGCTCACAAGGACCAAGTGGGGCACATCAGCGATGATTGCTCTCACCTGGAACAAACCGGCATCACCTGGAAACCAGCAGGGTACAGCACTAACCGGGCACAGCCTCTTCCCCTCAGGAGACCCTGCTCCTGCCGCGTGTGAGCAGCGAACAGAGACCACCCAAACCCTCCCGAACCGCAGCTCACAGCTGAAACTCATCGGCGGCTTCTCCACCTGCAGCAGGATCACAGCTGGAACTCATCGGCAGCTTCTCCACCTGCAGCAGGATCACAGCTGGAACTCATCGGCGGCTTTCCACGATGGCCAGGGTGGAAGCCGTCACCTGCCAGGTGCCCCTGGACGCGTCCAGCCTTGCCCCAAACATGGAGTCACCACAAAACGCCACACCGCGACTTCTTGCAGAGTTTAAACACACAACCAAGAGCCTCGAGTTGATGATATTGACAAGAGCAGTTTCTGCGAGCGCGTCTCCGAAACTGACCAGGGCTGAGCATTTCCCCGAGGTTCCACACCCAGCCCAAGGCGAGCCCCGGGACAGCGGCACACGCGACTTTCCCCGGGCACCCCAAACTTTCTCCGGCAGCGCCTCACGGAGGGCGCGTACCGGGGCCGCCTCTGCGGCGGGGAGAGCCCGGGGCTGCCTGGGGAGGCTCCCTGCCCACAGCACGGAGAGCTACTGCCCCGGGCTCGCTGCTGCCTCCCCGGACACCGCAGCGGAGGGCGAGCAGCGCTCGCAGACCCGCCCGCGGCCGCGGCTCTGCCCGGGCACCTCCGAGGGGCTGAGGGCCCCGGGGCCGGCTCCCCCCGCGCCCACCCCTCGCTCACCCAGCAGAGCGCGGAGGTGCTTCAGGCGGGTCAGCACGTCCCGCTTGGGGTCCAGCGCCTTCTGCGTGGATTTCCTGACGTCGGCGTGGCTCTTCCTGGAGAACATGCTGGCGGCACGGCGGGCAGGGATGGAAGCGCAGCGCCGGGCGCGCTCCCCACGCCGCCGCTCCCGCCCCCCGCCCTGCGCGGGGCGCGCCGGGAGCTGCCGCCCGCCCCGCTTCTGACGTCACCGCGGCGTGGCGCTGACGTCACCGGGGCGGCCGCCGGGAGCCCGCGCACCGGGACCCACCGGGAACTCCCCGGGAGGAGTCCCGGGACAGCCGGGGGCAGCTCCGGGCTGAACCCCCGGCACGGCAGGGCCCCGCGCGGCTCCAGGGACCGCCGCGATGCGCAGCGAGCATCCCGGGAGAGCCGCGGGAATGCCCCGGGCAGGGCAGCTGGAAGGGAGGCGCCGCAGGGAGCTGGCTCCTAGGTAGGCTCTGGATTTGCCATGGTACCCCTGAACCACCGGTTTGGGTGGGAAGGACCTAAAGCCCTTCCAGTGCCGTGGGCAGGGACAGCTTGCACTATCCCAGGGTGCTCCAAGCCCTGTCCAGCCTGGCCTTGGACACTTCCAGGGATCCAGGGGCAACCTGTGCCGGGGCCACCCCATCTTCACAGGGAAAAAATTCTCCCCGATATTCAGTGCAGATCTCCATTGGAAAACATTCAGGTTTTGAATAGTCACATGCACTTTAAGTATATAAATATAGTAATATATAAATAATATGTCTTTACACATTCTTCCGTGTCTTTACACCCGGTGAAGGTTAAAGAGCAGGCTCGTAGTTAGGCAACAAAAGCACAATTCACCCCACAAGCAGAAGCCAGCAGATGCTCTCAGTAAAATTCCTGGCCTAAAAAGTAAATTCTAGTAAGTTTCAAAGCAGGCTGTAGTCCTAAAAAAGAAAACAAGCAAGGCGTTTCAGGGAAATGCATATATGCTTCTTAGTTTTTAACAAAATAGTGTAAAAATCAATTTACACATCACATAGAAATTGTTTTTTCAGCCGTGAATTGGTGTAGAAAATAAAATGTCACAGGAATTACTATTGTTAGAAGCTGAAATCTCGCTTCCTCTGAGCTCTCTAAGCGATCGTTTCTGCTGCAGATGCCTGAGGTCACCGGAGCAACAGGTCAACAAGTCCTAAACGTGTCCCACTGGGGAAGGGCAGTCACAGCTCCTCCTGTGCCTGCAGAAGCAGGGAAGGGCTCTGCTTGGAAGTGGCAGTGGACAAATAAATACATAAATAAAGAAGGAGGGGGCTGCAGGAAGTGCTCCTTTTGGCACAGGTCTCCCCCTCTGCAGCCCAGCTGGGTTCTGTAAGGGGCAGAGCAAGGGCTGGCTGTGCCACCAAACCCTGTGGTAAGAAATGAGAAATCACTTGTTGGAGTCAGAGATGGGTAGTGATGATGCACAGTGGTGAAAATGAAAAAATTGATTAATCCTTTTTCTTACACAGAAAGGCTGAGTGCTTGGAGTCAGAAAACTCACTGCTGTCACATCCTACCTTGCCTTGGAGCTGGGCTCAGGCTTACAGTGATTCCTGTTGCACACCCTTCCCATCCCAGGTAATTCCTATTGCACACACTTCCCATCATTGGGAATAATTCCTATTGCACACCCATCCCATCCCAGGTAATTTCTGTAGCACACCCTTCCCATCACTGGTAATTCCTGTAGCACACCCTTCCCATCCCAGGTAATTCCTGTAGCACACCCTTCCCATCCCAGGTAATTCCTGTAGCACACCCTTCCCATCCCAGGTAATTCCTGTAGCACACCCTTCCCATCACTGGTAATTCCTGTAGCACACCCTTCCCATCACTGGTAATTCTGGTAGCACACCCTTCCCATCACACCATGACACACCATCTCCTTCTGGAGCAGTTATCATTCTCCAGCAATTGTCTCAAATTTTGGGTCATGTGATGTGATTTCAGCATCAGCAGCTTCCCGAGGAGAGTGAATTGGGCTTTTCTGGCTCTCCCCTTCCATTGGCACAAATCAATTTCTGCAGTTGGCTGAGGAAGCACATGGCTAAAGTCTTGGCTTGTTCTTGTTTATTTTTTTCCCTCCCTTTTATTTTAATTGATTTGCAAAACTAACAGCTTCCAGTTTGTCTCTTCTGCCAGTTTCTGGTTGTTCCACGTTTTTTCATGTTCTGCTTTGTTAAGAAAGGAGCCATTGCAGATTCAGGAATTGTGGTGCTACAGCTGCTCTGATGTCTGATAACTTGTGTGATGAGCAGGGCATCGTTATGGTGCTTAGCACCAAACTGCATAGCTTTAGGCACTCAGTGGTTTGAGGTGTGCTGGAGATTCTCCCTGTGACAAGCTCCAGGGAGCAGAGATGCCATGCCTGGAATGACAGTGCTCTAGGACAGTCCTTGGTCTCCCTTTGAGTTCAACCACATCAAATACAACTTTTCAAATTATTCACTTAGGAGCTGGCTTAGGACAGCACAAGCCAGAGAATGCCAGTAAACCTGCAGCAATGACTTCAGCCTGTGCAGGAGAACCACTTGTGAAGTCCTGTGACTTGTGTTTTCTAACAATACAACATTTGCAATTTCCCAGAAAGTCAGATGATGCATTTCCGAAAGCCAGTGCTTAAGGGAGAATAATTTCCTGAAAGAGATTTGGTCATTCAGCTTTCAGGATCTGAGGTAAAATCTATATAAAGCAGTCACTTCAGGCAACAGAGCAGTGATCACTTGTGGCAGAACTGAGCTGTTAAAGGCCCCAGCACCGTGTGGTGTTCTGAGGGAGGTGACAATACCAGCACAGGCATGGCAGCACGGGGCAGGGGTCCAGTATTCCTTGGGAAAATCCCTCCTCATGCAAGACCCTGCCTGCCTAGCTGGGCTCACAGGAGGATAGACCAGCATCCATCAGTCTGGGGGAGAGTTCTGGGCTGTCACAGCTCAGCCAAGACTCACTGACCAAAGGGAAGGGCTGACCTTGCAAAGGCTGTCCCTGCAGTGCCCGCCCCACCAGGCTGCTGGCAGTGCCCTGCCAGGCTGCTGGCACTGCCCTCTGGGCTGCTCCTGCTGGAGTTTCTATTTCAGGCATTGCCTTAAGCAGTACAGGTGAGGGGCAGCACATTCCCAGTCCAAAATAGAGTGGCCTGAATTATTAATATGTGTTTGCACTGCAGGCCAGCACGCTCTCCCTGAATTGCACAGCTCATGCCCTTCCTTCCTCCCCCCCATGCTGGAAGCAGCCTGGTGCTGCAGAGTTTGTGGAAATGTGACACCAGCTGCCACCTGAATTTCGCTGGACCTGATGAACAGGCAGGGTTTCTTTTCCCGTGGAGCCTGAAATTTTAATGGCAGAGATTAAATTACGGAACTTCTCCGCTTGCTTGTGTCAATATAACACTTTATACTGAGCCCAGGAGAAAAGGTAGGGGAAAAGCAAACACAGGAGACAACCTGCAGGTGAGGTAATGGTTTCCTTAGCATGGAATGCCAGTACTGACTTTCTGTCCTTTGTACTGAGTGCTTCAAATTGTGTATTGAAAGTTGCTTTTGTGTCCTCTTGCATATCCTTGGTCCAACACATCCATTAAGGTGCCTGAGCTGCTTATCCCTGCATTGGAATCAGCTCCCTGGATGCTTCCTGGCTCAGGTGCAGCGGCTTGGCAGAGCTTTGGTGCTGTGCCAGCGTGCTGCATAAGGAAATGAGGCGCTGCCCTCTCTGCCCTGGTATAAATAAGCCTGTGGAAAAGACTTTTCCAGTGGGCTCCGGGTTTGAGGGGTTATTTTCCTAGCAGTGTTCCTGTAGGGCATGCAGGCATGGATCCCTGCTCCTGCAAAGCTATGCTTCAGGCTCAAACCACACAGAAAGTGCTGAATTTCTGCTAAATGATTTCTCTCTTCCAAGTCTGGATCCTGTGATCTGCTTTCCGTGAATCAACTTCTGCAAAGGTTTGGAGTTTATGGAGGCAAAGGTGTTTCATCCATTTAACCCTCACTGAGGGTCTCCTCCAGCCCTTCTCATTTGGCATCCAAAGGAGTTCTCACTGTCCCTTGGCCTGTGGAGGTCTATTTAGGAAAAACCTGGTGGAAAATTTCTACCCATTGCAGCACATGAGGCTGTCAGATGTCATTCTTATAGTAAAAATGATAGACAGGAGAAATCCACTGTCAAAAAACCCTGTCAGATTTCCTTCTGCCAGAATGTCCCACTGTGTAGAGGGGGAAAGGGAAGGATTTACGTCTGCTGATGGAAAAAATTCCAAAATAGAAAGAACTGGGATTGCATGTCCCCTGATACCTTCCTAAAGGAAACAGTCTGGAGGAAGTGAAAATTTCATGGAGTAAAAATATCAACCCACTAAGGAGAGCTCAGAGTGCCTTTGCCAAAGGCTGAACTGCGCAAAGAAGTTTGTGGCACGTTGTGCAAGCCCGTAACCTACTGCTCCAAGAGAGATCTTTCCCTAAGGAAACGTTTCAGCTCAACTTGAGGCTGGCCTAAGAGGTTGCTCATGTGGTAAAAACAGGAAAATCATCCCTGTGCTTCCCTGCTCCTTGTGGTGTGGAGCAGAGATAAAGTGCTGCTTGTCTCGAGCGCATTAAATCCGAGATAAGTGTTGTTTACTTCACCCCTCTCCAAGAGGAAAGGTCACTTGTGATCTCGGTGGAGCTGCAGCAGCAATTTCCTCCTGGCAGCGTTCACCTCTGGCCGGGGTGAGGCAGAGCCCGGTCCCCTCCTTTGGGGACGCTGTTAACCCTGTCCCTGCCAGCCCTGTCCCCGGGGCTGGCTCTGAGCACATGGGCACAGTGTGTGGGGTCTGAAACAGCTGAGGTGCTGATGGGCAGGCTTGCAGAAACACTTCTGGTCCCAGCAAATGATGCTCAGAGGGTGAAATAAGGGGCACTTGTTCCTGCAACTTACAGAGAAAGGGTCCTGCCACCTGCAGAAAGAGTCTTGGTTTTCCTCTTGTCCCCTCCTCAGATTTCTTGGGTTTATATAGTGTATTTAACCTAAACTCTTTTTTTTCTTTGACTGAACGGTATGTTCATACTTTCATTTTTCTCTCATCTTGTGTTGGGTCTTTATCACTCAGAGGAAAAAATTGAATGAGTGAGGAAGCAGCTGACTGGGATCACCCTTAAGCTGGGCTTTGTTAGCACCCAGAATGACCACTCTGATTGTCTTAGCCCTGAGTGCAGTTTATTCTGACAAACCAGGCTGTGTGGTATCTTCAATTCTCCTTCTGAAGAGAAGATCTCAAATGCTTTTTGTACATGAGAAGGAGAACAAAAAAATCCTTCAAAATGAACCAGTAACACACAAAGCAACCACTGGCCACTGATGTTCCACACATTCTTCCTTCTTTTCTTCCTTTGCAAATGAACGACTGCAGAAAGCAGTGCAGTAATTACAGCCAGCAGAAACAGCTCGGGTTTTCCTCCATGGACAAGCATGACAAAAAATAACAAAAAATAGTTTTTTACTGACACAGCTGGTGTTCAGATGAAATTATGTGGTTGGCTTTGAAACAGTATTAAAAGAGAAATTTTAATTAACCTGTACCACTGAGTCAGAAGATAATATCTGATGCATCTAACAGGCCTACAGACAAAATATGATAAAATAATTATTTGCAATTAGATATATGCATTACAGACAATGTTGTAATTAAAATGTACTTAATGTCACAGGAGGTCCCTTATTATCAAAATAATTTGTAGAACGAGTGTGAAAACAATGTGATGATTATCCATCCCTCTGGCAAAAAACAATCAGAATTTGCCAAGAGCCCAAAACATCTCTGAATTTGGAGCAGACACCAGCACGGTCCAACAGCCCAACTCCTTTCCCCCAGTGCTGAGTTCTTTTTGTCACCAGGGTGGGCACAGGGCACCCATTTCTTGCTGTGCCTACGTTCCTCGGTGCCCTGCCAGGAGGAGATGTCCCTGTGCTGTCGCACAACTCCAGGAGTGGATGCAGTGCAGGTTGGATGAGGGAGAGATGCCCCAGGTGCTGCACTATTCTTCCGTGGGGGAAGCTGATGTCTGTGTTCCATTATTTGCTTCTTAGCTGCGCTAAAAAGGAGTGATCAAATTTACTGGGATTGGTGATTTTCCTACTGTGGCCCTTCCAAAGCACTGGGGCCACAAAAGGACTCAAACCCAAGGAAAAATTAGATTTATTATTGCTTGATATTTTGCATTTACATCTCTGGAAGAACAAAAGTGAGGGCCTGACAAGCACTAAACCTGGGGGGATTGCTCAGGCAGCCTCTGAGAGCCCACCACCTTCAGAGCCACCTCTCCCTGAGCCTGAGCTGGTCCTTGGAGCTGCCAGGGGACAGTGCCAGTGCCAGCTGCCTGTTCCAGGCCCTGACCTCATCAGGGCTAATGAAAGCTTTGGCAGAGCTCTCCCCCTGATTAACATTTCCCTGTCAGAGCTGCTGCACTGCAGTCAGGGAGTGCTTGGCTGTTTCTCAGGCTTTTTCTCATGGCCACGGTTTGGATTCGTGCCCCCACACTTGGAAAATGCCTCTGGACATTGATGGGGGCTTTGTCTGAGCACAGAATGAAGAGCCAACCTCGTCACAGGGTACACCTTATCCTAGAGACACATCCTTCTGCACCTTATCCTAGGGACACATCCTTCTGTGCCTTATCCTAGGGACATGTCCTTCTGAGAAGCATGGGGGGGCAGCCAACAGTGGTACTAGTGCTTCTCTATGGAAATAGATATTTCTTCAAATCTTAAATAGTAAGGGAAATTGCTGCAAAGTGTATTAAAGTGGAAGAATGGCTCAAGGAGAAAACACCTCCCCCCCAGTATATCATCAGCTGTGTCTTTATCTTCCTTACGCTTCTCCACTTCCCTGTTTTCAAGAGAACAAAGGGAATGTGCCAAAGCTGCTTTGGGATTTCAGTGAAAAATAATGAGAATTCATTGCTAATTAGGGCTCCAAGTGAAAAAAACTGATCTTTGCAGGGACACTGTTAATGAACTTGTAAATGGAAGCTGCAGACTTGCATCCCTATAAACATTCCCTGGGTTGATTCCGTGTGTGTGTGCAGGAGCAGTGAGTGAGGGTGCCCAGAGCTGGCAGTGGTGGCCTTGGTGCCCAGAAGTGTCCATGGCACTTTGGAAGTGGCAAGTGGCATGTTTTAGTGTAAGGAGTTGCTGAAGGCTTAAATGGCAATGGCATTCGTCTCACAAAGTGTTGTCTTTGTAAAAAAGAAGAATGGCAATTCATTATGTATTTTTGATCAGCCTTAATCTAATTAGAAACGTCTTTATTTGTTCCTGTTGTGCACTGTTGGGAGTGGTGGACAGCCACAAGTACTTGGGGTACTCAGGTGTCACTGCAAACAGCCATGTGGTGGGGATCTGCCCCTTTATCCACTCCCAGGGCATTTTAACCAGGATAAGAGCCTGCCACGGCTGTGGGGATTTCCCACAGCCTGGGCTGTGTGCTCCAGCTCCCGGGGTCGGGAAAGGAGGGGCTGCTGAGAATTAAAAGAGAACATTTTAGGGAAAACCCTGTTCCTTTTGCCCAGCTGTTCATTTGGGTAAAGACAAGCAGAGCCAAACCTGATGGTGCTGGAAGTGCAGCAGCCCCAGCAGCAAAGCCCCCTTGCCCGACCCTCCCTTCCTCTTCCTCCTTCTTGGCTTTCTGGCATCTGCAGGAGGCACATCCATATGGCTTTTTGTGCCAACCCTGTTTTCCCCTCTCCCAGGAGAACAGTGTGAAGCCATTGGAGGACAATTAGCAGGAGGGTGTAAGACACTCTTGAAACCTGATCAGAGGTTGGAGATGGCAAGAAGCAGATAAAATTCATGATGATTGTACACACTTTGCAATGAACTTACAATGAAACAGGAGCCCACACAGTGGGTGGTGCCAGCAGGTGTCTCTGGGGATCAGCTCAGTAGGGAGCTCAGGACCGTGCCTGGTTGGCTTTTGGGATATGTCCAAGGATGGAGCCTGCACAGCCTCTGCACATAACCTGGGCCACCAAAAGAAAGGGGGATTTGTATGCTTGAATGGAATTTTCTGTGCTGCAGTTTGTGTGTTTTCCTCTTTGAAGGAGGTTTGAAGAAAAGGTGCAGAGCACTAGGGATGAAGTGCAACATGAATATGAGGGGCACAGGAGAGAAGTGAAACAGTTCATCCTTGTTCTGGTATTAATTTTTTCTGTTTCATCCAAATGCATAGATTTTATTTCAGAGAGCGTGTCACAGCTGATGAGATCCATAATGGAGCCATTCAGGGCCATCTCTGAACATGCACTTTTCCCACATATAACAATGTACCTGAAATTTTGAAAGATGGAATACTCATTTGCCAATTTAAAAAGAAAATGGAGAGAACAAGAGAGAGGGGGGCTCATGGAGTTCTAAGTCTTCACAGGAAACGGATGGAAAAACACATGTACATTTAGAATGATGTTGACATTTCTGAAATCAGAGATATGGTGTTTTATCTAAATTACACCAAAGCCCTCCAAGATAATGTGCCGTGTAATAGCTGCAGTTCTAGGCACTATTTCATTTTCAATTTTCTGTACAAAAAGCATGATTCTTATCCACAGTTCCAGTTCAGTGTTTGACAAATTATTCTCATGCGCTGCCCAGCTGCACCCCATGTAGGGAAAGCTGTATTTGAGGGGAAGAGGCTGCAGCTCCCCCCTGCTCTGCCCTGGCTTTGCCAGCATTCCTGGTCACCTGCAGAGGAGGCAGAGGGGCAAAACCCAGGGCTGGGCTTGGTGTGCTCTGAAGGGCCCTAAGGCACAAAGGAGCAGTAGAGAAGCCTGGGGTGCTGGGAGCAGGTCCTCAGGAGCCTGTGGAGGAGCTGCTTTGGTGTAAAAAGCAGGTAAGACCTGGTCTTGCCATGTGCCCGTGTACCCCCGGTGCTGCTGGCTGTGAGCACTCATGCGTGCCGTGTGCTGGGATCACCTTACAGAGGTGTTTCCTTCTTCTTGGTAGTTGGAAAGGTTTAAATCCCTTTGGCACCTGCTTGGCATCACCAGTGATGCCACTGGCAAGGCCTGGTCTTTTCCTGATAATGACCCTCCATGAGCTGTGGAGAGCAGGATACAGGTGGAGCTCATGGGTGTCTGCAGGGTAAGGGAGGTCCCTCCAGGACTGCTCTGACTCAGGGGTCCTGTGCTGGGGTGTGAGAGGTAAAATGCCTCCCTGCCTTCAGGAGCTCCCTCCTTTCTTGTGGGTATCCACAGCAACCAGCATGTGCTGGAGCAGGATGCCCTGGGAGGAGAAATGCAATGGTCTGAACCCCTCCAAGTCCCTTGGCCCAAAGCTCTTGTTTCCAGCCCAAAGCTCTTGTTTCCAGCACTACTTGGCCAATATTCTAGAAAAGTTGAGCTATGTGGGAAAGTTATTTCCCTTCTGTAGAGGTGTGCCAGTGGTGCTGCGTGAGGGAACCTGGAGCTCGAGTCAAGGATTGTGTTTGGTTCCCACACAGAGAGCAAGGTACCCTGATGGAGCTGGCAAGGGACTGCAAGTAAGTTTGGTGACAGATGCCATGTGCTTATCTGAAAGGAGGGATTTCCACTCCCATCCCTGGCTGTGATGGGATGGAGAGCCTGCTCCCTCTGCAGGGATCTCCAGCTGCATGGATTTGTCCTCAGTGTAGAGGCAGGAAAACTCCTTTCTCCTGAGAAGTCTCCTGTGAGATACCAATGGATGAAATCCGAAAAGATGTTATTTTTGGCACACATGCTGACAAGTGAGTGATCCTCAGCAAGCCGTGGGTGCAGTCCCAGGGATGGAGGTAGAAGCTGGGATCTGCAGAGTGGGAGCAGGAGGCTGCAGCATATCTTGTCATTAGCAGGGGAAGGAGGGTTTTCATGACAACCAGAAAGCATCAAAATATAAATTAAACTCTGCTAGAAAATGAAATTCAGGGGACAGAAATAGTTTCCTTGGCAGGCCAAGAATAATTCTGGCAGCACTCAGACTGGTTGCTAAGTGAGGGGGCAGAGAAAGGCAAGGGTAACAGTGGCTGTGATTATGGTTGCTGCCTTAACAAATACATGCATTAAAGGTAGCAAGACCCTGCTTTTAAACCATGTAGGACTTGTGTGTTTGGAAACAGAGTAAGGGAAGCAAAGGTAAGAGCCTTGGTATACATCTCAAAGTGATCAAAATAAACATTTGTTTCAGCTGGTCACTGGGAATGAATATGTATAAATATCTAAATTGTACTAGGTTTCTGAACAAGGTGTAACTGAGTGCCTGTGCCTTGGCAATGGCAGCACAGCATCAGGAGGGGCAACTCTTGTGACGAACAGCTCATTGCAGACAAGTGAAAGGGAAATGGCTTTCATTAATTCCTGCCTTTACACTGGGCCATGATCCAGGTTCCCCTGGGATGGAGGCAGAGCATCCCCTGGACTGCAGCAGGTGTGGAATTGAGCCCTGCAAAGAGCCCGCTGGAGGGGCCAAAAGAAGATGGAAACTGCAGTATTTTGGCCCTAGGTGTAAATGGTTCATGGTATTTATTTGTCTTTGTCACATGAAAAGAGTCAGGGCTGGAAAAGTGTGGCCCATGTGTCAAGTAGTTACAGAAAATGCAGTGGCCACAGCTCGTGCCAGCTTGCCCCAAGTCTGGTTTTGTGCATTTTGTACTGGTGCAAGAGCCACGTCACTGTCCACAGCCAGGGCATAGCAGAGATGCTTCTGCAGTGGAAGTTGCTGACTAAATTGAGGGAGGTGCTATTTTGGGACAGATATTCCTTTCAATAAGCATGACAGGGCAGAGATCCCTAGGAAAGGATGTTAAAGGTATAGGTCCTTCTGAGCCTGCTTGGCTTGGGTGCAAACTTGGAGTAAAAATGCAACTGGTTTACTTGGGGAAGCTTCTCTGTCCCAGTGTGTGTTGTGATCTCTCTTTCATACACACCCCCCTAATTTTAGGGGTAGGCTGTGCTCAAATATTCACAGAAGTAAAAAAGGCAGGAGGAGGATCTCTGGGCAAAAATGAGATTTGAGTTTGTCAGGTCCTACCCCTGCAGGTGTCTGAGATCTCATTGTAGCTCAGGCTTGAGGGATGTTGTGAACATTCTGGCTTCAATGTTGAGCAAAGAACTTTGTGTTTAGGGCAGTGAGCTCACAGCTGGACAGGGGCATGTTCATATTCAGATTTATCTCTTAGAGAAACCAACTGGGGCAAAGCCAAGCTCACGTGTCACAGAGCTCTTCTCTGGAGAGTTTGTAGCAGTCTCAGGATCAGTGATGGACTTGTTTCCATCCTCAGGAAAAGGAAAGGCATAATGGGATGGCAAAATGATTAACCTACAGAGAGAACTTGCAAAATTAGATCTCTCCTGGGTCATTAGGCCGGACACTTGTGCAGCCTGAAAAGCTACAAAAATGGCTTGCAGTGTAAAAGAGGATGCTCTTTAACTACCTGCTATAGCTGGTACCGCTGTAGTACTCCATAATTTGATTTACTATTGATTTTCTATCCTGCAGTTGTTGGCAGCAACCATGCAGACCCCTTGGTTTAATGCTTATTTGCATGTTTAATTACTCTATAATAGTGCAATAATTACCATGTAGCTACAGAGGAATTACATGGTTGTCTGTACTCTGTAAACCAGTGTCAACCTCCTCTGCAAACAAATAATTATGCAGCTAACATACCTGTTTAACTTCCCCAGGAATCAGCAGAGGAACAGGAGAAATGCAGAAGATGGGATTTCTGGGGAGTTTAATTAATTATTTATCATTTTTCTGTGTAAAATTCTTTACTTGCCTGATTCTATCTCCTACCATTATGTCAGACAATACAAACTGGAAGGGGGAATAACATTGCTGTGGAATTAAAAGCTGCCGAGGCTGAGCTCTATAACCATAACCAGCGTTATTTCAGAGCCTGGTCATTCTGCATCTGCAGGTTGTGATGGAACAAATGGAAGTATTTCCAGATGACTTCCCATGTGCAGCCTCTTCTGGAAGTCGGAGGAAAGCCACGAGGTGGCAATGTGCACTAGGAAATAAAGCTGGCACTTCTCAGGGATCAGTCACTCAGCCCTGGAATGCGGCTGGATGGACACTTGGCCTTCCACAGGAGCTGCGGCAGGATTTCCAGCACCTTTTCCACGTAAAAAATGTACATTTGTTTTCCCAGGACTTATAAAAAAAGCTGTAGGGATGAACATCTCCTCCTCCTGCATTGTTTCGTGCTGGTGGATGTACTCAGTAAGTTTGTGTGTTTGCTTCAGGCTCGGATGCTCCCTGCGGATTGTTTGGAAAACATCTCGCCTCGTGTTTCCCCTTTCCTCCCTGGGGATCTGCTTTGGTTTCTGTGCATCCAGCATTGCTGGTGCTTGTGGCAGGAGCTCTCCAGCTTCTGACCCAGCCACCCCTCTCCACTTTCCCTGGCCTGTGGTGGGAAATGTTTGCAGAGTGTGGTGAAGGAAGGAGTGCATTTCTGGGGTACCGCAGGACCTGCCAGTGTGCTGTCCAAGCAATAGTGGACTGGTGATGGGGACAAACTGGTTTTATCCTGTGTAAATCAATTGGCAGATCCAGTGTAAATCAAGATCTCAGTGATCCCCAGGGATGCTGGGAAACAGCATCCTGCGAGGTCTCCAGAAGGGTGCCAAGTTTATTTCCTGTTATGTTGCTTTGGAGATGGCAAAATGGGCTAAATTTAAGGGAATTCTGGGTTCTCCCAGGACTGGCGTGTCCCCAGCTATGCCTGCTGCAACATCCAGTACATGGGAAGGACCTGTGAAATGCTGGGATCCTGGGGGGACCCTGGAGGGTGACAGGGCCAGTCAGAGCAGCTCTCCTGTGGCCACCGTCCTGGCACAGGGTCTGCTGGCCACCAGCCACAGCCTGAGGAACACCCTGCACAAAGCTGCTGCTCTCAGGTCCTCCAAAGCCCACCTACCTCATAATCAGTCTCATTTTTCTGAGGGAAGGAGGATACTTGGCTCCCTGCTTTTCTTTATGAAGTCAACTCATTTATTTGCTCTTCAGAAGGGCTCTTTACAGCCCCTTCAGGACCACTGGTGTGTGGCTGTGGGGTGGGCGGCTGCTCTGGGGCTGCATGCTGTGCCAGGGCAGCTCTCCAGCAGCAGGGATATCTGCAGTGCAGCGCTGCAAATCCCCATCCAGGGGAGGCAGCGGCAAAATTGGGAGTGACTTACCCCATGCTCTCCTTGCAGCCCAGCCCGAGGCATTCAGACACACTGCTGCAGTGCAAGGGCAATGTTAATCTTCCAGCAGAACAAATGCTATGAGTTATTGCCTGGGGGCTGTTGATTCCCCCCTGAACATCTCCCAAATCTGCCCCTGGCCGTTCTGCCTGTGGGCACCAGATGGCATCATGGCGGAGCGCTGGGAGCTGGCAGCCAGCACAGGCAGGAGGAAGCTCAGCTTTGAGTTTTTCTGGGCATGGTTCCAGGCAATAATATCTTTTCCTACCAGTTGTGAAGGATCTGAACTTTGCTTCACACCAGAAGCTTAAAAAAGCAACTGTTTAAAAACTTGAATCCCTTCCCCAGCTTGCAGGGTGCTTGAGGCATCCAAGGCCTCACAGGCCATGTCCCCTCACAGGCCGGGTCCCCTCACAGGGCCCTGTCTCCTCACAGGCCGTGTCCCCTCACAGGCCATGTCCCCTCACAGTCCATGTCCCCTCACAGGCCATGTCCCCTCACAGGCCATGTCCCCTCACAGGGCCATGTCCCCTCACAGGCCATGTCCCCTCACAGGCCATGTCGCCTCACAGGCCATGTCCTCTCACAGGCCATGTCCTCTCACAGGCCCTGTCCCATCACAGTCCATGTCCCCTCACAGACCGTGTCCCCTCACAGGCCATGTTCCCTCACAGGCCATGTCCCCTCACAGGCCGTGTCCCCTCACAGGCCGTGTCCCCTCACAGGCCATGTCCCCTCACAGGGCCATGTCCCCTCACAAGCCATGTCCCCTCACAGGCCGTGTCCCCTCACAGGCCGTGTTTCCTCACAGGCCATGTCCCCTCACAGGCCATGTCCCCTCACAGGGCCGTGTTCCCTCACAGGCCATGTCCCCTCACAAGCCATGTCCCCTCACAGGCCATGTCCCCTCACAGGGCCGTGTTCCCTCACAGGCCATGTCCCCTCACAAGCCATGTCCCCTCACAGGCCATGTTCCCTCACAGGCCGTGTCCCCACAGCCAGCCCATGAGCACAGCAGTGCCCTGGACCTGCAGGGTTTGCTGTGGGGCTGCGGCTTTTCCAGATGGACTCGGAGTGGGGGTCAGTGCCTCTGTCACTGTTAGCAGGGGGCTCCCAGGACATCCCAGCACATCCTGGCCAGGAGGAGAGCAGCACTGAGCCCAGTCTGTGCAGAGTTTGGGCAGTGCTGCTCTGAGCATCTCTCACACCCAGCTCTTTCTGCAGGTGCTTCTGCCCCGCTGGCCACTCTCTTGTGTTTTTCAGAATGTTTTCATTTTGCTGTTTGACCGGTTTTTTGTGTAGTTGCGAGGCTTTCAAATGCAAGGTGGTGTGTCCTAAATAGTATTTAGGTGTGAGGGTTTTTTTTTTTTTTCTGTGGAACAAGTCATCCCTTTAATTTTGGCTCTCTAAAGAGTGCAAAGCCAGGATTTTCCCTGTGTGGCCCCTCAGAGGGATGAGCAGAAGCTGCATGCTGCCAATGCATCCCCAGGCTTCCAGCCGCTTGATTTGAAACAATTGGTTTTTCTGTGGGTTGATAAGGGTTCCGTTCAGCACAGGGACAAACAGCAAGGCTGATGTTCTCTCCCACCAGCTTTGTCCCACAACAGGAAAGCGAGCTTCACCAGCCCAGATGATTCCCAAAGGAATCGCAGGGCTGGGTGGGGAAGCCAGAGGCGCTTCCCTGAAGAATAGAGCCCGCAGTGTCTGTGCCCCAACACTGCTGCTGTTCTGTCCGTCTGTCTGTAGCTCTTTGTTGTGTCAACATCTGTAGCTGTGAGTAAATAGCGGCAGGGCAGAGCGCAGCCTGGGCTGGGCCGATGCTGGCCGCTCTGTGCTGCCTCTGTCCCTAGCAGGGCACACAGGGGACAGGGCTCCAAACCCCTCAGCCAGGATGGGTGGTGGTGCTCTGTGCTCCCCTGACTGGCTCCTCAGCCTGTGTGATCCACAGCAGCCTCTGAGGAAAGATGTTGGAATTCAGGACATCCCTCTGGTTGTCCTGGATGGCTCCAGCCCCTGCCAGGGGGCTCAGAGACCTTGGCACAGAGCCCAAGACACCTGTGGCTTTGTTTGTGACCCATGGAAAAAATTGCCAACCTTATATGAGGATCTGCAAGCCACAAAAGTCTAAGTAGAATAATAGTTAGTTTGTCACGGGGTGAAAAATAGATTTTTTGGGGTTTTTAGAATGGGGGTTCAGGAGGCAAGATGGTGGAATCTGGGCGTGTCCAGCCTTTCTCCTTCTTCTTCTTGGCCTCCATCTTCTGCTGGCACTTTTAGATTGGTTTAAGGTAGAAACTCACTGTCTAACATAGGTGATAGGTATTGGGAAGTTATTGTAAATAATGAACACGTTGTTTTTAGTATAAAAAGATAACACCACCCCAAGGCAGTCAGTGTGCCTCTGTCTGACCTGCTGAGCAGACCTCAGCAGGCCAGAGGAAGAATTTTGTAGATAGGAAACAATAAACAACCTTGATAATGAGAACAGAAGAGTTCTGACTCCTTCTTCGACTGCCAGGCTGAAAAAAGAGACTTTCTAATGCATCCCAGGGTCACTCTGAGCAGCAGGAGTCCCGAGAGAGAGGCTGCTTCAGTGGGGCTGAGCGCCTGAGCCTGTGAGCACAGAGTACCCAAGTGCTCGTCTGGTCAATCTGTGGAAAACATTCCTGTTTTCTCTTGTCAGCCACCACCAGAAATCTTTTAGGCTGTGCTGTTTTATAAAAATTGTAAGTATTTATAAGTGTAGAAGTGCTCAGAACTATTAGGAGAACTCATTTTATCAGGGGTAGCTTTAAAATCCTGCTCTCCCTGCCCAGTGCCACCACCTGCTCTCGGGCAGTTCCAGGCAGAGTGGCTGCAGGGCTGGACTTGGAGCAGAGGGTCTCAGTGGTTTGTGTGGAACCAGGCGGGCAGGGGGGCAGGGCTGGGAGGGGATGCTGCTGTGATTACAGCCCCCAGGGATGCAGAGAGAGAGATTGACAGCCAGGGGCTCTGTGGCTCAGCAGCTCCCAGGGACTGGCTAAATGTCACCAGCCTTAGGAGGGACACAGTCTGGGCAGCAGCCTTCCTTCCCTGAGCCAGCCTGGCAGTGCTGGAATCACCCCGTGGCATTTCCCTGCTCAGGGACCTGCTAATGAGCAGGCGATCGTCTGTGTCAGTGAAACCTCAGGGCTGTTTCCGAAGGAAAAGTAAGGTCACAGCTGCTTGCCAAGGAAGTATTGTTGTGAGCTGTTAGTTAGGCTGCAAGAGTAAACTTTGGGAGTTGTGCTTCATCTTTCTGCTCCACTGGCTGCTGTTGTATCTGAAATCAAAATGCTGTTTTCCCTGAAGCTGTGTCTGGCAGCCCTGGCCTCTTGCAGGCAGGGGGTGTTTTCCCTGGGTCCTGCAGTGTCCGAGCTGTTTGGTTTTCCAGGCTCAGCGTCCCTCCTGTGAGAGTTCCCATTCCAGGTTGGTTTGCAACATCCCAGGGCTGTCAGACAGTTCTGCTGTGCAGGAGAGGGGTGGGAGGCTGCTGACCCCACAGTACTGAGGAACACCTTGGGAAAAGGGCAGGATCTGGGCACCTACCTAGGGCCAGGCAGCAGTGGCACACATGGAGGTGAAATGTCCAGGCTGAGGGCTGGAGCTTGGCTGAAACATGCTCAGATCAAGTTTTGCCTAGATCTGTGATCAAATGTGCCCAGGAGCTGCCTTTGAGCAGAGCCACAGTGCCAGTGGCTGGGAGGCTGCTCGGGCAGCAGCTTGTTCCAGACACCACAGGGCAGGCAGGCGGATCAGCTGTGCCACCATGGATCCTTGTGCCACCTGTCCTGCCTGGCCAGGTGAGGAGCCCCAGGGTCCCCCTGTGCTGCTGTGGTGCACAGCTGGAGGAGTGGGCTTGGGTAAACACGCTCATGTTGCACTGTTTACACAGCACTTAGTGATTTTTGGTAGCTAATTAGAGTTTTCTCTGTTTTGCTGGTTCTGCATTGATCTGATACACAGTGCAAAAGACTGTGCACGTGGGATAGGGTGTCCTTCACTTTGTCAGGAGCCTTCACCTGCCTTTGTTCTGTTGCGTTCAGAAATGCTGCGCCAGGCCCACCAACCATCTCTTCGTTGCAGCTGATTTTTTTTTCCTCCTTTGTAGGCTTGGCAGTAGATTTTGCTTCCATTGAGCATAAGGGGAAAACTTAAAAGCACAGAGGACTGTAAGGAATCTCATTTCACTGGAAGGTTGGATTCCTAATTGCCCTTTGTGCCATTAAAAAAAATCTCCCCATATGTGTTTTGTTTTGTTTGTGGGCTTTTCCCTCCCCATGCGGGCAAAAATCGATTGATCAATGTTTGTTACAAAGTTATGAACAAACGTCTCAGGGCTCTTTGCTGCATTGATGTCAGGCTCAGTGTGTTCTCCTCGCTAACAAAATTAGTTGCAAAGTCAGCAGGAGGTTGGGAGAACAGAGCGTGGGGTTTGTTTGCATAGCACACAGTCTGGCTGCCGCTTAAATAACAAACCCTGCCTCGCCGCGCGCACATCTGACCAGGGGCTGGCTTTTGGTTTTGTTTTGGGAATTGTTGTTTGAATAAAAGGTCATTTACTGCCTCACTGGGGGGAAAACAACAGTGTAAATGTACAGTGGTGTGCTGCACACTGCAGGTTTTCATTGGGGCCACAAAGGAGACGGTGTGCGGGAGCTGTAAACAGCCCGTGGGCACACCACGGGTCTGGGGCAGGGGATGGTGTGACCTGACAGGGGGACACCTCCACGGGGCCCAGGGACACAGAGAGGGGGTGTGAGGGGTCACAGCTTCAGCCATGGTCATGGAGATGGGGTGTGAGGGGTCACGGCTTCACCCATTGTCACTTTCAGTGTTTTTATGTTGTTTCTAATGTATGGAAACAAACATCTAAATGCTTACATGCTATTTCTAATGTGTGGAAACAAACGTGTGCAGGGAAGCTGTCACAAAATGCCCTTATCACTTCCTCCCACCTCTTTCTCCAGTGTTTCTCGTCGTTCTGCTGGAACAGCAGGAACCCAAAATGTGCCAAATGAAGAGATATAATTTTAATTTATGGGAGTTCTTAAAAGGCTCCTTTAGGTTCAGATTAAACCCTACTGCAGGTTCAAGGGAAAGTTTAAGAAAATCAATTTTCCCAGGCTAAAAAGAGCAAACCCACTGTAGTGTATATAGTGCCCTTTGTTACTGGAATCAATAGCTCTGTTCCCAGGGCTGAATAATCACTTTTTTATATAACATTAGTACACACACAGACTTATCTCCTCCAGACTTTGTTGTTGAACCGCCAGTAAAATATTTTTGACATTTAACGGTTTCTTGCTCTTATCCTTGTTTAATTTTTCCCTATATCTGAGCCTTGCTCTGAGCTTGAAATGGGGTGATTATTCCCTGCTGTGGCACTGGTGTGGAGTATAGAAATGTTTCAAATTAACATTTTCCCAAGAAATCCTAAGAATTGTCAAGCATGATGGTAGCTGAATGCAGCATCGTTTGTGTCTGGTTTTGGCCAGGAGTGTTTTCAGGCTGCCTGTTCCAGAGTGCTGGAGTGAGAGCTCATGTGGACAGGAGCTGCGTTTGGAAGCAAATAGTGTGAGGAGGAGCTGATTGCCCCTGTCCTGCCCTGCTCCAGGGGATGTTTATTCCAGTGAACACGGGATGCAGGTGCTCTGAGGAGCTCTGTCCCCCTTGCCTTCAGCAAGGTTTTACTCCCAGATGCTCCCACCCCTGGATGGGGATGGAAGTGCTCGCAGAGCAGAGTTATGGACCCATAGCAGGGCAGGTGTGCAGGTACCTGGATGCAGGGGTGGGGCAGAAGGCTTTTCATGCCCTTGATCTTAGTTAGAATATTGCAAATCGCCTTGCGAGGACACGAGCCCTCCACCAGCCTAGGAAAGGCTGACGGGAACAAAGGGGTTTGCTGGTTTGTTTCAGTAATTCAGGCTGATTTCCTCTCTGTGTTTTAAGCATCACCTTTCCCACTTACTGCCAGCAAGGCCATGATTAGGAGGGCGTTGTGCGCCGGTGGCGGTGGCTGTCGCACATAATGGTTTGACATTTCGGATCACCCACAGCTAATCAGCCGGACGTGGCAGCACATCCCAGCTGGCCATTAGGGACATGTGGCTGCCAGTCCCCTCGCTGCCAGGGCAGGGGGCAGGACCAGGAGGGTTTCCACAGGGCTGGGGAGCATCCAGCCAGCAGAGCCTGAGCCACGTGTCCTGCTCCGGGCACCCCGGCTTCCCTGCCAGCAAGGGGCTTGCTCCGTCTCCTGCAAGACTGGAGATCTTCCACCCAAAATAATGGGAACTAGTGTGTTCCACAGCTTTCTTATGTTCAAAGGGATGTTCAAAGAAGCCACATGCTGTTGCCAGTTTCTGGAATCCTCCAGTGTCCAGGCCTGGGAGCCCCAAAAAAAAAAGAATAAAAAGGAAGAAATAACTGTCTTGCTGCTCAGGCCTCTTGTGTGGCAGAGTTGCTTAGGATATTTCTTAAAGCGTTTGAGCTTGTCCACTGCTGTGGAAACGGGAATTCTGCTGAGGTGCTGGCCGGGCTTGGCATCTGCAGCCAAGTGGGGAAGGGCTGGGCACCCTTTGGGAGCCACCTGAGCAGCAGGAGCTGGCACGTGCCTCTCCAGGCTCTGATTTTGTGACAGAGACCTTGTTCTGCAGATTGCAGGGCTTTTCCTTTCAGGGGCTTTGCTGCTGCAGAGCATGCCCAAAACATGCTGAACTGCCAGAGAGAGATGCAGGTGAGGTCTCTGCTAATCTCCACTTAAACCTTCAAATGATTGAAGTATCCAGTGTTAGCGATGGCATGAAGAAGTCAATGTTGAGTGTGGTTCCTCCAGTGCCCACTTAAAGATAATGTGTTTTCATGGACACAGTTCAGCATATAAAAGACAAGTTTCTACCTGGTTACAGCACCTTGGAGTAAATGATGAGTGCTAGGACTCCTTTTTTGCTTTATTTTTTTCCCACTTCAGAAACAGTGAAATCAAAGTCATTTACTATGGCTGCTGCTCCTGTCAGTAAACATTTGCTCAGCGCCCAGCTGAGGCTTTGGGGAGAAGGTGCCAGGTGTTTGCAGAGCTTGCTGGGTGTCTGGGACAGGCTTTGTCCCCAAGCAGCAGCACTGCCTGTAGGTGACACTGGGACTGGGGCTGGCTCACACACAGCACAGGTATCCTATAATGCCATTATCCTGCTCTGCACAGGGAGGTGATGCCGTGCTACCTGGGTGATGTCTTCCAGATACATCAAAATGTTCCAGAGGCCTTTGGAGCTTGGGCTGGGAGAAGGAAACCATGGGTGGGTGCTGAGGAGATGAGAAATGAAGATCTCTGGCATAGTTGGTGGGAAATCCCCTCCAGAGTGCCCTGACATGTCCTGTTCCATCACCAGAAGGATGCCTGGACTGCTTTTGGCCATACCTTGTTCCTTCCTCAGAGCAGTTCTCCCTCATGTGTGCCCTAGGCAAACCACTTGTTAGGGAGCTGGCTGAAATCCCAGTGTGTCCCTGGGGCTTTGTGCTGCTCCCATGCTCCTGCAGCCCCTCCAGCTCATGGCAACACTTCTTCCCCTGCACTGCCCTTCCGTAACTGCTCAGCTTCTGGGGAGCGAACACGGAGAAAGCAGCAACGACACATCTTTGTTTTCTGGGGTTTCTCCTCATCGGCTTAATTGCAATAACATTTATATCACATAATATAGTGCAGCAGGGTTGTAATTTTCCTATCATCCAAATTGCAGGCTGAAAATGCTGTTAGGAAAGGACTGTAGAGACTGAATTGCTGCTTTCAAAATGACTCCTGTTAACTGACAATGTGACCGGCAAATGGCTCCCAAAGGCGGCGTGGCTGGGAGCAGCCCGTGGAGCTCCAGCCTGGCGTGGCTGGGCACACACTGAATAAAACATTGGGGCTTGGGAGCAGCTGTGTGTCTGCAAACACTCCTGCTCCTTGCAGGGACACCCGTGTCTGCTCCTTGCTGAAGGAAATGCAGTTAAACCTGCACTTGTGGAATTCAATTCCCGCTGTTACTTTGTGAATGCTTCTCTGTCCCTGTGAGCCCTGTCGGCTTCCCCTGTTCCCTGGCTTTGCTGGGGCTGGGATTTCAGTGGTGTGTTCATGTGGGATGAGAGGGGCTGCTTCCCAGCAGGTGCACAGCCAGCCGGATGAGTTAGAGACTCATTTGTGTAATTTAGGTCCTTGATGAAATGCCAGTGCTTCAGCTGTGACCTCTGAAATCCCTGTCTGCCTTGGGAGGCACCGAGAGATGGGCTGCAAACTGCTGGGCCAGTTGGTGACATTTTCTTCTACCTATACCTCTGACTCCAGATAGGCTTTGGAAGTCCAAATGCCAGCAGTGTGAAAAAGGGTTTCACCTAAATTAATCCTGTCTGGTACTGAGCTTTCAGAAAAGTTTGTGGAAAGGCATTTTTGTGGGTTTTGAGTCAATAGCTTCTGGCTGGGGTTGGGATGTTTTTTTTTTTTTTTAACATTTTGGCTGCTAATAGAGAGTTTTTCTTGATTTCCCAGTGAATAGTCCCACCATGTGTGCGATGGCATGTGTTATAATCTCTGTCTTGCTTCTAGGTTTAGTTTTAGCTGTAAGAAAAAGAAAATCTGGTATTTGAGTCTATTTTGAATTGTTGTATCCTGTTCCACACTACCATCAGGATTTCTTTTTTCTCCTAAAGATCCTAAGCAGGGTTAGTGTAGCACAAACCATGCGGTGGCTCTTGCTCGTGCTCCAACTGGTCCACAAGTTAGTTCTGTAAATGTTACTTACAGTGAGTATTAAGGTCTTTTTTTCTAGGCAAAGTAACTAAATGTGCTGGTAGTAAAGCCTTCTGCATGTATAATTCTGCCACAAAAAGCCCACAGAGGTTTTGATTTTCCTTCCTTCCTTCCTTCCTTCCTTCCTTCCTTCCTTCCTTCCTTCCTTCCTTCCTTCCTTCCTTCCTTCCTTCCTTCCTTCCTTCCTTCCTTCCTTCCTTCCTTCCTTCCTTCCTTCCTTCCTTCCTTCCTTCCTTCCTTCCTTCCTTCCTTCCCTTCCTTCCCTTCCTTTCCTTCCTTTCCTTCTCTCTTTCCTCTCTTCCTTCTTTCTTTCATTCTTTCTCCTCCCTGGAAGAACTTTTTTTTCTGCACGTCACCAGAGCTGAGGCCTTAAAGTTTTGAAGCGCCAAGTGAAGAAAGCAATTTCATGCTTCACGCCACCGCTAATTTGTCCTGTTGTAATCTGCAGCCAGCAAGCCCCTTCCGCTGAAGTTGGGGGATAATGAAGGGTTTAACTTTTCGGTTCTGTCAAATTAGTTTTTGGGGGGGGTTGGGGTGGGGACAGGAGCCCATCGAGGCCACTTCCCTTTGGGGCTGTGGAGATTGTGCGGACAAATAAGTGAGCATTACAGGTGATTCCGTCCCTGCGCCGAGGCAGAGAGCTCCCATTTATCGCCATCAAATGCATTAAGCTGCGAGTCAAAGCCCTCCGCTTTCTGCTCGCAGCGAGTCTGGACCAGAAGGCAATCAAGCCATAAGGGTCATTTTCTGCATGAGCTAACCTTTTCCTCTCGTAGGGTTTGAAGCCTTTGTTGACAATGAGATGCTCAGTGGGAACATTAAATTAACACTTCATATTCGTGGCTGTAAATTTACTGGCAAGCTGAGGAAAAGTCAGGGAAAACAAACACTCCATCATTTCTGCTTCATTTAGCTGCTGAATGGGGACACTCTCACCTGCAGAGAAAAGAGGTCAGGGCAAACAGGGATAATTTTAATCTGACTCTCAGCCTAGTCTTTAGTGGCGGTGGATTGTGTTGCGTTCTGCGCTGAAAGTAAAGGTGAGAGCGAGGTGAGAGCAAGAAAATGGATAAGTACTATGTGAAATGCTTCAGAGACCTTGCCACGGGTAGGCAGGGAAGGATGGCAGGCTGGTTACTACGGAAACTAGCGGGCTAAATATTATTAATTTTGCAAACTACAGAACCAGTTTGCTCTCAGATAATGGCTGCACCAAGATTTCCTTGTGCGGGCCGGGAGATAACCTGGATAACCTAGAATTCCGCCACCAACAGCTTTAGAAACGAGCTGTTTTTCACTTCGATAACGATGCTCTGTGTGACTCCATCCAAGCCATGTGTTCCCTGTCTCTGTCTCTTTCCCAGGTCGTGGCGATAGCTTTCAAGGCTGATGGGCAAATAATGCTTGTCTGCTGCAGCGCTGACTAATGTGACAGCGCTGGGCTGTCACCAGCTGTTAATGTGTGTGACATCGCTGCCCCGGCTCCTGAAATGTTCAGGGTGTCTTAAAAATGGCTGTTTGCGGGTTTTGCCTTATTCTGTCAGGAGATGAACACAATAAATTCTGTGGAAAGGGAAACCTGAGTTCCAGAAGGGTGTTTGGAGGCACAACATGTCTGACCTGCAGCAGCGCTTGGATCTGCTTCGGCTGCCGAGGCCATTTGTGTCAAAGAGCAGTTCATAACAAGGTTTGGATATCAGAATTATTTTTGGGGGGAGTTTCTTCTCTGGCAGGAGGTGATGATCTTGTTAGGGAGCTGAAGGGGCTGTGGGCTCCCCAGCAGGGCTCACCCAGAGCATCCCACTGGCCTGGCTGAGTGTTCAAGGGCAACAGGAGCAGCGGGAGGGAGGCAGGGAGCAGAGGAGAGGAGGAGATTAAAGGAGGGACAGTGACAAGCCTGTAGTGAGGAACCCTTTCAATAGTCATAGTCCTTGGTGTGCAAGGACAAACAGCACTGCTTTTGTTCTCAAACTCAGATTAACTTTTGGTTCAGGGGTAGAACTTGGAGTGACTCGGTGCAGCCATGTCTCTCAGAGGGAAAAGCACGGGCAAGTAACAGGTGAAGTGCAAAGCACAGGGTGACTGTCACCCATCTGTTCCTCTGACTCATACTGGGGTGGCTTGTCATCTGCTGCAGCTTCCCCAGACTGCCTGTTCACCCCCATTGTTAGCACAGTTTTTAGGGCACTTGGGAGAAAACAGCCTTCACCAGGAGGTCAGATTTGTGTGGACACGCAGCCCTTCAGGAAGGTCTGTGAGAAGAGATTTCCATGGAGTGGGGACTTTTGTGATAGAGATATTATGGGGAGTGGTGGTAAAGGGGTAAACTGCATACCATAAAAATACAATAAATTCAAATACTGCTTATTTTTGGCCAGACAGCTTTCCGATCCAGTTGCAGAGGATTGCAATACCATCCAGCAGTGCTACAAATACTTTAATTAGCTTTCCTTGCCTGCTGACAGGCTGGAATGAATGTCTGTGTACCTGTGCTCAGGAATTTGGAGTGTGGGCAAGGAGAGGAAAAGATGCTCCCCTGATGGTGAGAGGGGGAAGATTTTAAGATCCTGAAAGCAAATAAGGAGGAGGAGGGTCAATTAGCTAAAAAGTCTCTCTGAATGAAGACAAGTGTGTCTGGTAATGCTGCCCATGGCTTCCCCCTGGTGCCGTGCAAAGGGCGGCTGTGACATGGGCAGCCCAAGAGCTGAGCTGCTTTGGGTGGACAATGAATTCACAGATTGTCCATGGAAAAGGGTTCCTGACACGCTCACTGAGGAGGGCATGTCCCCCTGCCCGGGCATTCCTGCTGGTAGCCAAGGAGATGAGCCGAGGTGCCCTTACAGGCAGCTGCCAAGGCAGGGGAGAAGAATGTGGGCAGGCGAGGTGGGCTGGGTACAGCTGGGGCACAGGCAGTGTCCGTAGGCTGGCAGGCAGAGAGCCTCCCCTTGGCAGGGCTCCATGCTGGGGCCTTATCCAGGCAGGACAGCTGACAGCCTTCCCCTGTCACTCCCAAGCTGCTGGGGACTCTCCCTGTGGAGGGAGAGAGGAGAGAGTTCTCCATAGAGCATAGCATTCCTTCTTCTCTACCCTCCTGAGGAAAGGGAAGTGGGGTGGGGGAAGAGAAGCGGTGGGGGGAGAGAAGCAGTGGGGCTCTCTGGTCCCATGCTGGACGTGGCTGGATGTTGGAGATGCCTGAGCCAGCCATGGGTGCAGAGCAAGGGTTGCTTGGCCTCTGTAAAATATTTCCATTTATTTTACTGGCCTCTTCAAAGATAAGGCTGAAACACACAGTCCTGCAGTTGCGAAGGGAAAATAAAGAGGATCAGGCACGACCCCCATACACACGTGATAATTTCTCGTCCTGGCTTATCTTGTAAGAATTATAAGATACTGAGTAGGAAATAAATCATGATGTCAGGACCAAATGCCATTTTCTTGCTTGGTGTGATTTGCAGCATGGCAGTCAAACCGATAGATTTCATTGCCTGGCGTAGGGTTCTCCCCTTTAATTGAATTATACCCCGGCGAGCGAATGGGATTCATTCTCTGAGATACAAGGAAATTACCATTTGATGAAACAATGCTTTACTCCTCGCTCACCTGCACAAACATCCTTCAGGAAAACTATTATGCAGATATCCTTGATTACAGACTATTGTTGCTTTTGATCTCCATTTGCTGTGGCAGCACCCAGGGATTGCACCATGAGTGCAGCGAGCATCTGAACGGCCCTGGCAGGGTTTGCTGCCTGTTCCCCCAGAACCTCAGAAGGCTGTTCTGGTTCCACTCAATTAAAATTCTCTCTGCTGCAGGTGGACAGGCTTGTACATCAGTGCATCGCTGGGTGTGTCACAGTGTCTTCAGTGTCTCCTCAGGGGCAGGACATTGTGGAATAATTAATGCTAATGACCCGCAGGAACCCCATTTCCGGCTGAATTATTAACTTGGGTAATCAGAAGTGACAGAAAGATTTCTGTGCCCCCATCTGTGTTGCTGCCACTGCTGAGGTGGTGAGGGCTGCAGCTCTAGATCTGGAATACTGGCTCCTGTCCCTGCAGCCACAGGTCTTTGAGGTGCATTCCTTGGATTTGGAGTGTTCAGTGGTCTTTGGAATTAAAACTTTCACTTAATTCCCAGTGCTCACAGTTGCAAGGAAACAGAGAGCCTTGAGTTCAAACCCCAGCAGGCAAGGGAGAGAAGCCAATCCACGTAATCATGAATTTCCAGCTGAAGCTGTGCTTTGGGAGGGGAAAGGCTGATCCCTGAGCCTCGCATTCCTGGGGTCTGCAACACTGAGATGCTTCTGCAGCAGCACCGTGTTGTCAGCTGGTTTGTGCAGGAAATACATAATGCTCTTAAAACGACAGATTAATTACCTTGAATAAACTGGCCTTGACAAGCTCTGAAGGTTTTCAAGCCATTTTCTCTCTGTTCTGAGCATGTGCCCAGCACTGCAGGTCCCCCCTTCTGGATGGGCTTGCTCGAGTGGGCTTCTAGTGGCGTTTGAAATGTGAGCTGGTGACAAAATTACAAGGTGGAAGGATGGCAACTAATCAGAGCACAGTGATGCCGTTCCTAATTAATTTAGCAGCAGCAGCCACTGAGCTGTGCCATTATTAGCAAACTTATTAGTGCTCTTTGCAGGAGTTGCAATAAACACATGGAGCTTCTCTGGGAAACCTCCGCCACTGCCTCACCACCCTCACAGGGAAGAATTTCTTCCTAATGCTGGAGCTTTTGAACCCATAAGCTCCTTCCGGGAAAGAGATTTTGAGTCCAAACCAAAGTGCACCAACCTTCCAGCTGCTGGGAGGTTCAGGGAAAAGTGAAATATTCTTCCATTTGAGGTCAGTGGAGGGCACTGCTGATTGTGGTGGTCCAGCAGCTGTCCAGAGCTTTGCTGTGGGGTTGGTAGGGGAGAAGAGGGGGCTGTGCTAGACCTGGCATGCAGCAGGGGGAAGTCCTAGGGACTTTGCTGGGACTGGCCAGCCCCCCAGCCCACAGCCTGGCCCTGGGATTCCTGGCAGTGCCATGTCCCTGCCCTGTGGGAGCTGTGTGCCAGGCTTGGAGAGCCGCAACTGCCAGCATGTGCCAAAGGCTGCGTCTGATTTCCCCACAATAAACCCGTGTCTGCCTTCCAGGCCAGGAGCAGCCTTTGGAGAGAGACTGGGCTTTGGCTGGGGCTGAGACATGAATGGCTCCAGCCAGCCTTCCAAGTGAGGAAATTACGTTTTGGGGCTGGATAGGATTAGAGGACCAGGCTCATTGCGGCCGGTGCATTCACAGAATCGAGCAAACTTTCATTTATGCCCCTTGCCTTGATCAAGGCTTAAGGGCCGCTCTCTCATCCAGGGCCCTGTGGAGCTGACAGGGAGAGCAGTGCCTTGTAGGCCTGGTGTTTTCCCGCTGTGCAGTGGGCAGCTTATTTTCAAATTTATGTCTAAGGGATGAAAAGAGAATAAATTAAATTTTGGCCAGTAGCACATGGTCTGCAATTAATCTTTTACACTAAGCTGAGATGAGCGAGATCTCAGCTGAAGGTGGGATGGTTTTTAATCCCTGTTCATGTTCTGCCTGGCTCTGAGACCTTGGGGTGCTCAGATCCTGGATGTGGGTGGGCAGAGGCAGCATGCCTAGAGCAGGCTCTGTTCAGTCTCCGGAGGAATGCGAATTGCTCTGCTGCCAGTGTTTTTCCTGACCATCCAGTAACTTTGTAATTAATGTGTTAGCTTGTATTTAATGTGTTAGCTTGTTGCCAATTAACAAGCAAAACCGTCTTGGCTGCCAAAGGCTTTTCCACTCCCAGTGTATTCCCTTTTCTCTCCTGCCTTTCATCTCTGCAGTGGGGGGAATACCTCCGATCCAGCCATCTGCCCCTGCGCTCCAGGAATTGTTGTTGTGGCTCCTGGCCTCCTCCCACCTCAGAGGCAGACAGCCCTCTCTGAGCTTGCCATACTGCTCCAGGAGTTTTCTTCCTCCTTGCATCTCTGATCCTGCTTTTCTTCCCTCTTGGCTGCTTGCCCAGCTCTTTGGGACCATCTCCCTCTGTTTCAGACGCCCAAATCCTGTTGCTCCATCCCAGACTCTCCCCTCCAGCTCTGCTCTCCGACTCTGTTGCAGCACCAGCGCTTCCTCACCGCATCTCATCCAGTCACCTCTTTATTCTCTCCATATGTGGTGTGTGTGTGTCTCTGGCAGGATATTTATATAAATTCTTGCTCGCTGCCTCCATAAAATACCCATTCGGAGTGGGGCTGGGTGGGGTGACCCAGATGCACAAGAGGAAATGTTTCATATCTCGAGGAGCACCGTCTGTGCCCCTTGGCAGCCCCTCCCGCCCGCCTATCAGATGTAGGGCTTAATGGGCTTAAGAATTAGAGCAGCTGCTTGGTGCAGAATTTATTGACTGGCTGTGCATAACGAGGGGAATTAAAATCCTAATTGGCTGAGCTGCTCCCCGTCACCTGGAGAATTTTTTACTTTTCTCAGGGCTCCTGGGCTCTTCCCTCCCTCCTGCCTTGCTCAGGTTGATAGCCTGCCCCAGGGAATTGCAGAACCCTTTAGGCTGGAAAGGGATCATCCAGTCCATGTCCTTGGGATGGTGTCACCCTCTTCCCCAGTGGTCTCCAGGAGGAGGCAGTGGTGACAATGGTGTCTGGTGTCCACTGGAGCTGGCCAACTGCTGCAGCTTTTGGAGGAGGTGTTTTCAGTGGATTTCTTGGCGTCACCCTGCACCGTGCCAGCAAGGCTCTGTTGCACAAAAAGGATGATAAAGTGTGCCTCGTGTAGCTGTGGCCACCAGGCCTTCCTGCTGCCTCTCCTGGGAGCCAGAGCCAGGCCTCTGCTCTGGGCTCTGCTGCAGCTCCCAGAGACCAGGAGAGGCTTTTCCTCCTGCATCCCTTGCTCTCAGAGAGCCTGAATGGGCACGGAAATGGCCTCACTTAAGGCTATGTCTCATTACTACATTAAGTCAACAACCACTTGAGTATCCAAGGATTTTGATCAAAGCTAGATATTGAAAGGGGGACAAAGAGTGGCAAACTTATTTGACTTCCACTTATTTCCAGAGCCTGTTGAGCACTCGGCTGTACTCCTCACTGGCCTGAAGTGTGCCTGGGAGAGCAGCCGCCTGCTCTCTGCTCCTCTGTGGTCAGAGGAGAGGCTCTAGGCTGAGGGGAGGGAGGGCAGCCTCCTCCCTGCCTGTGCCTCGCCTCTGGCACCCAGCAAAGGAGAGGGGAGGTGGCTCCCTGTCCTGACTCTGGGGACAAGGGACCCTGTATTGTGGCTGTCCTGCAGGACCCCCTGGAAGCTAACAGGGATGCACTGGTGGGACAGGCACCAAGAGCTGCTGGAATCTTGGGTGGGCATAGTCCAGAAAAAGGCAAATCCAGGTTTCTGCCTACTGCTTGGAGTTCAGTCAGGTCTCTTTAATTCCATTTTCTCAGAGTGGGGAAAGGCAGCTGGCTTCTCCTGCCTACCTGCAGCATCCTCTGGGGATGTGAAGAGTAAGGAGGCAGTAGGAGTTCCCTGCGTGAGCCTCAAACGAGGCCCAGTGCAGGCTCCTTGGGGACCTGCAGCAGGTGGGTTTGCCACCAAAAGAACTCCGAAACTTTGGACATCCATTGTGCTGTGCCAGACTTTAACACAGACCCTCTTCTGCCCCTGCCAGCCTTGTCAAGGCTGTGCTTCTGCAAGATGTTGGTACCACACCAAGCTGCCAGCACAGCAGCAAAGAGTCCTTGGGATTTTTTACGTGGAAGTCCATCAGGATTTCAGATTCTGCTGGAGGCAGGACCCAGGGGTTTTACTGCAGAGCGTGTTGTAGTCAGCCCTGGCTCCTTAGTGCTCTGTACCTAACGACACTGTAGTAAAAATAAAAGTAATCTACAGTAAATGTATCCCAGGTCCTTATTTAATGATAAAACCCCCTCAGTGCAGTGAAAATAAACTGTTAGTGAGTCTCAGTAGTGTCTACAAAGAGGGTACTATCTCTTGGATTAATATGAAGTCCCCTCCAACAATTCTCAGTGTTATTTGCAGGGGGCTGGAAAACAGCAAGAGGAGCAGCAGCTTTCATGTGTTTGGCTTTTTTTTTTCCCTTGCAGGCACGTCTAGGCATCATCACTCCGGGCTGAATCAGACCTGTCTGAGCATTCACCCTCCTGTCACAGAAGAAGCAAAGGATGCAGCAAGGCTCAGAGGTACTCCTGCTTTGCATTAAGCCCCACTTTTGTTACCCTCCTGAAAACCCTTTGGAAATATGAAAGCAGAAACCTGTTCTGGCTGTGGCTGAAAGGCCATTGAAACCCAGAGAGCCCCCGAGTTTAACAGGGGAAGTCATGGTGAAGGCAGAGTGCAGCATGGGAATTTGCATTCAAGAGGGAGGAAAATGAGGGATTTGGGCAGAGAATAACTGATAGGTGCTGTGAATTCATTAAAAATGGGCTATAAAAGATACACTACAAGGTTTTGGTGGCAGACCAACAAAGCTTTTTTCTTCCCCTTCATTGTTTCTACTGTCACAGGATCCTCACAATAGTGGATAGTTTAGCCTTGTACTCCACGGTTCGTTATCTATTCTTCTATTTATTAATGCATTCTTGGGTCTTAGTGATGTGATAAACCATCCACGCTTTTCTTTTATGCTTTAATAGGATTCTTCTGGAACCCCCTCCATGTTTACATAACCTTGCAATTCACAGTTATCTATCATTTATTTCCTACTTTGTGCACTCTTGATAAAGCCGCGGCGGCGAGGGGCGTCAGTGCCCCGGCTGTGGGGTATCACCCGTTTGGGCTCCTCAGAACAAAGCCCTCCTTAAAAAACAGGGTCCTTTCCAGAGGGCTGTCCCTCTACAAGGACAGGAGGGGATACTCCAAATCCAGGAGGTTTGGTGCCCTCTATCCCTTTACAGGAAGGTGGTCCAGGCTCGTAAGGGTCTCCAGGCAAAGGGACGGGGGTCCTGTGAGCCCCCAGCCCTGTGGAGGGACTGAACTTGACTTCAGTGGGAAATAAACAATTCACTGTTTTCTCTGGGAAACACCAGAGCTCCATTCGAGTGGCTTGGCTGCTGGGACAATTTGCTGCCCAATGGAGCTGGGGCAGAAACTTTTCTTGTCAAACAGCCTTTGGAGAATGGAGCGTCAGCGTCACTGTGGGGCCGTTCTCCATCAGAGGCAGCAAATCTAAATATGCCATCTAAATATGACAGCAAACCTTTATTAAGCATACCGGGAAAGGGATGCGAGACCTCATTTATGATTTCATTCATAATCCCTTCAAAATGAGTTGGTACCAGTATGTGATAAGTGGATTATGTGTTAGGCCCAAGAAAAGCCAGACACAATTAGTGCTTTAATAAACCGGTTGTATGCATTACTAACAACTAAGTCATAAGGGAATTGGCGTATTTACAAACCCTAATTAGTAGTTTGTTACTGTGATACCAAATTTAAACAAATCTGTAGCATTGCTGACCATCTGGGTTAGAAATCTCTGTTTTGAATTTAATTAGGAAATAGTTGTGACAGAAAATTGGTCCTTATTAGTTAGCTAACGATCAGCATTGCCCTAATTGAAATGAAGAACTGGCTGGCGGGTTTGTGAGATGTTTAGATACAAGCAGAGACAATCAAAAAATATTCTCTCACTTAGGACTTTGTGAGCTGTGGTGATTGATTAAGTAACATCCCCTTGATATTTTAGCAGCTAAAATGCAAATGACCCAGTGATGAGCGTGCATGACAAAAAACCTGGCAATTAGAGCTGTGCATTTCAGGGTTTGCTTTTAAAAGCAGTTCTGCAGAGCTGGCCTGGGGTGGGTGCTCCAGGAGCAGGGCTGTGCCTCCACCTTCACCTTCCTCCCTTCAGGCATCCTCAGGAAGGGCAATGCCCCTCCTGGTGTGGGAGCCTGGCTGCTTTCCCAGTCCTGGTGTTTTCCCAGAGAGCAGCTCTGACCCGCTGAGGCACAACCAGCCCAGTTCTGGCACCCAGCACCTTGGTGGGAGCTGGCTGTGTCCAACCTGCCCTACCTGTGCCGAGCAGACTGTGGGTGTCCAGTGCCTGATCTGTGTGGGGAATGACATCCAGATTGGTTCTGGAAGCACACTTGGGGCAGAAGTGAACATCCCAGCCTTGCCATGGAAATACAGACAGGCCCTTCAGGACACAGGCTGCAGTTCTTAATTCATTCGCACTTCCTCCCTTTATGGTGCTCCACAGGACTCCACAGGATGTTAGGATTCCTGGTAATGTTTCCAGATGAAAGAAAGCACACGTTGGCAATATCACCCACCCTAGTGCTGCTGTCAGAGCAGCACTGGGTACCAAGGAACTCTTTCTGTCTTGGAGCAGACAATGAAGTTTCTGTAGGGGCTTTAAATCACTAAATGTTGAAAGGAATTCCCCGACGGCTTCATCAGTCACTGTGTAAGATTGTTAGAGATCTCCACCAGCTAATAAATTTGATTTGGGGTTTGTTTTGCTGGCATTTGCACAAACCCTCTGAGAACTATAGTTACTGTATTCCCATACAGTGTCTGAATTCCGAATTGAGATGCCCATTCCCCTCTCCTCCGGGAGGGGAAATAAACCTTTGCCACAGAATATGAATGTCGGTTGTTTTTCCTGGTAAGCTGGTGCATCATTATTATTTGAGGAGATATAGTGTTTGACAAAACCATTTATTTTGTTTCAAATATTTTATTGAGTAATAAAACTCGTTTGTGTTGCTGCCACATGGGGGGATTTGTGCCTGTTAGGCTGGGAGGGAGGCGAGGGAAGGAATGGGGCCCTGGCCCGCCGTGTGTCCCTCCTGTCCTGTCTTGCTGCACCAGGCTGTGCCTGGGGAGCTGTGCAGGCTGGGGGTGCAGGGGGGATGAGCTGAGTCCCCCAGCCCTCCCTGCCCCACCCTCCAGGGTGCTGCAGGCTCAGGCGGCCGCACTGAAAAATAAAGGCCGTGTTGTTTTCTGGGACGAGTATTTTTTTTTCCCTACCCAGCACTCACAAGTTTATTATGAATGATCCCTTTTCACAGATGTTCCCATTCTGAATGGGGGAGCAGCAGCGTTTCAGTCTAGAAAAATCCCCTGTGAGCAGAGCCAAGTGCAGCTGAAGGGTGTGAGCTGGGCTCTGCCCAGCAGCTCCTAGCCATGGGCTCAGGCTGGGGGGCCCGGGCTTGTCAGCAGTGCCAGGCAGGCAGAGCCTGGCTGGGCTCTCTGGGTGCAAACTCACTCTTCTCCCTGCCCTTCCTCTGAGCTGGGGTTCAGCAAGGTTAGCTGCAACCCCCGCTGTGTTTTGCACTTTCCTCAGGCTCCCTCTCCCGCCTTAGCATCTCTCATCTGTGAGACAGGGCCAAGGAGAATTCTCTTCCAGCCCAAGGCTGCCCAGGCTTGGGGACACGATGCCCTCAGAGATGTCTGCAGCAGCCTGGGTAGGAAGGGGTTTGCTCAAAGAGAAGCCAGCAAGCCCTGAATTTGGATTTTTGCAGTGCTCTGCTGCTTCATGTCTCTGTTTTACGTGAAGATGTTTGCTTGAAGGGCTCACAGCAGGCAGAAAGGTTTGAGTTCTCCTGTTTTGACACAGTCAGGAGCGTCCTTTCTGTGGGTGGCAGTGCACGGGAGGCCCCGTGAGTGTCCATGCAGATGTGCTGCTGTAGCTGCACCTCAGTGCTGGTGCTGGCAGCTCCTGGGGCCACCGGGGCCACCTCGTCCTTCACCCGCCAGCAGCTCAGGAGTGACACTGATGGTGTGCAGCAGGAGCCCTCCCGCCCACCCCCCGTGAGCAGCATGACAGCTGCCACCGAGCTTTCCAGGGGGGATAGGAGGGTTTAATGCCCTGGAAAATGCAGGACCCCATGGAGCATGCAGAGCATTGGCAAATGGGACACTCTGGCAGGCGTGTGTCACCCGCAAGGCGCGCAGGGAGCCTTTGCTGGGGAAAGCAGCGCGTGGTGCTGCCACTTCCCCCAGGCCTGGGGCTCAGCCCCCGGGTGTCCTTGTCCCGTGGTGTCCCTCGTGCCATTTGCTTTGGGGAGCTGAATCCACACACCCTGGGTAAGGCGGGTTATTGCTGTGCAGTGCTGAGGCCCAGCCACAGGTGTTGCCCAAAGAGTTTCAGGGTTTGTGGAGGACGTTCAGCGTGGCTTTCAGCTCACCCCTGAAGCACTGACTGCTCCAGCCTGGTTCCAGCTGGCCAGGCAGCAACAGGCTGTGCAGGGACCCCTGCCTGGGCACCAGTTGTCCTTTTGGGGAGGTCTAAAAGCATTTCCTTTGGTGGATGCCTCGACCCACACGTTTCACTTCCTGTATCCACCTGCCTGTGGATGGCCTCAGGCACATTCTGTCACTGTGGGCGTCTTGGCCACTGCCAAGGTCATCACCAGCAGCGTGTGGGGACTCGTGACTCGCCTGGGAGATGGATGGGAGGCTTTGCTTTCCTTCAGCTGGTCATTAGTCCTCGCTCTGGAAAGGCTTAGCAATTCCGACCCAGTAAATTATGTGCCATTCCTCAAAAAAGCAGATAAATAAATGGGGCTAGAGCATGTCTTTTTTTTGTCCTGAGCTTCGGTGTATTGATTTGGACATATTTCCAGGCCGGGAGTAATCAATTCTCGGGCAGAATAAAATAATTTCGGGCAAACTCTTCGAGCGACTCGTCATTAATTTGCCTTTGCCGGCGCTGGCTGGGGCCGGGCGAGATGCGCTCGGCATCCTCGGGAGCGGTGCCCTGGGGATCTCCCGGGGCTGCCAGCAGGGAGGGCGGGGGCCGCCGGGACTAATGAATGCGCTGTGTTTGCTCATCTTTACAGAGTCCCTTATTACTGCTAATTGGGAGGGACAGTTCAAACAGGCACAGAGGAGCAGTTGTCGCGGGAGCGTGACTTGCTTTCCTAAGGAGCGGCCGGGAGCCCCGCGCCCGGCGCATCCCGCCTTTGTCGGGGACCCCTCCGGAGCCGAGCACCGCGGGCAGCTCGGGCACCGCGGCCGGACAGACGTGCAGCTGTCCGGGACGCGGAGGAAGTCACCGGCTGACGGAAGGGGTGGGCTGCTGGCTCCGCGCAGGGGATCGGGGATGTGCTCGGCATTAATGCGCCCCGCTGCGCCTGGGATGCTTCTCCCGCAGAGCCCGGGGGTCTGGGAGGGGGCACGCTGTGCCCTGCCTTGTTTTGGGGCTCCCTGGCAGGAGGAGACAGCTCCCCCTCCAAGCGTAGCCGTATCTCGCCTTTCCCTGTTATTTATAGGTTTGAGTGTTCTCATCCAAGCTCATATTCCTTCATTTATTGCTGCTTTGCCTAATTAAAACCTTTTGGATTATTCCCCTGCACGCCGAGTGCTCCTTGCAGCTGGGTACCAATTCCATTTCTACAGCAGGATTGACCTGCTGCACTCATTTTTAAGAGATTTTTTTTTAACGTTTCTTGGGGAAAACAGCTAAGCATAAATGTTTCAGAAATAAGATGAGGATGGGCTTTGTTTCTCAGCCACGTTTCGGGTTTGTAGTGCTGGACAGCAAAGGGGAGTGGGCTCAGGGGAGTGGGTCCGTGGTGGTGCCAAGGGTAGGACAGGCACTGTCCCTCTGTCCTTCCCGGGGTTAGGGGTGTCCCCTCAGGCTCAGCATGTGCCCAGACATGCAGTGGAACAGATGGGGTCCCCTGGGTGGGCTCAGGGCTGCTGCTGAGAGCTGGGAGAAGAGGGAGCTGCTGCCATGTTTTGGGAAATCGGGTCTGGCTCAAGCCTGCGTTTTAGCTTTTGCCTCTTCTTTTCTAATACAAAAATGAAGGTTTCCACAGAGAAAACTCGGTTTCTCTTTGAATGGGTAATTCCTCTCCCTTACAAAAAAAAAAAAACAAACAACAAACCAAACCTCCACATCTCCTGTTTGTGGTGCAGGAGGATGGAGATTATGTGCATCTGCAGCCTGGCTTTAAATACGTTCCAAAGGCGTATTGTGCACACGTTGTCCCTGAAGAGGATAAACCTAAGGGAACAATCTTAATCTCAGAAGTTCGCACCCACAGCTAAAGCACTGGCAGAAAACACTCTGTGTGTGGCTGGAATCCTCGAGAGGAGCCCTAGCCCTGGCAGAGCAGCCAACAAGAGGCATTTTTTCCTCTTGCGTGTGTGGCGCAGATAAATCGAGTTTGTTTTGCAGCCCATTCTGCTTTAGATTTCCTGTGTCATAACTGAATGAATTTGTTGTTCATTGATACCTTAATATATAGGTTGTTGGGGGGGGATTTTTTTTTTCTAGGGGGAAAACAATGTCCCCTTCACTCATGCCTGAATGGATTCATTTATTCTCCGTAACCTCCGGAAGTCATTTATTTTGCCCTGCGACAGCTGCAGGGTCTGTTTGTGTAGGAGGGCTGGCAAAGCCCTGCCCTTCCTCCTGCCCGTGCCCAGCTCCAGTGGGGCCAGGATGGGCTCATGGCCTTTGGGAAGGGCTTGGGACAAAACTGCTCTCAGAAATGGCTCTGCTCTGCTTGGGGTGAGGCCACGGCACAGTGCTGCTGCTCTCCTCTCCTCTCCCCAGGGATGCTCCTGGGCATTTATTTCAGTCCCTTTCTGCTGCTCTCCAGGGATGCTCCTGGGTGTTTATTTCAGTCCCTCTCTGCTGCTCTCCTCTCCCCAGGGATGCTCCTGGGCATTTATTTCAGTCCCTCTCTTCGCACTCTGGTGGGTCCTAATCAGCAGCAATTTAATTAATATACATGCCTTTGCAGAGGTTGTGCTTCACTGTAACTTAGCAGTAACTAGGGGCCCTTTGGTGGGAGTATGGGATCTTTTCCATTTATTAAGGAAGGGAATTGCCCACTGAAGAGATGTCAGTGTTGGTCCACTGTGCCCAGTTTAGTGAGACCAGAAACTTCTGCGTGTTTCAATGGCCAAAATAAATTCTAAAATCTCATGCTTCTCCAAAAACACTTCCAAACACCCTCAAGCCATTTCCTGGGAGAATACAAACCCCACACATGTCCAGGCTCAGGAGTGCCACCAGGCCCTGTGAGTTATCCCTGCAAACCTGGAAACAGCTGTTGGAGCTGGTGTAGAAACAGGAAGGGAGGAACTCGTGCTGCCGTTGTGCCAGGCGTGGCCACGCATCCTTTGGTCCCCTTGGACACATTAAAAGTGTTCCCTAATGTCACTACTGAGCTTCCTTTGCTCGGGGGAGAAAGGTGAATTTCCTTCCCTCTCAGGGGATTGAAGGGAATGAGGAAGAAAGCTCTCCCTGGATCTGTGGATCTGTACTCAGTGCAGTGTGTGATACCCACTGGCCTGGAGCTGCTCCCCCAGGCTCCCCCTGTGCCTTGGCACATGTTTGACTTCCCCAGAGCCCCGTGGAACAGGTGTGTGCCAAGTGTCCAGCTGGACTGAGACTTCATCCCTCCCCTGCTAAATGGGTTGCAGATCATCCATGGTCCAGCCAAAATCTCCTCCTTTCCCACTGCACCTTGGCACCTGAAAGAAAACCCAGCTCTGGAGGTCTGGGGTTGTGTTCCCAAATTCAGCATCAGCTCACCGCCCATTGTTGTCCCCACCTGTGCTCTGGTCACCTCCCCAGGCAGGGGCTCTGGGGCTCTGCCACCCATGGGGACCAGAGCCAGGACACTTCTCCCTGTGCCACAGCAGCCCCCTGGCAGCACATCCAGAGAGGATCCATCCTCCTGGGTCCCTGGGAGCAGGGTGCCCACAGGTGGGGAGGGAGGATGGAGCCACTGGCTGGGCTCCACGCGGAGCTGCTCTCGGTCAGCCCCGGGCTGCAGAGGCAGCAGCACCGGCCAGCTGTGCTAATCAGGAATAATGTGCAGCTTAGCAGAACTTCTCCATTAAAAGGTTTTGAGAATAATGTCTAAAATGAATGGCTGGGGAGGTGGGGAGGGAGGAGAGCCCCGGCAGACCCCGGCTCCGAGCACGCAGTCACGCTGCGCCTAAACCTGGAGCTGGGAATTGGTTTGGTTTGGTTTTTGTTTTTTTTTTTTAATTTAAAATTCAAATGTCTGATGTTCTTAAATTGAACAAATGATATTTTAAAAAAATATATCAGGCTCCAACATCTGCAGATTATGATTTGCATTTTGAAATTGGCTGCTTGAATTGAACAAGGATGAATACTGTCACTCTTCTTTCATTCGCTCCATTTATTTAATGAAATGCTAGAGGTCAACCCTTTGTCCTTAAATTAGTTACTATAAAAATCTTTTTGTACTTTTCTGCTTGTTATGATGTCTTCTAAGCAGAAGAAAAGGTTGCCATTAATTATGTCTTTGTTGAATATGGATATCTATTCAGAGTTAGTTAAACAGTTTCAAACAAAATTAGCATCGAGCAACTCGAAGGCCAGCTTTAGGTTGGTTATCAAGAATTTTTTGCTAAGAGAATGCTCTCCTGCAAGTGTGCATTATCTAATATATTCAGCTTTCAGTTGCTAATTTTTTTTCCAGATGAAGATGGGCTTAATTGAGGTTGTGCTTTTAAGTTTGTAGAGCTCTTCAGCATCTCATACAAAAGCATCTAGAGGCTTTTCATTTGTCTTGAGTATGTTTTAGATGTACAAATATTATTTACTTTAAACTCCAAATCAAAAGGCACGCTGTAACTATTTTAAATAAAACATTATTCTCTGCTGAAATATATATAAATTCAAAGGGAGGCTTTTTTTCATTATCACTTAATTTATGTGAAAGAGCCACTATTAGCAAATTTTAGGATAATACTGTGGGAGCGGTTTAGTGGCTGGTCTCGAGCAGGCATTTACTTGTGTAATTTCCTCAACAGAGACAGGGGCTGTGAGTTGGGGGTGAGACACAGCCCCAGTGGTTTCAGGCAGTGCTCGGAGCTGAGAGCCTCTGGAGCAGGGTTTGGGGATTACACCATGCTCCTTGCCCAGGGAGCTCGCGTTTTTGGGAACAGCCCCCCAGGTGGGTGCTGTCTCTCTGCTGAGGGGTTCGGGTTGGTCTGTTCTCCACTCCCTGCCAGTCCCAGGGCAGCCTAAGGTGGCTTTCAGTGGGTGACAGGGCTGGCTGGTTCCTGAGGTGCCCATGCCAGGGGTGGGACGCTGCTGAGGCTGCTCTCTGCCTGTGCCATGCCCCAGGCACCAGACAAAAAGCCCTTCCTTGCCCCCAGAAATGTTTCTTGCAAACTCTAACAAGCCTCAACAGCTCCTTGGCAGGTCACCCAGGCTCTGTGTGTGTGTGAGGCACCCAGGCTTTCCTGGCTGTGGGGCCTGGGCAGTGTGGAGGGGCCGGCAACAGCTCCGGCTGATCCAGCCCCGAGCCAGACAATAACGGGCTGAGGAGCTGGGAACAGAGACAGGAGGAAAAGCTACAGGCAAAAAAAAAAAAAAAAAAAAAAAAAAAGGAGACAATTAGGAAAAGTAATAAGAAAATATAAATGTGGTAGCGGAGGATTAGTCCTAGTCATTGGAAATGCAAATGATCTCCGTGCTCTCTCCCAACATCTTTTTTCTAGGCTTGTGTTTCAGAAAGGATTTTTCTCTCCTTGTGTTTTTTTTTTCTCCCTTTTCCTCCTCCTCAGAGCAGCAGAGCTGCTTCCCCAGCAGCATTAAATATTCCCCAAGCTGAGACACTAACCTTGTAATGCTTTTAGGTATAATATACAGACTTTTTTTTTTTTTTTCATTTTAAATGGTAGCTCATAATGACATTGTGGAGTAGGGATCCCGAGTCAGCCTTATTATCATGGTGTCTCCTTGAGCTGAACCTCTGAGAAATGTGAAGGGGAGACCTTTTGGAATGAACAAATCCTTTAGCTGCCTATAATTATTTATTAAAATAGGCGGCCGGGATAAAGGCCGGGGAGGGGGAGGGAGGAGCAGCATTCCTCTCTCCGTCCGTCCCTCCGTGCGGATACACGGAGATGCACACCCGGGCAGCCAGCAGGGCCGCTGCCGTGGCCGGGCTGGCACTTGAGAAATGTAAAACAATGGCTGTGCAGCCGGAGAGATAAAGCGTGCCCAGGTGACACGTGTTGTTCGGCACCGGAGGGACACGGCGGCGGCGTCCTGCCCGCCCGGAGCATCCCCCCGCGCTGCTGCGGGGGTCTCACGGCAGGCTTGGGAGGAACGTGGGGAAAAGGGGAATGAGGATGGGAGCAGTGCTTTCCCACTCTGTGCGCGAGTGGTGAAAGCGAAACCATTCTGCTTCATTAGCTGGGTAAAAGAAAGGGAGGAAGCAAGGGGAACAAAATAAAGCCAAGCAAAACCCGACCAAAAACCCGACAAAACGCAAATCAAACAAACAGGAGACACACAAAGCAAAAGCCCTCCAAGGCACCAAGCAAACCTTGCTGGGATTTCACGGAATGCTCGCTCCGGTGGCCGCAGACGTGTCCAGCTCTGGTGCCCGGCCGCGGCAGCCGGGAGCGCCGCGCTGCCGCGACCCTCTCCCTGCGGCGGCAGAAATTTTATAAACTTCGGCTACTTTAAAAAAAAAAAAAAAAAAAAATCTTTGGGGTCAATTTTCCACTTGTGCCTGTAGCTCTTGAACAAGTACTTTTATGGTTCCTTCTAGCGCACAGGATTTATCTGCAGCTCTGTGAAGGGCTTTTACATTTAATCCAGCGCTGAAGTAGTAATTTGTCGCCGGCGCTTCCTAGCAGGCTTTTCTTTTAACTTAGCCGGGATGCGGGCCCTTTGTGCGGGCTAATCTGCGCCGCACAATGCCGGGGCAGCTCGGGGCCGGGGCAGCTCGGGGCCGCCCCTCGGATGCGCTCCCGGCCGAGCCAGGGGACGCGGTGAGTGCCGGGCGGAGGGAACGGGGCTGGGGGCACCGCGGGGCTGCGACCCGGCCGGGAGCTCCGCTGGGTTTTCCACGTGTGCGCACGGAGCCATCGCTGCACGGAATTTATAGGAGCTCCTGAGCCTTTTCTGCAAAGGCTCTCTTTTTTTTAGGTTTGGGGTTTTTTTTTTCCAGTCTGCTTCGATAATCGGTTTTTTAAAATCAAATTTAAAGTTCCTCTTACATTGGGGATAAGGTGCTTGGGTTTGGTTTTTTTCCTGGAGGAGGCAAAGCTTTATAGCCTGTCCGTATATATTTTTCAGAGAGAGGGAAATATCATGGTAAAGGAAGAGAATCTTTTACCAATTCTTTATTTTAATTGAAGTATGGCAATTTTTAGAATAATTTTTGAAGCGAGAGTTTCACCCTTCTGCCTTGCAGATGCCTGTCTTTTTTATTACAAATAGTGTTGTTCTGATACCAGTATTGTGGGCGAATATTTTATTCCAGATGCAAAAACATCTCGGGGATACGTTTGGACATAGCAGAAGCGTGTGAAATAGTGCCCGACAAATATGAAATAGTCTCTCATAAATAAAGATACCAAAGCCACAATATTAAAAATGGGAGCAGCTCTGCCTGCCTCCCTTTTATCACATTTCTGAACTATACTGATACTGCAGGCGGCTTTTTGGTGAGGGCTCGGGAAAGAAACGTTGCTGTATTTACATGAATTATGCTTGTGCTTTACACTCTGTCCGGGGGCCAACCGGATCCCTTTTCTACCTTGGGTAAATGTCAGCGTGCAGCAGCAGCAGCACCTCTAAGTAAAAAACCACTTTAAAAAGCTGCTTTTGGGAGCCGTGTGCCCCAGGTGTGGGCAGGGCCAGCCCCCCTGTCCCTGCCCAGTGCTGGCACGGGCATCCCTGAGTTAGAGCTCGAACGATTCGAGCCGCAGCCCGGCAATCTCGGTGAGGCACAGAGAGGGGAGCCCGCCGCAGGTACGGCGGCGGCACGTGGGGAGGGAGCTTTATGGGCATGATTTAGTGAATATGAGAACATATTTTGTGCTCCATTGTTTAGACTCAAGAAGGCATAAAATCTTTAACATCTATTTATCACGTAGCTGTTTTAATGTAAACATTTGTCTATTTGGATGAAGTGTTTTCATTATTAAGCTAATTTCCACATGTTTCAGATAGACTGATGAGTTCGAAGCAGAGCACTCGCTGATGAGAAACGAAATTCGGCCGCGGCTCAGCCTGCTGTCAGATACATCTTCATTAGTTTTTGTCATTCACTGATGGCAAATGCTCTATAAATGAGATGACGATCAGGTCCGCCTTGATAACTTGCCTTATCTCATTAGTTTTCACATCAAAGTTAATCAGCAATGTGAATTGTAATTGCTGGAAGAGACAATGCAATAGATCACTCGGCCTTTTTTTTCTGCGTGGCATCTTGAAACATCAGCAGGCTGGTGTGAGTAGATAGGCTCCGAAGGAAAATGATGTGGAAAGCATAATAAGCAAGCTGCTCGGAATTAATGAGCTTACCCAATAAGAAAAGAATAACCAATCAATGTGAGCTGGGCAAATATAATTTAGGAATAATTGCTTGATTGGTTGTCTATAGTAGGCTGATTTGACCACACACAAGGATTAAGAATTAAGATGTCAAGGCAAAAAATAATTTGGCAACTGAGGGCATGTAATTTTTTGTTCCCCTCCCTTTACGACTGAAAGCGATTGCTGTTTGATATGTTATTCCCCGGGAATGGAAACATTAGACGGGCGCGCACCGGTGGGTGGGGTTCTTCCTCTCCTTTATACGCTCCTTTTATCGCACAAGGTCTTTCAAACCTCGCCGGGGATATTGCGGCACGGGACATTAAAAACGAATGGGGGAGCGGGGCGGGGGGGGAGCAAAATAAAACTACAGAAAAGCCCCCAGACGTCTTCATTTGTGAGGCTGCACGGAGAGGAGCAGGGGCTGCGCGCTCAGCCTGGTGTTGGCAGAGCCCGGCCATGCCCCGCTCCAGACCCCGATCCGGAGCGCGATTCACTTTCCGTATAATTCTCCCCACAGCCATTGGCCAATTAGTAAAGAACCCTTATATTCTTCTATCTAAACTACGGGGAAGGTTCAGCCAGAAGGTAAATTTGCTTTGATCTACATTACACCTAATTGAGTCACCACCAATGTCTCTATCCCAACATCAAGAAATGTGAAAATGTTAGATTATTTCACTGGGGATTAAACCTAATTTTCGCGTGTTCTGCATTAACCTATTAGGCTGACTCATCTGCATTGCTAATGCGGCTCAGGCAGCTGTCACCGCTAAAGAAAAACATGATCATGCAATCCTTGAATGAATGATTCCAGCTCTGATTAGTGTTAGTGAAGTTAGCTGAGCCCTGGTGATAAGGCAGGAAAATTCCCAGGTTGCCAATAGCTTTGAAAATTATCAGACTCCGGGCAAAATGTAGCTGGCGGCGCGCGGGGCCTCCCTCGGAAGGTGGCATTATTTAAGGCTGTCTCTCTTCGGGCTGCTCTGCTCGCTGGAACGTGGCTGCTGCTGCTGCACCTCCTTCCAAGGGGCTGTGCCAGGGGTACGGATTAAAATGCTAATGGGGAGCGACCTGAACGTGGACAGCCGCAGGTTTTTTCCTGCCTGGCCGCATCCAGGCTTTAAATGCGGTTTCCAGAGGGCAGCGGTGGTGATGCCCGAGCGGGAAAAGGGCCTTGGGGGGCCGGCACCAGGCACAGCCCCGGGCTGGGCTCTGCTCTTTGTTCCCGAGAGCCGTCAGCTCCAGCCGTTCCTCATTCTATCTGTCAGATTTAAATAGGAAAAAAAAAAGGGGGGGGGGAAGCAACAATGGCCCATCCCCTTGAGATGGGAAAAAATTTAGGAGTGAGTTATCCCCAAGCAATAGAGCCAGGAGCCAATTTAATCCGATTAGCGCCTGCTGACAATGGATGCTCCTCACCCATTGTGGACAGAAGCTTTCACTTTATTTGTTTCTATTAGCCGAGAACGCAAGATATTGGAAAAGTGGAACTTTGCCCCAACAATTGAAGAAAAAACAAATTGAGAGAAATCATCTAAAGTGTCAATATTGATCTTTTGGCCCCGACTGTGTGCGGAGAGGACTTGCTGAGTGCCCAAAGTTTGCTGTGTGCTCTCGGTGCTCCCCGAGCAGGGGGTGGTGGCGGCTCTTCCCGCCGGGATGGTGGGTGCACAGGGCAGGAGCTGCCGAGGCGGAACAGAGGGGTTTCCATGGGAAAAGACTCGGAGCTGTTCACCAAACCACTGATAGGAAATGTAGCAGGGCTTTAAACTGCCAGGCACCTGCTGGTGTTAACTCCCAGTTCCTCGGCGCACACGCTCGCTGCAGGTGTCAGTGGGGGTTCCTTCCCATCACATTTCATGGGGAGAAGCTGCTTTCCACACACTTGGAATGCATTCTCCTCTCTCCCAGCACCAATATCCACAACAGCCACGGCACCACTCGGCGTCGCCGGCGGCTCCCCCCATCCTTAGTGACAGTGGCGTTGCTCCAGAGGGGACAGGCCACACCTGGCTCCATGTGCTGCTGCTGGAGCCACCTCCCTGAGCCACCTGGGGCATGGCCACAGCTGGGCAGGTTGGTGTGGCCAGACCTGCTGCAAGGCCTGCTTTGTTTTTGAGAAGCAGGATTCCCCTCGGTGCTGCCCTGTGCATCCAAACCCCACAGACATCCCCGAGGGCCCTGGCAATGCCACACTGGAGATGTCCAAGCCTGTCAGGCATTGCTGGGCAGTGAGGGGCAGGGTGGAGGTGGACACCAAGGTCAGCACAGGGTGGTGACCTGTTCCCTCTGGCATTAAAACACAACATTCAGAGCCCCAGGAACTCCAAAGGGAATGGGAGGAGAGGGATGTGTGGCAGCAGGAGCACTCCCTTCACCAAGGGGCCTTCCTGGGGACCCCCACACTGGGCTGGCAGTGCTGGCCAGGACAGCTCAGGTGGTGCAAACCACAAGATTTGGGGTTTTACCCCCAAGTTTTTTGCTGTCTGGAAAATCAGGGACCCACTGAGAAGAACAGTGTTCCCAGAAAAGGAGCTACACTGCAGGTTGGGTGCTTGTTAACATCCCAGGCTCCTGGAGTAGCTGCAGACCAGATTTTTGTGTCCTGATCCATACCCTTGCAGCTCAGGGGGGAATTTCCCTGAGCACCCATCCCTCTCCTCCCCGGTGGTGCTGCCCCATGAGTGACAGCCTGCCTGGGAAAAAAGGGCCGGGGGAGAATTATTTCACAGAGCTACCCCAAAAAAATGACTTCTTATCCTAAAATAGGATTTTTATTTTCTCCCCTCTGTTCCAGTGAGAGGCTCCAGGTGTCAGCTGAGCAAAGTCAGGATAAGCTGCAGTTATTCCAGAGTACGTGTCCACGTGTGGAATATTCCGGAACAGGTATTTCACTTTAAATTCATGCCCCGTCTTATTCCAGAATATTTTCCCTGCATAGAGAAGCACTTGGCTGGGGTCTCTGCTTGCTGCCGTACTAGTGATAAGATGGATTGGCTGATCTAATAGGTCTTTTCAATCTCTGATTTTGAAAGCTAAGATTGGGAAATTAATTTCAGAAAGGTCAAAACAGAGCAAGGCTATCCTGCTGCTGTGCGATGGATCCTATTTTTTTTTTTAAATCTGCCTATTGAGGGAAAGGTTAGTTATTCAGCATCCTGCAAAAGAAAGAAATAAATAAAGCAGGCCGAGGAACACAGGAGTGTATAGATCTGCTGACCCATTCGCAATCCTCAGTTAATGAGAGCGCCGGGGAGCGGCGGCGCTGAGAGGCTGCGGGGCTGGGGGCGCCGACCCCGCGGGGAGCGCGCCGTCCCCTCCGCGCGTGGCCGCCGCGGTGGCCCGAGCCTGGGAGGTCTGCTCCCACCCCCAGGCTGGGAAAACGCTCAGCACATCCCTGGGGTGTCCACGAAAAACCCAGCCCCAGGCACGGAGAGGGGCAGCGGGGTGGCTGGGAGCCGCTGCGGTCACGGGGAGGTTTGGGGAGTCGTGCCGTGGGGTTTTGGGGTAGGGAGACAGAAGACTCAGAAGGAAAGGAGGGGAAAAAGAAAAAAACAAAGGCTTTGTGTAGGTATTTCCCTGCTTTTTATTTGCTTGTTCTCTTCCAGTACAGCCAAACAATAATGTTAAGTTTTTTACTAAATTGCTTTACTGCTTTTAAATACCAGGGAATCAGGGGGAGAGCAAAGGGGCCGGTTAGGAGGGAATGACTTCTTAATTAACAACAAAATAGATTTCTCTTGTTTTCTTGTTTGTTTTCCTCTTTTTTTTTTTTTTTTTTTGGTGTCTCCACATGGTGTATTCAGCAACCTGCTGAGCTGTCCTTCCTCTATCTCTTCTTGTGGATGAATATGGGATGCTGGATTTTGGGAAGTGGGGAGAAATCCGCCAGTTTCAGCAGCACGGATCAGACCTTGTCCCAACAGCCCGGGAAGGTTGTGCTGTGCCTGGGAGGTGCCACCTGCGGGGAGTCCTGGTGGCTGCTGCTGTGCCTGGGATTGCTGTGCAGGTCCCAGTGGTGTCCCCAGGGGCTGCTGCAGGGAGGAATGGGGTGAGGGCTGAGCTGCAGCCAGTCCAGACCTCCCGAGGCCCCTCTCCCTGATGTAAGGACAGGCTGTCCTGTGAGCACTAACCTGGGTCTCCTCAGAGCAAGCCTGGAGAGTCCTGCTGATTGCTCTGGAGATGGGATCCTGACTGGAATGGCTGGCCAGTGCAACATTAATTAACACCCCCATCTCAGGTGTAATTCACCCCTGAACCTGTACGAGCCAATGTCACTTCACAGTTCCCTCTTTGCAGACAAATCCTAAATGTGTGTGGATCCAGGGCTGTCCCTACCATTCCTGGAGCTCTCCACTTCCTGCTTTTTCTGTTGCTTTCTGCAGCCAGCTCTACAAAACCCAGGCAGGAATGATGGGTAAAATAAATATCTCCAGCTGAGGATTCTGCTCCCAGGTTCAGTAATAAATGGTAATTATTAATCAATATACACAAGCTACTTCATTTCCTTAGCACATCAGGCCACACTGGAGGTAAAGCATAACTTGGGAAATGGGTTGCATATCTCATTCTGAACACAAGATGCCAAGGAAGATGCTGGAGCACACAAACCATGACGTCTGGGTTATCCTTCACCAGCAGAGAATCCCTAGCAGGTTTGACTGGACACCAGAGCACCTCTGGGCAGAGTTCTTGTACCTTGGGATTTCTTCCCGTAACTTCCAGAGGAATTTTCCCCAAGTCATGTTTCTCCCATATGAAAGTGCATCTTTCCCTGCAAAAGAATCCAGGTGTCCAATACTCAAGCTCAGGGTAAAAAGAAGTTTGGGATTTTATAATCCTTCTTTTTTTTTTAATGTGTGTCATGGACTTTTTCAAATTCAACCACCGCTTAACTGTATAACTTGAATGTTTTATCATTAATGCAGTAACTTCACATTGAGTGTGAACTTGTAGCAAACAGGCAGGGAGAAACAGAGTAATTCTTGGTGAGGGTGCCACAAAGGTGTGGCACTGTTGGCACGGCCTGGGGACGAGCAGCGTGTGAGGAACAGGTCCCCAAAAACTGTCCCTGCACCAGCACGTGCTGGCTGGTGGCTTGAGCTGCTCCATGGGGATCTCTCACCCTGGGAGAATCCCAGCTTTCCTGGGAGCTTTTCCCTGGCTGAGGGCCCCACCCCAGAGCTGCTGTCTGGGCTGTGGGTCCTCAGCCTGGGTAGATCCCAGGAACACCGGGGAGATAGCCATAAACCCTATTTAAACAGGGAGCTGGTGGGAGGGAGAGGGGAACATTTATTACCATCTAATCCCGCTCAGGTTTTCTACACCATATGTCTGAGCAGCAGAACATGTGAAATGTGTACTAATTACTCTGCCTGTGTCATGTGTGTATATTTTATATGCAGTCCCTGACCTTTTTGTTAATAACTTCACATTATATTCATTGACCTGAAACAAATTGAATTCAGTGGCACTCACTCCAGAATTGAATTACATAGTCTTCTTAATTGGTCTCTTATTTAAATGTGGAAAAGTAACAGTTTACCACCTGTAATTATTCTTTTCCTTAAGAAATTCCTGTGGAGAGCGTGCGTGTGCATGCCCGTGGCACACGTGCTGGGCTCATGTCCGGGAGGAATTCCCACAGGAGCCCCAAGCCCAGCTGGCACCGTGGGGCAGGGAAAAACCCCTAAGAGTTCTGTCCATCCCGAGCAAAACCACTCGTAAAAGTGTGTGAAAGCCCTGGAAGGATCTCCTCTGCTGGGAGACAGGGCAGCCCTGGGCCAGCAGCCCTTCTCAGACCTGGCCACCACGAGCCAGCATTCCCTCGCTTTGCCAGGTCCCATCCCAGGATACGGAGAGCACCGAGAGTGGAGGTGGGAGCTCAGGGAATGCTGACCCACCGAGAGTGGAGGTGGGAGCTCTGGGAATGCTGACCCCCCGAGAGTGGAAGTGGGAGCTCTGGGAATGCTGACCCGCCGAGAGTGGAGGTGGGAGCTCTGGGAATGCTGACCTGTCGAGGGAGAGAGCCCGCCTGGCTGGAATCTCCGCTCGGCTCTCATCCTTCCGAGGCTGAGTTAATTGCCGAAGCCGCGAGGAGGAGACTTACTCTTTACTTACTATATTTAACTTAAAAATGCAAATGTTATTAGTGTCCCGATCAGTGATAAGAGTGCCTTTGTGCCAGGCTTTAACCTCCATTAGGGGGGATTAGGAGAACGTATCCACATTGGCATTTTCCAAGTGTCACTGTGACAGCACTTGCTGCACAAATGCCTGGCTGTCACACTGAGGTTTATCACCAGGTTTTTTCCTGCGAATGCAGACTAATAAGCCCAGAAATTACAATTGCCTCCCTGCCGAATCTGTGATAGGCGGAAATAATGATATCAGTGCCCTGCTAATCTCCTGCCTCCGCGCTTGGCACCAGCCTATTGAGTCACCTGTCATACGCCGCTTTGATGAGGCGAATTCAATCTCTCAGCTATAATGACAATGGAGCCATTTTAATGTTTGGAAATGATTATGTGAAGGTTTCTCTTTGCTCTGTCTTGGCAAGCAAACCAGGTCAGCATTCCGGCTGTGTCTCCCGCCGCCGCTAACGACTTGGAAGGAGCTGGCCTGTATTAAGTGAATATGCCAAGTTATTAGAAAGGAGATGCTGAAGGCAGCTGGAGGGGGGAGGCTCTTTTTATTTCCTTTTTCACAGCAAGTGTGAGCCTGAGAAGATGCTTCACACACGTGAGCGTCTCCCACGCACCCACGGTGCCCGGCGGGCCACGAGAGCCCCGTGCGCCGCATGCCGGCAGCCACAGGCTCCTCGCCCCAAAATCCACCTGGGAATGGCTGGCTTTGCACAACAGGCCACATGGAGCTGGCTCGGTGAACAAACCAAGCTCCCAAACCTGTTCCAAGCTCTCCAGCCTGCTGGTGTGTTGGGAAGGGGGCTGCTGGAGGGCTGCATGCAGAGCCTGGCTGGGCAGATGTGGGCTGGATCCACCCCTGCCTGGGTGTCCGTGTCAATTCACTTTGGGGTAGAGACATTGAATTTCTCCTTCTCTCAGGTGTGTCTGTGTGAAACCAGGTCCTTTGAACAGGAGCTGAAACACTTGGTTTGTTTATTTGAATATAAAAGGAAAATGGCTATGTTTCCTCGAGCTGCCCGAGGCCCCAAATGCACGGAGGAAAGTGTCTGCAGCTGCATGAGGGTTTAAGTCACCTTGGGGAAGTGCAGGATCTGTCAGAGCCCGCTGCTGGAATTCCATAGGCTGAGCACAACCTGGTGACTCTAGGTGCTGCCCAGTCTTCCAGCTGGATGGCCTCTCCCTGGTGTCTCTTCCAGCATCCTGTGGGTGTGGGTGACCTGGCCATGGCCCAGTCCTGCAGAGAAGCCGGCACATCCCAGCGGGAAGCGCCGCTTCCCACGCAGCTCCATCACCACCGCCCTGCGGGAGCCTCTGGCACTGAGGTGTCTGCCACCTTCCCTCGGCCTTTCCTGCCAAGGGATGGGTTTTAACCAATACAACATTAATTTTCCAGGATCTTGACCAAGTCTTTGCTAGGGCAGGGGGAAGGCAGAAAAATTTCAGATGTCAAGTTTTTATTAAGGTGATCTTGACCAAGTCTTTCCTAGGGCAGGGGTAAAGCAGCAAAATTTCAGATGTCAAGCTTTTATTAAGGTGAGTGTTCAAGGCTGGCCCTGGGTGGGTGTCCTGGGCCGCTCTTCAGTGGGTGAAAGGCAATTGTTGGGCTGGAGAGAGGATGGAGCAGAACCCAATTGACCCGCACCGTTCAGGGAGCAGCACTGAGCCCCTTTCGCCGAGGGTCCTTGCAAAGAAATCTTTTTTATTAGAGCTGAGTACTGAAATTATTTCAAGGAAGTGATTGTCTAGTAACAACTGTGCCTGCGTGAGTCACCACCACAGAAAGAATCGAGGCCGCGCATTTGGGGATGGGCTGAGCAGGCGTCAAAGCAGCGGTGACACAGGCACACGGGGCTGTCCCCAGTGACACTGGCACATGGGGCTGTCCCCAGTGACACTGGCACACGGGGCTGTCCCCAGTGACACTGGCACATGGGGCTGTCCCCAGTGACACGGGCACACGGGGCTGTCCCCAGTGACACTGGCACACGGGGCTGTCCCCAGTGACACTGGCACATGGGGCTGTCCCCAGTGACACAGGCACACGGGGCTGTCCCCTCGTGGTGTTTGGAGGGATGCTTCTGCTGGGAGCTTGGCCTTTCTGGTGGGAAAGGGATGGGTGGTGGCATCGGTGCTGCGATGTCCTTTGGTTTTGGAAGAGCCCAGCTCGGGGCTGGGTGTCACCCTGCTGCCCTGCCAGGCTGGTGCCTGAGTGGTGGGGAGCTGGGCACCGCCACCCCCACGCACCCCCACATCCATCTCCCCTAATTAAGGCAGCCAATCTAATTAGGGCGGTGCCCCGCGCAGCCGCCCCATGGGGGCGCATCAAAGCCAGCGTGGGGCTGGCGCACGGGCAGCGCAATTACCCAAGTTAAGAAAACATCCCTGTAATTAGCCAGGCAACTCCGAGCACAAGGAATGGAAATTAGTCACAGCGCAATAAATTAGTCGGTGCATATATTACGTGCCGGGAGCACCCCGGGGGCCTCCTGTTTTCAAAGCTTTGGTTTGCAGCCCCATGCCTCTCAATAAAGCATTGATCCCTAGGTGATTATGTGCCAGCAAAAGGAGTTTTTAACTGAATTACAAATTTTCTTTTCTAATTCTTTTGTAGGCAGAATTGGGATCCCTCACTTTTTTCCTCTCTTTTTTTTTTTTTCCTTTTTTTTTTTTTTTTTCTGACGGTCCGGGGAGCAAAGCCACTTCCCTCCCCCTTCAGCTAATAATTAATTTTCAGCTTTTCAGGGTGCTTCAAGACCCTGCATTGTTTGCTTTAATTGGGAGCGGTAGTTAAGGAACTATTTCAGAATCCCTCCCCAATTCTGAACTATTTTAGCTGTCGTTTCTTTCCTGGGGGAAGAAAAGGGGAGGGCGAAGCAGGAAATTGGACTGTAGCAGCACATAACATTTGCATCAAAATAATACAGCCGGCAACAGAAAATCACAATCACATCACTCAGAAGGAAGGAACAGAATACAAATTAAAGGAATAATGTAAATTTTTTGCCATTAAGCTTCAATGACCATTTGAAATGGTGCAAGGCACAAAGGTTTTGATGAGCATCATCCAGTTTGATTATTCATACTTGTGCTTCTGCTTGAATTAAAGTAGGAGTGCTAGAGCCTGTTAGAGCAAAATATTTGAATTGGTAGTGAACTCTCACCTTTACTTGCATCCATTTACTTTTCAAATGAATACCAGATAAGTTAGTGCATTTTATAATCGGCCTGTTTTCCAGTGAGTGCTGTCATTACATACCAATTTCTTTTAGAAGTGCTTCCTAAGAAACATTAAATACTTACGAATAAGGATGTGTCCATCACCAGCAGCAGCCCTCTGCGAGCAGGGCGAGGCAGGCAGGTTCTGTGTCCTCCCTGCCAGGGCTGTGTGCTTGGCTTCTCCAGCCCTGTGTGGGGCTGCCAGCAGGGTCTGACCTGGACAGGGAACTCCCTGTGGGCTACAGGAGGTGTTGGTGTGTGGGTGCTGCAGAGCCATGTGCAGGAATATCCCTGCCAGGCTTTCCAGCAGCAGCCACGGGAGGAAACAGCACAGCAGGAGCTCTCCCTCCAGCCTGCAGCTTTCTCCCCTGAGCTATTGCTGCTTTATCCTGGTTCCAGCACTCGCACGCACAGATGGCTTGTAGAGAGGAAAAATGAGAGGAAAGACCAGGACTGATGTGAGTTTTCAGGTGCTGCCCTGTGAATAATTATGGATACAGGGAAAAAGGAAGGAGCATTAGGGTAGGGTGGCAGGAACCAGCCTGGAGAAGCTTCCCTGGGGTCTGGTCTGACCAGCATGAGGGGCTGGCAGGTTTGCTGGGTGCCTTGAGAGCAAAACTGGCCAGGTGTTTGTCTGAGGAGGTAACTGTGGGATTAATGGCCTCAAAAGTTGCAGCAGCAGAAATTTAGATTGGATATTGGGAAGAATTTCTTGTCCAGAAGGTCTGTTGGGCGTTGGAACAGGCTGCCCAGGGCAGTGGGGAAGTCACCATTCCTGGAGGGATTAAACAGATGCATGGATGGGACACATGGGGACATGGGTCACTGGTGGCCTTGGCACTACTGGGGGAACAGTTGGACTTGATCTTAGAGGGCTTTTCCAACCTAAATGATCCTACGGGCTTCTAGAGAAGCCAGAAGGCAGACTCAAAATCAATGCAGAGAATCCCAGAAAGATTTGGGTTGGAAGGACTTTAATGCCCATCTCATTTCACAGGCAGGGACACCTTCCACGATCCCAGTATGCTCCAAGCCCCATCCAGCCTGGCCTTGGACACTGCCAGGGAGCCAGGGGCAGCCACAGCTTCTCTGGGCGAAGCTGGTTTGCTAAGTAATAATTGGGTTATTCCTAAAGAGCAACGGGCTGGTGATGCTGCTCAGAGCCATCCTCCAGCTCCATGAGCTTGGAGGTGTCAGCAGAGCTCCCGTGGGCTGGCAAACACCCGCTGCGGGATGCCTCACCCTGCCCCGCTCCAGGGCTCGATAAAATGCCTTTTATTAAGATGAGGGAGGGGGAAATCAATGCGACTACACATCAAACCCGAACAAACCTCCGGTTTAGCAATTCCCGAGCAATCCCTCAGGAGCCAATGAAGGCCGGGTTATTTAAATGAGAAAGGCCGGGATGAATGCCTGCCTTTGTCCGGGCGCTTCCCCAAGGTGATCTGGGTTAAACCCATGCTCTCAGGGTTAATTATCAGCTGCTTTTCTTTTAAAAATGTTTTTTTCCTTATTGACACAGGGGGGTTGATTTATGTAATATCCATCATAATTCCCAGATTTCTGTAGATTACAAGGTTATCCCCACGCACCGCTCTGCTGGTGGAGGGGCTCCGCGCTGGCTCCCGCCTCGCTCCGGCCACCACCGCCCGCCCTCCCGCTCCCTGGCCCTCCTTAATTAGGGATGTTTAATACAAGGGGCTCTGGGGTGCAATTAAAACCAAGTAAAACAAAAAGGCGGCGTGGAAAAGCGCAGCCCTGCTCTTTCCTTCCATCTTCTCCCCTTCCATGGTATCTGTGATGCCTCTCCCGCCCACCAGGGATGGTTTTTGGGGACCACCAGCCCCAGCCCAGCAGAAGCCCAACCCCATTCTCTCCAAACGGGGGGAATGCCCCCCCATGCACCTATGGGGTCAGAGCCCTGCAGGTGAGCCAGGAGGTGATGTGGAGCCTCTCCTGTCCCCGTCAGTAGTTCCATAAACCAGCCAAAGAAGAGGCCGGATTGGCATCCAGCTCTCCAAAGCAGGTCTCCCAATCCTGAATCCCTCAGTCCTGGGGAAAAGGAGCAGTGCCTGACCCCTCCAGTCCCGAGGTTTGAGATGCCCCTGTGGTGTTGAGGAGGTTTCTCTGTGCCCAGGCTGGGCTGGCAGGCGGGAGGAGGCACACCCAGCTCCCGACACACACAGCACCTCGGAGACTTGGGGAAGGAGAGTTCCTTGGGCCTGGCTGCTCCACGTTACTCATCTCTCCATACTTACTTTTCTTCCTCCCATCCTTGGGGTTTTTGCTGCTTCCCCCCTGCCCAGTGCCTCGAAGCCCCAGTGCCTTTCCAGGCCCTTTTCCACGTCCTTGTTTTCCGGCTGCTGGCCTGCGTGTGGGCAGCCACGGATTTCTGACAGCTCCGAGCGCATCCCTGCCGCAAACCACGGCTTTCAGGGATCATTCCACTCGACTGGCTGAGAAGAAAACTGCTCTGATAGAAACTATGTCATAATAGTTGGGAGCTGGATAACAACGCCCTGCTGCCGGGGCTGATCTATTCTCCTACGCCAGCGCGGGGAATTGGTCTCCACCAAAGCAGAAAATGGAGCTGGCTTTTCAGGAGGGTTTAAAATTAAGTGGCTCTGGAGTCACCAGATGATGGTTTCGGTAATATTTCTGTGGCCAAGCCAGCCCTTTCGTTCTGGGAGGGGGTGGTCTGCAAAGCAAATGTCCCACAGCATCAAAGCAGAGCTCCCCACAAAAGTTGAAGTTTGGCTTTCAGATCCCCAGGCAGCACCGCTGGGGATGGGAGGGTGCCACTGCCTCTCAGGAGTGACTTTGGGGAGTTGGTGACGTTTAAGAGCAGCAACCAGAGCGATGGTGAGAGGAATGACACATGCTCTGGATTTACTCAGAAATCAAGAACCTCTGCCTAGGTTTGCTTTGGAAAGGCAGAAATGGGGGGGCTGCTTGAGAGTGAGGGCTGGGCACCTCTGGCAATGACGGGCAGAGTGGCACAGGGTGACAGAGCCACCCCTGGAGCAGGGCTGGAATAACGGGCTCCTGCCATGTCTGGCTGATGCACGTGGCACTCCACCCCAGCTGGCACCCTGGCAAGGGCAGTCTGAGCAATTAGTTCAACTCTGGCTCCCCAGTTTGGTTTCGCAGGGGAGGAGGCGCAGTGGCTGCACAGCAACCACGGAGCTCGCAGCAGGTCCCTTCCGGTGGTGGCTCCCAGCAGTGTCCCAGCTGGAGGCCGCCTGACGAGTGACGTTTTTCCACCATCCCAGGCCAGCCCAGCCGGATGCTGCGGCCATCCCCGCACACTTGGCCGCTGCTCCCTTTTCCTGGCACACTTTGTGCAGCAGGGGTTGGCCCGTGAGATAAATGGACGCCGTTCAAAAATATGACTCCTCTGAACTTTTTAACCTTACACGAAAGGGAGGAATTCTAAGAGCAATGGGTAAAATTCAATTAACTGAGATGACAGAAAATAATCTACTCAGCACGTACATCAGGCAATTGGAAGCTTTCATACCTTTCAAAAAGGAAATAACCTATTTCTTCCCTTGTTATCTAATGACACAGGAGTTTATTTCTCTGGAAGCAGTTACAAATCTACCTAATGGGGCCTAAATGCTGTTGCCAGGCAATTAGGGGTTCATTGTGTGGCTAATTCTTTCATTTCCGTGGCGGTGGTGATTGCGGTGGTGGCGTGGTGGCGGGCAAGACGAGGTCCCTGGGCTGTGTTTGCCCCCTGGGCCATCTTTGCTCCTGTGTGGAGCACACCTCTGGCTCTACTCCTGCATGGAGCACACCTCTGGCTCTGTTTGCTCCTGCATGGAGCACACCTCTAGCTCCGGGTGTGCCCGTGCTCCGTGGCTCTGCCCAGGGCACCCCTGGCCTTGTCACGCTGTGACTTATTCAGTGTCTGATCCATGAGTTATCCCGTCCCTCTGAGCTGATTCCAAAGGTTCTTACACAAGCCCGGGCAGCTTTTGGTTATGAATGAGTGCAGAGAGACACACAGGGGCATTATTTATCTAAAATATATAAGCAGGAGGAATCTTCATAAATCACAGGCTGCTATTATCCTGGGGTTCATGACAGCCATATCTTTTTTTTCCACAGAAACCTAGAATACATTAAACAACCCAGGCCTTGGAAAGGGACCTTTCAAACCTGTACAATTGCTCTGTTTATCCCATTCCTTTAGCATTTAATATTTGAAGTCTGTTCCACACAATCAATCTTACAATTACACAATTGATCTTCAAATTAGGATTTAAGCCAGAATTTATTGAGGGAAGCTCCTGCATCTGCCTGTAGGAATACTGTTGTTTATGACCTGAGGAGTAGGGTGGTCAATCCTGGAGGGAGAGCCTTTGGAAAGCTGTTTTACATTGGGCTCTGCTCATGTCAGGCCTGTTGGGGAGCACTGGCAGGCATGGGGGAGAGGCTGTGCCTGGACCAGGATGCTGCAGGAGGGCTGGGATGCTGCAGGACATTGCTGCCCTGCGGTGGCACCTCACAGGATCATTCCAGAAGGCCCCTCCTTGGGCTGCACTAATCAAGGGCTGTGCCCAGCAGTTTACTACAGCATTTAATTAAACAAATTTACCTTTTGAGGGAAAATCCTTGGCAGGCAATTTGGGTTCTGGTGTATCAGAGCCTTTTTTGAGGTGACTAGTGCTTTTAACCACCGTCTAAAGTGCAGGCGGTGTTAATTAGCATATTTAGGATTAAGTAGATTTAGCATGCAGTAATCATTCCCTAATTCAGTAAGAACTATCTCTGGTGAATAGTGGACATTAATGACAGTTGCAAGAGCTTAGATATTACATAATCACTAATTACATTCTGCACAATTAGCGGAGACTCCTCAGTGTGAATGGCTAATGGCTGATTTGTGTCAGCAGCCTGTTCTGGCTGTAGAGAAATATAAACAGTCTGCATAATGTTCTGAGGGAATTAGCATAGGGAAAGAGGTTATCTGTGGAGGTGGGAGGCCGGAGGAGCTCTGATGGATGGGCTGAGCCTGGAGCCAGCGTCGTGCCTGGACACACACCTGCCCTTCCTCACGGATGGCCTCAAAATGCCACCAGACGCTTCAAAGCTCTCAGCTCCCATGGGCAGAGGATAAATCTGGCACCCAGGGGCTTCTGAGGGAGTGGTGGGGTGTTCTACTGAGCGCTGAGTGAAGCAGTGCAGAGCTGGCACCCACAGCCAAACCCTCAGTCCATAGAGGCCTCGTGCTCAGTGCCAGGGAGTGACACATGGCCTGCCAGGGCAGAAGCAGGGCAGGAGCAGGGAGCAGTGACGGGCAAGTGCTGCTTGGTTTGCTTGGGGTTTTTTTCCCACCATTCTGTATCTGAAAAAAAAAATGCAATAGTGTCTTGCCCTGCCACATTTGGCATTTCCTCACCATTAACCATTTCCTAAAAGGATGAAAAAGCTCAGCTTTGCTTTCTGCCCATCGGTGTCAAAGCTGCCCCTCAGGAAGAGGGCCTTCCTTGGGCAAACCTTCCAGGGATTTGGGCAACACTGAGGTGGCAAGCACAGGAATCAATCCGTGCCCCATTCGTTTTTAGTGATGAATTCTTACAAGCAAATTCAGGCTCCCACATTTGTTGTGTGATTAAAATGAGGAATAGCGGTATTAAGCTGAGGGAATAGTTTTGGACAAATCCCAAGCTAGAGACCGGCACTGGGCCCCTATACCTTGAGGTATTGGGTATTTTAAATTAAGATTGCATGTGGTTTTAAAAGGCATTGTCAGTGCAAAAGCAATTTAACAAAAGGCAATGTATCTGACGGCGACTCTCCTGTCTGCCAAGTGCTCTTCTCTGCGAGCGCATTGTAGGGAAGCAGATTACATCTCCTGAATATTTTTGTCTGTTGCTCGGTTCATTTTCATAATAATAACTCGCATCCGTCTCCATCCTTTCATGTTGAAGGGTTGCAAACTATTACACAAACACACCCGCTCCTGATGCAGCCACCTCCAGGGGACAGCCAGCGGCTTTCGGCAGCAGGGAGCGGGATGTGGCCGTCCTGGGGGACGCTGACCCCCTCTGGTCGGGGGCAGGAGGGGTTCTGGGGAGCCCCTGCCTGCAGCACACCCCACCTCGTACCTCCAGCACGGACCTGTCGGTGCCTGGCTGCTGGGGAAACACGGGGCAGGAGAATCCCGGCCCTGCCTGTGCCTGGGGGGGACCTGCAGAGGGCACATGGGGCCCAGAGAAGCTGTGGATGACCCTGGATCCCTGGGAGCATTCCAGGCCAGCTTTGACAGGGGTTGGAGCGACCTGGGATAGTGGGAGGTGTCCCTGGCCACGGCAGGGGGTAGAATGAGATGGACTTTAAGGTCTTTCCAAGCCAGGGTTCTGTGTCTGAAGGAAAACACCTCAGAGCCCTGGAAGCCTCAGTGAGACTGCTTCTGCCCCAGCACACGAGTGGCTGTGCCCCATTCCACACCCCCAAGCAGGACTTGGGGAGGGCTTATAGCATTTGCAATGTTGTTTCCCAGCTGCTGGGATGTTCAGAGTCAAGGCTGAACATACTGGCCTTTGGGTGCCTTGTCTAGAAACCCCATTTTTCCATCCCTGTGGGGCTGGCAGCTGGGCTGGCACGAGGTAAGGAGAGCAATGGTGGGGCTGAGGCCAGCAGGATTTCTCTCCTGCTGGGGAGGAGCAGTTCAGCAGTGCAGACTTGGCATGGAAAGCCCTATGTTCAGTTAGGGTCACTCAAAGCCACACTTCTCAGTGTCACTGGTGGCTTTTCTGTGGCAAGGACTATTCCCTGCTGCCAGCCTCAGAGCATCCCGACTCCTCCAGCCTGGCGCTGGGGGTTGGAGACAAGTCTCAGGCCCCAGCACAGGTCAGCATTTCCCTAAGTGCTGTTTGCCGAGGCAGGTGCTATTCCTTACATTATCACCAGGACATTTAAATCTCACTGATTGGCATTGTTGTCTCAAAGACAGTGTTTTTCCTGCTGAGAAACTGCATTAGATCGGCGAAACGGAGCTCATTTCCATTCACTCAGCAGTCTCTCTAGAAATGACATGCAGTGCTTGAAACTGTTTATTTCCAAATTCAGGCCTCCTCCGCATCAGTCATCAGCTTCAATTACCAGTTTTCCGGAGCCGAGCCATCAGGCAGTCTGACACGAGGGTCCAACCTAATTCCCACCTTCTCCAAAGTCAAGAGCATAATGTGCAGATGAAAAGGTGGAAAATAGCCTGGACTTCATTAGCATGCAGAGCCCGGCTGTTCATTTGCTTGCTGCGAATGGAAGTTCTGACACTCGGCGCCTTCTGCAATATGAGAAAAGTCCTCTTCAGAGTATATGATGTCCTCACCAGCCAGCAAAGGTCATCAAAAAGGCAGGCGCTGACCTTGCTCCCTGCTCTTCATGACTAGTTTATTGATTCCAGGAACACCTCATTACATGCCGGATCAACATATTATTGCCATGTTCAGCGGCTGAATTGTTTACAAGTGTCTTTATAACCAGCAGAAAGCCTTCCGGATGATGCATGACTACACTCATTTGGATGTGACCTGCCAATTAGATGTTATCCGATCTGGTGCCGTGTGTCCTGATCCCTGACCGGGCCCGCTGCCCTGCATCAGCACGGGCCCATTTACTACTTCTTTCGAACGGCTCTTTGGCAAAGTGTCCATTAGCCTGTCAGTCTGTAAATATTTTATTTTTTTACCTCGGCGGAGCGGTGGAGGCGCCGCCGGCGCTCCCGCTCTGTCATTTGCTATGCATGAAGTTGATAATCAGCTGGGGGAGGCAAGGGGGTGTTTTATGGCAGCGTCTGATGGCCCACCCCATTTGCAGTCAGCGTGCGTGGCCCGCGCTCCCGCGCCGCGTGCCACCCCGCCACAGGGACCCGGCATATTTTATTCCGACGCCGCGAGACTGCTGATTTATCGGTGGGGGGAAGGCAGGAGCGAAACCCCCTCCCCGTGCTCAGCCTCCCCGTGCCCTGCCTCCAAAGGCCCCATAACTTACCACCCAGCAAATGCCTTCCCCCTTCTCCATCTTTCCGGCGCTTTGTGTTCTCCCTCGTTAATATATTGCGCTGCGTTATTTATCCCGGCCCGCAGCCTGGGGTATTTACACGCGCGGAGACGCGAGAACTTCAAAAATAAATCACGGGGCATGACTACTATTTTAATCTCTCATTAAAGACACTTCTGTGGCTCCATAAAGAAAAGAGTGGCACGGCAGCTGGACGAGCGAGTCCGTAAAGAGAGATCTTCTGTGCCAAAAAGCGGTGCTGGGATCGTGGCTTACGGGCACCAGAAATCTGCACAGGCTGGGGTTTGGATTTTTCCACCTCAGCCTTTGGTGGTGCTAGGGTAGCTGAGATGCCAAAGAAAACTCCGTGCGGCCGTGGATGTGGCTGATGAGGCAGTGCCAGGATGTCCAGGGGGGCTGTGGCCTAGCTGGAATATGATAAAATGTTCGCACACATGGCACTCTCTGCCCAGAGCTCTGCAAACATTAATCAAGTTCCCCAGCACCCCTTGGCAAGTGTCACTGCTGAAATCCCCTTGCTGGGGTTAAACCCAGGGACCAGAAGGGCTAAAGGGCTCCCAGTGTGAACCCACAGCCCCAGAAACGCCACATCTCCAGCATCCTGCTCTCCAGAGCCAGCATTGCATCTCCCCAATCCCAAAACCCACCGTGCCAGGTCCTGGGCTGCCAAACCACAGGAATGTGACAGGAGGGGGGATGCCCGTGCTGGGTGACAGAAGACAATTCCCTCCTTACAACATGAAGCGTTGGGAATTGGGGGCTGGAAAAAAGGGGGATTTGAATTCCTTAAAACAGCACAATTAGCTTCCAAAATAAAAACTAGAATGTGTTTGTTTAATTAAAGCTGAGGCAAAACACACACTCAGGTCAAACCAGCCTCAGGCTCCAGAGACAGCACAGTGCATTGATCTGAATTTTGGAAAGGAGTGGAAAAAGCTTCCATTTCCCAGCAAATCCCTGGCTCTGGGCAGCCCTGGAGCTGCCGGTGTTGAATATTCAGAGGGCTGATTCCCCACGGTGAGCTCGGAGCTGGCGCTGCAGCCAGGTAACAGGAATGGAGCCTGGGAGCTCCAAATCCCAAATGTGGGATTTCCAACGGGGCACAGGGATCTCCCTCCCACGGGGGAGGTACCAGGTCTGGCCGGTCCCACGGTCCCAGTGGGGGATCTGGCCTTATTTTGGCTGTGTTAAGCCTGCAGTGGTTTATCAAGCCCCAGACATCCCTCCAAATTTGGCACCTCATCCCTTCCCTTCTGTTTGTGTCCCTGTTACTGGATTTCTGTTTATGATGTAAATTCTCCTTTTAAATGGGAGAAAAAAATCAGCTCTTTATGACAGCAGACATGAAAGTTGTATGACTATGGAAAAGTGCATTAACCTTGCCTTTAGCTTGGAGAACTTAATAATCTTTTAAAATCAACTTTTTATTAATTTTGGAATGATGCCTAATGCCTGAGGGGAGTGAGGAGCAGTGGCATCACCAGTGGAGATCTTTGCCACTCTAACTTAAGGTCAGGCTTGCAAGTGCTGCAGGAACCACGGCCCGTGCAGATATGGAATCATGGAATTGTGAAGGTTGGAAAAGCCCTCTAAGATCACTGAGTCCAAGCATTCCTCCAGCACTGCCAAGGCCACCACTAAACAGTGTCCCCAGGTGCCACACCCACACATCTTTTAAACCCCTCCAGGGATGGGGACTCAACCACTGCCCAGCTCCAGGGCAGGAGCAGCCTGGTGGTGCTTGGCCAGCCTGGAGCTGGACCTCTGCATCCATGTGGGTAAGGAGGAAGGAGCCACCTCAGTTTTATTGTAAGATTGAGTTTCCCTGGGAGAAAATCAGGATGTCCTTCCTGGGCTGAAATTTGAATTTAGCAGGGCAACTGTCAGCCGTTCTTCCTTGGAGACTGGGGCAAGGAGACAGCCAGGAGAACCCAGCCCCTTTCCAGGGGGTTGTGCAGGGAAGGAAGCAGCTGAAGGGCTGTAAATGCTGCACCCAGCGAGAGCAGTTCATGGGGCCACTGACCTCACATGGATCCACCTGGAGCCCGGAGCTGGGGAATGGAGCCCGGCCCCGCGGCACGTGTGAGCCTCTCCGGGTGGTGGGCACACACTGGGCAGGGTGATCCCTTTTTAATTACTACTAATAACTTCTTTCACATATCGTTCTTGACGGGATTTTGTTGCAGAGGGCTGCTGGTATTTTAGGGATACGCAGGGCGAATCTCAGTCGGTGCAGCCAAATCCCTGGGCCGGGGCTCCGAAGCCGCCGGCACGGCCCTCGCCGAGTGTTTCCAAACTGAATAGTCATTGGTTTGGCAGATAATTCAGAAACTATTTGTATGAGCTGTTTATCAAATTATTAACTGCACAGATGTTGTTTGGATGAAGAGCAGCTGAACCTTCTCTCTGCCAGCCGGGGAGACAAAGGTCTGCAGGAATAATTGGAGATGTGCATGGAATATTAAATTAATTTACTGCTCTTAATTCTTATGCAAATCCTGACCTCTGATAGAGCCTATCAATTACCCTGCACACAGGGAAAAGAAAGGAGAACAGTTTCTTTCTTTTCTTTCCCCCCCTCTCCTTTTTTTCCTGTTGTTCCCCAGTTTGGGGTTTTGTTTCTTTGTTGTTGTTGGTTTTTTTTTCCTTTTGAAAGGGAACTTGGGAAAGGAAATATTTGTGGGAAGAAAAAAAGCCATTTATTTGTGGTGCAAAGGGCCAGGATTATTTAATTGAATGTCCCGGTTGCAGCGATGTCCCCTGGGAGACGGGGTGCAGTTTTTAACACTGTGGGGTGCTCAGGGGAGGCCTGGGAATGTAGGCCAGAGCCAGGCTGGAATAGCTCCACATGCTTCCCCAGGAGGGGCCCCACTCTGCCAGCACTGTGGTGGGCTGAAGTGGGAGAGGACTGGAGGCCCGGGCTGATCCCAGCTGGGTTTTGGTGGGGTTGGGGGCCGGAAGGGGCCCCTGGCTCTGCTGGAATCCAGCCGGAGTTCAGGTGGGTTATCAGGGAGGGCTCCCTGCCCCGATAGCGGGGCTGATTCTGCCAGTAATTACCAGGGAAGAAGAAAAGGAATTTGTTGTGAGATCCCAGGTAAAATGAAGCAGGATTTAATTGGTCCTCGTTAAACAGAGCTGGGTTTCCAATATGGAGAAAGGCCTTGTCCGGGCAGTGTTTAATTGGGGCTGCGTGTGCGCTGCTCAGCCGGTGCTTAAAGGCAGGCGCCGGGCCCTGCTCTTTCATCCCATTTTCTAATAAGGATAAATAAACAGGATGAATAATGCCATCAGTCTCTCCCTCGACCCCTGCGAGACCCCAGCAGTGCAGAGCTGTTCACCCTAGGGCTGCTCCCTGGAATCCAAGGCGAGCAGGATCCCTTGGCACGGAGCACCCGATGCGGCACCGATGGGCTCCGTTAGCAGAACCCCCAGGTCCAGCTACGGAGCAGTTTGTGGAATTCCTTGGTTAGTGACTGTCACAGGGGAGCCTGAGGAGGGGATGGGGCTCAGGAGGGGAAAGGAGGGAGAAAAGAATGGAAAATAAAATTAGGTCTTTCCTTTCTATTTTACCTTTTTTACTTTTTTCCCCCCGTAAATCCTGGGAAGTGCTGGGAGACTGCACTCCCCCTCCCACGACGCCCACTCGGGTAATTTCATTTATCCCGCAAATCTAATTAGCAATCCGTGGCTGACATTAATACAGATCTAATGAGGCCAGTGATGACCAGATTATCAGGCGAGTGCTGACAGAGCCTTAAAGGCACATGGAGCCCTGCAGTCAGTGGGACCCGGCAGGGGAAAAACTGCTTTAAAGGGGGAGAAGGAGAAGAAAAAGAAAAAAAAAAAAAGAAAGAAGGAAAGAAAGAAAAAAAAAAATAGACGAGGGAGGGGGAGAAAAACATGAGGAAAAGCAGTGCGGGTAGGGCTTGGCTGCTTAGCTTATTAAGGGAGCTGGAGCTTTGCTGGACACAGTTTATCCACCAGCATCGGGCCTCTGTCTCTGCTTCTCCTGAAATACCGTTCTGCAGAGGAGAAAAAGGAGGGGGGGAAATAAGGGGGAAAAAAATAAGAAGAAACTGGAGCCCAAGGAGTCGCTGTGCAATTTATTCCAAGGGGTGGCTGTTGAGAAGGCGGCAATTTGCGGCGGCCGGGGGTTATTTAGTGCGATATGAAATCAAATGATCCTATTGCTCAAATAACAGTGTCTGGGAGGAGAAGCGAGCGCGCTCCAAAGGTAATTGTCTCCAGATGATATTCCTATTATCCCCCAATCCCGGCCTAAACGCTGCCAGCGCCGGACTGGAATCGATACGGGGGGAGGACCGGGGGGATCCCGGGGCCGGGGGGAGACATCCCCGGCACTGAACCCCCTCTGGAAGGACAGCAGAGCTTCGGGAAGATCCTAAATTCCCCGTGGCTGCTGCCTGTCCGTGCCTCGGCGGGAGCGGCAACACCGGCGGCGGAGCCGAGCCCGGAGCCCAGGTAAGGGACCTACGGGGGGACGCGGAGTGGGAACCCGGGCCCTTCCGAGCCCCGGCGGGCAGCCGCTCTCCGAGCGGACCCCTCTGCATCGCTTCACCCCAGCCCAGGCTGTCGGGTCCGGTGCGACCTCCCGCGGCCCCGGTGCAGCCCCGCCGTGCTCGGTCAGCCGCTGCCTGCGGTCACTGCCGCCTGCGGTCACCGATGCCTGCGGTCGGTCCCGTTTGCCCGGAGCCGCTGGAAGCGCAGCGGGACCGGGGGCGGTTTCGCTCTGGATCCCAGGCTAGCGGATGGAGAGGCGGCCCCCGCTCTCCGCGGCGCTGCCCGATGGTAAAATCGCCGGAATTCAATGGCTTGAGGGAGACGGCGGGGGAAAATTGAAGGGGACGGAAGGCGGTGAGGGGGAGACGGGAGCGAACCAGCGGCACCTACCTGGGCGGGGGTCCCCGTGGCCGGGCTCCCTCCGTGGCCGCTTCGGCAGCGGAGACCGAACGCTCCGGGTGCGGCAGCCCAAGGCGAGCGGCGGCCCCGCAGCCGCTCCCCAAATTCCATCGGGGCGTCCCCCGCGCCGCCCGTGGGGTGGCTGGGATCCCGCCTCGGAGCTGCGGGTACTGGGACGGGGCTTTTTCCTTTCCGTCTTTCTTTTGTCAGCCTTTCGCCCGGGCGGGCAGCGCGTCCCCGGCGCTTCGGGCATAGAGAACAAACGCTCTCCTCCTGAAAAAAAAAAAAAAAAAAAAAAAAAAAAAAGCGAGTATTGAGGGAGCGAGACTCCGGGCTGGGGCGCTCAGGAGTGTCCCAGCTGGGACAGCTCTGTGCTCCCGGGGGCCAGGGTTTGTGCCCTGGACCCCTAACAGCGGGAGGTGGCTGTGCTGAACTAGCGGGGACACTGCGGGGAGCCGCAGGAGGAGAATGCTCGGTGTCAGGCGCCTCTCTCGGGTCAGGTCCTGATGAGAACAGGGCACAGGTCACCCCCGAGTCGCCAGGAGAGGCTGGTGTGGTTTGTGTGTCTGCAAACGGGCAAAGCATTTGGAACCTGAAGCCTGGAAGTGAGCCCCAGCCTTTGCCCACCTGTGTGTCCACTGCATGCTGCCTCGCAGGTATGTTAGAACGTGGTTTTCAGCACTGTCAAAATGTGCTGTTGGAGGATTTTTCCATCTCTGCTCAAGCCTCTTTGTCAGCTTCAGCCTCAGGTTCCTATTTCTGTTTGGTGTGTTTTGAATGGAGTGCAGGGCCCAGGGGTGCTGAGCTCCGAGCAGACACAGCTTAATTAATTGAATAGTCCCGTGCTTGCTCTCCCGCTTTTTACAAACAAATGAACAGTTGATATGTGTGGCTCCTTTCATTCACCACCAGAACAATCCGCTGCACAGGACAGGGGGAAAATTCCTAATCAGTCACAGCAAACCAGCACGGTGGTTTAGGGTGGGAAGTGAAAAATACCATGTCCACTGAAACCTGGATTTCACAGCACTGGAGGATTGGGAGAGGCAGGGTGCAGGACTCGCCCCAGGTGGGACCTGGGCTGGCTGCACAGGCAGTGCTTCCTCAAAGCACTCCCAGGTCCGGGCACTCAGCTCCAGACCTCTGGTAGAAGTGAGACTGGAACAGAGGCAGCAGCCAAGCCGTGCCCAGACAGGAGCTTGGGGGTTCCCTACGGCGCGAGCTCGGAGCTCCACGCTTGCTCTCCTCCTGCACGGCCCTTTTGCTGATCCGCTCGCTTTTATTTCCCAGAGTTGCTGCTGGCCCGCAGGTGTTCCTGCTGAGACACAGACGTGGTGGTGGGCAGTGTTTGAATGCTGGGCTGTGAGGAGACCAGAGATCCTCCAGGGACCCCGTGTTTGTCTGTGTGTCTGTCCCAAGAGCTGCACCCCGCTGCCCGTGCTGTCAGATCCCGGTTCCTGGCCCCACACACCACACGGCTCGCCCAAGTGCCTCCCTTTGTTTCAAACTCTTGGAGCCTGGAGCACTTGTTGAACCTGACCACGAGTTCATCAAAGTGGCTGACAATTAGGAAATAAACAAATAGCATTTGAGGCATTTTTGGGCGGAATCCAGTCATACATAGATGGGCTTGTTGCTGTTGTTGTCATATTGAATATTCCTCATAGTTGGGATATTTGTGCTGTGCAGCAGCGTCCCCGGCACGGCAAACATTGCATTCTCTCTCTGTGCAAAGGCTTCATTAATCAAACCAGACAATGGGCCAGACACATCCCTTTGAGCCTGGTGCTGGGATCCTCTGGGCTTTTCACCTTATCCAAACGCTTCATCCCTGTCAATGCAGGCAGCAGCTCTTCAAAACCAATCCCTCTGAGCTATGGGACTGACAGGAAAATTCAGTTAAAAGAATTCCCCAGTTATTTTATATTTTCCCTTTATTTTTCATGACTTGTGGAAGCTAAACTTTTTCAGTCTTTTTGTCTGTACATGAGATCAATCCAGTCATTTGTTAAAACACTAATGAAATTGCCTGATAGATCTGTGTCCTTTAAAGCAGCAGCAGCAGCAGCAGTAGCAAGCACTGAGATCGAGCAGGATGGAGTGGCCTGGCCAAGCCGTGACCCCGCTGGCAGGAGCTGCAGAGTGGACAGCAGAGGGAACACAGCTTGGTGGTGAAGGTGCTGTTCTCCTGAAAGAGGATCCTGGCAAAAACATGGCTTGGTGCAGGGAATGGCACGCTGAAGGCAAGGTAGGACCTTGTGTGCTGGAAACAGGTGTGGGTGCAGTGTCCCCTTTTCCTCACTGCATTTCCCCTTTTCCTCACTGCAGTCGGGCACAGGGAGTCCTGAGAGCCCCTGGAGGGATGGTCTCCAGCCCACATCTGTGAGGAGGGGAGCTCATGGTGCCTGTGGCAGGCTTTGCCTTGTGCTGGGTTCTGTCTCCTTGGGTCAGGCTGTAGCTCAATCCCTGGTCCCCCCAGCCATGGGACCCCAAGGGGCACTGAGCTTGGCTGTGTGTTGTGAGCCATTTCTGCCACTTGCAGTCTGGTCACTGCAGGCCTGAAGGACATACTCCAAAATGAGCCAAAATACCCTCTCCTGAACAGAAATACACCAGAGCTGGTTCAGCTTGGGGAACAGAAGATGAAGGAGCTGTGGCACAGGGTCCTCACAAGTGGGAGGTGTAGATGCTTTCTGGGAAGATGAGGGTTCAGCCCTTTGGCTGTGAGTGGTCGGGTTTGAATTTAGCCTCTGGGCTCACATCTCAGAAAGCCTGAATTCAGTTCTCATTTTTCCAGGGACGGGGAAACTCAACACTGTCAATCTCTTCTTTGCTCTTCAGTCAGCAGCAGACACTTGAATGAAGACTCCTCGTGTTTACAGCCTGGTGGCACAAGTGACTGAGACCCGAAACCTCCCTGACATGCTCTCTGGATGCTTGGCCTTGGAACAGCCTCATTCGTGCCACACCTGCTCCCTTCCGCTCGTGGAGCCTTCTATGCTGCACTGGACACTGTAAAAGCACTTGGAGATGGCTGGAGAAAGAAGGGGGCTTCCTGGAAAATGGTCTCCAAACCAGCCCTTCCCTGTGCCGTGGCTTTTCTGAGGCTCGTTAATATCAGTGGTATGTGCTTATATCTCAATTCTCCAGGATTAATTCAAAATCCACAGACAGTGACATGCCTAGGGGCTTTTCAATTATGTCACTTTTGGCTAAGGCCCTTGCATTTGTAATAAACATGACATGCTTGTAACTGCTGCTCGGTTTTTGTGTACTCAGCCGTTGTGTTCTGCGTTCCAGGTTCCTGCTGGAGGAACTCTGTCACCTTCCCCGAGGCAGCAGATCTGAGGCCAGACGTGGTGTGTGCTGCTTGTGCATCAGACACAAGTAATAACAAGTTTCGAGGAACTGTACCACTTAATAAAAGCATTTTATTACATTTAAATGTATTAAAATGTGAACATTAAATTCAAGGCGCTAATTGCTGTTCCCAGGCATTGCCAGTGACAGGAAATGGATCCTCACAATTGCTCTGCTGAGATCACTCACTGCTGTTACTGCTCTTAGGTTCCTGGTGTGTTATTAGTGCTCTGCATTTGGGACTTGAGTCATTAACAAAAAGGACTCGTAGTGGGCATTATGTAAATTCTGTATGTTCTCACACAGCTACTGGGGCCTGTGTTATATGTCTCATTGACAAAAAGAAAATCAAATGCATTTGGCTCTGCCCTGGATTGTGGGCGAGGAATCTCAGGGGTCACCCAGGCACAGACAGGGAAAACCTCTTCCTAACACATCTCTGTGTTTCTGCAAGTCCCTTTCCAGGGCAATTTGTCCCCCCCACCCCACTTGCTGCATGTCCCATGATACCCTACCACGGACACCAACGATTCCTGCTCTGTAAGGAGTTTCCCACTTTTCTGGGAGCAAGGGGCTTTCTATCCGTGCAGCAGGCATGTGCAGCACGTGGATCCATTGCCCTGGAAAACTGGGAAAGCCTGCCAGGGGTCTCTGGTAGGTGAGAGGCCTGTGGCCAAGTGCTCAGCTCCGTGAGGCCAATCCTGCACCTTCTGTGGGATATGGTTACTTCCCAGAGGAGAGGGGGATGCTAAAGGACACGTGGCTGCCTCCCTAAATGAAAAAGAGTGTAAAGCTGTTCAGATTAGTGCACATCAATCCCTGCACTGGAATCAAGAGATGCTTTGGTTTGGCAGCACTGGGGACAAAGCCACCATTTCGTTCAAAGTGTATTTAATGCGACAGAAGGAGGCGGCTTCCTTTGACAGTTTTACAGCTCTTATCAGATTACATCAAAATTAAATTAAAACAATCTAAAAGAAGTGTGAAGTACTGCAGGGAGAACACAAATAAAACACTCCTCTTTGTAGGCTTTCAGGGAAGGGACCACATTCCTTATCAGGGATGGAAGGATGGAGATTATTCTTGAGTCAGTTATGAGCCCAGGGGCTGCGGTGAGCACCGAGACACGGAAGAAAGTGGGAAATACATCAGGGGAACCAGGCTAAGACTCCCCATTTCCTTATTTTTCCTTTAAAAAACAGCAGGATGTTGAGCCCTGCTGCAATTTAAACACCCTCAAGACCCAGCCTGAGGTCCATAGAGAAAAAAAACCTCCCAGGGCTGCCCAGGAGACAAACTGTGCAGCCCGAGGGGTCAGGGACCATCAGCCCCTTTCCACCAAGCCCTCAAAACTGGAATAAGGCTTCCCGTTTTTTCAGTTTGGGAATAAGGCTTCCAGTGGGCTCAGGATTTCAGACAGTGCTGGAGGTGCTTGGAAGTTTTGCACTGTTTTAGGTGTTCTTTCAGCGAGCACAAATGTTTCCGAAAGCAGGGCCAGATTTCACCAGTGGGCTCTTGTGAAGGTGTGAGGGAGACCTCCAAAACACATCTTTGCTTTCAGTAAGCAGAAAAAGGAGGGAGAACAGTCTTCGTGACAAGTGCTTTATATGGGAATGCAGTACTAAAAGGCTCCCAGATGCTCTGCTGGGCATTCCTGGAGTGGGAAAGCTCTGACTCAAGCCAGTGTTCTCCATTCTTTGTTGAGCCGGGTATTTAGAGAGACACACAGGGTTGGAGCCAGGCTAATTTGGGGGTAGCTGGGTGCCACTACATCCATTCCACTGAACTCTTCACTCTGTGTTTAAATCCATGAGGCTGAGCTGGAGGCTGCAGGTGCTGGCAACACTAGGAATGCTGCTGGATCACCAAACCCAGTCTAGGAACCCCAAAAGCTCCCGATCCCCCCAAGGCCAGGGCATGTCCCCAGCCGGAGCCTCCAGCTCCAGCTGAGCTTTCATGTGGCTGTTCTTGGCCAGAAGTTCTAAGGAAGCGTAATTACTGTGATGATCTCGCACTAATTGCACTCTGATTGCCATCCTAATTACGCTTAAGCATTTCACTGCTCTCCGCAATTTTGTCTATTGATGTATCGCTTCTCCTTCATTTCAATTATTCCCGCGGTATTCAGATTTTATTGGGGCCCTGGAATTTAAGCGCTCATTTGGCAACTTCCTTTCAAAGGCATTGAAGTTTTTATCTGAAAATGAAAGGCGGGCGTTCTGTTTTCATTCTCCAGCTGGAGATGTGAATGCAGGGCTGGAGATGGCTGTGCCTGACTGTGGCTTCTCCAATATGAATTTTGGAGAGGTGACAGCACCAGAGGGACACAGTGGCACTCCAGAGGACGGGGAAATCAGGGTTTTTTCCCCTTGAAAACCATGCTGTACAATAAACTCGGCAAAGCCAACTGTAACTGTTCAGCAGCTCCCGGTTATTTTTTGGATTGGCGCTTTGCAAATTTCCCCCTGTTCCAGCGACATGGATCCTGCGCCGCTCCAGGTGCCCTCCAGCACCAAACCGTGGGCTCAACACCTGCGGTAACAATGTGGTGGTGAGAGATGGGCTGACGATAAATAATTATTCATAAAAAAGGGGGGAAAAAAAGTCTTCAAGGCTTCCAGAGCGCCTCTGGGCGGCGCAGGCCGCGCCCGCCCGTCCCCATGGCAACGCGGGGCGGCACTTCCGGGGTCCCGCGCGGGGCACGGCGGGAGCCGCACGTGGGCACCGGCGGAAACCGCGAGGGGCCACCGGGATCGGGAACGGCACCGGGATCGGGAACGGCGCCAGGATCGGGAACGGCGCCGGGATCAGCACCAGGATCGGGGCCACTGGGACCGTCCCCCTGGGCACCGGCGCGCCCGCCGCCCCGCGCCAGGTGAGCCGGGTCCCCCCGCGGGGTGGTTGGGGTTCGGTTCCCTCCCTTGTTCTCATCCTTTTTATTTTCCCCTTCGATATCTAAGTTCTGGAGGGGCTGGGAAGTCAGTCAGCAGAGATTCAGCTCCTGACCGATGGAGCACCCCGGGACGTGTGGCTGGACTTTAAATCACCTCTCAGGCTCTGCTGGCCGGGGTTTGTTTCCTGGTGCTGGGCCCTTGTCCAGCCTGCACCTGGCAGTGCCCGGTGCTCGGGGGGTTGTTTGCCGTGCCTGCCCCAGGAGACCTTCCCGGGGTATCCCTGAGTGGCTGCTGCGGGCTGGCCAGTGGGGTGCTGAAAGAAACTGAAAACCCTCGCTGGAGGGGAGGGAATGGGCTCTGGGGAGCTGAGGAACGCAGTGTGCGGGATGGGGGAGTGGGAAACGGGATCAGAGCACACATCAGATCGCATCCATCGGCTTCTTCATCCCTTAGGATATCGGTGTTCTCCACTGAGGCAGGAAAATTACTTGGAGAAGTGTAAAAACAAGATCTTGAAATCTGCGTGTGCTTGGCTGTCCGTGGCGTAAGAGGAAATTGAAGGGATGAGATCCCAGATGGAGCGTGGCTGTTAAATTGTGCACATGACACGCAGCCCTAATCCTGCTCCAGGCGCTGCCAGGATCACATGGCTGAAAGGGACGCCTTGATCTCCCAGGCAGAGCGGCAGGAAAGGTTTTTCCTCTCTCCCTTCTCTGCAGGGAAATTGTGACAGGGTGTCTGTGTGTGTAGGGAGAGCCCAAATCCATGAAAAAGTGTGCCAAGACGTGTTGGGATGTGTGATGTCCCCTTTGCTGCCTAATGACAAGCTGATGCTGTTTCTGAAGAGGCACTTGGCTTTGCTTGTGGCGGGGTTTGCAGTGAGTCTGCTGGAAGCCTCTCTTGGTTATTTTCAGTTTTTCCCTCAGGGCACAGTTGTTCATCCTCAGGTGCAATTTGGAGCTATCCAATAATGCAGCTTTACTCTGTTCCCAAAAGCACCTTCCCTTTGGGATGGCTTTGGGACAGGTGTGGGTGACTTTGTGGTTTGGCATGTGTTTGGCAGTGCCCTGGTGCCCTGGCACTGCTCTGGGCAGTTCTGATGGCTCCACAGGCTCTCAGCACCACCAGGATTCCTGCTGGACACTTGTTCCCACAGCAGTGCTGCAAGTGGGGCTCACCTGCCTCTGGATGGGCCTGGCTTGGATGCCAGGAGGGAAATATGAGCTTGCTTTCAAGTTCAGTTCCTAAATAAAATACTTGGCTGACATGTGGGGTCTGTGAGCTGGGAGGGGTTTTGGGAGTGTGCTCTAATCCACCCCTGTGGCAGGTTCAGGGCAGCTGTCCTGGGAACAGCTCCAGCCAGCTGTTTCTTGCATGGAAGGGGGTCTGCTGTGGGATTGTGGGGCAAGAAGGGGAGGGGTGGGCTTGGGAACTGCCCATTGTGGGGTTCAGAGCCCTTCCTGGGCTGTCTGGGGTCTCTGGCTGATTTGGTGGATCCCATGTGGATGTTCAGGCATCTCTTCCCTTGCCAGCAACCCTGCTCCAGCGAGGAACAGAGAGAGAGGGGTGAAAGTTTGGAGTTGTTCAGAGCTGGGCTGGCAGATGAGTCTGTAACTCCCAGCATATCTGACCTCTCTGCTCAGCAAGGGCTGTGCTCTGCAAAACCCCTTAGTTCTGATGTTTGAAGACCTCAGATGATGAAATACTTTTATCTCACTGTGTGTTGTTTTCTTCCAGTGAAGCCAGAAGGCTGGAATTAGGAAGGCAGAGAATGGAATACACAATGGCTGATCCACACCTGTAAGCCTGTTTAAAAGCTTCTAAGGGGTTATTTTATTTTAGTGACAAAGGTTTAGTTATCTTGGAATGCCTTTAGAATGTTGTCTCGAAGGTTTTTCAGTAATAATACATTTATATTCATGTTAAGTGTAATGCAAAATTCATGTCTTCAAGTTATTGATGAAATGGCTGCAGCAGAAACATAAATGCCTCATTCTGTGGATACCAAAATCTTGGGAATAACCAACATGCAGGTTGGCTTTATCCTATTTTTACAAAATCACCACAGCTTAGTCCATGCTGGAGAATCCCAGGGTCATAGAAAGTTGAAAGCCTTAAGAAGCCCTGGGGGATATTCCAGGTTCTGGTCCTGCTCTTTGGATTTTTTTCTGCAGGGTCTCTTTAATGTAAATTGCATGGACAGGCTGTACAAAAAAAACCCCAAACCAAAGTAAAAAAAAAAAAAATCCAAAAGTCCCAACAACCAGACAGGACTGAGAAGTGTCATCCAGTGTTTCATTCCTTTCCTCAGAGGTGTTCTGTAAAGCTCCAGGGGCCGAGTGCTGGGTGCTGTGGGAGCCCCTCTTCTGAAAGGGGCAGAAAATGCAGATACAAATTAAAGAAAAAATGTCTGGACAGGCGGGACAGCATCACATGTACTTTGTTTCCTTTTTTTATTGGATTTGGTTTAATCTAACAGGTTTAGAGCTGCAGTTTCTCTGAACATCTTGGGGCTTTGGGTTGCAGTTTCCCTCCTGGCTGAAGTGGAGCTGTGAGCCAGGGGCATCTCTGGGTGCCCATTTCCCTGTGTTGGCATTAATGCCGTGTGGCTGCCCTGGAGGCACATCAGGAAAGAGGCCTGGCATCAGGAAAGGGTATCTGGTTTGTAGGTGGGAGAGAACTGGGTTGGATTTCCAGTGCCCCTCTTGGTGCACCGTGGATTTAAGCAGCTGTGAAGCCGCAGCTTCGCTGTTCCCGCTTGGGTGACTTGCAGAACACATTCCTCTGCTAGTTTTCATTTTGATTTAATGGGATAGGAGTGACTAGCACATAATCCATTTAAAACACAGTTACAGGAGATTTATGTGTTTACCCTTTGGAACACCAAAACACCTGTGTACATCTGCAGATAAGTGGCACATATATAAATGTAGGTGTGCAGAAGAACGAGTCTTCTCCTTCTTGGTGTCTGGGGCAGCTCCCCCTCAGTACTGGTGTGTGTGTCTGAGGCAGAGTGATTGTGATGGATGCTTTTGGTTTATTTTCACACCTCTAAGTACCTGTTCTTTGCCCTGCAGAGCGAGGCAGAAGCTGCAGAGGCACCTGGAAGCGGTGTCAGCACGGCAGCAGCTGGCCCTGCACCGGAACCAGGCCCTGCGCCGGGAATTCCTGCAGCTGGAGGCTCACATGGAAACCACAGGCTGGGAGAGCATCTGGAAGATGGAAGTAACTTCCTATAAGACTTGGTCATGGGTGTTTGCTGTTGTTATGCAGGAATCTCCTGGTATGTCCTAGAGCTGGAAGCAAACTCGATCAGGGTCTGTATTTCAGGTTGTGGGATAGACAGGTCTGAAGTACCCCAGATTCAACAGATGCTGTAAGAAAAAGCCAAGCCCTGAGGTTTCTTGAATCACATTATTATTATTATTATTATTATTTATTATTATTATTATTATTATGTTGTTGTTGTTGTTGTTGTTGTTGTTGTTGTTGTTGTTGTTGTTGTTGCTTTTCCCTAAAGTACAGTTTGGGATGTTGCAAAGTGATGATTCCAGATTTTTTAAAATGAAATTGCAACGTCTCCTTATGCCACTGATGTGTGGAGCCAGGTTTTTGAGGGAGCACAGTCTGGGAGGTAAATGAGTTCATTTCTGCTTTCTAAGAGCAATGGCACTCCTCAGAAAGACTTGGCTGTGTTTATTCCTCATGCAGCAGTAGCCTGTCAGATCTGGTGTCATTCCCAGAACATCTTTTCCTGGCTGCAGTGCAGTAGCCCAGAATTCAGAACCTGTCCCTGGGGTGTGCAGTTCCCTGCCTCTGATTTTTACTTGTTACTTGAAGCAGAGCAGGAGGGGGGCTCAGCTGCAGTGCCAGCTTTCCCCTGCTGTTTTGAAGAGGATTTTTCTCCTCAAAAAATGCACACCAGTCTGCCCAGTGTCAAGGCTGGTGGTTCTGACACCTGCTGCAAATCCCAGTCCCAGTGCCACAGGTCAAGCTGCATGTGGGGTTTTTGTTCAGTCCTTCCATTTTGGTGTTCCTGTGCCATCCATTTTATCTTTGCTGAGTTACAGTTACTTTTCAGAGCTGCTGAACAAATGACATCTCCTCCGTGTTAGTTATGGAGAGCAGGAGAGTTATGGAGCGTGCCATCATTTAATCTATCATGGGAGTGCACAGAAAGAAATTATTGCTGTTTTCTCTCCTTTTTTTCCATAGAGAATGCCCTTTAGGAGTGCTTTATCACAACTCTGTGCACATTTATTACGTGGCTGTAGCTCACAAAACTCCTTTTGTTTCAGAAAGATGCACTTTTGCTCCCTGTGTTTGGTCAGTAATTTTTAGGAATATAAATAAATTAACTTCAGCTTTCAGCAAAATCCAAGAGTTATATCTGAGTTTCTTTTGAGCATCTCAGCCCCTCACATGGTGAGGTTTTGTTCCTTAAAATTCAAGTTTCCCGAGCAGCTCCTACCTGGGAGCCAAGCTGCTCCCGGAGCGAAGGGCAGAGCGAGCGAGTTAATTGTGTGAAGGATTCATTCCCACACCCGTTCCCTGATGCAGCACGGGTCCTGCAGTGCTTTCAGCCTCGGTGTGCTGTTGCTGCTGCTGGGGAGTTAGGAGCATGCAGGATTAATTGCAGGTGCTGCCCAGCGCTGCTCCAGTAAACCCCGGAGTGCGGCAAGCCGCGTTTGGAGCAGCCGGCACAGAGCTGTCCCTGCCGGGCTGCTCTGGAAATTCTGCCAGGGATGGTTCCTTACAACAGCCCAGCCAGTCATAAGATGGGGTGTGAAAAACACATCCCAAAGAGTCATTGTCTGGGGGCAGCAGCAGTACTTGGGTGCTACAGGTGCTGGTTGGGATGCAATAAATACAATAAATATGAGCCAACAAGTTATTGCTGTTCTGTGGGATTCTAAATGATGGGCATGAATAAATGTGTATGAAAGCCCTGCAGCAGATTGTGTACAGGCCACGCTGCCTGGGCAGGGGAGCGGAAAAATGAGGAGCAAATGAGATCCCTGCTTTTAAATATAGTCTGAGTTGAAAAGGCTGTGGTGGCTTTGCATGTAAAGGTGCACGTTTTGCAAAGTGGCGTCTCTTGGGTTGGGGGGGTTGTTCGGCCTCCAGTTTTGTGTGACGGATTTGTTCCCTTTTAGGAGCGGTATGGAAGGGAAATTAAAAACCTGTTATCCCTTCGAGAGGGCAGCTTGTCAGCAGGAGGTGACAAGGAGGAAGGACCCAGCCAGCAGGTAATGGGGGGGGAATGGGATTTATTCCAACACCGTGCTCTCCTCGGAGCTGCGCAGCCTTTCCGTGGGGATCGCGGTGCTGGCACGTGCAGTGTGAAATTGTGTGTAGCACCTGAGAGAAGGAGAACCACCTGGGTAAAAAGTGCAATAGTTTCATCCAGGGAGCCAGAATTAAAAAAAATACCTCTGACTGTTTGCGCACGTCTTCTTGTTGGCTTTTATAATTCCTGTGCTGGATGGTGTGGAAATGGTCGTGACCGAGGAGGAAATGTTCCTAATGAGGGATATTTGCAGAGCTGCAGCCGAGGAGCCGTGTGCTGTGTTTATAATTTTGTGTGTTTTGACCTTTCCTCGGAAGGAGCAGAAGGAGATTGCATATCTGAGGAACAGACAAAAAGACTGACAAGGAATACTTAAATATCTGCTGCCATATATCTGCAGTAATGCAGGCTCCTAATCCCTCCTCCTATCTCCATATAAATGATACAGTTCAAGACCAGAGCTGTTTTCTCCACTAAAAGCAGCAAAGCTCTTTTAGATGAAATGTCTAAAAACATCTTGTAATAACTTGGAGCATGCTGGCAAGAGTAGTCACTTGTGACTGTGTGTGGAAGCCCCTCAGCCAGGCGGCGCCGGAATAGGCAGGACGGGAGCATCACTCCATTATTCCGAGGAGCCGGCAGCACGCGCGTCCCTTAGGCTACAGCATTCATTAAGGAAAGCTTACTGGGCTGAAAGCTGGGAACAGATGATAACGGGATATGATTTTCATATTTAATGCATTCCTTGGAAGAGTGTGTGTGCTGCAGATTGATAGAAGAATCAACTGCTACTTTACTAAAAGACTTTCTAGTTTGCCCTATAGCTACCGATGGAATCATTCAGCCAAGAAATTAACTTTTTCCCCTTTTACCTGCTTTATGTATCTGCTAAGCAGGCTGCTGGCTGCCAGGGAATGTTATTATGCAGTTAAATGTTTGGTATTTAAGACTCTTATCAGAAAAGAAACAGAGGCCACACTATTTTGTTTTTATAGTAGGAGGAAGGTTTTTGGTTTCCTTTCTTCAGTGCATTAGCAGTCGTTAATCTGAGTTTATAGGAAGTTTTCCCCATAGATTAAAAAGTTAAAAACCTTGAATTTAGAGCGTTCTTTAAACTGTAATACACAAAGCAGTGAAGCCTAGCAGCCTTGACCTATATAGGCAGGCCTGTGGCGGGGTGCAAATTGTGGTTTGAACCGGGAGGTGTTGTGGGGAAAGGTGAGTTTATTTTGGAATGTGAGCTGTCCAATTAGGGCAGGCAGTGTGGGAGATGGGATTTCCAGCTGATGGAAAAGTTGTCATCAGTACTAGAGCATCAAAGGCTTGTGCTGTGACTTGAGGGTTGAAAAACAGTGGGCAGGTTTTTGGCACTATGACAGTGTGGTGTGTACCCAAAAATGTCAATTTGTGTATAATAATGGAGTGGATTGTGTATAATAATGGATTGTGGATTCCTTTATCCCCCATCCTCTTCCTCCTCCTCCTCCTCATCTCCCTCCTAGAAAACAGAGGTAACTTCAGATACATTGTGCATTTTTGCTATGTCCCTGGGGTGTGTTTCAGGTCTTAATTCTGGTTTTTTTTTCCTTCAAATGTGCTGGCTCCTCTGTCCAAAGCACAGGAGTTTGTTCTCAGTGATGTGGCACAGAGTCAGTCACAGAGAGTGCAGTCAGCACATGGGATGTCCAGGATACAGCTTGTGGAATTGGTTTTATTTCCCAGCCCTGGGATAGGGATGGCTTCCTTCAGGCTGGTTGGGATGCAGTGACTGTGTGATGACTTCCTCAGTGACATCTTGGGGGGGTCACCTCTGGACCTTGGGGACCCAGGAGGGCAATCCCAGAACCAGCCTTCTACAGATGGGCAGTATCCCAGTGCTGAAACACCTTCAGGAATGTCTGGCACATTCCTGAGCCATGGGAAATGTGCCCTTTTGGGCTCCCAGTGTCAAGGGGAGTCCTTAAGTTCAGAAGTCCCAGGCTGAAGAGCTCCTTCCCAGCTGGCAGAGCTGTACAGCCCCGGCTCCTGGATCCTCTGTGCTGGGAAGTCAGCTTGGAACCCCTTCCTTGGAGCCTTCAGAAGATTTTTGGACTTGGGCATGCTGGAACCTCCCAGGAACACCTGTGGGTGGCAGAGTCCCTTCCCAGGGAAAGGGATTGATAGGAATGTGCTGTGCCTGCGCCTGTTTGAAATCCATTTGTTTTGGAACACTGCATCCAGGAGCTGCCAACGCCGCGCAGGACTGGCAGGAGGCATTTGAAAGCACCAAATCCCACGCCTGAGAAGTAATTAGGAGGAAGCTGAGAGCAGTGGTGATGGAATAAGCTGTGAACTTAATCTGAGTGGCAAACCTTTACTATTGCTTAAAATGACTTCATGGCTTTTTGTTCTGCTCCTTGTTACGTGGAATTTGAGCTTTTTTTAAGGAACCTTAGTCACAGAGCAGACAAGATGCCTTTGTTTCCTTTCAGCTGGGCTTGGCAGCTGACGTGGTGTGGGAGGAAGAGGTCAGGCAGTGAAAGAGATGGGAGAGGTGTGGAGGTGACTGCAAATTGTGCTGCTGGAATTTGGGGCTGGAGAGGAAGCTCTGCTCAGTGTGAACAGTGGCATTACGGTGGCTAATTTTGGCTTTGCACAAGCTGGCCGTGACCCTACAGCAGTCGTGGTGACAGCAGCCACTCCTCCTAAATTGTCCTGATTGAGTAGGTTTGCAAAGGAGAAAAGGCAAGTGTTAAAACAAAGGGATTTAGCAGCAGAGTGGTTGTATCCTGGAGCTGGTTTTGTGCAAGTTCAACAGTCCTCAGAGGAAAGAGCCATTCAAAATGTGTCTGCTCTGTGTCCCATGTCACCTGGTGGGAAAGGGCATGTCACTGCCATGGGAAGAGCAGGAGGGAGACAGTGCAACTGAGTTCTGTGGTGTGAGGGAAGCTGGATCTGCTGAGTGATTCACACATGGAACACAATGGTCCCTCTGGGCCTTGTGGGCAACTCTAAATGTGATGCTTTGGTCCAGGGTCTCCAAACCTGTGTAGGATCCTAATCCCAAAGGTTTGACTCTGTAAAATCCAGTCACCATTTAGATGGGTTTGAGTCCTTGGTGTGTGGGGGTCCCTTTTGGCTGGGCTGGGGGTGCAGGCAACTTCTGCCACTGGATGTTTTGGCTCATGGAGCTTTAATGCAGGCCTGGGCCCTCATTTCACACTCTGTGTGCCAGGGGTTGTGTAATATTAATGCCACAACAGAGTCTTGAATTCTGTGACGCTTTTCAGAGCCCAGCATGCCACCCTCAAGAAGCTGCCACACCCAGTTTGTCTCCTGTTTGTCTCCTGTCTGTCTCCTTCAGCCATGTCCCACTGTGTGTTTCAGGTGCTGCAGGCCGGAGGACAGGTGGGAATTGGCACCAATGCAGCCGTGCCAGGAGAACTGGGCTATCCAGCAGCAGCCTTGCTGGGCTGCCCCACATCAGCAGCCTCGGCCACAGGAGGTTTGGGCTCTCAGCAGGAGTCCCCTCTGCACTCCCCATCCCCTGACGGGCTCGGTCCCGACACCGGCAGCGCTGCTGGAGAGAGTGAGGAGGGAGCAGCGGGACACGGGGACCTGGCTGCCAGTGAGGAAGGCTCTGAGCAGCTCACCTCAGCTTCTGGTGCCAAAGCAGCCCTCCTGAGGCCAGGAAGTGTTCCAGGTATGGCAGTGGTGTGTGTCCCTATCTGCCTCCACCCCAGGCAGAGCCTGCCCACAGCTGCTGCTCCTCCTGCCCCTCTGGCACTGGGCTTGGGGCATGGTGGCTCTTGCTCCTTTTTTCTCTCTTTGTTCCTTTCTTCCTTTTGGCTCCGTTTCCTCCCAGGCTGCTCAGCGGGACAGGGAAGGACACACTGGGGGCTGATCCTGGTCAGGGGCACTGTGAGGGAAGATTTCCTCACTGCTGTGCCCACAGAGGCCCTGGGTTGTCTGAGCCTCGTGTGAAGCGGTGTAATGTGAAACTGCTTCACCAGAGGAGTCACTTCTGGGTCAGGCTGATTGCCTTCTCCCTCAGAGCAGGTGCACAATAGCTGGTTGATTCCCCCAGAGCTGATTTGGTCAGGTAGCTGGTCTCTGTGCCGAGGCAGTTTCTGAGAAGTGCCAGGTTTGTTCCCAAACCCCAAAGGCTGCAGCCTCTCTGGACTCCCCCTTGTGAGAGGAGCGTGGAAGGACAGGGGCCGAGGGCAGGGAATCCCACAGAAAAAAGGAGCAGAGGGATGGATGGATGCATGCATGCATGCTCTCTCACACAGGGTGAACAACGTAGGTAAGCTTGGTTTCAGTCTCTACACTGTGAGCTACTCTGAAGAATAATTACAGGTTTTATATCTTTGATGGATTATTTTTTATTGTTTTACAGGGGCAGAGCCTAGCCTAAGCAGCTGGTGGGCTCACAGGGAGGGCAGCAGTGCCAAGCTCCTGGTCCCTGCTGGTGCTGAGGAGGAGGAGAGGCCAAGCATTCCCAGCCTGCGGCAGGAGCAGGGCAGGGATGCCCGGGCTCCAGAGTGCTCCCTGCTGCCTCCACCAAACCCTTCTGCGACCCAGGAGGAGCCCTTGGACAGCTCAGCACCACACAGGTACCACCTCCCTGTTTCCTGGATCAGCTGGGCTGGTCAGGGCACTGAAGCTCACACCACGTTCTCCCCTGTCCTTTGGTACCTTGTACCTGTGCTGGGCGTTCAGGGACTTCGGGCACCTCACTGGGGTCAGAACTGGCAAGTGAAGGATTTGTTACTAAAATGCAGATGATGTTCTTTAAATGTACAGAGATCTTACTCCAGTCTTGGAATTCTACTTGGTAAAACTTCCACTGGTTGAACATTTTGTTTGGAAATAGAGTAAGAGAGGACGAGGACAGTGCGCTGCAGACACAGGGCCCATCCTCTGCTGCAGGATTTTGTGGCCAGCAAATGCAGCACCAGAGCATCGGGCTAAATCCATCCCGGCAGGATTTTCAGCCCCGCAACACCCTCATGAGACAGGGAAGTGCATCCCTGTCCTGGTGGGGCAGTGCCCACGGCAAGATGGTCCCCAGAGCTGGCCCAGGTCACCCGGGAGGGCTGGCCCAGGTCACCCGGGAGGACTGGCAGGTCTGTAGTGGGATGTCGTGCAAAGGAAGCAGTGCTTTTACCCCTGGAGAACAAGTGCTCCTGCAGAAGGAGTTCTCTTCTAGCAGTTGGTTGGGTTTTCCCATCTTGGTTGTTAATTCTGTTAATTCTGTTCCTGGGCATGTTGTGGTGATGCTGATGTCAGTGCTGGTTTGGGTCTTGACACCTGAGCAGAAATGGGGCCGTGGCAGAAACTTCTGTAACTTTATCCTTTCCTATTTGCATCGGGCTGTTGCTCACTATGGAAACATCATCTGATTTACATGTAAAAAGCTTTCCCAGTCCTCCCTTTGTATCCCACCTGTTAATCACAGCAGAGCACCGAGTGCCTGTCTCTGTGAGAGGAGTCAGAGCCGACCCCAGCACCAGCAGTTTAACCTTGTGTTCCCTCCCCTGCAAGGCCTTGCTGTGCAGTGCCTGATGAGACACGGAGCAGCTCTTGAGGCCCCGGGAAATTATACACAAGGTTTGAGCACCTGCATTGTCCCCAGTGCACGGCTGGAACCGCAGCACAGAGCTCTCCTCCCGTTGTGCCAAGCTGAATGCCTTTGCTTCTCAAGGCCATGGAAGTGGGATCACCACTGTTTGCTGGTGCTGCAGAAAAGATACAGGTTTTAATTTGCTTTACCTGAAAATGAAAAGGCAGATCCACCAGCAGGAGCCGTTCCCTTGTTGTGCTTACAGCCAGGTGGGCTTTCCAAGGCACCTGGAATGCAGCGTGCACACTTGAGCCTTGCAAAATTAATTGGCCAAAAATCTTGTGGAAAAGCTTGCAGCTGATTAGTGCATGAATTTCAATTGTACATGTTACACAAAGTATGGGAATGCAGCTTCCTCTGTTCTGTCACACCAGGGATTCACAACATGTGATGTCCTTCCAGTCCCCGTGGTTTTCTCTTGCAAAATTCCTGTGCTGGCTGAAGAAATGTGCTGAAATTCGCCAAATTCTGTGTATTTGTTGCCTTAAGTTGAAATATCTGTAACTTGGACTCTCCCACTGCAGCAGTGTCACTGTGGCATCAGAAGGAAGCATTGTTCATACACTTTTGGTGAATTATCTGAAATGAGTACAAGGGATGGTGTTGAAAGGTACAGAGACCATGGCTGACTCTAGAGGCAAAACCAGTCCTTGTTGTGTGCCAGGAAGCCACAAATTTTTATCTTTAGAGCAAATGCCTCTCCTGTCTTGCTGCAGAGATGCCATTCTCTGTTTTTTAAGGAGTTTTGGGTTTTTTCCCCTGCAGTGAAGTCTTTGCAGTCAAGAAAGGAAGATGTTGTTGGGAAAGGTGATTGAGCAGAAGGTTTCCATCTTATTGCAAGTCACAGGAGGGTGCTGCAGCTTTGTTGCCTCAGTTACCAGAATTGGTGATTGTGGTGATTGTTGGACAGTGCTCCAAAGGATCAGAGGCTGCTTTCCTGCCTTCTCACACCCAACCCCAGGGGAAGAGCCTGGGATGAGTTTCCTATCAGCAGCCCCCTGGCACCACGGGGCTCATGAAGGCTCCTGGTGTCCCCTCCCATGGAGCTGCTGATCCAAGGGGAAAGGCTCCGTGTCCTCTTACCATTCCCTGCAGCACCCAGCCCTTTCTTTGAGGGCTTAAACCCGGGGGGTGGGAGGCGGGGGGAGAGGGTCTCTGAGAATTAGTGTGGAGAAAGATGATGACTATTTTAAGGCCTGAGCTGAGGGGGTGGAAAAAGGCAGAGCTAATGACTGTGCTGCTTCAGCTGCATTGAGGAGGACTTAGCACAGATGGATTGTGCATTACAAAATGTAACACATAATTCAAGCTGTCAGCTTAATCAGACTGTTTCCAGGAAGCAACCTGTAAAAGAGAAGGACCTCTTGTTTGCTGACCTCTGATCCGTAGCCTGCTGCAGATTGTCATACATTTTGTTTTTCTTTATGTTGGTGTCCCTTCCTTCCCCTTCCCTTTTTATTATTGTATCCCTCTCGAGTGGCACCCTGGAAGGACCACCCAGCGGGAGGAAAACAATGGGAAACGAGCCGGCCGCTGGAATACAGGGTTTGTAAGGCTGGGGGAAAAGAGAAAGCACTGTTTAACTGCCTATGTGATCTCCCGGGCATTGTTTTGCTTATTAAATGTCTAGGAAACTCGGCTAAAGACACAGCAGCCCCCACTTAATTGTTCGCTGTTGCCCAACACTCGGAGGGAAAACACAGCTTTGGGCACAGCTCAGCACGAGCGTGCAAATGCTGCAAGTTTTTGTGCACAGAGCTTCTCCCTGGAGGCGGAGGAAGGCAGGGTTAACTGTGGAAACATGTCAGCTCCTGCATGTGGGGGAAAGAAAGAAAGAAAACTCTCTTTTGCCCCAGCTGCGGTGTTCATTGCTGGCGAGACCTGGGCTGGGAGCCCCACAAAGAGGCAGCCGGGGACCTGAATAGCCATTTACACCTCTGTCCCGGGATTAGCCCGCGGCATTGTTTCAGTGGTTAAGTCCTCATTTGCATCATTATAGAGGTGCAGCTTCATCAAAACCCCTCTGAGGTTCCAGGGCTGTCCCCATACCTGTAGGTGGTCACCAGATTTGTTTCGCTTGTGGAGGTGAAGGAATTAAAGTGCTCGGCGCGGGGGTAATTTCCATGCAGCGGCTCGGCCCGGGCTGATTTTTGGATGGTTTGTTTGCTCATGTGTTTCCCCCCCTACCCCTTCCTACGGAGCTCGGGACCGTGGTTCTTGCCGTTGCCTTTGGAAAGCTCAGACGGAGCTGTTTATTTTCCCAAGGGGTGCGATGGGAATGCGCTGATGAGCCCTGTCACACGTCGTCGGTGACTCCCACCCTGTCTGTCCATCCTCAGGTCTGTTGGGATGCAGGCCGAGCTCCAGGAGCTCTGCCAGGCACTGCAGCTCCTGGAGGGCCTGGTGGAGAGGACGAGCCCCCGGCACCGGGCACTGTACCAGGGCCAGCCCTCGGGGACAGCGGAGCTGCCCAGGTGAGTGAGTGCAGCCCGGGTAACAAACGGCCCGTGCCAGAAAAACACAGTAAATGCAGCAAGAGAGCAAAGGGAACCCCCAGAACTCGGGTGTTGCCAAAACCAGTTGGCAGAGAGCCCTCGCTGTCCCTCCTCAGGCTCTGGGCCCCTAGGTGCAGAATTAGGAATTGCTGGTAACTTTATTGACAACAATGCACAGCCTCCACAGACTGAGACTCTTGTAGGCAGCTGATGATTGGAGGATTCTTCGGGAATTAGGGAAGAAGAGCCCCAAACAGGCCTGTCCCCCAGTTTGCCACTGGAAAGGATGTGCTTGGCTTCCCTCTTCCTGGGTGGCTGCACCTGGTACATTCCAAGTGCTGACCTCCCTGTCCTGTCCCACATGTGTCACAGAGCACCACAGATGTTTGTTTGTCCCTCTGGCTGTCCCCTGGCTGTCCTGTTTCCAGGCTGGGACAGGCTGTGCTCACAGGGCTTGTCCCCCCTACTTTGTGTTGCAGTGCTTGTGCTGGGGCCAGCGGGCTGGCTCAGGGTGACCTCGAGGTGATGGAAGCTGTGGTGCTGCAGCAGCTCCAGGCTGTGTCCCAGCGCCTGCGGAGCAGGAGCCTCCCGCTGGAGAAGGCTGATGAGGAGCACACCAGGTAGGGGGGACACAGAACCCACCAGGGCTGAGGAACATCTCTGTCTCTGCCCTGGATCCGTGCTGCCCCTCTGGCATCGAGGCAGCCAGGCCAGCACTGGCAAACGGAGCTGTCGGAGCGCAGTGGGAGCATCCAGGAGTTCATTTATTTCCCTCCTGTTCCCCAGTAGTGGCTCCTGCTCCACAGGGCAGCCCCAGGGTCCCCCCACCTCATCTGGTCCACAGTGTCTCCCACTCTCTGGCAGGCAGGGAATTGCAGGAACTCCAGACACTTCTCAGCCAGCCATTCCCAGGATCTGAAAGTAAGGCCAACAAATGTAATTCTGAGAAGGAAATTATTCTGAGACAGAAGATACACGTGGCCTTTGAAAACAACAAAGTGCAGTTATTCAAAATGGGCTTTTTTTTCCCGTGCATATGCCACAAGGACAAGTGAGAATTACTTTTTTTTTTCAGGTCTCTTTAACCCAGGAACGAAAACAATTTCCATTCTGCCTTGCTTAGCTTCTGTCTAGACCTCCCTCCCTGTCGCAGGCTCCGCAGTGCTCAAGTGCTGGCAGGATCGGGGCACTTGTGAGCGCTGCAGAAGGGTCTCTCTGCAGTACCTGCCTCTCTTGCAAGGCTGATACGCCTGCGGGCACCAACAGCTCCTTGTGTCTCCTGAATGGTTTCTTAGGGACAAACACTCCTGGAGTTAATTGGAATTCACTCCTCTGAAACTTCACTGGAGCAGCAGGAAAAAAAACAGCTTTGGCAAACAAAAGGATTGCAGGATTGAGATTTTCTACATTAAAAGACACCTTAGTTGCTTTTTTCCTTTTCCTTTTTTATTCTTTCTGAGCAGATGACAAGCCTGTGGCAGTGGGTGCCAGGCTGTGCCCCCAGGAGTTAGTGAGGCCAGCATTGTGTATTTGGATCCTGAGCCTCAGGACAGGGCAGGCGGGATGATGATGATGATGATGATGATGGTCACCCCTGCCCATCTTGCAGATTTCACAAGTGGCTTCCTACATTTTCCACCTTGAACATTTTTAAAAGAAAAAGTGGGAATTAAGGACCAGATGGGTGGTGGCTTTTCCCAGCATGTGTGGGTGGGGTGTCTCACTGAGGGTTTGTTCCTCAGGGACACGGACGTGCTGCGGACTCTGCTGAGCCACCATGGCGTGTTCCTGAAGCAGCACCGGGTTCAGCTCCCGGAGCAGGTGGCAGAGATGTTTGAGCAGCTGCTGGCTTCAGGAGAGGAGGAGCAGGACCACCAGGTGGGCACTGACACCCCGGGTAAATCAGGGGCACTGGAGGCTCTGCACTGCTGCGGCTGTGCCCTGGCAGGCTGTGGCGGTCAGGGCAAGGGCAGGCAGTCTGTGGTTAACCAGCCCTGGGGTCGCAGGGGAATATGTCCAGTGCTTCATCCCACAGGAAAAGAGACTTTTTAAGGTTCCCACCCTTTATGCCAGTCAGGCATTGGAACAAGCTCACCCCTTTTCTCTGGTGCAAACCATCATGAGGCTTCTATCTTAGTCTTTCTCTGTGACTTTTTATCATGAATGATGTATTTTGACTTTTTTAAAGCAGAGTGAGGTTTGGTGCTGAACACACCGAACTTTTATAAATTTGGATTTTATAAATGGTAGCACACTCATGGTTTTTCTAAGTTAATGCAAAAGTTTATAGCCAATTATTTAAATAAATCAATAGAAATGGTATTCCATAGGCTGTGAGTACCTCAGCCCCTTATTGTGCTGTTAATCAATTATTTACTAAACAGTGAGAGAGTTAGGACAGAACATAGAGTAGATTTTACAGACTCAAGTCCATATTTCTGTCCCAAAACCAGCCCCAGAGGAACACCCTAGATGTCAGGTAGTGGAACATCTAACAGAAACACCCTGAAAGCAGATTACCCCGGGAGTGTAGATTAGCCTGAATGCGTGTTGGAAAACACTCGAGGGGGAGGATAATGGAGCTGTGGCTGTTTCTGTTTTGAATGCTCAGACTGTGCTGGTGCTGAGAGAGGCCCTTCCAGGAGAGTGTGGGGATGAGCCACCTGTCCAGAGTGATGAATCCTCTCTCAGCCTGCCATCGATCCCGACCAACAGCAGGGAAGGAAAGCAGGGGGAACTGGCACAGCAAGAACCAGGTAAGGGGTGTTCCAGCTCTGGCTGCCACTCCATGTTCCTGCTCTGGACATAGGGGAATTCTGTCCAAATCCCCAGGGGACTGTGCTGTAGTTGCTGGTAGATCAATGTACATTTGTGATGGATTTGGGGGATTTTCCTCAATATCTTGGTATTGTTTGTGATTCTGGCTTCCCAAACTAAGTGATGCCTGTGGTGGTGGGGTTTTCTGCAGGAGAGGAAAGGCCAGGCCCTGTGGCCACTGTAAAATAGATCAGTGAGTTCTGTGTGCATGTTTACAAAGCATCTCCCATTTAGGAACTGTATTTGCTGCCTCTTGTGACAAAGCCAGACCGCAGAAGGAATTGCCAAAATGAAAGGGTTCACGCAGGGCCATTTCCCAGCTCAGGACATGCCAGTGCCGGGGACAGCCCAGTTGGTTCCTTCACACAAGGAGGGAATACATTATTCCAGCGATGGCAGCTCGCTTGCTCTGCTCCTGGAGCACCCCTTCCATCGGAGTCTGGCAGCAGCAGGCAATTAGGCTGCTGTGCTCTTTGCACAGCAAATGCAAACAGGCTGCTCCAGGCTCCGAAATCCACGCCACTCTTATGTGCAGAGGTGACCATACTTTGATTCAAGCTAATTTCCTGCAGCGGGTCTGGCACATGCCACCACTGCCAGGCATTGCTGCAGGTTATTTGTTTCCCAAATCCAAGGGGTCTTCAGTTCCTCAGGACATTTGGTTGGCTTGTGAGGAAGCTACAGAGAGGCAGGGTAGCAAGTTCCCAGTGGGCACTGCTTTTATAAGCAGTAATGGATAGTTTAGATCAATGAACAAGAGATAACAAAAGTGGGAAATTAAAGGGAGTAGGGCTTAAAAGCAAGCAAACCGGTCTGATGGCTGCTGCTTTGAAATGGTTTCATTACGGTGTGTTCACATCCAGAAGTCACAGGCTGGAGTGAAGATGAGAGCGGGCAAGAAAGTGTGGTGGGAAAGATTCCCATTACAGGTGGAAGGGGTGGCTGCATATTAACCTCAGGCCCAGCATTCGACTGGGTTATACAATCACACCCCGGCGGCTCCGTGCCGCGGGAGACTTCAGAGGGAGCAAACCCAGCTGCTCGCCCTGAGCACAGATTAAATGTCACATCACAGAGCCCACGTTGCAGAAACAAAGGTGGGGAGCACGGTGCCTCTTTAATTCCTTGTAATCATGTTCCACGTTTCACCGTGTGAATATCCTCTCCGCAAGCCCGTCGGGGACCGCTGTCTGTGTTACAGGGGTCAGTCTCTGTGGTGGAGATCCAGTAATTATATGGCAACTCCAGAGGGTGCTGGTTTGATTCTTTCCATGAGTAATTGACTGGGGATCATTAGAATAAGCGTGGGGCAGATCCCTGCCCGGCAGGGGCTGTGCCTGTGCCAGCCAGGAGCCTCCTCTCTGCCTCCTGTACCAAAGTTGCCTGATAACAGTGGCTCCCCTCCAGCCAGTGCCATCACTGAGAGACTTCCTGACCTCTCCTGGCTCTCCCACGGAGCAGACATGGAACTGCTAATGCTTCCTGTGTGTAAAAATGCCGAGAAGCTCCTCAGCCAAACCCAGTAGCTCCAGTTCCAGCCTGTCCCTTGTGAGGGAGCTGTCTCTGCTGTTCCTCTGTCTCTGGGAGTGAGGCTTCTCACACCTCACTTGAAAGCCAAGCTGCTCCTTTCAGACATGATTCATCTTCAGCCCGTGATCTTCTGCGGGCTTCCCCTCCTCTCCCTGGCAGGCAGCTGCTCATTCCCTTTTATCATCACCATTTGCTGTGGCCCCGGGGCTCTGGAGTCATTATGGGCCTAAAACAGAAGCCACATCTCTCTCGTGTGTTGGCTTTTTGGCTCAAACAACTTGTTTTGAGGGGTTTAGATGAACTGATATTTGACAGCCATCCATACATGATTGTTTTGCTGTATGACTTTTTCTGAACTTAAGGGATACAAATTTGGGTTGATTTTTTATTTTTAAATTTCAGTATTTGCTGCATTTTTTAAGTGTTGGTTTGGAACACCAGAAGCCTTTTGGGGCTTTTGATAGACTTCACTGTGAGAGCTGTGTGGATGCACTTCCAAGCAGTGTTTAGGACAGCACTCTGGGAATGCTTCTGGAGTTTTGGTTCATTTTTCTTTTACTTCTGTTACATAAAAAGACAACCAAAACATTAATTTTCTTGAATATCTGTAAATATTCCAAAAATATTTGTGTTGGTTCTTTAATGCCCTGTCCAGAGCTCATGGGAGGCCACCTGTGGATAATTGGCTTTAAAGGGATTGTACCTGGTCCACAGCTGGCCCAGAGAGGAGCTGGCTGATAACAGCAGTCTCTTGTGGTACCAGGTTATGTGAGGATACAGGGGGAGAGCGGGGCTCATTCTCAGCTCCTCCACGGATGCTTTGTTTTTTATGGGGAAGACGCAAAAGAAATTGTTCAGCTCTTCTACTGTTCCTGAGGTAGGTGAATAATGTGAGATTAAGAAGGATAAAACCCATTATTTCATGTTTTGCTGGATGACTGTTTAAGAGTCTCATTTATGAGTAGGAAATTGCTGATTTTATTGAAGGGCAGGTTTGTTAAATCTTTAACAAAACCAGATTCTCTCTCTTCCCTTCACTTGTCTTTGATTTGAGCAGGCGTTAAGGCTGTAGAGGATTTGAATAAAAATGGTGTAACTGCTCCACTCCTTGGGCTCTGCTTTACAACAGCTGGAACAGCACCCCCAGCTGCTCTCCAGGTCTAAATTCTCCTGTAGGAATAAGGAGGAAAAGCCCTATTGCAAAGAAAAAATCAGCCCTTCCTTATGTATTATAAGGGAACATGAAGGGGCACAAGCTGGATTCTGCCTTCCTTTTCAGGCCACCTGTAATGAGCCAACAATTGTGTGACCACTTTTCCCACACCCACGTGTCCTTCCTGGTGAGGTCCTCCTTTGAGGATTCCGAGGTGCTGCTTGGAGTGCACCAATCAAGGCATTTAATAAGTCTCACTCAACCTTTTGCTCTGTTTGATATCATTTGATATGTTTGGGATGGAGGAAGATCCTTGGGCCAGCGCCAGGTTGGACACTGCACTTAGATCAGTGTGGATGATGCCATCCAGCAGCTCATGTTGGACACTTAAGTTCCTAAAAGACCTCTGAGAATTTCTGAAGTTGTGAATTCTGGGTGGAAATTCTTCATCCATCTCTAAGTAGAGGCAGCAGCAGCTTGAGCACTGGTTTTGTGGGAGAGGCAATGCCATGAGCTGTGATACATCATGGGAAAGGGGGGATAATTTTTTTCTTTTTAACCCCCTTTACCTTTTTTCCCTCTCATTCTTGATTTCTCTCTCCTCCTGGGCAGGCTCTGGCACCTCTTTGCTGGAAGTGCCTGAGACCGAGCAGGACTTCTGCTCCTGCAATCCAAGTGCAGAAGGGACTGGGAATGTACACAGCCAGTTAGGAAGTGGAGAATCCAATGTGGACAGAAATATTGAATTGTCCTGGGTAGGGACATTGGTGAGAGCAGGGTTTGGTAGTAGTTTCAGTGCTGTAGATAAAAACATATATAGAAAATATATGTATGCAAAGCAGCCTTTTAAAGTGGGATTTGTGCTTGAGCATCGTGTGCTTTGGAAATGAACACAAAGATGAGCAATTGTCTGACTCCAGTGAATGAATCCATTTGCCTCTTCTTTTTTTTAAAATCAATCTCTATAGAATGGAAATGAGATCCACAGAGCAGGGGGAAAGGGAAGAAAGGAAAGTGGGGATAACAGGTTTTGAAATAGTTGTGTGTTTGGCTGTTTAAGCCACAAAAATCTCAAGACATGTGTTTAATTTGATTTTTATAGGATTTATTTATTTTTGTCTAATTCAAGGGAATGGTTGAAAACACAGAGGTATCAAATAGCATTGACAGAACTGTAACACTCCAAAATAATCTACATTTAAGGGGAAGGAGAACAAAAATAACCTTTCTGCCTAATGTAAATGGGAACTTGCAAAGTTCATAGTCCCTGTTTTTCCTGCACAGCTGGGGATCACAGCCACGACAGTCCCGAAGGAAGCGACAGTTTGGGAACGCATTCGGAAAGCAGCTCCTTGTCAGATGGAAGCACTCCTCCCTTCTCCAGGTAAGGCTGTAACACTGGAAATGGTTCCATGAGGGAGAAAACCCAACATAAAAAGGCTGAAGCTCCCCTGATTTATTTTTGTACTTGGACCAGGGTTAAGGTTGCTGTTTCTGTAATCAAACACTGCAGGTTTGGAACACCTCAGGATATGAGCTCCTCCTTGCTTTTAATCCTCCTGCTCCATGGATTTTTAGGTTGCTGTGGATGAGGCCAGTTCTGATTCTGCAATTGCTGTTAAAATCATAGAATTTCTATTATTCAAGCACATGAAATATGAGCTGTAACCAAGCATTGATGACTGGCGTTCCTGCTTTTGTGTGGGATTAATTCTTACCATCTCAGGTTCAATTGTTTCTCTTTTCGTATTTTCTGGAACTTTGAGAATGACGAGGCAATGATTATCCTGCCTTGTGCTATGAAATGCAAGGGTGTTCCTGTAGATGAGTTTCGAAATACTATATTTTAGCCCTTCCCTGAAGCCAGGGATATCAGGAAGAGCAGGATAGGGCCCTGAGAACTTATTACAGGATCACTGCGGCTGATTAAAATGTGTAATTTAAAATTAACTATTTTTTATTCAAAACAAAAACTCTTCAAACTAAACCCCATTGCTGCTACACTGCCGGCCAATCGTGCCTGCAGCCGCTTCTCCCTCAGTTACATGCTGTACATTTTTTTTGCCTTTTTTTTTAATCTTTCTCCAATTTTGATTTGTAATAGATTTCAAATAATTCCCTCTGGTCTATAATTCCAGGCCTCTCAGTGCTCAGCAGCAGCACACTTTGTGCAGGGATACACGATGATGCTGCTTTACAAAACCGTGGTAATAAATCTGTAAGTCAGTGTAAGAGTTAGTTTCTGTTAGTTTCTCAAAGCCACAGCGGGGTTTGGGAGCAGCCCTGGGTGCCCGGAGCGCGGCACAGCGAGGAGGAAGAGGCAGAGCTGTTTGCTGTGCCGTGCCGTGCCGCAGTTCTGCGGCACTGCAGCTCTGCTCCCGGCAGCCACTCCTCGGGCTTTATTGCTTTCACAAGTGGTCTCAAACCCACTACTTGAGAATAAACATCCCTGCGAGCTCGGCCGTGGCACTTTATAAATTCTCCTTTGCCGCGTTTTGTCACTGAGCTGATGAGTGACCTTGGCGCGGACCCCGCCGGACCGGAATAAAAACCGTGGCTCCTCTGATGTCCCCCAGACAATAATTATCATGTGCCAGTTAAGCCCAAACTACAGCTGAGGGATTTTACTTTAAAGCGGAGGCTCGGGCGCAAAAATGCATTTATAGCTCTTTGTCTGGCACCTCATTATGTGTGGGCCTGATTCATTAAGTAATTGGTTTGCAGTTGTTTACATGAGTATTAAGGCTTTCTATTCAGCAGCCTTTGAGATACACATTGTGCAAATGTTGCATGTTATGAATGCGGAATGAGGGGCCGGGGCCCGGCCCTATTGGCTAAACACTGCGCGCTGTTGAAAAGCAAGAGAAAGAGATTGGGTGCTGTTTTGCATAGCAATGACTTTCTTAATAAGCTTTACAGATTGATACACACAAGCTATAAAAGATGCAAAGAGATACTCTTAGCACATTTATCCATGCTCGTTTCACTATTATGGGCCTGGAGAAGGGAAGAATTGAGGGCTTTCATACTCGGGTTTTCAGTGCATGTCTTCAGTGCATGAGACTTAATAGAATCCGATGTTTATTGTATTATAAATCATGGGGAAGTAGGCAGATCTGCAACAGTTTATTATTAAAGATTCTTTCAATGTAAATCTTTTTCTGCCATTGTATTTCCTACAGCAAAATCATTTTGTGGTTGAGTGGGGATGAAAGGCATAATGTACGACGGAGTGAGTCTTAATAGGAAGCTGCTCTCCGAGTAAAGACCACTTGTTCCCTTTTGTTCAGCGGTGCATGCCAGAGCTTCCTCTTCTCCCACAAATGCCGCCTGCTCTACCTCCAGCAAGAAAACCGCTTTTCCCTGGCTCCTTTACTTTCCCGGGGGAATATTTCTACGCGTGGAGATGCACCTCTGGGTGGGGTGTCAGGGTGCTGCAGCAGGCGAGAGGGCGTTAAGTGACATGGTCCTGGGGGGAGAAGGTCTCAGAAGTCAGGGCTGAGGATGCGGCGAGTGCAGGCGGGTGGGCAGCTATGTGTGTGGCATTCCGGGGGGCTGTAGCGATGGATGCAGCCAGTGGAGGTCACTCGCTTTCTGGGAATTCCCCATTTCGGATGCAGGCGTTTTATTTTTCTTTGACTTGTTTGCGCTGTCTCGTTTCCAAATAATCTGGAGATTAAAGGTGCGTTATCAGCTGAGAACCAAAGCCCGCTTTGGATTTGTCAGGACACCAACACGGCATAAAGCCTTTTAAACTTTAATTAATCTGCTGGAAGGACTCTGGGGGGGGTCTCTGAAGGCTGGTTTTCAGCCCTGTTGCCCAACACAGCTGTAGTGACATGCAAATAGAAGTTGGCAGAGTCGAATTCATCTCTTAATTGTTCCTGGGCCCGTTGGCTTTGGCCATCGGGGGGCACTCGGGCTCTGTGCATCCCCCACTTCCCCCTTCCTGAACCTGAAAACTCCGCTGTGCTCTGAGGAGACATCCCAGAGCTTTGGGGCTGGCAGCACTCAGGACGTGCACAAATGCATTTCCCTTGGAAATCCAGGAGAAGTGCCATTGTGTCGGTCTGGGTTCCTGGGAGGTGCACCCAGAAACAAGGCAGGATCTGATGGTTTTATCCCTCCAGCTGTCCAATGGCTTCTGTAAGAAGGTGACTGAAAATTCCAGCAGGATTCTCTGCTGTTGCAGCTGTTTGTGTGAGCTTTGTTTCCTCTGCCTGCACCCCCAGCTGTTGCAGAAGCAGTGCTGCTGGGGTGGCAGTGCCCTGCCAGGTGTGTGGGGAGAGGCACCAACATCTGCCAGCTGAGCACAGAGGAAACAGTGGATTTTTTGGCACTGCCCCTGCTCTCCTGCACAGCTTCCTTGCAGCGTTGTGATGCATCTTTGTGTCAGTGGGGGTTTTTTTCTCCGGCGTGGTGAATCCAAACAGAGACCGGTCTTAGACGCAGCTCGACAGAAATCTTTGTGTCCTAAAATAAGGGTCGTCCTCCTCACAGTGTAATCACTGAAATTCAGTGTTATTGCTCCAGCTCTGGCATGATGAATGGACTTTTGAGTTTATACTGTCTATCTGACACTGTGCAGAATATGTACTCTAGGTACTTGGTTTTCCAGGGTGGGAAAATTCCTTCCTTGGCATTTAGGATTTCCCAGAATTTTTGAGTGTCTTTTTCACCTGACACTAAAACATAGAAGTTCAACAGGTGCTTTAGCAAGAAGACCCTTGGGCAGGGTTTTCCAGCAAGCCTCCTTGTTACTTTGGCTCATGTTGTCCTGGAATTTTCCTTGATGCCTCAGGCTTTAGCTTTTATATTTTTCAGATTCTGTACTGCTTTACTGTGTAGATCTGAGCTTCATATTAAGGGATAGCAAGCTCTCCTCACAGAGTAGGCAGACAAAACAATTCCTTCTCTAGCTGGGGACCAAGGACAAACTATCCAAATCTCAGGCCCAAGAGTATAAACAATGGTGGACTGAAGAGAAGAAAACAAGAAGGATGGGACTTCATAACCTAAAGCTATAACTGGACAATTAACTCCAATATGCAAATGAATCAGAACTTCTAAATGTGAGGGACCTTGTGACCGATCATCCATTTTTGTGACCATTTTGGGTTCATCTTGGGTGTAGCCCTGGCTGGGCTCTTGTACTGCCCAAGGTGTATTCGTTGACGATATCCTTTTAATAAATCTCTAGCTAATTCTTTAACTCTGTCTAGCCTCTGTTCTAGGTCAGCTTTCACAAGGCATCATCCTCTTAATATTTTCATTATAGAGGAAAAAATATTTTCTTGGAGCTTTTTCATTCCTTACTGTTGCAGCATCTTCAATACAAAAAGCCTGTTTCATCAGAGAAATGGAGAGATTAAAAGGCTCTTTGAAGTGAAACTGGTTTGGGTTTTCTCTTTGTCAGAGCCTGGGTTCAGTTTGGAATTATTTTAGGGAAGAAGCAAATGAGTAAATGGATATCGGAGGGTCACGACGGGGGATTAGTGGAGGCGCTGGAACCGGCCTGGCTGCATTTACAGCCCCAAAACGTCTCGGCGGAGGTCTGTGCCCATTGTGTGCTGCGGCTGCGGGTGAGCGCTGCCACCACCCCCGAGCGCAGCTGCTGCGCCACGCCAAGGTGCTGCTGCACCTCTCCAGCTTCACACACCTCACCCCAGAATTTATCCCCTGCAGCATTTCCCAGGTTTGGGCGGGGGGAGCTGCCGTTCCCCCTCTGGCCTTTCTGATGTCCTCGCTCCCTTTTCTGTATCTGCCCAGCATTTCCCTGCGCTGACAGCTCTCGTGTTGAGCCTTTGCTGCCACCCTGTCCCCATCTCCCTTCTCTGGGGATGGCTGGGCTTGGCTTTGGCTCCAGGCTCTTTGGGGAATGAACCCCATTCCACATCTGGTGGGTGAGCCCTGGGAAGATGAATCCCAGGGATCAGATGGTGTTCGGTAGAACACAAATATCTCTCTCCCTGCTCTCCTGCCAGCTTTGATCTTTCTCTTTGTGGGAAGCTGGGGTGGCGGTGAGAAGGTCTCCAGATGTTTCTACAGCCATGGTGGTCCTTTCTCCATGGATCCCTCAGCTGGATCTGGAAGACCAAGTCCTGGAGATGTGGGCAGTCCTCCCTGGTGATCCTCAGCACTGGACCCAAAGCACTGACCCGCTGGTGTTTGCTGTGGGACAACCACGGAGAGAAGTGGGACAGAACTGAGGAAAACTCAGTTGTCAAATGACTTTTGTGAGAAGCTAACTGAAAATCCCAGGAACCCCATGCTCCCATTCCAGCAGCAGGCTGGGATGTGGCCAAGGGGAAGCAATGGCTGCTGCCACCTGATCTTCTCCTCAGCTTCTTGAAATTATTCCTGTGCCAGCATCCACAGGAGGAGCCTTGCCAGCTACAGCTCAGCAACAAGTGGTGTCCTGCTCCATACGCTGGGGAAAACAGAGAGCAGCCTCTTGAGCACATTTTCATAGGCTGGGATGCTTGGAGCACTTCCTGGGAAGTGCTGATGACCAGGAGATCTGGCCAAAGGGAGCAGGAGCTCAGGGTCTTCAGCAGGATCAGCCCAGAGGCTCCGGCTTCAAATCCTCTCTGGGTATCCTGTCAAGTGAAGGCCTTTGAAGGAGAAGTGAGAGTATAAGGCAGTGTGGCGTTTTGTTTGGAATAAAAGGGAAAGCCAGTGGGATGGTGCACTAAAGGAATGTTGGAGAAACATTTGAAGCCCAACAGTTTAAAGTTTTTCAGTGAATAAGGTCATTATGAGTTACATCACTGTTAGTACTCTGCTAGAGCTGTCACTTGGTACTGGCACTTCTACCTTGGTTTGGTGCCTGGCTGGAACCTGGGCTGTGTTTAATATTCTGGGAATTTCTGTCCACAAAGCAGGAGCCTTTGGAGAGGAAATGAGATTTAAACAGTGAGAGTTTTCTCTGGGTTAAAAGGAAGAGTGGCTGCACCACTAGTAGCTGCAATGTGTGAAATTTTACATGTGGCTTTCCCTGCAATCCCAAATTCTGACTGAATACTGAAAGTAACACTAGCAAGGAATCATCTTTGCTTTTTTTTTGTCTCTTTCACAAATGCCTCCACAATAGTGGAATATTTGTAGCTCCCTACTTAAAGCACCTCTGTATTGGCTGCCACGTTTTTAAATGAAACACAGCAAATCACTGACATTTCAGAGAGTCCTGTTGTGACTGAGGCCACAGCTTCAAACTGCACCTTGACATTGACTTATATTTCACTGCTTGGCCCAGTGATGTCCCAAATATCTCCTATTTGGTCTTCCTTATTAAAATCAGCTGAAGCTTTATTTTTGGAGCTTCTTGCAGGACTGCTGCTGTAACAGTTAATTCTCCCCCATGTTTGCCCCCGTGCGATTATTCCCCAGCCCCAGCACAATGCACGCGCTGCACACAAAAGATCAAAATGATTCCAGCTTGTTTGAGAGATTCAAAAGGGCCTGTGATGCTCCAGACACAAGAGCAGCCATTTAGCAGAGCAGGCTCAGGCTGCACACACATCAAGGTAGATCAAAGGCAGTGGAGATTGCACATTGCCATGGGGCTGGGGGACAGCACCGGGACCTGGAGGAAGTGCAGGGAGCAGCACTGGGGGGGATTTGGTTTTGTTTGGATTTTGCCTTTCCATACTTTGCATGCTCTGAAATGCAGCAGCAGCTTGGCAGGGCCCTGCTCCTCTGTACCTTGATTCAGGGCTGGTGTAAATCATTGCTGTTACCAGGGAATGACTCCAGGAACTGCTGACCAGTGTCCCCCTGCACGTGAATTTCTCCACCTTTTTAGGTGAAGAAGTCCATGATTAAATAGTTATTTGGAAAAAAATAGTTACAGAAGTTACTGTGTTGTTGTTTTTTTAAACCATTTCACAGTATTTTTTTAAAAGTCACTTTTTTTTTCTATTGGAGACATTGTGCTGATTGCTTGAAATGTTTTACAGGACTGAATTGCGGAAGGAAACAGTAACTGCCATAAAATCCAAAGGTAAGAGACGAATGTTACGCTACTGAAAATTAGTGTCTTTCTAGTTAAACCTGTACTGTAGAAGCCCTCTCAGAACAATGTTATGATCTGGATAAGGTAGAGAGAAGGGGAAACATGGAATTTCCCTGTCTCCTGTGGGAGCCAGAAGGCAGCTGAGGAGGACAGATCCAGAGCATAGAGGAGGTGTTTGTGGGGGGCTGGTGTGGAACTGGTTGGGATCATTGCAGGGTTTAATCAAACACCAGTTAATAGCAGGTGGAGGGAACGTGGAGAAGGAGAAACCTGGGCGTTCCTTGGTCTTCCCTGTGACCTGGGACGTGAGTGCAGCTGGAAGGTTTTGTGTGTGGCCAGGCTGCTTTTGTTCTGAATTGGTGTCTGGACCCTGTGTGTTTTTGCTGCCCACACATTCCAGTTCCCCCTTTACCCCCTGCAAGGCCCTCCAGGGCCTGCAGCCGCCTCTGACAGAGCCTCCTGCCAGCAGGGCAGTGCTGGGAGCCCTGCTGCCCTGCTCTGGGTGCTGGCAGTCCAGAATGGCCTGGTTTTAGAGGTATGGCATTGAACTGAGGTACAGATGCCATCAAGGACAGCTGCTTTGGTGGCACTTGAAAGGCTCTGGCATGCCTGGCCCCTTTCCTGTCTTGGAGCCGTTCAGCGTGGCAGCCAGCACAGGGCTGGCTCTGATGTTCCTGCGGCTCAGGGGGCTGGGGATGGAGGATGAAAGATGCAGATGCTGCATTTGTAGATAAGGTGTTCATGGAGCTGGTGCCGTCAGAGGCACCAAAGTGCCTCAAGCATGAGCTGCAGTGTCTGCGTGAGTGTGACAGCCTTCCTCCTCCCGCTGTCCCTGGCCAAGCCCTGGGTCTCATCCTGGCTGCCTTTGGACAGCCAGCAGCCTCTAGATTAGGTGGGAACAGAGAGCTTAGCTCTGTCAGCCACTGACTTCATGTGCCACACTTCCTACTCTGTCCTATCCATGGGTCAGAAGAATTCACATTTCCAGAAATCTCTCAGGCACTCTGAACTGCCGTGGGATTCTGCTGCTGTCAGTGAAAGGGGTTTGCTGATTCCCAGCAAGGTTAAAGCCATGTGCTCCACTGAGATCAGGCCTGCCTGGATCTGCTCTGATCTCCAAGTGGTGATTTTTCATTTGTGATGTCACTGTCATTTTTGTGCCAACTCTGATGTCATGGCCTGCTGGTGACTTCATCGCAGGGTCAAGTAGTGGGGAGAAAGGGGAAGAGAGTAGACAAAGCTGCAATTCAGGCAGCAGCTGGTCAAGTAAATTGCTTGGAGTGGAAATGTTTTGCCCAGCTACCTTGCAGCACAATGGAGTGGGAGCGCTGAATGAGGCCGCTGTCCAGCACAGCCGCTCCGCTGCCGGACACTGCGCCAGACACGCACACCTGGGGCTGGGGCTTCCAACTCCCTGCCCTCGGTCAGCCTCGGGAGACCTGCTCATGGCTGTGACAAGAGGCACAGCCACAGAAAAGGTTTTACACCTCTGCTTTCCTTCTTGTCACCTGCAGCGTTCTGGGGCGAATCCGATGACAGCAGCTCCGAGCTCGAGGCTGCTCTGCGCCCACAGACCCACGGCACGGATTCAGATGACTTTGATGACTTCTATGACTGAGATTCTCCCACTGGCTTTTGGGAAGAAACAAACTGTAGTTTCTTTTACACAGTGACTGTGCCATAGGCTGCCTGTCACTTAAATGGCAAAGAAAATTTAAATACCAAATAAACATAATGGGTCCTGTATATTGTCTGTGTGCTCTCTCTGACCTGCAGTGTTTTCCTGCTCTGACGGGAACCCTGCCCCGTGACAGTCCCCTCCTGAGGCTTGTGGCATCCCAATATTGGGACTCCAGCGCTAGATGGGGTTTGGGAAGAAGCAGACAAGCATTGTGGGTATGCAGACAGGCGCTGCTGGGGTGGGCTGGCATGTTTGATCTTTATCTTCTTCTGCAACAGATCAAGAAGAAGAAATGCATAAAACGTCCATTTGTAATTCAGCACATTTTGGAACAGAGCAGCATTTACATGTGGCAAGCCCCAGTGCTTTCCTGCTTTTTCCTGCTTTGTGAAATCCGTGCTGGTGTTGCTGTGTGGACATCACAGTAATTGGATGACTCCAGGAGCTTCATGCATTTTTAATTTTCTTCTTTTCATTCCTTTTATCTAAAATTAAGTTCATTAAACATGAGATTTTCTTTGGGAGGGAGAAACCAGGGGACATGGTAAAGCTGTTCATAAATGACAACAAGTTCAAAAGCAGAAAGCAGCACCCCAGTTAAGCTGTGCTGAGCTGCAGCCCCACGTCTCCCAACACGGGCACCAATCTCTGCACCCCATCCCTCAAAACCGAGCTAATGAGAACAACATTCAGTTTAATAAGAGGAACGTGTAGGCTGAGAGCTCAACAGCACAAAATGACTTGGAGAAGGCTTGGAACTGAGCAGGAGCCCTTGGCACAGCTGGCTGCTGTGGGTTTCAGTTTGCTATCAGTAAAGTTGCAACCTGGAATGTTCTGGGAAATCTGCTGCACCAAGAATGGAGCAGGGTGAGTCTGTGACCAGGGCTGACATCCTGGGAGACAGCTGGGCTCGACTAAAGGACTGCAGCAACTGACAGAATGAGAGGACACAGTCTTAAGCTGCGCCAAGGGAAATGTAGGTTGGATATTAGGAAAAGGTTTTTTATGGAAAGAGTGATAAAGTACTGGAATCATCTGCCTGGGGAGGTGGTGGAGTCACCATTTGTGGACCTGTTTAAAAAAAGACTGGATGTGGCACTCGGTGCCATGGTTGAGGTGTTAGGGTATGGGTTGGACTTCATGATCTCCAAGGTCCTTTCCAACCTAGTGATTCTGTGACCAAAGCCAGACTTTACTGAGGGCTTTAATGTCCTTTTTACCTCACCAACTCCCCGTGTCCTGTGGGACTGCTGCCGACATATTGCTCAAGGCCTGGGAGGAGCGTGGAGATGAGGAGCAGCCCCACTGGAAGAATCCAGCAGCTTGCACTGCCAAGGGACATTGCCTCTGCAGCGCAGCGTCTTTGCAGCTCTGAGCTCCTCCTGAGTGACTCTGGGCTGCTGCTGTCAGCCCACTTTCTGTCTGCTGCATGACACCAGTCTGTGGGGCTCTCCACCGCCACAGTCCGGCTCGGCCCCGACAGCAGCCCGTGACAGGTGACAGATGGCTGCAGAGCCACATGCAGGCAATCTCTGCCTCTTGGTGTCGGAGTGATAGCCGGGTTCTTCCGGAGCGTTATTTGTGATACTCTTATTGTGCACAGACTCATTAGATGCAAAACATCCTGCCAGTCAACTTCCCCATGCTCCTTCACAGCTGTCACACCGGCAGCCTGGCCCTGGTGGCAGGTGACGCTGACAGACAGGGGGACTGGAATCAATACACCCCGAGCAGATTCCCATCGGCACGCCACTCATCCGAGGAAAGTGCCCGAGCGGGAGAACCTTCCCTGCTCCTGCCCAGGATGCGCCGCTCTGTGCTGTGCTCATGGATGTGCAGTTGGCAGGTGAGACCTGGGCTCACCACCCAGTGCAGCTGCTGGTGCTCAGACCAACTTTTCAAGGAATTGTCTGCTGCAGTATTAATTTTTCCAGCACTTGTTTACCCAAGCAATTATAAGATAAGACGATTGCCTTTCATTTGCGTCCGCCAGCCTTCTGTTTTCTTCGTCATTATCAGAAAAACAACTGATTGCCCATCAATACAAACAAAATGTTCATGCTAAGCTGCCGTGCTCCCTACAAAATTCCGGGAGGAGAGGCACTGGAAGGAATACAATAGGAAGCTTCAATCAGGGAACATTTTGTAAGGAACAGATAAAGGACAATCTTCAGCTGATACCACAGGTGTGGTGCCACTACAAAGTTGCAGGGGAAATTTATTCAAGTCACAGATTTTATTGAGAGGAACGACAACAGAAAATGGCTTAACAACAGGCAAGTGAGGATAAGAATAATGAGAGACACAATATCGGGTTAATTTATTCTACAGCCAATTAGCCAGGTACCGAGGTTCCCCTCTGCTCCCAAATCGGCGGCGTTGACTCAGCAAGCACTGCTGAGATTTTGTTATTTTTGTTAAAGACTCCTGCGCTGCTGTTCCCTGTCCTCGGCCCTGTGGCTGCCCTGCTAACGGAGCTGGTGTGCGGCAACGGGACACGGCGGAGCAAAACCCGCCTCGTGCTAATCCCGTTTAATTCCCGGCCGTTTAATTCCATTTTGGTGCCGACAAACGGTCACAAATTAACAGTATTTGCTTATGCCACGGGCAGAGCAAGGGGACGGCAGCTCTTTGCCTCGTGTTGCTCTCAGGAATCACGTGGAGCCATTTCCCAGTGAGGGAAATGTCCCCTCAGGGGCACAGAGCAGCCATGCCCTGAATCGCTCCTGTTGTTGCCAAACGCGGGATAAATCAAAATTGTCTGAAGTCAGGATGTTCTTTAACGTCAGATCTTTGTATACTTTCATGCAGAGACCTAATTAGTGCATCCCTTCCTCAAGGACACCCTGGAACCACCAAGCCTTAGAGATGTAATAAATCAAGATGTTGGTGTCTATGTGTGCATTCCTAACTTGGAAAAACACCGTAATTCCATGTATCCTGTAGCAGAACCGTCTTTGTTGTAACACTGAAACTCACACCTACAGGTCAAAAAGAGGTGCAGACCCTTCCCCTGAGCACATGGAAGAATTGGCTGGGGTTGCATAACTCATGTGGAAATTACTGTTCAATCCTAAAAGAGGGGCTGAGCTGGAGAAGTTGCCAGCTCTGGATTTCTGAGTATAAGTAACAGTGGTTGTGCTGGATTTAGGGAATTATATTGAGCATGCAGCTCATGCAATGCTGAAATAAATCATCGATGTCCCTCTTAATTATTGACTTGTTGGGCAACACTGCGTGTGTGTGCAGCCTAAAGCACCCCACTGTCACCCTGATTTTTTAAGATTTTCTAAGCCTTCTGATGTTTACATTTTTACAACAAACTTTCTCACACACTTTCTGTAAATAACTTATTGTTTTGCATTCTTTATGGAGGAGGAAAAATTTGATGGACTGTTGGTTTGTCCAGTGCCATTTGAGAGATTGCACTTTCACCCTCCAATCCACTGTCACTTGAAAATCTATAAATGTTGGAGTCAAAAAATAAACTTCCCTTTTTTCACCTTGAGAACAGCAGTGTGTGCGCGTCGTGTTACGTGTTCTATGTTACACCCCACAGCAGCACCCCGTGCTCGTGTTTTAACAAGGTGCTAAGGGAGGGTGATTCTCCAGTTAAACTGCTCGTTTATGGCCATTTTTTAAGAGAAATTGCCACACACTGTGTCTTGCCTGAGCATGAGGGCAGCACTGGGGCTGTCTCAGGAGTCAGGCTTCGCTTTTCCTCCTGGATATCACTTTTCTGCCCTCTGGTTTTGCTTTTCCCCTCTGAGCGTCCCTGTCGTGCCCGAGGAGCTGCCCAGACAGGTTTTATGGGGCGCTGTCCCCTCACGCTCCCGGCCTCCCCTCAGGCCGCCATTGCGGCGCTCTCAACCCGCACCCAAGATGGCGGCGGCGGCTCCGCGCGCACGCGCGTCCCCACTTTCCCTCCCTCCCTTTCCCGGCGTGCCCCGCGCCGCCCCCCGACCCCGGAAGTGCCGCCGGTGCCGCGGTCCCGCTCGGCGCAGCCCGTCCCGCTCCCACCATGGGAGTCCCGGCCTTCTTCCGCTGGCTCAGCCGCAAGTACCCTTCCATCATCGTCAACTGCATCGAGGAGAAGGTGAGCCGGCTGCCCGGCACCGCGCGAGCCTGCTGGCGGCCGCCGCGGGGCTTTGCGGGGCGGGCGCGGGGGGCCGGGGCCGGTGGGGCCGCTCCGGTGCAGCCCCCGGTGCTGAGCCCCCGTGGGCTGCCCCGGGGCCTTTCCAAGGCGGGTCGGTGGACTGGGGCTTTGTTTGGGTTTGGTTCGGGTGTTGTTTGGGATTGTGGGAGGTTCGGGGTTTTTTGGGGGGGTTTTAGCGTTTTTCCCGGATTGTTGATCCCGGTGGAAGCGGCCGCTGTGCGGGAGGAGTTATCCCCGCGCCTCGGTCAGTGCCGCGGGTGCGTGTGAGCGCTCCGGGGGGGAATGGGCACGTGGATGAAGTGGGAATGGGCACCGGAGCAGGGAATAGAGCTTCTCTTCTGATCTCCCCTTCTCCGGCCGCTTCCCTGGAATTCCAGCCCTTCCCGACGCCCTCGGCTCTGCCCTCGTGCGCCAGCGACCCGGAAAAATAGGATTTGAGGCGCTGGTGAAATTTGAGTAGGCTGTTTCTTGAATGTTTTTCGCAGTCCTTGCTTTTCCACAAGTTTTTTTTCGGGTGGGAATTAGAAGCCGCAGCTTCGGGACTTGCTGAAAACACGAGTGTAGCTGCCTGTCCAAGGCTTACACCAAGCCTGTGCTTGTGCTCTAACCTAGAGCAGCCTCAGGGGGTTTGGGCTCATTGCTGGTGTTTTCTAGCTCAGGATAAATATCTCCTGGCCAAGCAGGGAGCTGATTATTCCAGAGATATCCTCTAAAATCTGGCTTTCCATGGCAGCAGCAGCAGCAGGAGGTTTTAGGGAAGGCTCTGACGCAGGATTCCACAGGTGCCTTTCCAGGCAGTGTTGCAGCTGAAATGATGTTTGTTTACGTGGGATTTTTTGGGCTGGTTCCTTCAGGCACATCCCTGCAGGCACGAGGGTGCTGTGCCATCCTGTGGGACACGGTGGGAGGGGACAGGGAGGGTGGAGGGGTCTCCCTTCAGTGGCACCGTGGTGGATTTACTGTGCCCTGAGCGTGGCAAGTTCTCCTTCTCAGGGCTAATTCAAGCCTTTTTGAGGAGGCAAACTCTGGAGTTCCTGCTTCCCAAGCTGCTTTTCTCGTAGGCTTTTCCAAATAACTTGTGTTCTGTTTGTTAGACTGTACTGGCTGCAGTCTGCTGGTTTGGAAAGTTCAGGGCATGTGCTGGGGCTTCTGTCTCTCTGCTCCTCCTCCCACGGTGTGCTCACCTTGGGGAAACACCTGGAAGGGGATAAAGTGTGGGTGCATGGTGGAGATCAGGAAAAAGAGGGTGAAGTGGTGGAATTCTGTGTTGAGGCCTGCCTGCAGCAGGATGTTCAGCTCTGTGCTTTTCCAGGGTGGTTTTGTGTTGCAGCTTCAGGCAGTGAAGCGCAGGTTTGGTTAAAATTGTGAGTTGCTGTTGTGGTTTTATTGCAGCTGTGATTTCAGGCCCTCTCAGCAAGGTGGGAAGTTTATTTTACCTGTCGCTGTGAGAAGTGAATTTTTAATGGGGATAATTAAGATCTAAGAATCTGCCTGGGAATTTTTATAGGGGAAAAGGGGGGTTGTTTAAGGGCTTAACAGTCTCCTTTAATGCTGAGCTCCAGCAGCACTGGCTCTTCTGGTCTCTGCACCAAACTCCTGGATGTGACCTCTCCTGAGGCTCTGGGAACCCTCAGTTTAGGGGCTGTCCTAGATAACCCTTTAAGATCTGTCCTTGAAAAGCAGCCACAATTTAAACAGCAGTTACATCTGTAACAGTTTGGGACAGTTGTCTCTAAGAGCAGATTTGCCTTTTCCAGCACATTTGTAAGTGTTAGATTAATCTCTGTGCAATCAAAGCTGCTCTCACATTTAGGCAAAACAAAGGTTTGCATAGCTCTGGTTTTATTGATTGTGTGTCTCTTTTTTCAGTCTTCAATAACTGAGCTTGTACCAGCCAAAGTTCTTTATTAAAATAAGTGGAAAGACACAACAAATTCCCTGAGTTGGATTTGCCATAAGTGAAGTGGCAGCTCTTGCTGTCCTCATTCACGCTGGAGCCTTTTACAACTCAATTACAGCCAGGACAGCACATGGATAAATCATATTCATTAGCATTTTTTTATATTCAAATCTGGTCATAAATCTGAGAGTGGACTAGGACAGCAGGGAGAAGCTGTAGTTTGTCTTCCTGTCGATGAATTTAAGCTTCTCTCACAATGTAATCAGCTCCGTGTGTGTTTTAGGATTGCTGTAAATCTCTCTAATCAGAAATTTTGTATCTCCCGGTAGCTTGTCTCTTTGAAATATTGAAAAGTTGATCCTTGTTCTCTTACCTTGCTAGATTAATCAGATTTAAGCAAAAGAAATAATCTTCTTCTTAAGCTGAGCAGGAAGAATGAGAGGAAGATCTTGAAGATAATAAAAAATCCAGGAGAGAATATTCTTAATCAAATGGATAGGAATTAATAAAGCTGCAGCTAAAGTATCATGTTTGAAGATCTGTTTTCAATGGTTTCAAAAGAGGCTGGAGATGAGAAGTGAACAGTTTAGTTATATCACAAGAGATATCACTGCCACATACTTCAGCCTTCCTTGCACACGGCTGCTGCGTGAGAACCCCAGTGGGTTTGTGAAGGGGGGCTCCTTTTCTGCCTCACAGAGCTGGGATTCCTTCTGAATCCATTTAGCTCTGGAGAGAGGGTGGCTGGGGATCAAGGAGAATCCAGGGAGGTAGCCCAGAGGAAGGTGCAGTGTTTGCCCTGACACTTAGTTTCTGCTAACACCACCTTCATTTGAGAGCGTGTGTGTGTCTGGAGAGCTCAGTGACGGAGGCAAACAGTGGTGCTTGGGGGTGGCATCTGTCAGGATAACTGTGCCAAACCTAAATACTACATCAAGGCTTGAGAGGGTTTCATTTTGGGGGTAAGAAGTCAGCCAGTCCTGCCGCTGCTTTAAGCAGGAAAATTGTCCAGAGTTGATTTCTGAATCTCCATCAGAGATGTGGGGAACTCACTCAGTGAGTAGCAGTCTGCAGGCAGAAGTTTGGGAAGGGCTTGATGTTGGCTCAGCAGCAGCTGCTGAGCCCCATGTGATGGGATACCAGCGTATCCCGATTTTCCCCATCCCAGGCACTCCTGTGACCGTCGCTTTTACCTCAGAACATGCCTTTAATTTTTAAACTTGGCTTTATGCCCAGCTGTTCAAGAGCACACTTTGTTCCCCCTGTGGGTATGCTGTAACCCATTCCAGCCAGAATTCCTCTGAAAATCATCAGGCTTTTCCTTGCTCAGGTCCTGTCTCTTCCATGCTCTTGAGGTTTAATCCGTGTGTGTCATGCCTGAGGCTGGTGGAAGGGAGAATCCGTGTTGCTAATTGCCTTTTGACCAAACTAACCACAAAACCAAACCACAAGCCCAACGGCAACAAAGGCCCAAACAAAACAAACCTGAAATTATGGTGAAGAAACAAAAGTGACCATGGTTGTTGAGGATGTTGAAGAATCCACTGCTGGAGCAGTCCAGGCACACAGGTGGCTCTAGGTGGTTTAGGATGAAGAAATATTATGAGCTATGGGAACTTCTTGTCAGGAGGAAAAAAACAACTCTTCCATAACTCATCATTGTGTTTTCTGGTTAAAAGCAGCTGTAGAAAGAAGTGCTGTTAAATAGTGGAAAGTACAGTTGCAGGTAGTGTGGGTACTTATTGTTCTCTTTTTCTTCTGCTGCTGTTAAAACCAAAACAGACTTTCATGAGCTGAAATCCTTGTCCCCACTGCATCCCCAGGTCAAAGAGTGCAATGGCGTCAAGGTCCCCATTGACACGAGCAAGCCCAACCCCAACGAGGTGGAGTTCGACAACCTCTACCTGGACATGAATGGTATCATTCACCCCTGCACACACCCAGAGGACAAGTAAGGCTCTTTCTTTGGCTCTTTGCAGGTGCCACATCTCTCTCTTTGCTGACAGCATTTCAGGTGTTAAATTGAATGCTCTGTGTTTTAGGCCGGCGCCCAAAAATGAAGATGAGATGATGGTGGCGATTTTTGAGTATATCGACAGGATCTTCAACATTGTGAGACCAAGGAGACTCCTTTACATGGCCATAGATGGAGTGGTGAGTATTGACACACTGGGTTTCCAGCTGGAAAATCCTCATCTCCCCTCAGTACACAGAATCATGGAATGGTTTGTGCTGGAAGGGACCTTCCCCGTGTGCAGGGACATCTTCCACTAGCACAGGTTGCTCCATCCAACCTGGCCACCTTTAGGTCTGATGAGAGGTCAGCTCTTTGTAATAACTTGTGACCCAAAGCATCTCTTAGGACAGGAGAGAATGTCTAGATGCAAAAAGTGACCCAAGCTCTCCTGTACTTTTTTTAGGCCCCACGTGCCAAAATGAATCAACAGCGGTCCAGGAGATTCAGAGCCTCAAAGGAGGGCATGGAAGCTGCTGAGGAGAAGCAAAAAATCCGACAAGAAATTCTGGCCAAAGGTAGGGCAGCAGCCTTATCAGAGGTTTTTCTTTGAGAATCACCTTGTTTGCTCACCTCAGTAGGGTTTAGAGAGGGGCTGTGTGTGCATTGCTGGGAGAAGAGGAGAAGAAGCCTGGGGAAGGCTGGATCTGTGTTTTCCAAAGTTAAGAACTGAGACAAAACAAAATGTCATCTTTTCTTCTTCAGTCTCCTGCCTGAAATGAGTTTGTGTTGAGTGCTCTTAATTCCTTTTGAAAATAAATTGAACAGAAGAGCAGGGATAAATGCAGTGAGAAACAACCAAAACCCTTCTGGAAGGAAGTACACGTTTGTAGGGCTTGATGAAAGGAGGATTGAGGCTTAAAAGCAGGGATCAGATGGAAATACTCCTCTACAGGGATAATAAACTGCCAGCAAGGGGAGTTACTTGACAGTGGAAACTCTGAATCAGTGAGGAAACAAAAGTCAGAGCAACTTTGAGGGTGGTGGTGACACAGATGGAGTGAGAGGGGAGTGCGTTGCTGCTGGCTGGGCTTTGAAAGCACCTTGCTGAAGTAACAATGTTTGTAAATGTGGCAGCACCTCATAGGATGGAGATAATGCAATGGTAAGAGTTGGTTTGGTTTGGTTTGGTTTTGTGGGAATTTTATTAAACAAACTGGTTTCAATGAGTTAATTATTCCCAGAGGAGCTGTCTGGGTTTTGCCATGCAAAAATGTTGGCAGTGGTCCATCTGGATGTAACTCTGCTCTGTGTTGCTCCAGGTGGCTTTCTGCCTCCAGAGGAGGTGAAGGAGAGGTTTGACAGCAACTGTATCACACCGGTGAGTGGCCTGGCCCTGTACCCAGCAATTGCCAGGGGCTGAATGTTGGTTTAATTCCTTTCCTTCCAACCCTCTGTAGGGAACTGAGTTTATGGACAATCTTGCTAAATGCCTCCGCTATTACATCGCTGACCGCTTGAACAGCGACCCGGGCTGGAAAAACCTCACAGTGAGTTTCCCACTTTCACACTTGAGGGAGATGGAGGAGATGTTTGGGCTGGGCTGAGATCCAATTGAAGAGTAGAAATTTAACAGATTTGTCTCTTGGCCTGGCTGTGAGCTGCTATTAACAGCGGGCCAACATGCACATCCCTCTGAGGCTTCAGAGATCCATTCCGTGCTGATAATTCCATCTCCCAGCACCATTTGCTGTGATTTCATTGAAGGACAAGGAGCAAGTTTGCTGCTGGAAGCCACAATTTCACATAATGGGGAGACAGGGCTTTAGGAATACTTTTTCTGCTTTCCGGGGAAGTGTTAAGATACATTGTAGTTGTATCTTTTGCATTGTAATTTTTTGTAATTTCTCTTTCAGGCAGCATTTTCTCTGTTGCTCCAATGGCAGGCAGTGAAAATAAGATGTCCTAGCTTTCTTGCCTTTCTGTGCTTGGAGATTCTCCCCTGGTCTTGCCCAGTCACTCCACTGCCCCAATTCTGTCTGTGACAGCCCTGTGTGTGCTGCACACAAGGAGTAGTGCAGGCAGGAAACGCAGCTGCCTGTGCTATGTGCCACGAGCTGACTGTTCAAGTGCTCTAATTAGAGGGCAGTTGGCTCTGCTTGATTCCCCCCATCAGACAGGGGTTTTATAAACACTAATTCTCATCAGGGTGAGGAGGGGGTGATGAGATCATGTTTCAGTGCATCAATGAGCTGAATCTGGGAGGTCTCTAGTGCCCATTTCCTTGCCCTGATAATTTATTGGACGCATCAAACGTGACGAGATCATTTGAGTGGAATTTGAAGCAGTGTCAGCTTCAGCCTGAAACTGGTGGAGCAAAGTGAAAGTCTCTTCACTTGCTCCTTGCTTGTAAATAATTTCATCTTAAATCACAATATTTTAGCTCAAACCACAAGTTAGAATTTCAGGTATTTCTAAGTCAGATGCTGTGTTCAGTATATAAGTTACTGGGTTTTTTCCTGTGTCAGCATTAATTGTTGCCGTGCTTTGAATGCTTTTCAGGTTATTTTGTCAGATGCCAGTGCTCCTGGTGAAGGGGAGCATAAAATCATGGATTACATCAGGAGACAAAGAGGTAAAATTCCAATTAATGTGGACATTTTGTTTTAAGTTAAGCTCAGTAATAACTTACTTAGCATGACTTTGACAAAATGTAATTTTTTTTTTGTGCAGCTCAACCCAACCACGACCCAAACACTCACCACTGTCTGTGTGGGGCTGATGGTGAGTTCTCTCTTGGTTGTGGTTCCTGGGTAACCACATCAGTATCTTGCTTGAAGCAGAATCCACTTTGCTTCTAAACATTAAAAAAAAAAACCAACCAAAACTTGGTTATATTTATCCTTAATCACATTTTATTCTTCTCCCTTGCTTGGCAGCTGATCTGATCATGCTTGGCTTAGCTACACATGAACCAAACTTCACCATCATTAGGGAAGAGTTCAAACCAAACAAACCCAAGCCTTGTGCTCTCTGTAACCAGATGGGGCATGAGGTTAAGGATTGCCAAGGTCTGCCCAGAGAGAAACAAGGAAAGGTAAGAATTTTGCTATTTTTGGATTTTTTAATCTGTAGTGTGTAAGGAGATTCTCAAATCATTCTTGCTGTTTGTTTTAGCTGAAGCATGGTGCAAATTTTTGCTGGAAATTCCTAGCTTTCCCCTTGGAAGTAAAAATACAAAAGTGTCATGCCAAACCTGATATCCACACTGGTGGTGTTTTGTTGTTTGGGGTTTTTCCTACTGAATGAGAGCAATTAGTAACTGAACAGGTGTGCAAAGCAGCAAAATACACACTTGGCACAAGGGTTTGGGAGTCTGGTTTTGGATCTCTCTCAACTCCCCTTGAAGCAAGCCTTGCAAGTGGGGCTGGAGAAGCTGTGGAATGCACTTGGATCTGATGTGAGTCCCCTCTGGTTTCAGCACGATCAGTTTGCCGACACCCTGCCGGTCTCAGAGCAAGAGTTCATCTTCATCCGCCTGTGTGTCCTGCGAGAGGTGAGGTGCTATAAATTCCATCCAAAACTATAAATTCCATCCAAACCCCTATAAATTCCATCCAAACCCCTGCAGTGTTCTCTGAGCTCCTTTTGCTTGTGTGTGTGTTGCAGTACTTGGAGAGAGAGCTCACCATGGCCAGCTTGCCTTTCACTTTTGATTTTGAAAGGAGTGTTGATGACTGGGTCTTCATGTGCTTCTTTGTGGGGAATGATTTCCTCCCTCATCTGCCATCTCTGGAGATCAGGTAAATGAGAATCTGTGTTCTTTTCCTGCAAGAACACCTCCTGTGCTTTTCCCTACCCAGAGTCTCACCCTGTGGTTTGTGTTTAGGGAGGGAGCAATCGATCGCTTGGTGAACATCTATAAAAACGTGGTGCACAAAACCGGGGTGAGAGTTTTTCCTTTTCCTTTGAAAACATCTGGGTCTTTGCCACAAAAAGGGCTTGCTTTTCAACTCTCTTATTCTCTGACCTGCAGGGCTACCTGACTGAGAGTGGGTTTGTGAACCTGCAGCGGGTCCAGATGATCATGCTGGCTGTTGGGGAAGTTGAAGACAGTATTTTCAAAAAGCGGAAAGATGACGATGTAATTATTTTGTTGTTGTTGTGACATTCTTGGAGTTAGGTTTTAATTGCTTACTACTAGCCGCAGACACTCCTTTAAGAGAATAAGAAAAAGAAAAATACCCAAAATTTGTATTTTCATTTTTTAAATCTCTGGTGAATTCTTCCAGGCTCAAAAAAAGAATCTTGTGCTTCCAGCTGAGTTTCTTTTCCTGGAAATGCCAGTTTGATGTTCAAGTTTTCAGTTGGCCCAGGAATCACAGAATAAGAAATATCTTTCCTTGAGTCTCTTTTTGTATTTCTAAGACTGTAATGTCTCTCTGACATTTTTTTGGGCAGCTCTGCAGTGCAGGCAAGGAGTCTGTGTACTTTGACACTGCTGTCACCCCAAATAAGGCTGCAGCTAAATTTAGTAGATCATTTAAATCCTTACCAAAGTTTTGGAGCTTTGAGAACCCAGCTGTTTGTTTTTCCCCATAGATTTTCAGGGTAGGGTAGAAAATTCCATCCCACTTCTGTTGGATTTACAGACACAAGAATTGACCCATGCCTTATTCAGAACATTCCCTAAAAACCTCATGGTGTGGTCAGTTGAGGATGATAATGAAATCATTTGCCAAGGAGTCTGTGTCCTTGACTGACTTAATTTCCTGTTGTCCTTCATTTAGGATAACTTTAAAAGACGACAAAAAGAAAAAAGGAAGAGATTGAAGGTAAGTCAATTCCTTACCCAGTGCAGAAACTAGCAAGAATTTAAATGTCTACTTTAGTTTTTGGATGTTTGAACTGCAGGTGTAGTCATGGTGTTTTCTGGCTTGTGTGTAACTATTTCAAAGTTTAAAAATAAAAAAAAAAAGTTGATTTTTTTTTTTTCTATTCTGTATTGAAAAATGTGTCTTTGTACATTCATTTCCCCATAATGTTAATCTGAAAATTGTGGGAGAGCTTCATCCCAGTGCTGGAGAGATCACACAGCCCTTTCAGCAGCCTTGTCTGTGTTTATCTTGCAGAGGGATCAGCCTTCCTTTATTCCTGGTGGTCAGTTTTCCCCTCAAGCCCTGGGAAATCGATCCAGCCCTCAGGCAATCTGTAACCCTCGACAAGCTGCCTTTGAGATGAGGATGCACGAGAGGCAGAACTCGGTGAGTGGATGTTCAGAGGCATTGGCACAGAGAAAGGAAAGAATTGCAGCCTGTGTTACTCCTGGCACCTTTTTGTCTGCTCTGTCAAGTTTTCTTGAAAAGCTGGCACCTCAAACGTGATTCTTCAAGGAAGTGGCTTTTAATAAGTGATTTTTCTAAGCATGCTTGAATAAAATTGTCTTCTTTATTTCTGCTTGGAATGATGCTTTTCCCTAGGGAAGGGAGAAACTTGGATGAAGTTTTGGGCAAGGTATTAGTGAGGGACAACTGGAAAGTGTTCTGTCAGAAGTCCTGCTAGCTTTAAATAACAAGTTTGACAAATATTTTCTTGGTATGAATCTTCATCCAAACAGCGAACAGATTAAAAGTTCTTTTTCATCACAGAGATGTGTGTTCTGTCTCTGAAGTCTAAATACAATGTGCTCTTTCAAGGTTTAATTTCTGCTGCTCTTCCCTTTTAATCTCAAAAGTTTTTTGCACATGAGTTACAAAAATTAGTTCCTTTATAGAACAGGAGACATTTCTTTTAGGCTCTAATATTAAGATAGATAAATTTGAGAGGAGTTTAAAAGGCTAGCTGTGAGGGAGCTTAGAGTATTTCTGGCAGTTCTGAGTTGGAAGCACCTTTTTTTCACTAGTGCCACAAAAGGAAGTTGCAGCAGAAGCTGCAGTGGTGTTCCAAAATTGGATTATATCCAGAACGGTATTTTTTAATCAATTCATACGTGTTTATTGCGCCTGTTTCTTTCTCATCTTTGCCTCTGTGCATCAATGCCTGCCTTTTAACAGGGATGTGGTTTTCCCTTTTGCCCCTTGACTATGATGGGTTGTGCAGCCTTTGTCTGGAGTTTTTTTGGAACTGAAGAGAAGGCTTGTGATTATCACAGAGCTGTTAATTTTAACTTCATTTTTAAAAGCTTAATAAATCTTCCTCTTTCCCCCCCCTCCAACCTTCCCCTTATCTCCAATAATTCTGACCCTAGACAACTTCAGCATCTCCAAACACCAGCCTGACTCCTGACAGCAGCCCGTCCCTGGGAGGAGGAATTAAGCGGAAACCTGAGGACAGTGACAGTGAACCTGAGCCAGAGGATAATATCAGGTGAAGCCATTTTTTGTAGCACTTTGTTTGCAAATTGCTGAGATAGATGCAGCCTAATTAATGCCATTTAGCTCAGTGCAGCGCTGCTGCCTTCGGATGCTTTTGTGATCTTTTTATCCAGCGGTAATTAATGTGGAGGGTGAAGATATCCAGTAAATTCCAGTGAGATGGGTGAGCTCTGGCTGTTCAAGCTAAGTATCCAGATTAGTATGCATGCAGGTTTGCAGCCTCCCAGCCACTGCTCCCTCTGAGACCGAGCTTGGCGAGACATTCCCTGATTATGTGAGCGGAATGCCGCCGGTCCTGGAATCTGGGAGCTGTTTAACCTGCACGTGGGCAGCAGTATCACTGCTCTCCACCATCTTTGGTTTGCAGCAGGCCCTGGTTTGTCTCTGAGCTCTTGCATTGTCTCAGGAGGGCTTGAGCTTGGGATGTTTGAGACAGGAATTTTCTGGGAATTAACCACCAGTGAGTCTGCACTGGTCAAGGGTTTCAATGAAACTCTTGCTGTTTGCATTGAGGGTGAAGGCCCTTACAGCTGTTCCTGAGAAGTGCAGCCACAGGAGTTTGTTTTCTGTGGAGTCTGCCCACATCCACCCATGGCTTAACACTCAGGATTCTTTCCTTGTGGAGTTCTGGTCACAGTCATCACAATGTATTTGTGACATGTGGCCCATCAGCTCTAGCAGTATCACAATTCTTGCTCTCATTCTTATTTTCTTTCCAGTGTGTCTATATCTGAACAGACTGATTTTTTTTTTTAAGCTATCAAGCAGTATTTTTATATAAAATAATAAATTTTAAGGATAAGTGACTTCATCTGATTTCCATCTGAGTGGTAGCAGAGCTGCTAAAAGAAGCTTGAGCAGTATGAATGAACTGTGATGATTCACGAGCAGCAGTGGTTCTGACAGGGTTGGTATTGCCAAGGAAAATGGTGTGCTACATTCAAGCACAGTTGTTTTAAGCTTTTGTAGCTCAGAATATTTTTTCATGTCCTTTTCTGTGTAGAAATTAATTCTATGCTTGCCATTGTAAATAAAAAGAACTACATTGATGTCCTAGATACGACCACACTGTTTGTGAAAATAAATTCTGTATTTAGAATGACTTTGAAACCAGAACAAATTGTTGCAGTTGTCTACAGATGGGTTTTATCTCACAGAAAGGTTTTTTTTTTTTAAGTTTATGCAAGTGTCTGTCTGCCAGGCAGCTCGGAGCCTGCAGATGTTCTTGACACCATCCCTCAAGCCTTCAGTGCCAGGAGCTCTGTTCTTGCTTACCTGCTTTTCTGGAAGTCTTGAAAGCATCTCTTGGCTTTTCAGCCTGCTCATCAGTGTGAGTTATCTTGGAAGGGTTTAGGAGGTGTCCTGAGCAACTGTCTCAAAACAGAAGCAAGGGGAGATGCTCTGCAGAGCCAAAGGGATGTGCATCCTGAAAGAAAGCATAAATGGATTGGGGCTCTCTCCTAAAGCTCCATACACAGGATTTAGGGCTCTGGGAGATCTGACCAGTGTCAGCTTGAGGTGACCTCTTGGAGTGGTTTGGAATAAAATTCTCTGTAAGAAAACAAATCATTATTAAGGGATTATGTGGTTTAACCAGTTTGGTTCTTTGCTGACATGATACAGCAGAGCTGAAGGGTGCAGCTGCCCGTGTGAAAGAGGAACCAGTGTTTGTTTTCCCTGCCCCATCTGTGGACAGACATGAGGGGGAGCTGTGTGAAGGAAGGATGAACTGTGGCCAAGGTGGCTCCTGTGATCCCAACGTCCACCTCTGGCCTGAGAGACTGAAAATCCTGTGTGAAAGGGAGCTCATGTGATGTGAGGCAGCAAGCACAGGGTGCTGAGCTGCAGGAGTGCCTCTGCAATCACAGCTTGTCTGAACAGCAGCAGAACACAGAAATTGTTATGCATTTGCTTGCCTTTATATTTGAGGTAGCAGGAAAACTCTGTCAGTTCTGCCATAGTTACATTTTATTCTGTTGCTGCTGAGCATGGCTTTTTCTGCTTTCATTTATACTGTATATAAATGGCAACTGAAGTAGCAAGTGGCTTTGTTTTACACAGTAATTCAGACCTGCAGATGTGCATCTGTTGAGGTGTCCATCCATGTTAACATGTTACCTGTGCCTGACTATGTTGCAGGTTGTGGGAAACTGGCTGGAAGCAGAGATACTATAAAAACAAATTCGATGTGGACGCGTCAGATGAGAAATTCCGCCGCAAGGTTGTGCAGTCCTACGTGGAAGGGCTTTGCTGGGTTCTCAGATACTATTATCAGGTACCCCAAAATTTCTTGTCTGAAGTTGTTTCAGTCTGGTGCTCGTTTTGGAAAAGCTGTGGGGTTGTTTTGAAGCTGTAAAAGAAACTTGTGCCCATTCTGTTTGACACTGGGGGTTCGAATGCCAGTTTCACCATCCCTGGAGCTGCTGAAGGAGCAACTGGCACTGAGTGCTCTGATCTGGTTGACAAGGTGGTGATTGGTCACAGGTTGGACTCTCACCTCAGAGCTCCTTTCCGCCCTCAGTGATTCCAGGATTCTGGTTCTCATATCTGGTAGCAGTGCTTGGTGCAGCAAGAACCGCTGCTGTTTTCCCTTTCCCACAAATAATGACGCTGCAGGTGCCTAAATGAGACAACAAAGAACAAAGCCCTTGAAATGCCAGTAGGCATTTGCAAGGGACAGAGTTGTCAGTCTCCTCTGAAGATTGTAATGCTGCTCCATGAAGTGTGTTGTGATTGAAGTAATCTGTATCAGATTTAAATCTTTTGATAATTGAGATGTCAGATTGGCAAGAGATTAGTGGGCCATGGTGAGGTTTGTTGCACTGATGGTTAATGAGGAGCTCCGTGCCCTGAAGGCAAAGTCAGTTAGACTGGCTGTGTGACATGGGAGCACAGTGTGCTCCAGCCCAGGGGTTTGTCCTGTCTCAGCAGGAATTTAGAGCTTCCACACAGGGCTGTGTTCTTAAAACTTTGTGGTTTTCCTCAGTGGCTGTCACTTGTCAAGCTGGGAGTGCAGGCAGGGCAAATACCTCAGGTGCCTACGAAATGCAATTTCCAATAGGTTTTTTCACTCCCCCCTTGGAACAAAATGAGAATGTGTCCCCTTCCCTCCTGCTCTAACCATTCCTTGAAATTGAGCTCTGACTCCTCTGTTATGGAGGATGAAAATCATCAGGTTTAAGGTTTGCAAGCTCTGGTGCAGCTCATCTGCAGGGAAACTGAGTTCCCCACATCCTTGTGTGCATGACCTCCTTTTGTGAGGAACAGATGACACCTGGATGCCTTTATAGGTGGGAATTATCAGGATCCTGGGCACAGGGAAACTGTTTTTTTTTTTTAATCATGACAGGGCATTTTCCCACAGCTCTCTATGTGCCCATCTGCCTCCAGGGGTGGAAATGAGCCTTCAGGTGAGCTGTAGGTAAAAGTGTCCCCTTCAGTGGTACAAGAGCACAAGAGCATTCCAGTCTGTTGTATGGGGATGGAGCAGCTGTAAAATCACTCCCTGCTGATATGGAAATGAGGTTAGGAAGCTGTTGGGGTAGGTGAACTTCAAAATAGGTTTGCTTGAGGATCTTTGTTTGGCTTTTTTTCTTCTCGCCATAATAAAAATTGACTCCAGTAACTACTGCTGGCTGTCCATAAAACTTGTGCCAGAATATATTTCATGCTTTTCTGTTCCTACAGAAAGCTAATAATGCAGGGCATGTCCCACTAGAGGGAACATCTGTTTGGAGGGGGGGGGGGAAGGGAAAAAAAAGAAAGAGGAATGAAAGCAATCCACCTGGCTTTTGAAACATTTCAAGTCTGTCCGAAGGACTGCAGAGAATAATTATAGGTGCTGTACTTGTATACCAAAAATATCACTGGAGGAGCCTTGTTGACATTTAATCGTTCAGAACTGGAAGTCAAAATAGTAGTGGGCTTTTGTTTCAAGTGGTGCTGCTAAGAAAAATAGCTGAGGAGGTGAAAGCTTGACTTAGACCCTCTGGAGCCACGTTTCCTTTAGGAGGTGCACAGTGTTCTGGTGTGTTTTGAGTTTGCTTGATTCTCTCCTTTCTGAGGAGACACTTTGTATTCCCCACTGCTCAAGGCAGGAGGAGGAGAGGGGAAGAGCAAAGTGCTACTCCAAGTGTGCAGTAGTGCTAGTACTGGAGAGAGGAGCACCAGTGAAAACCAGAATGCTTCTCAGCATGTCTACAGCAAATACTGTTCACATTTGCACGCCCGTTAGGGCATGCTGGGGGTCTCTGCTCCCACACCTCCCCAAGTTAGCATCGGAATTTTACTGTGGAAAACAGGAGTGTAAACTGTTCTCTGCCATCTTGTCATGTTTGGTGACTGGGCTGCATGATTTTCATTTGCTGATATGTCTGATTTTTGTGTCTCCCACCTTCCTGCCCCAGGGCTGTGCATCCTGGAACTGGTATTACCCTTTCCACTACGCTCCCTTTGCCTCGGACTTCGAGGGCATTGCAGACATGCCTTCAGACTTTGAGAAGGGCTCCAAACCGGTAGGGCTCCTGATTTATCAGTTCATTCACTGCTGATTTGCCCTCTCATTCCAAGTGTCCCACACCTGCCTGTCTGTTCTCAACAGTTCAAGCCTCTTGAGCAGCTGATGGGAGTGTTCCCGGCCGCCAGTGGAAACTTCCTGCCGCCAACGTGGAGGAAACTCATGACAGACCCAGTGAGAATCCCTCTTGTATTCCTGTCTGGAAGCTCAGGTCATCTTGCACGGGTGTGAAGGAGACCTGCTGCTTCTCACTTCAGGCAGAGAAATGCTGCAGACTAGGAGGAAAGGTTTTGGAAGATTGAAATGGTTCTTCAAAATCCTTAAAAGTGATTTCTTGGAATTCCAGATGTCATTTCCCAGCTCTCTTACGTTCCAGATGGTTTAGTTTGTTCCAGAAATCTTCCAAAACTTAGTTGGGGACCAGATAACTTAACTTACCCTGATTAGCTCTCCTTCTTATCCTAATTTTTCTCTCCTCCTTAATTTCTTATTTTAAATCTCTGAGTAGTGCAAATGCCCATCCTCACTTTGTATTTAAATGGCTTTTAATGAAAGCTGTTTCTGTTATCAAAGACCTTTCTGTTTGGCACCACATGACATTCTGAACCCGTGTCAAAGTTGGCTTTAAGGGTGATTTTTGTTTTGCCAATTCCAGGAATCAAGCATCATTGACTTCTACCCTGAAGATTTTGCTATTGATTTGAATGGGAAGAAGTATGCTTGGCAAGGTGAAACTTCAGCTCTCCTTTTTTTAATTTTTAGACATTAGTCTTAAAAACCTGTAAAAACAGAAAGAAATTGGGAAATTATCTTAGTGAGAAAACACTGCACAAAGGTAACTTGTGTTACTTGTTGTAGGGACAAGTATTTTACAGCAGGTGTATTTTTGTAAAGAAATCAGTATGAAGAGCAAATTATGAATCAGTAACTGGTTTTGGATTGGCAATGATTATTGGTAATTTCAGCAGTCATTCTGGATTTGTTCTTTTGTCCTGAACTAGAGTAATCATTCTTCTCTTTTTATCAGCCTCAGTGTGTAATTGTCTTTTGTCTCCTTTGCATTTAATTAGTGGATCTTGTTCTGCACAATCAGTGGCTCATTAGTCCTGTGCCAAAAATACTTTGGGGAATATAGAAATATTTTGAAGTACACAAAGAATAGAAAAAGAGCTACAGCATTTATGCAACTTTTCCTTTCTTTGGAGAATGTTAATTTCCAAGATCTGCCAGATTCTGTGGCTGGGTGTAATTTACACTGCAATTAAAGTTTTAGGTTTTCAGTTTGAATGCAACAGGTTTTGTTTGAATAAAGCCACAGAAAGATCTGACTTCTGAAGCAAAAGTGTGATTCCTTCAGATTCACACTGTTCTGGCTGTTTCTTCACTAAGGAATCTTATCAGAGCTTGCCATGCTGGTGTCTGTTTTGGGGGGATGTTCTGGGTTTTTTCAACAAGTGGGAGGAAACACTGTTTTGGTTTTGCCAGGTGTGGCATTGTTGCCCTTTGTGGATGAGCGCCGCCTCAGAGCTGCCCTGGAGGAAGTGTACCCTGACCTCACACCTGAAGAGAGTAAGAATTGGGGTGGTGGGCTAAAGAATTGGGGTGGTGGGCTAAAGAATTGGGGTGTTTTCTTGACACCTATGAATTTCACTGTAAACTAATGTACAAGGTCTCCTAAATGTTTGGTTGGGTTGAGTTTATGACAGACTCTTTCTCGGGGTGCTGCTGGTATCAGAGTGATCCTGAGTGGATTTGTTTTGTAACACTTGTTCAGCTTATAAAGGCTGATGTTTGTTTCTCTGTTGTACAGAAATATCATCTGGTTCTTGTAGGTAAACTGTGGAGGTGTGTGGGATTTGTGTTTGTTTTTTATCAATTCTGTCTGTATCTGCAGTGCTACTCTATTCTAAATTCAGCATTTTTCCACTGAACACAAGATTCCCATTATTTTACTGCCTGCCAGCTGTCCTTGGGACCAGACACATCCTGCTCTCGGGGGACATTGTCTTTCCTATGTTCTCAGGGAACGTTCAGAGCTTTCTCCTAAATCACAGTGAAACTTGGCTTTTGTGGAGGTGTCACCAGGGGACAGCCTTGCTGGTTTGCTGCATTCCTTCCTTCCCTCTTTCCCCTGAACTCTTGCCCCATTCCCATCATTTCTCCAGGCAGGAGGAACAGCCTTGGCGGTGATGTTCTCTTTGTCGGGAAGCACCATCCACTCTGTGACTTCATCGTGGAGCAGTACAAGACCAAGAACACAGAGGTAGGTTGCACTTGTAGCTCAGGGAAAATGGTGAGATGGGAGGTCTAAAGTGCTGCAGCTGAAAACTTCCTCCCTAGGCAGTGGACATCCCACCGGAGCTGTGCCACGGCATCCAGGGAAAGCTCACCCTGAACGACAACGCCGTCCTGCCGGATCAGTGAGTGTGGCTTTTGGGGTGGGCTCTTGCTGCTAGAGGACCCCTCCTGCTCTTATGGCAGCAGAAGTGCTTTTGTGCCCACAAGGAGTAAATTAAAGCTCCAGACAAGGCTACATGTGTAGGTCTGAGGGTTCAGAGCAGGGCTGTGTTACCTCCAGCTCAGGGGAAATCCCCAGCAAGTGAAATTTGCATTCTATGGTCCTGGTTTTTTAACCTCTCAACTTGGCTTTTAAAGCAGCCTCAGATATCTTTAAAAGGCTCTAATGCATTTGTTTATTTGCTGAGGAACCCTTGTTTGTTTGTCATTTTGCCTGTGGAAGGCTGATTTTTATGTGCTTAGTTATTGTTTTGTGAGGAAACAAGGCCTGGATAATAAAAGTGGTAGTGCTCAGTGGCTTGGTTCAGCAGGGTCATGTTTTGGCTTCTCTGCTTTTGTGTGGATGTTAATGTGGGCTGATGTGACTTCCCATTAGTGCATATTGCCTAAAACCCCCAAAACTGTGCTTTTTATATGCTAATCTGCATTGCATCAGAGAAAAATCCAGGTAGTGATAGCTTAGATATATTTTGGCTTTGTCCATTTTGTCTGCAGCACTAAAATCAGGGCTGTTCCCAGCTACACATACTAAGAATATTTATACTTTTAGTTTTCTTGGGAGTGCATCCAGCCTGAGGAATGATCAGTGTAATTTTCACCTTGTAGGAGGGGAGGCACACTCATTTCTGAGTGTGCTCAGAGATACAAGCAGGTGTTCAGTGCCTTGTTTGCATTAAGTGCACAAACACTGGCTTGGTTGGACAGAAAATGTACCTCAGATCGCTCTAATAGACATTTCTCCATTCTTGTCATGATTGAGAAGAATGTCACCAAGTTAGAGTTGTTCTTGGAGACAACAGGAACAAGAAACCTCTTCCAGCCTTGCTTTCCCTAGACAGACCCTAAAGAATCCCCACACATCTGCTGCAAAAGAGGTGACATTAGGAAATAAGGATTCAGTCACTCCAGTGCTTAGAGAAGTACTTGGTTTAGGGGACAGGCAAGTTAACTTTGCAATGAATGCTTTGCAGGCTTAGTGGGCAGAGCAGCAGATGGTGAGAAATGTGTTTGGTGGTGTATTGACTGAGGTTGTTCTCTTCACCAGGGTGGTGCAGTCTCCTGTTCCCATGCTGCGGGATCTGACACAGAACTCTGCAGTCAGGTCAGTAAACTGTGGGCTTCCATGCAAGGGTGTGCAAAGTGCAGCACCCAAAACACTGAAAATCACTGTGATCTGTGTCATTTTTATCTCCAGAGAGGCACAGCTTGGTTCAACCAGAGCAACAGCTGTGCAGAGAAGTAATAAATGCTGAGTTACACTTTGTCAGGACGCTGTAGGAAGGTTGTCCTAAATGGACATGTAGCTCCTGTGAGTGGTGAGTTAAAGGAAGGGTTTGGCTTTTCCATCTGCCACTGTCAGGAGGTTGGAATTGTTCTGTGCTGCTCCCTGTTTCTCTGTCACGAGGGTTTTTCCTCCTGCCTTTGGAGGTGGTAAGTGCAGTCAGGGCATTGCTCTTCAGGCTGTGTCACTCAGGCTGAATTTTCCAGGGAACCATTATTCTCTTTCCTTGTTGCCTCGTTCTTTCGTGGTCCTGGAAAACATGAATTCCAGCTGGAAGAGCGAGATTATTCTGTTTATCTGTTTGCTTTTAGCTTTCTTGGTCATAAAGCAGTGACTGCTATTTCACTTTGTCTCCATTATGCAATGAACCTAATCCTCAAATACTTTCTTCTAGCATCTCATTCAAAGATCCACAATTTGCTGAAGACTTTGTTTTCAAGGCCACAGTGTTACCTGGGGCAAAGTAAGTGTCAGCTGTCAGCTTTCAAATAATTCAATTCTGATTTATCTTTCTGAGTATTTGCTCTGACAAGTACTTATGGAACTGTTCTTGTTGTTCAGGAAACCTGCTCCAGTTCTGAAGCCAGGAGACTGGGAAAAAACCAACAATGATGGCAGGCCTTGGAGACCACAGCTTGGCTTTAACAGGGACAGGAAACCAGTGCATTTGGACCAGTCAGCATTCAGAACCTTGGGGTAAGGCTGTGGGGTTACTGCTGTCTTGTTGGGGTGACTCTCCTCCCTTTCCCTTTCTAAATTAAAAAAAAATATAGGGATTGGGCATGGCATGTTCAAGCTTAGGTGCTGGTTTTCCATCTTGGACACCTCAGCATGTGATATTTAAATTCAATATTGCTGAAAACTGAACACTACAGAGATTTTGCAGTAATGCCTTGTTTGCTTTTTGATTTTTTTTCCCCTCCTAGGTAGTTCTAAGTCACTTTCCTGTTGTTTGGGTTTTTTAAAAACTTGTTTGGTGGATGCTTGCTTGTAGGTACAATGAGAATATTATGCACAAGTGATAATTAAGACTGCTAATGAAGACAGGAATGTATTTTAAGCTTTTATAAACAAGCTTTAAAAATTAAATGGGTTTCCATATTGGGGAGTGCAAGGAGCCATGCATTTATCAGAGCTAGAGAAGAGAATGTTTTAAAGGAGACTGGCAAATAAAGTTGGACTCTGGAGTGTCTCCTTGGGAAGAGAAAATACGTTCTTCATCTTATGGCTCTGGGGGAGCTGCAAGAAAGAAAAGCACTCCCTTTTAGGAAGGAAAAGCAGAGCTGTCCTGGGGCTGCACTTGAGAACTCTCTTGCATGTCACAGTCACAATAAAAAGCACAGCTGTGCCGTTGGAAACCTGAGCATTTCCCTGGGAGCAGCTCCCCAGACCCGCGTGTGTGTAGGAGGGATATGCCTGGGCCCTGATCCACCAGTGCATCCCTGGCTCAGAGGAAAGAGAGGGGGCTTGGGATGGGCTGGGAGGCAGCTGTGCTTAGAGATGGAGCTCAGCACATCATCCTGACCCGCTGCCTTGCCATTTCTTCCTGTAACAGGCACACAATGCCAAGGGACAGGGGCATGCCAGGGATGTACCCCAACGCTGTGCCACTCGGAGCCTATGGCAGCCCCTACGCCAGGCCCCTCATGGGCAGCCAGCAGCAGATCCCCAAACTGCTGTCAAGTAAGTGCCCTCTGCTTCCTGCTTCTCACAGCTGGGTTGGTCTAAACATCATCTCTCTTCATCTATTTCACTTATTTATCTGTGCTTAAATACGATCTGGAAAGAAGAATATGGGGTATGGGAAGGCAGAGCTACCAGATAGGCATCGCAAATTCGTCTCCAAAAAGAGAATATTTATGTGGTTTTGGGGAGGTTTTTGGGAGCCCAGCAGTCCCTGTGCTGCTGTTCCTGCTGAGTCCTGATATGCTGTGGGAAATGTTCCAATGTACTCTGTCTGTCCCACATCCCTGCACCTGATCCTGCCAATGAGGCACTCCCAAGCTCTCATCCTCATGGCACCTGAGCCCCTTGTGCTCAACAGGCAGTACTCTGCAGGCAGTGCCATAGACTGGTTCAAACTTAGGAGGCTTGGAGCCACTGCTAGAGGAGAAATCCCTGTCCATCTGTTGGCCTTGGAAAACTGTCTGATGGCTTTCTTTGATGCGGGCCTCCCTCCCCCTGGGAGCGCCACAGCCGTCCCTGGTCGCCGTTCTGCAGGTGTGCCTGGCAAACCTCAGAGCAATTGGTTGGGCTTTTCTTCCCTCCTCCCTGTGCTGCTTTATCCACGAGGCAGAGGTTGCTGTGCTGCTGTTGTGTGGAGCAGCAGGGAGAGGAGCCAGGTGGAGCTGCCTCGTGGAGGCTCCTTCACCACACAGGGTCGTGCACCAGCCGTGCTCTCCGGAGTCACTTCCTGGCACTCTGCTTTTGTGGGACACCGCAGTGCTGCATGCTGAAGTGTCCTCTGGCACTTCACTGGGAGGTGTTGTTCCTCCTCTTCTGCTAAGGCTGTCCTAGGAGATTAGACTCGAACTCTAATTAACTTCTCATTTGCACTGACTGCGGCGTCAAGTCTTTGCAATGGATTACGGCGGCGCTTGACTTAGAGTTTGGAGATTGTTTCTTTCAGTGCCTCGTTATTTGGGGCCTGAGGACAGCTCGTGTCCATCAGGAGGATGGATCAAACAGCCTGAGGGCCGTGTTGCTCCCTAGAACCATTCCCAAAACCCATCCTGCTCACTGGCTGCAGGGTCAGGCCCCAGCCTGGCCCACCTGGGACTGTCAATGCCAAGTGAACCACGTGTGCCTCAGCTCCTCTTCTACCAGGTAGAGTCAGACTTGCTTAAACCCTTGTTAGAAGAACACCTCCAGGTGGCATAGCCCTGGATTTCTGCTGGGATCAGCCTTTTGGATGTTCACCTGCCCAAAGATCATAACACATCCTGGATTATGGATTGTGTGGGTCTGGTGTCAAGCAGACCTGTGAAGATGAGGAGTGTCAGCAGCTCCCCAAACCCCACTGCAGTGAGGCTCTTGCTGAGTGGGAGCAGTGTGCCTGCACAGTGTGGTTGGGAATTCACGAGCACTTGGGCCAGTTCACCCCAACAACATTCTGCCTGGAGTCCCCAGAGGTGTTCCTAGGTCTGGCAGCACCACATCTTCTTCCCTTTTGCACTCACCTCTTCAGTCCCCAATGTCTTCATCAAAGCACTGGTACCTTCAGCTGGAAAATCACATCAGGAGAAATGGGAAGGCCTCTTGGATGGCACAAGGTTCTCTCCAGTGTCCAAGTTGTGTTCATCAGCTGTGCTGTTGTGAGAGAACTGCACTTGTGGTGTGGCTGGGCTGGGAAGCACCTGGAGCCCACACATCCCTGAAAAACCACAGCTGATGTGGTCAAATTCCCCACATTCAGTGGGACTGATGCAGAGCAACTTTGCACGTGGTGTGTGGTGTTTTCATTCACATGCTGCAGTAAAATCAGCCTCCAGAAGGGCGATGAGGTCAAGGCAGGAGCCAGCTCCTCCTCAAGAGCCTCAGGGGCTGGGGGTGTTCCTCACCAGTGCTCCCTGATTTGCCTTGGATGTGCCAATTTTCAGCTGATGAATAATTGTCTGTGCTGATAACTTGGGGAGTCAAGTGCAGGGTGGCAGCGCTCTGGGAATGGCAGGTTTGGCTCCTGCAGAGCAGGACATCTGATTTATGACTTGCGTGGCAGGCAGTAAACTTGTCAATTAGCTGCCTTGGAAAAGTGATTTTGATTAGTGCAATCAGTAAACACAAAATCTTCTCTTTGATTGCCACCCTGATTAGATAAATTGTTACTTGAGGAGCTGCTAGACAAGGCAGTTTCTTTGGCCTTATAGCTCTGGGAAATGCCTAAGTTTTGCAGCTTAAAGAAAATATTAATTGTCATTCCTTCTCTCATTTTGTACCTTTCTGAAGTGCAAGTCACTGCTCCAGACTCTCTCCTTCCAAGGTTATTCCATCAGCCATACAAATGAATAGGGAGGGCTTTAAATGTTTTTATGATGATTTCATTGAAGTCTTGCTTAAACTGAGCTGCAGAAAGGTGTGGTTACAGCAGGAGAGCTGGGTCCTTGCTCACATGGAGAGGAAGGGTCTGGAAACAAGGTGTTGCCTGTGTTTCTGTGCTGCTGCTGTCTGTGAACTTGAAAATTATAGAAACAGTCATTTTAGGATATTTTTGATTGAAAGTTGGACACTCAGGGGCTGTCCAAAACTTTTTAAAAATATTTTAAGCTCCAGTTGAAAAACTGCTCATTTTCCCCTAAAGCAGCACTGTGGATTCTGTTACCCTCCCCTTGTGTTCCAAAATAAGCAAGGTTTTGTGTGGGTTCAGCCTGTTCAGGCCTGGAGAAGCCCTTGAGGTTCCCAGGCTGATCAGCAGGGAAGTGCCACTTCCCTACCCTCAGTCCTGATCTGCTTCAGGCTGGAAATTGGCTGGAAAAGAGGAGCTGAGGAGCATCAGTTGGTAGCTGTGTGTGTGCCCGGGGGTGTAAAACCAGGCTGATATCCTGGTTGATGTAGTTGTGTGTATAGGTGTAAAGCTGAATAAATAACCCTGCATGGGGGATAAACGAAGAATTATGGGCTGGATTGGCTTTGCCCAGCAGGGCTCCCGGGAAGAGCAGAGCTGCTGGAGCTGTGAATTTATTTGGTGTTCTCTTGGCTGGGGCTGAGACAGACAATCCAGCCAGAGCTAGGAGAGAGGCACAGACTTATTTATTTTATGTTTCCCCCTTTCCAGGGAAGGCCAGGCTTCCATGTCCTGGCCCCTGGCAGCACGGCAGGGTGTCCGTGTGCCGGCCATTATCCAGCTGCTGGAACCAGCTGTTGGAATTAGGTCACACTTGAAGGCCATTAAAAGCCATCAAAGGTGTCAGTGAAACTGGAGCTTTTGATTGACGCTGGCCCCGAGTGCTGGGGGCTGCCTGGGTGCTATTGAGGAGCTGCTGCTTTTATCCTGTTTGCTGACCAGGTTATTTAGAAGGACAACAAGCGTTTAATTGCGGGCCCTGTTAAAGCAGCGTTGCTCCTGCCTCGCCTTTGTGCAGGGCTGGTTTGGGTGGCACAAACAATGGGTGAGTGGGTGGTCTCCTGCACGCCAGCACTGGGGCTCTGGCCAAGGTTTTACCCAAAAAGGCTTAATTCAGTCTGATTCCATTATCTGAGACATCATTAATAGGTTTTTATTAGTGTATTATCACTGCCCGCAGTAACTTTTAAATGTACCTTTAGTATCTTTAGTGATGATGTATTTATATTTTGCTTTAATGAATGCTTTATCCTTTGCATCCTAAATATAACTGTATTTACCTAAACGTGAATAAAACAGAATCATCCACTTTGTTCCATGCTCTGGCCATTGTTTTAGTTGCCTTTAAGGAATAACTTAGCCCAGTCAGAGGGAAACTGGCCCATATTTTGACTTTGACATCTTTGTTGGTCACAAACATGGTGTGTTGTGGTAACACAGTGGTGGGTGTGTATTTTTTGCATAGTAATGAAGGTACTGGTTAGATGTATGAATATTGAACTGAGTTGTTAGGGTGACAGATGAGGTTTTTGCATCTTCAAAAATTCAAGAGGAGACACCTGCGAAGCATCTGAGCACTAACCAACGCCAGCTCTAGCACTTAAAATTCATAACTCTCTGTTATGAAGCTTATTGGATGTGCTAGAGCCAAAAAAGTTGCTTTTTCTCTGTTGGCAGCAGGACTCTGTCCAAGCCAGCAGCAGGAAGCCATGACTTGGAGTGTGTTTGTGGCACATCCAGCCTGAGCTTTCCTGTCTGGCTGGCTTCTCCAAAGCATCTCTGGGGCATGCAGAGGAGTGAGCATGGCTCGTGAGTTGTACTTGCTCTCTCTTATTTTGCCATCTCGTTCTGCCCTCCAGATCTTCGGCCCCAGGAGTCCTGGAGAGGTCCCACACCCTTGTTCCAGCAGACACCTCAAAGGTAAGGCAGGAGGGATGTGAAACGTTCCCAGGAGGGTGGACTGGGCTCTGCCAGCCTTCCCTATGTTTGGTTTTCCCTGCTCTGTTTGCAGTATTGTAGTTTAAAATTGTGGAAATGATGCTGTACAGCAGGTTTTTTGAGTTAATTAATGTCCATGATTTATTGATGTTTTGAGAGCCCACTACGTGGTGTTCATCCTTTAAAAGGCTCGAGTACTTTGTATTAAAAAAAAGGAGGGAAAAACACTTTCCATTAAAACTCAGGCTTCAAAATTAACTTTACTGTTGGTGCTTTGGTACTGTTCTTGGTTCTTTGGCCTTTATCTTATTGAAGCTTTTGAGATACTATGAAATTGAACACAGAGAGCTTAAAACTGCATTAGATTTTGGACAGGCTAAACAAATTTCTTTTTAGGAGGGCTGTGGAGCTTAATGAGGCATAACTAATGGTGTTCCACTTTTATCATTCCTGTGCCACAGCCGCAGCATTAGCACAGACCAGCCATTGATTCTTGCTACAAACCTCTTGAAGTCCTAATCAGCTTCTTTGGTACAAGTTTTTCAGGCCTGACAAGCCCATTGTAGGGCAGTGTCACTGTAGGTCAGTAGTTATTAGTTGCCACTGAAAACAGTTTCTTTAACTACTTAAGGCTGAACTGAATTAAATGCAGAAGGGACTCAGGGAAGGATTATGGAATCTGCAGCCCAATAAGTGCCATCGAATAGAAGGAATGTGACATGGTTTGATAATCAGGGATGTTTTACATGCATCCCCTCATTGATGGCTTGTGTGTCCTCCGGTGGGGTGGGCTCAATAAACCCAGGCTACCTGTGTCAGCTATGAATAATGACATTTATTTATGTTTATGGAGGAGGGAGAGAAGTTTCTGCTCCAACACCCAGATTTTTTTCCCCTGGGTTTATTTGCAAATGTTTCACCATTGAAAATATGGGCTTTGGGGGAATTTATTGAGCTCTCCACAGTCACTTTCCATGGCAACCATTTTGATCCCCACTGAAGTAAGCCTGGCTCCCTTGTCCTGTGCCTCATCTGTGTGGAATATTGTAAGGCAAGATTCATTCATAATGCAAACTTTAATACTGCTTGGGCCATGGGAGTTGCCACTCCCACCCCTTAATTAAATCCAATTTATATACTTTTATTTGTGAAGGACTGCTGCAGGTCTGTCACTTGTCACTGCCTTCCCTTTGTTACGCTGTGCAGGGTTTATGAAAAGCTCTGCCAGCACTGAGGATAAGTAGTTTTGCCATGTTCTTGGAAGGTTTTGGATTTGGGGAGCAGATCAAACATGCTTAGAGCTGATGTTTATTTGCTGTACAGAGGCAAGCACAGAGACTTAAGCAGAAGGTTAAACACGGAGACACTTGGTACAGGAAAAAGCATCTGAACCTGTTGCAGGCATTTTGAGTTTCCTTTTCTTTCCCTGGGTACTGCTGGTTTCCCAATCTCCTGCCCCTCTTGCTGCTGCAGCTCTCCAGGAGCAATAGGTGCCCTGGGGGAGGGCAGCCAGGGATTTCTGCTCAGGGAGGGAAGGAAGAAGCTGAGGGAGAGGCCAGCCCTGCTCCAGCCCCGTGGGATGGAGTGGGTGGGCAGGAGGCTGGGATATCCTGGATTCACCACTCTGAGTAAGGGATAAGCAAGGAGCCCTGTCCCTGCCAGGTGTGCTAGTTCAGGGATGGAATGATGCAGCAGGGGCTAAGCTGGCTCTTCCTTCCCAGGCCTGGGGGGAAAAACCAGGAGTGTAAAGCTGCTTCTCCATAATCCACCTATTCCTGTCTCCTGTGCAGGATTTCTTGCTTTTAAACCTAGTGGTGCACCAGGGTGTGCAGCAGGGAAAGTGAATTTTGTGGTCCCTCTCCCCTGTCCTGACATTCCTGGGCACTGCAGACGTCCTTTCCAGGCTCTTGGGCCAGTCCAGAGTTTATAGAGAGAGATTTGCTACCTGGCTGATGGAAATGTGTCATCTGGTTGAACAAATCATTTTTGCTTAACCTATTCATACAAATAATTTCCAAGTGGCTGGGTGTGAAGACAGGAATGTTTTCCTGCATAAATTCTCCTGAATTTAGCTGACCTGGCTGAATGTGTTGGAGTTGATGTAACTCTGGATAGTGCCTGTGTGAGCTCCTGGGTGTTCCAAGTGGCGCAGTTCTTTTTTTGGTTACAGCTTTGCTGTGTACAGATCTCCACCCTCAGGTGATTTAGGTCACCAACCAGTGCCCCAACAAAGCAGTGATGTTAGTGGTGCTGTGTTTAATTTGTTAAATATCTCAGCTTTTCACTCAATAGCACGTAAAAAGTTTAAACTCTGTGCCAAATAAAAATTAATGTCAAAAGAAATTTGTGTCAAACTTCCCTATTCCAGGCATGGAGCAAGAGCTGGCCTGTGAGCCTCAGTCATATTTATCACCAGCACTTGTAGAGGCAAAATGAGTGTTAATGAAAGCCCCAGAGCTGGGGCTCTATAGGTAATTCTCTGCAGCTTTCCTTATGGCTGAGCAGTGTATTTTTCCTGGAGAGTCTGCTGTTTTCTAGGACTCACAAGGGGAAAAAACATAGTACTCAAAATACTAAATCAAAAGAAGCTGTAATGAACAAAGGATGAACTTAGAATGTTGAGTTTGAGAGTTTAGTCCCCACAAAGGTAAAGTGCTCTTAGCTTTAACTACAGCATGGCTCCTTCTGAGGAGTGGTGTGTAGTGCACCAGGTAAACCTGGGATGATGTGCAGTGCACCAGGTAAATCTGGGATGCAGAGCCTCTGCTCTCACCATCCCCAACCTGGGATGCAGAGCTTCTGCTGTCCCCATCCCAAACCTGGGATGCAGAGCCTCTGCTCTCTGCTGTCCCCATCCCAAACCTGGGATGCAGAGCCTCTGTTCTGATCCCAAACCTGGGATGCAGAGCCTCTGCTCTCTCCTATCCCCATCTCCCTCCAGGCTGGCCCTGCTCTGCTCAGCCAAGTCCCTCTTCAGCAGGGGTCAGGAAGGATTAACTGTCTCCACTCTCCATGTTTTTCCCTCACAACATCATATTGTCCTGCAGGACCCACCTGCTCTGAATCCTTTAAGGAATTTTCCCTCAGCCGTGCTCAGCTGTAACAACCAGATCACGGCTGTAGCATTTCCCTAAATATTTTGAATCAAACAATATTGGACGTGTTCTACCTGTTGCTTTCTAATTATCATGTCAGAATGGGTACTTGAAGGAAATGAAAACATTTCTTGCTGTGGGTAATCCGGGATGGCAAACTGGGCCATAATGGATGTGGGATCTGCGTTCCCATCTAAACTGTACACCAAATGTCAGTCAGCCCGTGCCAATTAGTGCTTATGTTGCTAGGTCACCGTGGTCAATTGAAAACGGCATCAATAGAACTTGAAAAGGTTTCTTCCCGATCAGACCTCCTGACATATTGAGCAGAATAATGGATGGGAAAAAGCAGCCAAGGCCCCTACCCTAGATTCCGAATGCTCGCCGTAAGAATTCATTTGCAACCTGCAATTAACTGGGAAGAATGGGCTTCCAGAAAGAGTCTGGGCGTTCAAAGAAAGCCCCTGGCTCCCGTGTGGCACATGTTTACTCCTGGGGTGCTGGGGAGCCTTTGGGATCGGCAAATCTGCTCCTGCAATAAAAGGTGCACGGGAGCCTTCCAGGGAATTGGAAAAATCTGCTGCGTGCCGCTGAGTTTGCCGCTCGTGGCAGCGCGGCTTCCAAGCTGTGCCGAAGGAAGAGCTCGGCAAAGCGGCCTTTAGGGAGGATTTGGGAAGATATTCCCTGCTCCTGGTTTCTCACTAGCACTTGGCTGTCCATGCTCGGCTCAGAGACAAAGCCAGGAGTGGGTCTGTGCTGTGGGACGCTCTGCAGGAGCCCGGTTCCCACTGCAGTGTTCTCTCCTTGCGCAGAACCGCCGGAGCCGCTCCTCTCCTCGCCTGGAACCGCGTGATGCAGTCCCCAAACCAGTTCCAGCCAGCTCAGTACCAGGGGCTGGGGCCCTTGGGATACCCCCAGAGACCCGAGGACCGCATGGACAGGGGCAGACAGGTAGGAAAGCGGGGCCCCACGTGGTGCGCCGTGCTCCCCTCCCAGCCGAGGCGTCCCCCTCCTGGGGCTGTGGAGGGGGAGTGTGGCATGGGCAGGCATTGCTGAGCTGGATTTAGTGTCACTGTGTCACCAGGCACAGGTGGGTGACTGCCCAGCCTTGGCCAGCCCCTCTGGATGTGCTCCTGACACAAGGCCCCTGCTGGGACTGCACCCTCCGTGACATGGTCACTCTCCTCCTGCAGCCTGAGGCAAGCATTCCCACCAGTCTTCCTCTTCCACAAGGAAATCTGCCCACTGGACCTTTTGTCCAGCATGTTTGAAAAGTAGATTCTTACAGCTTCCTGAATTTCTTATTGGCTTTCTCTGAGCTGAAAAACTGCTTAATGCAAATGTTGGGTTCTCCTAGCCAGAGGAATAAACGTGGAAATAGCTCTCTGCAGTTAAAAGGAAACAAGCAATTGTGAGGGGAGAACTTCATCCAAAATTGCAGGTGACTTGGTCAGCAGTTCACGAAAATGCCACAGAGTGAAAATGCTGCTTGAAAGTAGCAGGTGACTCTGCTTGGGGAATTTTTTGGGGGGTGTGATCCCAGTAAAACATGATCTGCGATGCCGTTGTACCAGAACTCTGGGTGTTCACACTGCTAAACACTCATTTTAAATAAATTTTGGATATCTAGGCTGAACTCCTAGTTCTGCTGCTGTCTGTGGAAGTCAGAACTGTGGGAAGGCTAGTGACCAGTCCCAGGGAGGAGGAGGAGGAGGCAGCCCCATTGCCCTGTCCTTTATGTGGAAATTAAGGCACAAACTGTTGGAAATGTGCCTTCTGCTGGGGCCCGATTCAGCTCAGGACAAGTCACATTTTAGTCACTCCTAGTTTCAATTTTCTTCCTCCCAGCCTGCTCACCTGCCCAGTCCCCAGATGTGTGTTACATGGCACAGCACCAGTACAAACCCTGCCAGCACTGGTTGGGACTGGAGGCAGAACTCAACAACATAGGTCATAATCACAGGGAAATAATGGGGCCTGAACCTTGACCCAACCCGTGGAGCTCTAAAATACATTTAAAATTTGGATGAGGTACGTTGATAGGATCAGATTTAAAAAAATCTTTCAGTTTGTGCCACACAGGTTTACCCAAAACCCCAGAGCCAGAGGAATAAATCCCTGATTGCACTAATCCATAGCAGGGGCTGCTGTGCTCCCAGGGAAAAATCAGGGGAGGATCTTTTGTGCTGCTGGAGTCTGGGCAGGGTTTAATTAGTCTGGGAAATGGACTCCTGAAAAAGTCTGTCTGCCATGGCACACCCTGCTCTGCCCTTCATCCCGGGCAGGATGCACCTGCTAAAGGAATCTGTGCTGGGGGCACTTCATTCCCAGCCTTAAATTGTGGTGCCCAACAGCTGGAATTGTGAAAGGGAGCAGGAATGGTTTCCCAGCAGGGTTTGCAGTGGGGGCCCAGGGAGGGTATCCCTGTTAATTCCCACTTTGGAGCCCTGTGGACATCCACAGCCTGGGTAAAGGTGTGGTCTTGCCCAGAACAGAATTCCCCCGGTGCTGGCATGGACCCACCTGTGGGTGCAGGAAACCTTTAACCCAGCAGTGACAACCCTTTTTTTATTTTTATTCACGTACATGATGAGTTCATGATTAAGCACAAATCTTCTAGCTCCAATGAATTTGCTTCCTTAAAAAATTTCCCTTGCACTTGTGCTGCAACTGTTTATCTGCTTTTAATTTTCTTTTTTTTTTTTTTTTTTTTTTGCTTTTTTTCTCGTTATTTTTAAATGAACTTTCAGATGTCATTATTTCTTCGAGGCTGGAGTGAAATGAGAAAGTACCTGAAAGGGTTTAGGGTGCCAGCCTAATCATTGAATCCGGCCTTGCTGCCTGAAAATTTCAAAGCTTTAAAGCCTTGAAAAGGGATTCAAGTGGAAGTGGTGACACGTAGCAGCATAAATAATTATCTTTGGGCCCTTTCACCTCTGAATTCTTTTTTTACAGCGTACAGAACATGGTCTGAAGAGGTTAATAAACGCGCTGCCGCAGAGTGCTTACAAAATTAATGCAGCTGCCATGGATCTGGGGGGCTCCCTGGGAGTGGGGCTTTGCTGCCTTCCAGCTCTCCCAGAGAAGCAAAGAATGAGCTTGCTGGGGTGGTGCAGGTGTTGGGCAGTTTTATTCCAGCCCGGAGCAGCACACAACGGAGTGTCCACATCCGTGGCTGCTGCAGCACTCCCGGGCCACCGCTTTGTCCTTCCCTGCTGATGGTTTGGAAGGGTTTTTTTAGGGATGTAGCCAATTTGTTTCTTTTTTTAATTGAGTTCACCAAGCCTGCAAACAAACCTTCCCGCACAGGCGGGCTGCAGGAGCCTCCCTGGCAGGTCTGCTTGCTGGCTCGGTGGTTTCTGTGGTTATCCCAGCTGCCGTGGGCTGTGGTGAAGAGAGATTTCTCTTCTAAATGAAGGAAGCCCCTTTTTCCTTCCACACCCAAAATCCCTGAGTAAAGAGGACACCAAGCCTGTAGCTGGTGTTGGTACATCACCTTTAATGAACTTGCTGTTCTCTGCAATGTACCAGGTTTGGAAATCATTTTAAATGCTTCAGGGGGGCTCTGTGTAATTTTCCAACAGATTTTTCCCCTGGATACTTGATGTGCCAAATGCCTAAATTTAACTACAAATATACATCTAATTTGGAGTCACTTCCAAAGGGGGATTTGGATCTCTTTGACCTCTTATTAAAACGAACGAGTGCTGGAAATGCCTCTTCTACAACAAATGCAGCTTTCATTTTTCCTTAAAATTCTTTTGTGTGAAAACGCTGAGTGTGAGCTGCCACACGTCCCTGCCTCCAACATTTGTCCCTTTGCAGCAGGGCACAGCAGAGGTGTCACAGGTGGGAAGTCCCTTGCCCATGGTGCTGACTGGGGGTGGATTTATTTGGGATTCCAAAGCCAGTGCTGCGCAGCTCCGCTCTGCACCAGGCGCTCCAGCCCCAGCCCGTGTTTTTGGGAGACTCCCCAGCCGAATGAGGGATGCTCAGCCCTGCCCCTGGCACCTCTCTGTGCAGAGGATGTTTTGTCCCCGTTCCCTATGGCGCCTCGAGCTCACCCCACTTGTTTACTTGTGCTGCTAATCCCAAAAATAAATGCTTGCTTTTGTTTGTTTGTTTGCAGGCGTACGGCCCCGGGAGGCCCTACCCGCTCCCACCTCCCGCAGGAAGGTACAGCTGGAATTAGCTCCTGCCTCCTGGGGTTTTTTTTAAACATGGAAAACGTCCGGGTTTTTTGCTTTTGTTCTTTTTATTATTTGTGGGGAGAGGGAAAGAAAAAAAAAATGAAGTTGTTAAGCACCAGCCCTGCAGTTTTTAAACGGATGCCTGTTTTAAATGTGCACATTTCTTACGGACCTGATGATGATTTTTTGGGAGGGACTGGAAAGAGCGGATTGCCGTCGGACGAGGTGGGAGTGCTGCATTGTCCTCCTTACATATCCAAGCTGGGCCGAGCACTGCCCACCACTCTGAACTCCAAACATCCTCTACTCCACACACAAGAGCCTGAAAACAGACAAGGAGTTGGAAAGAATGCCCAGAAATGGGATTTTATGGACTCTCGGGGCAGACCCAGCAGGCAGCCGGCGGCACTGAAAGACACAGCACTCTCTGCTCCTTGGCAGATGCTTCCTTCAGTTTCTCGGACTCTGAAGTAAAACATTTCAACTTTTTGGATGTGTGCCTGTTTCTGGCGTGGGTTTTGTCATGGCATAACCAGGCAGGGGCCATGGGTTTGTCTGTTTGATACCTAATTTAAAACGGCTGCGAAGGGCAGGAATTCCATTCGTTTTTAGCACTCTTTCTAGGGATTTTCTGTGTGAGTGTACCAAATCAGTAAATATTTTTATTTGCTTTATAAAGTGGCTTTTGAAATTCTGAGCAGTGGCATGTGGTTAATTTCCAGCCCCCTCCACTGTCTGTTTGTATCTTTTACCTGTGTGCACACATTCCTGTTGATTTATTGAAAAATAATTCCACCCAATCTCTAGCATTTAAAATCTTTGTTTAATAAAAAAAAAAAAAAAAAAGAAAATGAGGAGAGCATCTAATTCAGCTTTCCCTTTGGATTTTTCCATTAAATCCAGGTATTGTGTAAATCAGTAAACTTCCCAGCCCCACTCTTGCCCCGATTCCTTGGAGCTCCCTTCTTTCCAAACATCCAGGTTTTAATCACCAGCAACTGGGGGAAAAGCCCTGACAGTCCCATTTAACTTGGAAGGAAGAAATCAACCTGGATTCATTATTTTCAAGTGATGGAAGGTGGAGCAGAATCCCTCATTGTGATGCAGCATTCCCGGGGCTGGGAGCCGCCAGCCCTCCCCAGGGCCTTCTCCTACAGCTGGGAAAAGATTGGGTGCTCAAAAAGAGCCATTTTGCTTTTCCAGCAGGACAAAACCAGCTCTGAGGGTGAGTTTTCATGGGAATGGGCTGGAGGAAGGAGTGGGGTGGGTCGCCTATGTTCCAAAGGTGGATGGACCTGCTTGCTGGTGGCTTTCTCCCTTGCTCCCATTTTTTGGGGCACAAAAAGTCTGGGTAAACATCTGGGGGGCTGCTGTGGGAAAGGCTCATCCCTGCTGGCTTCACTTTGCCCAACCCTTCACCCCCTTGCAGTGTGATCCCAAGTGGAACCAGCCTGGGCCCTGGGAGCTGCGTTGCCCATTCGGAGCCTTGGAGCTCTGCTCAGAGCAGCGTGCTGGCCTGGGGCTTCCTTTTTTTGGCTTTGATGCAGGACCTGGCTGGGCAGCACCACCCTTCCAGGGGCTCTGCTGCAGTTGCCTGTGCCCCCAGCTGCTGAGGAGCCTGGGGGTCACCCTGGGACAGCATCCCTGTGGAGCTCCTCAGGCTTCTTTGCTGACGGGTAACAATTTTTTTGTGCCAGGCTGGAGCTGAGCCCGATATATCCCCTTGGATTTAACAGAGTTTGAGGGGGAAGCCACTCACCAGGCTGGGCTCAGTCCCACCCCAGACACTCTGGGCCATTTCCCGTGGGAGCCAGCAGGGAGAAATTCTCCCTCACGGAAAGGGAAGGGAGCCGGGGTGGAAGGGGGTCTCTTTCCAGAAGAACGGTGGAGATTCCCTTCCCTTCCAGGCTCCCGCATGGGGCTTGGGGAGGGGGTGTGGGTCTGTGGTCTTGCAGAGGCCAAAATCCCGATTTTTCATCTCAGAATCGTTCCTTCATGGCACAGCCAGGAGTGGAGCGGCCCCCGGTGCTTCCCGGGGCTGGGGTTCAGCGGGTCCCCCAAAAATAAGGGAGCCTGGCAGAGGTGGGAGGGGCGCAGAATTAAATCCTTGGCAGCCGACAGAGAGGCAGAAAAAAGTGGATTTTGAGGTTGTCCTTCAGTCCGTACACCGAGAAAGAAGCAGCCGAGTCGTGAGAACAAGGCTTCCTTTATTGTTTAAAATAAAATTAAAATAAAAAATAAAAGAAAGAAAAATTGCCGGAAAGTCCCGAGGAGCGTTTCCCGACGTGCGGGATTTCCTCGGAAAGCGGCGCGGGGATAAACTCCGCGCATCCTCCGGCCCCGGCTGCTGCGGGGTCCGATCCCGGCGGGAAGCGGGGTCCAGCCCCGGGAATCCCCGGGCTCTCCGTCACCTCCGCAGGGCTCTGAGCTCGTCGGGAGCTGAGCCAAGGGCCGGGGGCTTGAGGCGGCTCCGCGGGACGCGCGCCCCGTCCACGCACGGGCATTCATTAACTGCGCGGTATTTAATAACAATAACGAGAAAAACGGGGTTTTCCCCTTAAATCCGAGCACCGGCGCTGCAGGGCTCTCCTGCCACGGCTCCCGCCTCAACTGAGCTGCGACCCAATTTACCTCGGACGGAGATAAGAACGGAATGGCACTCCGGGGCACCCCCACGAAATAAATTCGGCCGAGATGAGCTGCGCCTCGGAGGGTTTATTGTGGCGCTCCGCGGGGCTGTCGCGGTACGCGCCGGGGCTCCCGGGCTGCGCTGCCGCCGGGGCGAGGGGCCGGGCCGGAGCGGAGCCCCGCGCTGCCCCGGCTGCCCCCGCCCCGTCGGGAGGAGCTCTCGGCGGCCGGGACACGGAGGCGCGGACACGCGTGCATGCCAACACTCACACACATCCACACGGACTCACACTCACGCAAGCACTCGGCGCTGCCGTCGGGGCCGTTTGTCCAAAAACAGGAGAGACTTAAAAAAAACTGGAAGGGTGGCCGGGAGGGGACTGAAAGTGGGACGGCCGTCGGCGATCCCCGCGGGCACCGGGCAGGGCGGAGCGTCCGGTGCCGGACGAGCGGGGCAGTCGGGGGAACACACACGGGACGCACCGATTACCACGTCCTGCCGTAGAGCAGGTTGGGGCTGACCATGCCGCCGTTGTAGTCGACGCTGGCCGAGTCCAGGGGGGCCAGGGGAGCCACGGGGCCGTGCAGCGCCGGCGGGCTGGGCGACAGCTCTTCCAGGTCGGCCGCCTGCCCCAGCGAGCCGGGGTGCGGGTGCGCGGCGGGCGCGGCGGCGGCGGGGGCCGCGGGGGCGGCCGGCCCGGGGCCCGGGGTTGCGTTGCCCGGCGGCGGGCAGGGTTTGCCGTCCTTCACCAGCACCGGCACGGCCACGCGGCGCGGCGAGGGCTGCTGGCACAGGCCTCCGCTGCCACCGCCGCCGCCGCCGCCGCCGGGGTGCAACTGCTGGGCGGCCGCCTTGTCCTTGGCCTGGCGCTTCATCTTGTAGCGGTGGTTCTGGAACCAGATCTTCACCTGCGTGGGGGTCAGGTGGATCAGGCTGGCCAGGTGCTCCCGCTCCGGCGCCGACAGGTACTTCTGCTGCTTGAAGCGCCGCTCCAGCTCGTAGACCTGCGCCTGGGAGAAGAGCACCCTCCTCTTCCTCCGCGGCGCCGCATGCAGCGGCACGATGGCCTTGGCGCCCTCGGCGATGCCGCTCAGGCCGCCCATGCCGGCCACGTTCATCCCCGCCGACGGGCCCATGAACCTGGAGACTGAGCGGGACGGCCTGCTCAACGCCCGCCCCGTCGGGGCCGCGGCTCCCCCCGCGCCCGGCCGCCCCCCTCCTCCTCCGCCGCGCCCTCCGCGCCCGCACTTACTGCTGGAGTAGCGGGGGTCGCCGCCGGGCCCGTACCAGCCGCCGCCCGCCGCCGCGCCGCCCCGCATCCCCTCGGGGTAGGCGGGCAGCTCGCCCACGTTGCCCAGCCCGCCGTTGCAGTAGCCCCCGACGGCTCCGTGCGGGAACTGCGAAACGCCGTGGGGCATGTGATAGGCGGCCGTGCCCGCGGGGACGTGCTGCGGCACGGCGGCGGCGGGAGGCACGGACGCCTGGCGGTACGGCCCGAGGGGCGCGCCCAGCCCGCCCGCCCCGTCCATGCCGCCGAACTTCTTGTAGCTCTCCTCCATCGGGCTGAGGATGTCGGTGACCGAGAAGGGCGTCGTGTGCTTGGGGCTCAGCGACATGGCGCGGCGGGGCGGGACGCGACGGGGCGGGCCGGGCCGGGCCGGGCCGGGCGCTGCCGCCGGCACCGGCGAGCCGTCCGCGGCGGCGGCCACCAGCCCCGGGCGCCGGTAGCTCGCCGGTTCTTTTAGCCCGGCGCCGGGTTTACGCCAGACGCGGGGGGGCGGAGCGGCGGCGGGCGGCCCCGGCCCCTCCCCGCCTCCCGCCGGCCCCCGGCCCCGGCCCCCTCCTCCCGGCCATTGTCCTGCGCCCGCCCGACGGCTCTTAAGCCCGGCCACGCCGGGGCAGCGCCGGAGCGGCTCCGAGCGGCCCCGTCCCCGCCGCCCTCGCCCGTAAGTACATGCCCGTTCCCCCGATCCCCTCTCCACCGTGCGCGGCCACCCCCGGGCAGAACATCCCGGAGCGGCGCGGCTCCCGCCCGGCCCCGACGGCAGCACCGGGCAGCCCTGTCCCCTCTCCCGGCCGGGTCCCGGCGCTGCACGGCAACGGCCCGGCCCTGGTCCCGGCCCCTCGGAGCCGCTGCCGCGGGGTGCGAGGCCAGTGGGGACCCCCGCGGCACCGGAGCCCCTTCAGGGCTGATGCTTCGTTTGCGGTTGCGTTTTCGGGTTTTTTTCGGTCGTTCTTCGTTTGTTCGTTGGTTTCGGCGCAACGAAAGGCTGCCCGGGGCAGCCCGAGCCCACGGGCGGAGGCCGGACCGGCTGCGGAACTCGCTCCCCCGCCCCGGGAAGCGCCTGCGGGGCTCCTGCCCCGGCACCCCGCGCCCGTCGGGGCCGCTCCCGGGGCCGCTCCCGAGGCTGAGCGGGGTCTATGCCGGGCTCAGAGGCCGGGGCTCAGCCAGACCCCGCGGCCGAAGCTGTGCCCCGCTCCCCCGGGCCAGGCACCGCCGCGACGGGGCGGGCGGAGCCGTGCGCGGGGAGATGCGCTGGGTGCGATCCCGGCCGCGCCCGGCCGTGCGCGGGGAACCGCGGGGCTGCGCCTTCCCCAGAAATTGATAAAACTCGGTGTGTTCAGTGAGCAACCTCCCCCCAGAGCGGCACCGGTTCCCGAGGTGCTGCCGGTGTTCGCGCACGGATTCCCTCCCCTCTGCGGGGACTGAGGCCGGTTTTGGGCAGCCAGGGGTATCCCACACCCTCTAGGCTGGACCCTTCCCTTCTCAAACCGCATCTTTTCCTGATCTTTTTGGAGGCAAGGCACCTGCAGGTCTGTGGTGATTGTTAAAAATAAAAGATCGCTGCGAGCACAATTTTACATTTTAAACTTTGTGCTCCACGCTGAAACTCTGAGACCCCGGCGAGGGTCAGGAGTTAAACAGGTCCCGAATCTCCGCGCACTGCCGTCCAAATCCCGCCTTCCCGACACTTCTGTTCAGTTGCAATCTTCCCACCATTCGGGCAGAATTCCGGGCACCTTCATCCTTTTTTTCTCCTGTACCTCTCTTCCCCTCCCCTGCTAAAAAAAAAAAAAAAAAAAGAAAGAAAGAAAAAAAAAAAAAAAAAAAGCAAAAGCCTCTCTACATCCTTGATCCTTGTGGGAGCAGCACAGGCGCTGCCCCACGGTGGGACACTGCTGTCCCTCAGGGTAACCCAAGGCGGGACACAGCTCTGTCCCTGGGGTCGGGCCCCCAGCACAGCCCCTGGTGCCCACCAGTGTCACCAGTGGTACCAGTGAACTGCTGAACCATGTCTGAGCCCAGCTCTTCCTTCATCAGAGTCTTCCTCCAAAGACTGATAATTTTACTTTATTATTTTATTTTACTTCATTATTTTATTTTACTTTTTTTATTTTACTTTTTTTTTTTTTTTACTTTTTTTATTTTACTTTTTTATTTCACTTTACTTTATTTTATTTTATTTTGGTACCTGTAGTTTTCCATCCCTCCTGGAGCAGGTCCTCTCCTTTTCTGGGGCTCACACTCCAGGAAGGAGCTGCTGAAACCTCTCTGGACACAGAGGTACCCATGTGCTGTTGGGGCAGGGAGCAGCTTGGCAAAGCAGGAACCCTGCCCTGGGGATGGATGGATGGATGGATGGATGGATGGATGGATGGATGGATGGATGGATGGATGGATGGATGGATGGATGGATGGATGGATGGATGGATGGATGAGAGGCAGAGCGTGGTGTCCCTGCTTCCTGCTGGGAAAGGAGAGGCTGCTCCTGGTGCTGTAGGGGTGATTCCCTGCAAGCCACTTGGGCAGTTTGGGATCTCCCCGAGGCCTCAGTGCTGCTTTGGGGTCAAACCAGACAGAATAAGGTGAAGGGCTGGGAGGGACCGGTCCTGTTTGTGTCAGACTGGCCCTGTAAGCCGGGATTTTGGGACGTGGCACCAGCGAGGTGGTTTGTAGGGATTCAGAGGATAGGTGTGTCACCAGCCCCTGCTCACACACCAGGACCCTGGACTGAGCCCCTGAGGCACAGGGAGAAAAATCCAGCCAGGCTGTCCCAGGACAGCAGCCCAGGAAGGGTGAGCTGGGGGAAAAAGGGATCCTGAACACCACGGCTGTCCCCAAATCTGCTGCTGGAGCTGGGATGAGGAGCCATGAGGAGCTTCCTTGGTGGCAGGGCTGGGACAGGTCCCTGGGGCACAGCAGGGGCTGACCCGGGCCCTGCTCCACCGGGACACCCCTGACCCTTATCCCGGGGGCAGAGGCATCGCTGCATCCCCTGAGGGAGCCCAGGGAGAAGCACAGCCCAGGGGGAGCTGGTAGAAACGCAGCCAGCAAAACGCCTCGTGGCCATTTTGCACTGAAAACACCCCAGAATTTTCCCCACATCAGTAGCATGATGTTTGGGGTAAAAAGCATCACATCATTTCGGTGGTGGGTGTAAAGAAAATCCTCTTGATGTGGCAAATGTCTCACAAAAAAGCAACCCACTAACCTTGAAATCTTTCTCGCTTATAGAGCGTGTTTTTCTAACCTAACCCTCCATCACCTGGAGGTTCCACACAAAACAGGACTTTTTCCTTCCTTACCCTGGGAGAATCAAGCTGCAGATTCCAAGTGAAGTAGTTTAAAAGCAAATTAAAAAAAAAAAAAAAAACCAAAAAAAAAAACCACAAAGAAAGCAAAAACAAATAAAACCAAAACAAAAAAGGGAAAAACCAAAACAAACAAACAAAAACCCCCAAAAACCAAAACAGCAACAGAAAAAAGAAAAAAACCAACCCCAAACACATAGGAAATGCAACAGCAAAAAGCCAAGAAGCCAAACTCTTGGGTTTTAATTTTTGGGAGTGATTTTCTCCTCTCCCTGATTACCCCCCTTTTGCCGAAGGTCGCCCGGATCCCGGGCTGTGCAGATGTTATTTCCAGGAGTGCAGATGTTATTTCCCAGCCCGGCTTGTCTCCCGGATAATAATGACACATTCGGGGCTCATTTCCACACATAAGTTGTCCTTTGCTGTGCGAGCCCGTGCCTGTCACAGCGGAGGTGTTGACCTCGGCGAGCCACAATTGACACGGAGATGGAGGCTGATTTTTGGGGGGGCGTTTTTCAATAATCCAGTATAAATGCTAATTTATTTCTCGGCCCGAAAGCGATGGTTTCCTCTCAATAATCAGCGGTGGCCTCTTTCTGCACGGTGACAGCGCTGTGGTGGCAGTTTGCCTTGATTCAGCTCTCACCAATAATTTGCGGAGATTAAAAGGGTCTCGGAAACGGAGGCTTAAGGAATTGCTTTCTAAAGACGTGGCGAGATTGGAAAAGGAACCCGGGGTTTCCAGCGCACTCTAAAACCATTTCCACGTAAACCCCGGAATTAGGAGTTTGAAGTGGCGCTAAATGGGCTGTTCACAGGCAAGGCGAGAAATTAACCCGGCACCGGGACACCGCCGCTCCTGCGGCCGCCGCCTCTGCCTTGCCTGGTGAAATCGAGCCTTGAGAGAGAGGAACTGCGGGCTGAGATGCCCGAGGGATGCCCGGCAGGAATGCCCATCAGGAATGCCCAGCAAGACTGGCACGGCCACACCAGGACCCCCTGTGACAGGTCTGGTCTAGCCTAAAGTCGGGTTTAGGGGGTGTTATCTCCCTGTGCACCCGTAGGGTTCCCTGCCCCTCTTCACGTGATGGTAATTGTCGTGGCATAATGTTTATCCTTGTGGTTGTAGGTTTTCCTTATGTGTTTTTTTTGGGATAACCACCCCCCCACCAATAAATATATTGGTCTCACACACCCTTCCCTGGAATTCCTGCTTGCTGGATGGATGTGTTTTCCCGTGGGGCTTGGGTTGTGGAGAGGGGACAAGCCAGCTTTCATCCTGCCTGTGAAAGGGGATGAGCTACTGAGCTCCCACGTAAATGCCTTGTGTCCTCAGATCCAGCTGGAAAAAGTTTCTGGAAAGGGAAAAGAGTGTGGATGGGAGTGAAGCAGGTTCCACTGCGGGCAGCAGCAAAGCAAAATATCCCAGAGCTGCTTTGAAGGTTTTCCTAATTATTGAATGGCAGAAGATACTCCAGTGCTGTGGGATATTCCTGAGGCATCTCCTCCAGCTTTTCCTCAGATAACAGAACTTGGGGGTTTCTCTGGCACTACTCTGTGCCTGGATCCCTGATCCCAAATCCCTGATCCCTGCACCTGCCCCATCCCACCTGGCAGCAGTGTATGCCACCGGCTCCTTTGTGCTGGGCCCACTGCCTCTCTCCCTTTGCTGAGGCTCTGCTTTTCATCCCATATTGTTTTCCCAGTTTAATTAGTGCGAGTAACAAGGCTGGCTTTCCCTGTGGCTGCAGCATGGGTGAGGGAACACCGGGAAAACCCAGGCTCCTGAGTTACTCCCAGGTTTAAATTCCCTCCTGGTCTGTGCTGCTTGTGACTGCTCCTGCCTTGGAATGGGAGCCCTTTCTCATGGCCCCATGGATGTTTTCCCATGGATTTTACCTGGCCTGGGCTGTGGGATCACCATGGGATTGCCTGGTTTGGGATGGAAGGGACTGGAAGGACCATCCTGTGCCAAGCTCCCTGCAGTGGGCAGGGTTGCCAGCTCCAGATTAGGTTGCCAGGGTCCTGTGCAGCCTGGCCTGGAGCACTTCCAGGGTTATCCAACATTGCCATGCTCCATGGCAGCTGGGTACAGTGCATGTCCAGGACACTATGCTGCTGCTGGGGACTTGGGATGAGCTTTATCCCTGCCTCTGCTGCCCAGGAGAGATCCTTGTGCTGGTGGGGAGGATGAAGGAGCCAGAGGCTGCCTGTGTCCAGCTGGGAAGTTCACTTCCTGACAGAGCTGGATCTGCACAAACCCCCAGACGAGCACATGGGTTTTCTTGGGAAAGGAAGGGGAAAAGAAAAAGATGGGAAAACCTGCAGTTGGGTTGGGTTTAGATATAGTGTGAGGAAGTCATGAAGAAGAGCGACTTCCTGAAGGATAATCACCACGAACTCTAGGATCAGAGCAATATTCCATGTACAGTTAGGAGTAACCATAGTGACTCGGGGCCCTGGAGCACCAAAGTGGGGAGAAATCCCCTGTTTTGAAGGAAAAATCCATCCCTCTTTTCTGTGCAACCCTGAGAAGTTGGATTGTGTCTGATGGGTGCAGGACCTGACAGGGGAATTGGGAATGTGTCGTTTCCCAGGGATTCAGAGAGCCAGGCAAGATGGTGCAGTGGTTCAGCTGCGGGTGTGAAATGGGGATCAACTGGGATTTTGGGATATTTATCCCCCTGCCAATGGCAGCTGAGGAGCAGCTTCAGGGCTTGCTCTCTGTCAGTGGAGCAGAAGGAGCTGGAGCCCAGACATGGCAGAGGTGGGATAAACCTGGGACAAACCTGTGGGAGCTGAGGTTGTGCTGTGGGATCGCCTGGAGACAGGACCTGGCCAAGGGCCCCTGAGCCCCTTGTGCTGCTGGATTCTCCATGGTTGGATATCGACTCCTCCTGGCCCTGTTGGGTCCTGCCAGCAGCTCCAGACCGTGCAGGGCTGGGAAACACCACACGGGCATCCTTTAAATCCCATTGAGGGACCCAGGGAGGCTGCGGGGCAGCATCCTGGGGTTTGTGGGACGGCCTGGTGTGGAAGTGATCCAGATCCTGGATGGGGAATGGCCAGAGCTGGGAATAACAGAGCAGGACAAGACAGGGCCAGGAGGAGTCTGTTAAACTGGGTTTGTGAAGGATGTGGTCCCCAAGGAGACGAGTTCTGCTCTCAGATTAGCATGTGGTGGTGGGAGATGTCTCCCAGGCTTCCTCCAGAGAAATCCCTGCTGCTGAGCCACCTTTGCCTGGATCCAAAGCTGCTCCACAGGGAAATTCCCTCTGGGCTGTGGGAGGCAGTGGCAGGATGAGTGCCCTGCCGATGCCTTCCCAGCTTTGGGAATCCGCTGCTCCGTCACGAGGAGCAGCGTTCCCATGTGGAACTCTGCAGTGCACTGTCCCTCATGACTGATGGACATTACCCAACCACTGGTTTGGGGCTCTCACTTGCAGGAGTCAGCACTTTGGTGTAGCCTCTCTTTGGGGGCACAGAAATCCCTGGGAACATCCCATTGTTGAAGTGCTGGAATAAGCCACGCTTGGAAAAACAGCGGAGAAGTTTCGCACTTGAACAAAGCCCCCGAGCAGATGTTGGAGAGGTGCTGGCCTCTTCCAGATGGGGTTAATAAAAGACTTCATTAGGTTAAAAAAAGAGGAAACTGAAGTTAAGGACCTTCTCCTGCGTGCCGTGTGTTTTCTCCTCCTCAAGGCCATCCTTTTTCCCAGAGCCGGGTTCCTGCTCCGCCTCATTGTTCCCAGCCGGTGCTGCCGTGCCGGCTCTGACCCGCCGGTGTCACGGCTCCCCGGCGCTGTTTGTCACCATGGAGTTGGCTCTGCGAGGCAGGAGTGGCATTTCAATCACCCAAACCGGGCTCAGCGCTGCCTTCCCCCGGCACTGGCAGCGGGATTATCCCAAATGGATGCAGGGCTGAGGGGCTCCGTCCCTCGCTTTGCTCTTTCCCCCTGAGGATCTCCCACAGTGGATGGGGAAGGGAGTGGAGCTTAGGGAGCTGAGGATGGAAGGAGACATGGATGCCTGTAAGTCCTCCCTCTTATTTTCCTGCAGGAATCTGCCTTGCTCTGGAGCCCTTGGGAATCATGCTGGAGTCCTGGGGTGTGGTATTTTCGGGGTCTCCAGGCGAGTGAAGGAAGGAATGAATCTGACTCCATGTTCTTAGAGATTTCTCAGCTAATTTATTATTTTATAATATTATATTAAATTGAAGAATACTGTACTAAAACTGTACTAAAGAATACAGAAAGGATACAGACAGAAGGCTAAAAGATACCAATGAAAACTCAGGACTCCTTCCAGAGCCCTGACACAGCCTGACCGTGATTGGTCATTAAGTGAAAACAATTCACATGTTGGATAAACAATCTCCAAACCACATTCCAAAGCAGCAAAGCACAGGAGAAGCATATGAGATAATATTGTTTTCCTTTTTCTCCGAGGCTTCTCAGCTTCCCAGGAGAAAAATCTTGGGCAAAGGGATTTTTCCAGGAAATATGACGGTGACAATGGGGTTTTTACTTTCAGGGCTGTGGATCTTGCAAGGGCAGGATTAGAGGTATCCCATGGGGAGCTGTCCCCTGCTGGGCTCCAGGTATGTGGGATACACTCCCCAGTGCCCAGCAGCACTGGGAACAGCTGCTCAGGGAACAAGGGTAGGGCTGAGAGCTTTCTCAGGGAGTTCTTGGGTTTTGGCTCTTGCCGGGAGCCAGCCTTGATGAGTCTAATTGATTTGGTTTTAATTCTTGTGGCAGGTCTGGTGCTGGGCTTGCCCCAGATCTCACCCTTGCTCTGTCAGCCTTAGTCCAGGGGGAAGCTGGTAATTCCATGCTGCTGAGACCCTCTTCCATCCCTGGGGAAGGAATTGCTGCCCATGGGAGGTGTGTGACAGCTTTGGGTCTGTGTGACAGCTTCGGGTCTGTGTGACAGCTTCGGGTCTCTGTGCCAAACACACCCCTGTCCCCACTGCAAGGTGGGCTGGGGGCTGCCTGGTGGCCACTGGCAGGGTCATTCTCACTAAAATTAGGGAAACAAAAGGTCCTGGTGGATGAGGGAGAGGTAGGTTGGATGATGTCCCTGGGAAAGAGCAGGGCCTGGGGCTGGGCACGCCCTGTGGTGGCACAGGGACAGGGACAATCCCGGCATGGCGTGGGCTGTTCCTGCCCAGCTGCACAGGGGGACATGACAGGTTATTCCTCATTTCTCACTGATTCCAGCTGAGCTTCCAACAGTTTGGGGCTCTGTGGTGTGATCACAGGGAAAGCCCCTCCCAGCCCATCAGTCCAAGCTGTGCCCGACGCCCACCTCGTCCCCAGCCCGGGGCACTGAGTGCCACCTCCAGTCCTTCCTTGGATGGCCACTCCAAACCTCCCTGGGCACTTCAAAGCCTGGCCACCCTTTCCATGCAGAAATTCCCTCTGCTGTCCAGGCTGGATCTTCCCCAGTGCCTGGCACGTGGAATGCTCTCCACCCCAGTGCCGGAATATTGGCAGGGCACCTTCGCCGTGTTCGTTCTGGCGTTAAACTGCTAATTAATTATGACATTTGTGCTACTTCATTCTGCGCCCTGGATCTGCAGAACCTGGCAGGCAGTTAATTAGCTCTCTCTATGCAAAGGAGACAGGGGGAGAAAATAATTGCTTGAGGAATCGTCACGGCCTTCTCTCAGCGAGGTCCTACCTAGGAGCTGCCTCGGAGCCTGCCGGAGCTGCGCTCCCAGAGACGCCTCTGTCAAAGGCCAATCCTTTGGAAGAGAGATTTGAAGGAAAAGGTTATCTGGGAGATGTGCCTGGCTGGCTGTTATTTAGTGCTTGTAAGTCCAAGGGAAATCAATTATCTAAACAACTCCCGTGGTGGAATGGGTTTCTTTATTCTTTTCTAAATATGTTCTCATCTTTGTCTGCGTGGGGCTGTGTGCAGCCAGCGAACCTGAGAGCGAGGGAGGAGCCCTGGCCTCTCACAACCCATGCCTGGCAAGGATGAGGGGCTTCCCCGCCTTCCTGGTTGTTTAAAAATAGAATTTATATTCCAAAAGAGCTGCGGAGGGATGGGAGCCCCCCAGTTTCACCCTCCCAAATTCTCTTCCCAAGGGTATCCTGGTTTCCCAGGCACACAATCGTGCCAAACCCCTCCAGGGGCTTCTCTGAAAGTGCTTTTGGGGTGGTGCTTTTTGTACCTTCTGCCTGTGGGCAGATCTTACTGATTTGGGGGGCACCTGTCCCCAAATCCCCCTCAGAGGGCTTGGCAGCACATCCCCTTGGAGCAGGACCCCCGGGAAGCTGCTTCTCTGTTTTTCCCACCTTGGCTGCTGCTGGAACAAGGCTGCCTTCAATCCCAGGATATTCAATCCCAGGACCTTTCAGGTGCCTTCAATCCCAGGCTATTCCACGATTCTAACCCAGATTTTTTTTGCAGCACACCAGACACCGCTCTCCCCATTTTCCACCTTCTCTAACGAGGAAAGGTCCGTGACCACCGCGGGCTCATCAGGATACAAGAGCAGGTTTTTACTTTGGGGCCAACAAAGACGAGGAGGAAACCGGGATAATGGAAATGGTGTTTGTGCCTGCAGGGATAAACAGGAATTTTCTTAACCAGATTGGAACCTCCAGCAGGTAACTTGCCCTCTGTTCCCCCTGCAAGAAAGTTGTTTTATTAGCAGATAGTTCCATGTTGAGGCTGCCACGGGAGTGTTGCAGTAATGGAGTTGACATCTATATAATGGAGTTGACATTTTATTCAAAAGGGAAAAGAAAAAGCTTTAACAAACAGGGGTGCCCCCCTCCCCCTTCCTTTCTTCCCGTGTTTTGCTGCCATCGATCACATCAAGGCACACAAACTTTGAGCGGCCGCCCGTGCTGGCAATTTAATAAAATTCCATACAGCACTGGGTGCTTCAGGGACAGGGAGGGGAACAATCAGCCTGCTGGGAACTTGAACTTGGCTGAGAAATCAAGGCAAGGGCTTTGTTCAGCAGCAAAGCACCATGATTCCAGTTGGTTCCTGGCAGCACGCTCGTGTTAACGTCCTGTGCTGGTCCCTGTGTGTGCTGGATGCTTTTGGGATAGGGAGAACTGGAATTCCTGGAGAAGAGGGATTCCTGTCATCTCCTGTTTAAACTGCCTGAGGGATGGGCTGCTGCTGCTGCAGATTCTGGGGTGGTTTGGGCTGGAAAGGAAACCTCTCCCATGTTCTCTGGGTTCTGCAGAGAGGTTTGGGACAGCAGGGACAAACAAGCCCAGCTGGGCCCGCGGAGGTGACAGAATGGATTCCAGGAAAAAGATCTGGCATGGAAGCATCAAAGCACCTTCAGTGCATGACATTCCTGCAGCCATTCCTTCCCATGGGGAATGAGCCATCTGGGATTTGTATCCCTGGTTTGGGTGAGGAGGGAATGACCCACAGTTGTCCCCTCTTTTTGTCCCTTGTTCCGGGTGTAGCAGAAGGATCACTGAGGGAAACCATGAGCTCCCAAAATGCTTCAGGGAAGTAGAGTATTTTTAATTAACTCAAGTTAAAAGTCCCTTGGTGGCGTCTTTCCCCTGGTGTGTGATTTAAGTCACACATCTCCCTTTCCCCCCTTCTGACAACTCGGCTGCTGCAGCCCGTTGACATTTGTGTTTCTGATGTAATAATCAGATGCTAAAACACTGAGATTACATTTGGATCAACACATTTGGTTCTTAAACCCCGAAAGTAATTATCTTTTCTCATCTACAACGGATGGAAATATTATTCCATTAACCATTAAGCAGCTCTGAGCCGGGGCTGGTGTCACTGTTGCGAGGCCTCCAGGGATTTTAACCTCAGCTTTTCCCCATGGCCAGAAACTTTTTGCGGAGCTGTGGGTGACCCTGGAGAGTTCACGGGTGGGAGCTGCCTCAAGTAGAATGAAGGTTCTCAAAACCTGGCCTCGAGCATTCCCAGGGATGGACACCTGTTAAAATCCTGGTTAAATTCCTTTGGTTTTGTCTGGGTTTTCCCTGACGGAAAACATCTTGGCTGGAGCCCAAGTTGGTGAGTGCTCTTTGTGTCTCCGTGCACCCAGCTCTCCGCTCGGCTCCCTGCAGAACAGGGATGCACCCACGGTCCCTCAGGCCCCCTTTGGAAGGGATTCCCAGGGAGGAAATGGATAAGGAAGTCAATAACAGCACGTGTTTGAAGTGGGACTTCAGCTCAGGGCTGGGAACACTTGAGGAAGCTCTGGCCACAATTAAGCACTTAATCAGGAGAGAGCGGCAATTTCCCGAGCGCAGGAACCACCGAGCGCAGATCCAGAGATGGGAGGGAGAAGTGTCTCTGTGGCAATTAAGATCCCTTCTGATGGAGCCTGGGAATGGTCTCGTGGAGTGACTTTTGTGGCACAGTGGGTGCCAGGAATTTTCAGAAACACAAAGCCCTGGTGCCTCAGGTGCCGCTCGAGGAGTAAAGCTGCTCCTGCCGTGCCGCTGCTGCTCAGTGGGTCCTCTCCTGCTGGCACTGCTTTCCCTCCTTTGGAATAACAGCTGAATTTTCTCTTCTTCCCCCCAGGATCTGGCTGGAGACCCCACGCAAGCATTCCAAGGATAACAGGTTTCCCAGGCAGTTTTCTGGATGCAGAGCTGCCTGAGGAAGGTGCGGGTCCCTCAGGAGGATGCGCTGGGGCACCTGCCCTGCTGCTTTTTGTTGTTTTGGGGCTGGTTCCTCCCCTGTGCCTCACCCAGCAGGTGGGGCTGGGCTGGGCTGGGCTGGACTGTTGATCTCCCTGCTCCCATTTTTCTCTCCCAGGGAGCTGCTCTGTGCCCAAGCTGTGGCAAATTCAGCTCCATGTGTGAGCTCTCTGCTCTCACCCTCCTTCCTAATCCCAAAGTTTTCAGGGCAGGTCTGGGAAGCACTCAGTGCTCTCTCCAGTCTCTCCATACTCGATTACAGATAATGCTGTCGAGGTTTATTGTTGTATTTTCTGGTTTATTGCCTCTGTGGCTTCTCAGAACTTCTTGTTCCATCTCCAAGCGGCAGTGAACACGGAGCCTGTCACCACCAGCGTGGCTTCTCCTCCTTGGAGCACCTGATTCAAAGTCTCCTGAAGTCACTGGGAGCTTTTCCAGTGGATCTCAAGTCAAGGCTCTTCCAGGCTGGCGCTGGCTTTGATGGGCTTCGAGTGTGGCACACGAGGCACAATGGGCTCCTTGTTCCTCTCCAGTTCCCCGGGAGCTGTGCTGAGCCATGCTGAAATCATCCCAAATAAATGCAGATTAAACCCTTGTCGTTATTTTGGGGGGTTTCAAGGGGCACAGGCAAAGCTGGGATTGCTCTGAGTGCAATTTCCTCTGAGAGCTGCGTGGGCAGCTCAGGAGGTGGAAGAAGCCTGGAGTGGTGGGAGTTATTCCTTAAAAACTGACAGCACGGATAAACAACCTGTCCAAGCAGGTAGCCTGAGCATTTTTAGCTGCTCCACTGTGGTGTTCCTTCCCAAAGGTCCCTAAGGCAGCCAGGGGAGGAGTTAAGGGTGGCTTTTCCCCCTGCTGACTCCCAGGCTGCAGCCAGATGGGATGGAATAAATCTCTCCTCACATACAGCCAAGCCAAAACAAATATTGTGCAGTGATTAAGTGGCAACCCAAACAGAGGCAGGCATCCTGTGGGCTGAGGCAGGAAACCTTGGGTTGCAAACCTCAAGATACCTTAACTTAATTTGATTACATATTTGATGGCTATCTGGAGTGGCCCATGAATTATTGATGGCCAGTGAAAAGCTGATGTTTGCCTTTAAAATCAAGCTGCAGAAAGCAGAGACTGAGTATTTAGGGGTGTAAATGCTCTTTGCATGGGGCACTGGAGAGGTCCCCGGTGTCCCTGCTGGTGACCAAGGGCAGGAGCTGCTGGAAGGACACGTGGAATTCTCCCTGGCTGATAATCAATGGTTATCAACAATAAGGGAGCAGGAGCAGTGAAGCTCTTCAGCTCCCCCGTGGCTGAGCTGGAGCAGGAAAACCCCAAGCCCAGGTAGGTGCTGTTCCCTGCCCTCACCTGCCTTGGGGTGTGAACAGAGCCTGGCTTTGGAACAACGGGGTGGAGCTAAACTGGGATTGCTCCCGGATTCCTGTTTGAATCCCAGCACAAGGGCAACAGCCACATGGAAAATCTGGGCTTGTTTATTATTTCCTTCAAGCCAGTGGCACAAACCTGATGATGTGCCCAGCCAGATGGCTTCAGGCACGCCACTGAGTTGATTTATCCCTTCACAGGTGCTGGGAGATCCAGGAAAAAAAAACAACACATTTTCCAAAGTCAAAATCTCCCAAAGACAAATGAGGTGAGCTGGTGTCTCTGGGCAGCCACACAAAGCAGGATAGATGGATCTGGATGTCATGTGGGTTTTCCCAGAGCCAGTCCCCCACTGCCACAACACTGCCAAATCCCTGCTGGACATCTTTGCTGGCACTGGAGGTGACAACCCTTTGATGCTGTGGATGTGTGGCCCAGCTGGGAGCCACTGATGTGTTCCACAGGGACTTTGGACAGGCCAAATTTTGGGGGAGTTTCTGTCAGGCAGGCCCACACGGTGTTGGGGCTGCTCTTCCATAATCAGGCATTCATTATTTGTTGATTGTTTGCAAACCCTGGGTGCAAGAGGAAGGGAGGAGAATAAGAATTTATCCTGAATGGACTCCACCAGGGCAAAGTGACTTCCAGTGCTACCATTCCTCTGACTTTTTAGCTGCATCATGCAATCTTGATTAATTTTCCCCAAGACTTTGTGTGGGAAGGGAGGTTGGATTTCCTGTGTGTGGGGTGCTCTGGGATGCTCCAGGAAGGAATTGGGTGCACACTGAGTGACCATTCCTCCTCCTCTCCCTCCCTCCTCACCACAATCAGCTCGCTTTGATGGCTCTGGGGTGTTTTATTTTCGCCTCATTCAGAAACCCTTGAGAGAACTGAAATACAAAAAGCTGGGGATGTTTCCATTGCCTTTTTTCCATGTAATATGGAGTTTTAAGTGGCCTCACTCGAGAGGGACCAATCAAGGAGCTGCCTGGAACCCACAGCAAACAGCTGCCACCCCAAGTCGCCGCTAATGACAACGCTGAATTCCCTTTTGTCCTGGGTTTTCATCCAGCTGTTCCCTAACTCTGAGAGGGACATGAAAGGCAAGTCCTGCATTTATCCCTAGCTTAAAAAGCATCCCCTGAGCCAGGAGGGGGTTTTGCCCTTTAAGGCTTCTGTCTTTGGGCATTTTGGATATTTAGGATTGCACAGGGAGTTTCCATCCTGGCTGCAGTGTGGCAGGAGGAGCTTGATGAGGTGCCTGGCACTGCCAGCATTCCCTTGGGTGTGGCAATCCATGGATCTGGTGCAGATGAGCACAGACAGATTGGGATGGCCTCGATGGACGAGCACCAGTGGGGGCAAGGGTCCGTGAGGATGGAGTGGGTGGCAGGGAATTCCCAACATCATCCCCTGGGAGGTGTTGAAGGGAGGCAAAGGAGGGTTGGGGTGGTGGCCCCCGGATCTGGGTTTGTGTCCAAAATCACTGCTGATCCCTTCCCTTCCTCACCTGTGATGGGTCTGATGTGCAGCCAGGGCCTCTCTCCCTGCTGGGGGAACTCCAAGCCCCTCTGGATACGTGTGGGGCAGCGACTCCTCTCACTCCTGGGGCAGGACTAGGCTGGCCTGGGAGTCACTGGTTTAGTCCTGGGCTCACCCCTTGGGCTCTGCCTTACACCTGCCTCAGCCAAAGGGGCTCCAAAACCACTTTCATGGGATTGCTGTGGGATTTTGGGAGAACACCTGGGGAAAGAACTCAGGGGTCACTTCCCTGCAGCTCCCTCTGAAATGTTTCAGGCTCACCCCTGCCATACTCTGGGAATGAATTCTACACTCCTGCTCATGTGCAAGCTGTGGAAGGAGAGTGTGGCCCTTCCCAAACCACTGGAGTGGGAAGGGAAGCATGAAGGGGAGGAAGAGGATGAGCAAAGCCTTCAGCTACACAGCTGCACCCCCAGGGAACACCTGCACCAAGGAGGGTTGGGAAATTGTCTTACCCATGGGATGTGCTGCCAAGAGCCCCACTGTGGCGTGGCAAAGGATGGAGACACATCCCTGAGGATATGAGGGATTTATGGCCGTTTCTACACAAAATTTATTGAGGCTGAATCGCTTGGCCTGATTTTGGGTTAAGAATCCAGTGTAGTGCTTTCATCTCTTTTAGGAGTCAGTGACATTTTGTGGGAAAACTCTGACTGAAGAGGGGAGAAATAATGTCTGGATAACACCTGGGAAGTTCCACAGTGGGATAAAACTTCCAGGGATGGTTTTTTAAGACTCTTGAACAACTAGAGCTGAACTCCTTTCCTTCAGACAGGATGTGTGTATAGGAGCCAGGAGTGGTGCATCCCACAGGTGGTGGGGAGGAGCAGCTCCATCCCTGCACATCCAAAGACACAACCACTTCTTAAACCTGTTTTTGCCCCTGAAATTGTTGAGCCTGCTTGGCCAGACCCAATCAGAGGCAGTGATTTGACAAGAATGATTTGACACAATTTATTTCTTGCAGTTTTTATCTCATGGAGAACTTTCTCCCTGAACTGGGGCTGAACCCCACAGAAAGCAGCAGATCCCGAGGCAGGGTGGAGGCACTCTGTCCAAGTGGGCCTGGAACAATCCCAGGGAAGTTTTTCTGAGCTCTTGGGTTTTCTCAGCAGATCTGGGATGTTCTGCATTGAGAGCAGGGATGTGACTCCTGGTGGTTCAATCCCAGATATGTCAGTGGAACTCAGGGGCAGTGCATGAACCCCACTAAACTGCCCCAACCTTTGTAAGGCACAATAAAATATGTTCAGACAAACTTTGAGTATTGTGGCTGGTGAGACTTGTGGGGCCTGTGGGAGGGAGGGATGCTGCACCCAACCACTCAGCAGCCTTAAATCCTCCTCCTTTTTTTCTTTTTTTCCCTCGATCAAGTGCTTGTCCTTTGCAGCTGAGGCATCCCAGGTTCTCTGAGTTTGCTGGTTATTTAAATACTGGGGAGGGGGAGGAGGTGGGGACAGCATTCCCCAGCCTTGGGCAGGAGAGAGGGAAAGTGGGAAAGTGGGAGGCTCTCAGCTTCCCCACGGCCCTTGGAGGGGGTCCCCTCCAAAGAGAGGGGTCTCTCCTGTGTCTCTCTCCTCAGAAATTCCCTGTTTCTGTACATAATTACCCTTAAATAACGGCATTGTGCAAAATGCAGGGAATTTGCCAGCCCTGAATGAAACCCAAAATTCAGTGACGCATCACCTGGAGAGGGAGAAGCCCGGGGCTGTCCTGAGGCACTCACCTGTTGTGCCCAGGTGCCTGATTCCCTCTGGGTGCTCAGGCTGTACTGTCCCCAGTGTCCCCAGTGCAGGGAGGGAGCTGTCGCCGTCCCTGTGGCTCCCTGTGGGGTGGTAGGGCCGGGAGGAAGCCCTGGATGTGCTGCCCCATCCTCCCCAGCTCTCCGGAATTCCATGCTGTCCTCGCCATCGGTTTGTTTGTTCTTCCGGCGTGGAAAGGGCGAGTGCTGAGCGCCAAACCCTGCCCGGGCTTTGGGGACACTCTGCTTGCCCCAAAGGTGGGTCCCGGGGAGTTTGAGGGGTGGCACCAGTCCCCCATGAGGGTCAGGGGCCAGACCTGGTCACACCCCGAGCTCCGCGCTGGATTTCAAAACGATGTCCCCGGTTTAGGGCTCAGGCCGCTCCTCCTGCAGGGGGGCGAGGCTGGGGGGAGCCTGTCCCACCCCTCCCGCGGCCTGTCCCTCCTCTCGGTGTCACCGGGCGGCTGCGAGGGTCCCCTCGCCGCGGGGTCCCGGGGGCGGCCCCGACGGCGCTTCCCTTATCCAGCAGCGCCGCCGCGCGGCCATCCCGGCCTGGGGATGGGGGTGTCACTGGGGACAGGGACACAGAACCTCGGGGTCCCCCGCTCTGCCGTGCCCGGGGGGCGCGGAGGGGCAGCGCAGCCTCCGCCCCGTCCTGCGCCGGGCTCCGCGGGGCTCTGCTGCCTCCCCGCGGCCGCCGCCTGGCCTCGGGGGGACGCGGAAAACGCGGCCCTCGGCAAAGCAGCCAACGGCAGCCACCGGTTTAAAGCAAGGAACCCCTCCAGGGGTGCTTTTCAGGGAGCTTGGGGGTTGCCATTTGCCGGGGAGCCGGCTCAAATCTCCCGGAGCGCGGCCCAGGGTTGCGCCTCTCCTCGCCGCTCCAGCGCCGCGGCGGGGCCGCCCCCCGGGGCTCCCCCCGCAGCCCTTCCAGCCCCCGCCGGCTCCTTAATGAACCCCGCCGAGAATTGCCCTGGCGGTCGGTAAATATTGGCTTAGCTTCCCCTTGAGCGGCTCCTCGAGCAGCCCCGAAAAACCCACAGCGCTGCCTAAGCCCTACAGTCAATAGGGGGAAGTCACCGCCGGGCTCCGCGGGGACCGCGGCGTCCCGCAGATCCGGCCGCGGGAGAAAACCGGGAAAACCGGGGGGAAAAGGAAACGGAGCGGGGTCTGAAGCTCGGGCTGAGCTTCCAAATCCCCAGACCCCGACCCGCGGGCCGCGCCGAGACCCAGCCCCGCCCTGGCGGCCGGGAGGGGCTGTCCGGGCTCCCGGGGCTGTCCGGGCTCCCGGGGCTCGCCGGGGCTGCCGGGGGCCGGAGGGGCCGCACCCCCCTCGGGGAAGCCTCGTCTGAGCTCTGCGGGCCCGCTCCGAGCCCGGAGCAGCTCCGGGCACCGCAAGGATCCCGCGCAGCGCTGCGCGTCCTTCCCTGCCCGGGGCGCGGAGGATGCCCGGGCTGGGGGCTTCTCCCCGCTGTTTTTCTCTTTTCTCCCCTGTTTTCCTTTCCATCCGTTACTTTTCTTTTTCTGCTTTCTCGGATTATTTTTTCTTCCTTCGCTTTGTCTTATTTTGTTTTGTTATCTTTTTAATTTTCATCTTTTCTCTTCTTCTTTTTCTTTTCTTTTCTCTTTCGATATTTTTTCCCTCTTCCCATTTATTTTTCTATTTACCCCCCCTTTTTCTTTTTTTCCTATTAATCGTTTTTCCTTTTTAAATTTCTTCTCTCTGTCTTAATTTATTTTCCCATTTTCGTTATTTTTCTTCCCCTCTTTTCCCTTTCCTTTTTTTTAAAATTAAACAATCTATTTCCCCTATTATTTTACTTTTTTCTTTTTAATTTCTGTCCCTCCCTCTCCCTCTCCTTCTCCCTCCCTCCCTCCCTTCCTCCCTCAGCCGGCCCGCCTTGCACAACCAGGAGCGCGGACAAGAAAGGGCCATTTCTCCGGGAGGCAGCGGGACGTGCCAGCCGGGCTGGCGGTACGGCCGGGCCGCGCAGGGAGGCGGCAGCTGCAGCCCAGCCCGCCCTCAATGCCGCCTTGTTCTGCCCCGGCCTCCGCGCCGCAGCGCGGCCGCGCAGCGCGGCTCCGCGGGCTCCTGCGAGGGGACGCGCTCGGGGCTTGCGGTGGGGGGGCGGGGGGGGAATTTCCTGTGAAATGAGAGAGAAACTTGTCAGAGAAGAGGAGAGTCTCTGTTGGCCTTCAAAGAGAGAGCAGAGAGAGCGGGATTCTTTTTCCTTGCACCCCCTCTTTTTATTTTTCCTTTTTTTTTTCTTTTTTTTTTCCTTTCTTTCTTTTTTTTTTTTTTTTCCAGAATAGATATAGCACGAATTTTTAATTCGCCTGCCTTTCACAGACAACAATGCTGGGTTTGAAAGCTGGGCACAATTTGGGTTTTGTGAGGGGTCCCCGGCCCAGCTGGCCATATGGGATACAACATGTAGAACATGCCGAACAATGAGCGCGAGTGACAGCCCGAACAAAACGCGGAGGACACCGCTCCCTGACTCCGCGCTCCGCATCAATGCCGAGCCCCAAAAACAGGCAAGGCCGAGGCAGGCGAGGCGCAGGGAGGGCGTCCCCCCCCCTCCCGCACCGTCTCTCCCGGTTTTTCGCCCGCTCCTTTGGCTTCCTTGGCTGCGGCTCGTTAATATGCACGCCTCTAACATGCTCACCTCCCTGCCTCCCCCATTGTGCTGCTCTCTGAAGTCTACTGTATATTGTGCAAAGATAGACTGGCCCGGCAGCACGGCAGATATAAGGCCACGGAGGTTAGGGCCACACAACTGGTTTGATAGACTCGGCACAGCCCGAGGGGAAGGAGAGGAAAAAAAAATCAACTAAACACCAAACCAAAAAAAAAAAAAAAAAAAAAAAAAAAAAAAAAAAAAAACAAAGAAAAGAGGGGGGAAACTGATTTTTTTTTAATGAAAAAAAAATAAGTAAGGAGAAAAAAGTGACAGTTTTCATTCTGTCCGCTCCTGGCTCGCACGCCGAGTTTGGAGAAGGAAAACCAGCTCGTCGCTGTGTCCCCCTCGAGTGTGGGACAGCAGCGGAGCTCCCCAGGGTTTGGCTGCCCCGCGGAACGGCCGCGGCTGCTCCGCCGCCGAGCGGAGCCTCCTCGGTTTGGGGATAGGAGTAGGGACGGCAAAAGAGCGGAGGAAAAATGTAGCAAAAGGATAAAAAACCCCAGCGGCGGCGCGGAGGCTGCGCGGGGACCCGCGGCCGGCGCAGGATGCGCTGGGGCGGAGAGGCGCGCTGGGATCGGCGGGGCCGGGATGTTGGAGGGCCGGGATTTTGCGGGATTAGGATGCTACGGGGCCGGTACCGAACGTCTCTTTGGCATCGAACTGCCCCGTCCTGGCCGGGCTCAACACCGCGGGACGGGGCGGGCGCTGCACCGGCCCCATGGCTCCTGACAAAAGCTTGTTTGGATTTGTTTTCGTTTTTTGAAGCATCTTTAGCAGCCTGAAAGCCTCAGGGACGGGCTAGGGAGCCGCTGCTCGGCCGCAACCCGCCCCGGGCCAGGGCTGCTCCCGCTCGGTCCCGGCCGGCCTCGGTCCCGGTTCCCATTACAGCCCGGCAGAGCCGCCCAGCCCCGCCTCGCCTCCCTCTTGTCTCTTCTCCCTCCTCCTCCGAGTTTTTTGGGGGGGTTCTTCCGGCGTTAACCCTTTCCCCTGCCCTGCCTGGGCCGCCGGCGCATCCCCCGAGGGCTGACCCTGAAGTTTCTCTCTCCCGTTAGCGGGGGCTCCAGCCCGGGGAGGGGGCACCGGGGCGATGCCAGAACCCAGATCTCAGCAGCACTGAGGAGCAGAAAAGCGCACTCACAGATAGAAAATAGGAAAATATAAATTCTCCCCGCTCCGTTTTTTCGCCGGCGGATGAAGCCGACTGGCCCCACCAAAAAAAGCCGATTTTTTCCCTAAAAAAGAAGCCCTGCGGCTGCAGGGGGGAGCGCGGGGCCCCGCTCGGCCGTGTCACCCCACGGGGACCCGGCCGGGCCCAGGCAGGGCTGGGTCGGGGGATGCGGGGCGGCGGCCGAGGCCGCGACTTTCCGTCGTTGTTACTGGCTCCTTCTCTACTATTTTCCCTCGAAACGCGGCTTTAAAAAAAAAAAGATAAAAATTCGTATTAAATGGCGGGGAGGCCGGGGCGGGGCGGGGGTGCCCAAGGGGCCGCTCTCCGGGCGGAGAGGGTTTCAGCGTCCGCGGGGCTTTTTCCTCCGCTCGGGAATGGTTAAGGCGACCCCCAAATGGGAGAGAGCGAACGGAGCGCCCCGGCCGCGGCTCAGGGCAGCGACAACGACCGCGACAAGGTGCAAAAACACCCCCGCTAGCAGCTGTCGGGGCCGCAAATTGCGCTCGAAGGGCAGCGCCGGAGATCCCCTTTTGGGGTGCCCCGCGCGGCCGCCGCACCCCCGTTCCTCACAAAATCACAGGAGCAGCGGGGGGATTTTATTCTTTATTTTTTTTCCTTTTTTTTTTTTTTTTTTTTTTTTTTGTAATTCTGACGATCTCCCCCCCTTTCCCCTTTTTCCTCTTTTATTTTATTTGTAGGTAGACAGGACCACTCTGAATGGCGCAAAAAATTTCTGTAAACAATGACGCACAAAAAACACCTCCCTTCCCTTACCCCCCGCCTCCCCCCGAAATGAAACCGAACCCCCCCAAAAAAATGGAGGGGAAAAGAAACGGCAGAGGGAAAGAACCCATAATAATAATAAAATTAGCAATAATAATAATAATAGCAATAATAATAATAATAATAATAGCGTTTCCCTCGCCATTCCTTCCCCCGCAGTTTCGATTTTTTTTTTTTAATTTTTGGAGCATCAGTCTGTCTCCTTTTTTTCCTCTCTCTCTCTCTCTCTCGGTTTGTGCCTGTTAATTCTGTGTTTTCCTCCGTTCTCGGGGCGTGTGCTCGGGGCCCGCAGCCCTCACCAAGTCCATTGCTGCGCCTGTACCAAGTGGTGCGCTGTGGGGTACTGGGGGCTGCCGGCCGCGCTGTACTGCGCGTTGTACTGCATGTGCTGCTGCAGGGACTGCGCGCTGTACGCCGAGAACGGGATGCCCGCCTGGAACGTCGCGGCTGCCAAGTCCTGGGCTTTGAGCGTGTGGCAGGGCTTGCCGTCCCTGACTAGCACCGGCACGGCCACCCGCCGCGGCGAGGGGAGAGGAGTCACTTCCATACCTTTCTCGGCCCGCGCCCGCTTCATCTTGTAGCGGTGGTTCTGGAACCAGATCTTCACCTGCGTGGGGGTGAGGCGGATCAGGCTGGCCAGGTGCTCCCGCTCGGGCGCCGACAGGTACCGCTGCTGCCGGAACCGCCGCTCCAGCTCGTAGGTCTGCGCCTTGGAGAAGAGCACCCTCCTCTTCCTCTTCTTGCCCGCGTCTCCGCCGCCCACCGCTTCCTTCTCGTTGTCGGGCGACTCGTCTGCCGACGGCTCCGGGGACTTGGCCGAGGGGTCCTGGCCGCCGCCGCCGGCCGCCAGCCCGTGCACTGTGGACAAGCCGTGCCCGGTCAGCGGAGGGGGACGGGCCGGGGGAGCGCCCCTCCGCCGCCCCCCGCATCCCTCCCTCTGCCGGCCGTGGCGGGATGGAGGCCGGCCGTGGAGAGAGGCAACCCCATCCATCCATCCATCCATCCATCCATCCATCCATCCATCCATCCATCCATCCATCGCTCCCCAGCTCCCAGCTGGAAGCGGCGCTGCCCCGTCCCCGGCCGGGACGAGCCCCAAGTCCCCCCCTCGAGCCGCATCCTTCCCCAGTCGCCCCCCGGCCCCCAGTCTCCGCTGCCCCGTCGCCCCGCCACTCACGGGAGTACTGGATGCCCTCGGCGCTCGCCAGCCAGCGCGTGTAGGGATTATCGCTGTTATCATAGAAAGGACTCTTCAAAGGCAGCGTCGGAACAGTGTCCAAGGGGGTTTGTCCCAAAACTCCCGCTTTCCTGGGCGGCTCGGGCGCCTCGCTCTCCTCCTCGCCGCCCTCCGCCGAGCCGTCCTCATCGTTGGTGTCGGGGAGGTCCAAAATGTCCTTCACCGAGAAGCCCGTCTTTGTGTTGGTCAGAGACATGTTCCGGCCAAATTCCGCCTGGGAAAGTTGGAGCCGCAGCTTGGCCGAGCCGCCGGGTCACGGCTGGGCACGCACACGCCGAGCGGCGACAACGACACTGCGCAGGGACACGGGGAGGGAGGGGGGGCACGGCACGCGTGGAGAAGGGGGGAAAAAATAGAATAATAATGTGGATTTATAGAAAAATAAGCGGCGGGGGTTGTGCGGGAGAAGCGGCCGCAGCGACGGGTCTCTGCGGTGGTGGTTGTTCTGCCACGGGGGAAAATTCCGAGAGCCGGAGCAGCAGCTGGTTTCGGGAATAGTTTGTAACTCCAGGGAAAAAAAAAAAGGGGGGAAGAGACGCCAAAAAAAAAAAAAAAAAAAAAAAAAAAAAAAAAAAAAAAAGATCACTTCTGGATCTTGTTCAGCCGCGCCGAACCCGCGCCTGCCGCTGGAAAATCCCGAGCCATTGCTGGAGCGAGGAGTCCATATAAGGCTGGTCCCCACACATGAACCTGCCGAGAGGAGGGAGAAAAAAAACCTACATTAAACCCAGGAAAGGTTGGCCACGTGTGGGCGGGTCTTGGAAGTCAAGTGGATGAAGACAGTGTTTGCAGATGTGAAATTGCGGGTTTTGGGCGAGCTCCGAGCTTCCACCATTGGTGATGAGTGGTATAACGTGTCAGTTAATTACCGGCGCGGGGAGGGTCCTCGGCGCGGGGGGGGCGGGCGGCGGCGCCGGGGGGGAGGGAGGGGGCGAGGGAAGGAGGGAGGGAGGGAAGGAGGGAGGGAGAGAGGGAGGGAGGGGGCGACTTCCCAGCTCTTTTTAAGGGCACTATTTACATACAAAGAGCTCAGCACCAGCCCGACGCTCCGGACGCTCCAAAGTGTGTTTTCCACCCGTGTTTTCCTCCAAACGAGGGAGACATAAAAAAATAAAATACTAATGATAATAATAATAATAATTTGCGAGGGGGGCTGTTCCCACAGCCGCTCAGCCTGAGCGTCCCGCGCTGCCGGCCCCGCTCGGGACCGAAGCGGCTCAGATGGCAAGAGCCCAACTTATCTAACCCGCCTAGGTCAATATTTTGGTTGGGGCTTAGGGATGAGCGCTGGAAATTAAACAGCGAGTAATTGATTCTAGTTTGCTCCGAAATTAAGCGAACTGGCAAAACGCGATCGTCAGGCGCGACCCCACGAGATCCGGGAGGTGATTATTGGGGAGGGGGGGAGTGTGTGCTTATTTGAAGAGGTCTCATTGATTTTGCCACCTTCTTCCAGGGGAATGAATCCAGCCCGTTGGGATCATTCGATGAGCTGCAGCCCGATGGACTCATACACGACTGAATTAATTTTTTTTCTTTCCCATCTTTCTTTTTTTTTTTTTTTTCCTTTTTTTCCTCTCTTTTTCAGGACTTGGGGAAGGAGGGAGAGAGGCAAAGAAGGGGTTCCTTCCCAAGGGAAGGCCGGCACCCCAAGTGTCACCACGCTCGCACACAGCAGCACTCGGCTCCGGCCCCGAGTATCGGAGCGGCTCTGGGGGCTCGCCCTGCCCGGCGCGGGATGTAGAGACTTCCCCTACTTCTCTCCGTCTGCCACCAACTTTTATTTCCATTGCCTTTCTTCCTTCGTCCTGTTCTCTGCACCTGCCAAGGAGGCACACCTCACGGGGCAGGGCCAGGAC